>NC_041713.1:14208165-14808165 GCF_900700375.1 Denticeps clupeoides
AATACACATAGCAATGAAGCACTTGGCCAGATATAAAGCAAGAAAAAGGTCAGATTTAGGTTTAGCTTATATAAATATAAACAAAGAGGGGCCGAGCTCTCAGATGGAGGAAGTTAATAAAGCGGGCCATAATGAGCTCCATTGAGGAGTGACACTGACCACTTTAAACAAGCAGACATGGGAGGGGGTGGAGACGAGCCAGGACATCGCTGAGACAGCGAGAGAAAGGCCTCTAATTGGCTGGCAGTCTACAGGAAGGCAGAGTGGGCGACCCAGAGGAGAAAGCTGTACAGGACAGCAGGAAACTCTCTACACGCATGAAACACACACACAACCAGACCTGCAACGCCCACCTCCTATTCTCTCTAGGGAAATGTAGGAATGATCTGCGGATGCAAACGGGCAGGCCAACGCCATGCACGCGTGTGCACAATCGTTCAGAAGGAGCCGTAATGCAGGTCAGGTCCACAGAGAAACATTGCACTTCCTTCTAGACCAAACTAGAACATAGAAGCACTGAGGAACATGTGCCACTGTACTTATTCCCAGTCTAATTCCTAAAACAGAACTATTATAAGAAGAGACAAACTCAGCGGATCTCTGTAAACTGTAATCAAGGTAAAGGAAAAAGGCGGACGTCCAATGTTGGATTTCTTCAAGTGCTTAAGATACTGCAGGGAGGTGCGAGCATTCCTCGCCAAGACAAAGAGCATCTCCAATAACATTTAGACAAGGAGAAGGAGAAATAATAAAAAGCAAATCAGTTGGTCTGATCATTTTATCTGCATCAACAAACAGAGCAAGGCACTTTTTAATACTGTCAGTTTAAACAGTGTACTCCTACTGTACAGGAGTCCAGTTAACGTAATATTCAGTATAACAGAATCCAGTACCCAGAATAGATTTTACACAACCTCCTCATGAGTCATTTAATTTACCCCCGACAAGATGCCATTTTTATATTTTTATATATATCATGCACAGTGTTCGAGATGCAGATAAAAATAAACGTACCAGTCCAATTTAATCTGCTGTAAATTATATCTGCAACAATAATGCTCACTTTTTGCCATTTATAGGTTGTGTTGCATTTAATGTTAGTGTCCATTTCATTTGGAATTCTAGTCACATTCATGGACTAAAGCAAAATAAATAAATAAATAAAGATATATAGAAAAAAATATATATTATATAAAAAATTATAATAGGAGTTTCATTTCTGTGTAATTATAGTGATATAATATAATAGTAATAAAATTACATGGTATAAATTAAATGTACAGCATTATAATAGTTACAATATATTTTTAAACTGTTAAAACCAGAGCAGATTTACTCATAAAACATTTTATAATGCAATTAATGCAATTTCCCACTTGTACTTGTGGGACTAATAAAGGTTTCTTATCTTTATCTTATAACGAGAATCAATATACAGTGGCCCTGTGGTGCGCTTTCTTTCCTTCATATGCACAGAGCTGTATGAAATGTGCTATA
The DNA here is from genome assembly GCF_900700375.1 of Denticeps clupeoides. Taxonomy (NCBI): domain Eukaryota; kingdom Metazoa; phylum Chordata; class Actinopteri; order Clupeiformes; family Denticipitidae; genus Denticeps; species Denticeps clupeoides. The sequence goes on from NC_041713.1 coordinate 14,209,663, forward strand.
TTGCTGGCCATTCCAATGGTCAGAGTTGTTGAACGACAGTACGATCAGAATTAAAATTGAGAGGCAATACCAAAATCAACATAAATAATACCAATTCCAAAGAGTCAAACACCGAGAAGGCTGAAACACATTTTGTCACACAGTGTGTTGCCTTCCAGTTCAGATTCAAACAAAAACCCCAGGACCGTGTTTTACGGCTACATTTACAGCATTTATCAGACGCCCTTATCCAGAGCGACTTACAATCAGTAGTTACAGGAACCGTCCCCCCCCTGGAGCAACTTGGGGTCTAAATGTCTTGACACAAGGGTAGTAAGTGGGATTTGAACCTGGGTCTTCTGGTTCATAGGCGAGTGTGTTACCCACTAGGCTACTACCACCCTAAAAACACAAACGGTAAGGCCATACTGAGCTATGGTACCAGGGGGCTTTCCTGGAGGAGAGTTGACAGAAATCTGTCTTAATGACCGAAAACTTTAATCCATGCACCTATACATCTATATTCACTGAAGAAAAATAGACCTCTTCATAGCTGGTGGAAAAAGTTGAGGGTCCTGTTTTTTTGTTTAAAGATGCTGACCAGATGGTTGTGTGAGTAAAAATACGCTACGATACCTGCTCAGCTGCCTCTCGGCTCATTGCTAGGGCCAATTGCAGCTGCAGCTCCTCCTCCCCACTGGTCTGGGGCCGGGCCTGCTCCAGTTCTGATGACGCATTGGGCGACGTGGCTAAAAGAGAAAAACACACGTGCAGACATTAGCATACGTGCTGTTCCCAGTCACTGTAGGGCGGGGCTGAAGGATGGGAACCAACGAATGAACACACACTCCTCCCATGTCGCAAACAGGAAACAGTCATTGCAGGATGACACAGCTCAAAGCAGCTATTTCCTAATTCAACCAGTGAATATTTCAACTCTTATTCATCTTTGGACATCTTCTGGGCAGTAGGTGAGACGGGTGAAAAGGGGAAAGATGTCGCGAGATGTGGCAGCATAAGCAGTTATAAGCATGGCGCTAAAACAACAGAGGGACAACCTGCCTGGTGCTTTATTGGATTAAGGGGGAAGCCATGTGCCACTGAAATAAACAGGCAGCTCAGGGAATGAATAAAAAATTCAGAGAGAGAGAGAGAATATATATATGCAGCTAAATGGGAAGAGCACGGGTTGATGACATTTGTCCATCCAAGGGGGCATAAAGTTCAGACAGTAAAACAAAGTTCTGTCCTTGTATTTATAAACTCTCGGTAAGACTACAATGGATTCTACTTGTCGTGGTGTGCGGCGGTCAAAGTTTGACAAACTTTGAACAAGGCCGGCAAGTGGTGTGCTGTGCCCCCATAATACTACAGTTCATATTTCAATGTACGGTTATTCTGTGTATTAATATTCACAGTATAGTGAAAATTTATTAAATATTGTGAAATTATTGAACTTTCACGATATTTGTCAAATAATTCATGATGAAACTTTTTGTTCACTCTTAGTACAAAAAGCTCTTTCAAAAATAGCCACATAATAGCCATTTAAAGAGCCATGCAGAGAAGCCAGAGAAGGTATTTGTGGTAAACTAAGCCCAGAGCATTTTAAAGCTGCCCCATTACTCAAGGCTGATGGCTGGCAGGCAAACGTGCGGATCAATACGTTGCCTCAGTTCGCCAGTACTCTGACCTCCATCCACACTGATTCATCTTCCAGAAAAAAAGACCCTGACAGGAAGGGCTAAACCTTCCCCAACTGTTTCATCAAGGAAGAGTCTCCTTACCACTGGACCCGGGGGACATGAAGTGGAGGCGGAAACTGTGGGAAGCATCACAGGGGTTCTTGCTGAGGCTGGTGACATCAAACATGATGCTATAAATGTCTGCAGGCACCAAGCCTTTAGTAGCCCTTGACAGGAATACAGGGTCTGAGTGGCGAGTCAAGTCTGAAAGCTTGGCTCGTACCTCAAACCAGGAGGGCGGGGTTGACGCCACTGTCCCGTTTCCAGACACGAGAGATAAGAAGAAGAGTCAGTCTGCCCCGCCTCCAGTTTTATACCAGCAACAAAAGGCCCCTCCTTCACTGAGGACAGATGTATATCAGACCAAATTACTTCCCAGCCCCGCCCATCTGCCTAGTCACCCTGCTAAACCTGTGCCTTTCAACGAGGGATGAGACACTGGAAGCAGGAAATGTATATTATATATATTTTTTTTTTCAGGATTAACATTTTGAACATTTGAACTTTTCTATTATTCGGTTACAAAGGTTTCATGACTATACAACTGTCCTTTTAGCAGCATTGTGATCAGTGTGGGGAATGTATTGAAGTAGTATCATCATATCATGGGGGTTTTCAGTGATTTCCACCCAACACACACACACACACACTTAGCTGTACATTTCGCTGCCTAAGACCGCTGGACAATCCCTGACCATTTAAAAACGTATACTGTTGCTCCCACGCGCCCAACGCTAATCCAGCAGAGAAGCCTGCTGCTGTGCAGGAATACGTGGCCCTGGTTTAACCCAGCAGCAGTATAAGAAGGTTACAGTAGGTCGAAAGTCTAATTATAATCTTTCTTTGCTCAGACCTAAAATGAGAGGCAGTCATAAAGAAACTAAAGCGCAGATGACTCATGTTTCTATGATGTCACTCAGAAGGAAACTGCTTGCACATGATGGTCGCTTGACAAATGCAGGTGTTTCCGGTCAGCTGCTCACCGAGCTTTCCGTTATGACGGCACGAAGCCCACCGTGACCGACCTTCTCAGCGTACGCAAACTTTTTCTGAGCAGCAACATATTTATGGTCACCGGGTAGCGTTTTTGTGTCACAAGGGAAAACAAAAAAACAAAAAAACACAAGCATTAAAATTGGCTCGGCTCTGCACACATTCCCACGACTGCGATAAAAATCGGTGTCTATTTTTAACAAATTCCAATGGAAAAACAAGCATGAATAGTGCTGTGGCAGAATGGCTAAACTTACTCTGTGCTATTTGACTACAATTCATTTTGAGTGCTTAACATTCTATGTAGGATGCCATACTGGTTTGCCTTGTATGGTAAGAACAAAGGGTCAGAAGCATGATGGCCAGAATTTTACCTTACCACCCCCCCCCCCCCCCCCATATCACATAAACAAGTGGTTTTATGAGTAAATCTGATTACTGGAAAAATCAAAAGCAAACCTTTATACCTACATACCAAAACATACACAGTTGTCATTTCTTGCGTTAAGATTTTTTTTGTCCAACTCGAACTACAGCATATGGAGTTACTAGCCATTTGGCTTAATTGCAGAACAACTGGATTGTGTATCAAAGATCTGATAAGGATCTGTCTTAATCAGACCCCATTTTAAATGTCTAATGAACAGCGTGCATGCAGAACAATCCCCGGAAAGTTGTGTAGGAATGTAGAACGCAGCCCTACACTTCACACCCCAACTCAATTCCACTCTTCCCCTCTTTTGTTTAATGACTCAGCTGCTTGCGCTTCCGTTTCAGCTCCAGCCGTCTCTATTGAAAGTACACAGCGCGGAGAGGAGGAGAAACTGCAGCCCACCCCCCATCCCCTTCAAAAAAGGGGACGGGGGGTGGGCTGTCAGGGAAAATCCACTTCCCCTTTTCGGCCGCTCTCTAAAGCTGCATAGGAACCCAAAGTTGTGGATAAGAGGGAATTCAGGTTCCTCCTCGACGCGGCCAAATCAATTCGCAGAGCTCTCGCTTTTATCCGTGAACTTCAGTGAGAATCCCAGTAAATGCACTCGAGGCTGTAAATCACGGGATAACTCTGGTCCTGTTGCCTGGCTCTCTTTGCAAATGTCACTGACATGTCTCAGGGTCTCCCGGGGAAAGGCGATCAAATTCTTTTGTGGCGTGGGGGCTGGTTTGATGGGGAAGGAGGGGGAGGGCACATCCTCCTTTCCTCCCTGTTGGCTCAGCACAGTGACCCAGAGCCGAGTGCAGAGCGGCGTGCCTTTGGGGGGTTCAGGAATGCACTCTTCCTGTAGGGCGCGCGGCGCTGGCCGGGCCGGAGAGGCAACGTTAGGAGTCCAGACACACCCGCTTTTTTTGAGAACCGGTCCAGTGTGGTTTAGAGAGATGGATGTAGTATCACTGGCCTGTAGGGCCACACTGCTTCACAAACACCCAGCTTAAGGGATTAATCCACATGGGACAGTGAAAACTCCGGCTGTAGGGCTGGATGTGGCCGTTACCCAGGGTAACGTCTGGGCACTACGATATTAGTAAATTTATTCTCCAGGCATGAAGACTGTGCACGAGTATTTTTCATATCCCTGTTTTATTTAAATGTACAAGTCCATGTTAACGACCTGGACGCTTATTTCAACTATGACTAAAAACTATTTACTAAATTTCACAATGCACTGCCAAGCCCTACAATAAAACCAGCAGAAGCAGGTCTCCAGGAGACACACTTGAAGTGCAATAATTACCTGGAAATACAAAAGTCCTACAGAAGTGGCTTCCTTTATTCTGGTTACTTTTAACTTATAGTTATGGAGCATATACAGATTTTAGGGGAAAACAAGTAGTTCAACTATTTCAATGACAAATCAATAGCCAGTCCTCCTGGCTAATCATAATAGCAGCCTGCTGGAAGCATAAATGCTAAAACCCTTGATAGCAAAAAGAACTGTCTCATGGACAGCGCTAAGAACAACAACAAAAAAATCTGATCTTAAGACCAATAAACTGAATTTACATTTCCACGCTGGGGTTTAAGCAAGCAATTATAATTCCAGTATAAATTGAGCTTTGATTTAATTCGACATACAGCAGCCTCTTTAATCACAGATGGCAGTCATGCAGGGATGCGGCATGTTGTGCCACCGGTGACTGACAGTCATGTCTGGCATAGGGGCAAAAACAACTACTGATGGGCTTAAAATACGCCTGTCCTTGTGTCATGCCCTTCAGTCTGGATTAAAGACAGAGCGAGTCCCTGCATCATTCCTCTCATTCCAGCGCTGAATCAGGACATCCTGCATGATCATACACTTTGTAGTCATATAGAAAACTAAGAAAGTTAAAAGACGAGCACGAATCACTCACTGACTCTTCTTCACTCACTAGTCTTGACTAACCGATGGAGCGGAGTCTGGGATTGCATAAACCGCACTGATTATGATATATCGCTCAGCCCTATAGAAGACCATCAAGCAGACATTCTGCTCAGCATAATCTATATTCAATATGGCTGGAAAGATCATTATCAGAGTACGGACCTTTATCAAGAGCTGCGTTAAAAAAAACATTTATTGTCTTCAAACACAATCATCAACATTTGAATGATATAAAAAGATGTATGGGAATCTACTCACATCCATGATAAGATGCTGGAGACCCCTCAGACCTGCCGTACTCCTCAGAGTAGCTTGTGGAGAGGTTGGGCTGGCTGGATCCTCGGCCAAAGCCAATCTGGCTGTTGCTGCCCACGCTGGTGGCCACCTGCGCCATGCGCTCCTTGGTCTTAAGGGCCTGGGAGCGTTCACCCTTCAGCCGGTCGTCATCCTTCAAGAGAACCACCAGCTGCTTGGACTTCTCCCGCACGTTGATGCCTTGGTCCTTGCCGTCCCGGTCCACGTACTGGAAGTCCTTCAGGGTCTGGATGGCGAATATGTTCTCTTTACATTGCAGAGCCACGCGTTCCGAGCCGGTCTTGATTAGGTAGTCCAACAGGGTTAATGCCTTGTAGACGTGCCGCCAGTTCTTGCCGTGGTCGTTGAGGCGCTTCCAGATCATGCTCATGATCTCAGAGAAGGCCACCACGTTGTACGTGAGATCTGCGATCTCCGACATGAGGGAGCTGGAGGGACCCCATGGGTCGTTGGAGGTGGCTTCCCTCACCTTCTTCTCTGCTTCTGAGTAGTTATTCACTACATTTTTCATCTGTCTCCGAATGGTAGAGCTCGGCATGATGGAGTCTCGTATCTGCGTGTCTGTGTTCTTTTTTTTTTTTTTTATTCGCTTAAATTTCAATTTGCTCCAAACCTGCACTCCCAGTTTTACGAGTATCCCTGTGCTTCACAGGAGCCCGTTAAAACCATTTCCATAGAGAGAATGGGCTTGGCACGGCAAAATCCTCCATCACCTGGAAAACGAGACCAGAGGGTGATGCACTGACTGCAGAAAAACAAGAAAAAAATAATACAACTTTCTCATATCTTAAATATGATCTAAATGCTTGTTTATACCCTTGTATTTTATTGACTTATCCTTTACAAAGCAGACATGCAGGCAAATGTGAAAATCCACAAATTCCCATGGTCCTGATTTCACAAAAAGGTCCAAAGTGTGCGAGGGGCACTTCCTGTCTGCTTGCACTCAAATTTTCTCACTAGACGTTCAGTCAGATACAGAGAAGCAGGTCACAAATGTGCAGGCTGCCATCCAGGTAACACAATGTGTGTGTGATGGTGTGTCAGAGGAGAGCAGAGTCTCACACACTGCTGGGGTGTCCCTATGTCTGACGTGGTTCCCGTTACTCATCTTTACGGTAACATGAAACATGCCTTTGTTCCACTTTTAACTAAATGGTTAAAGGCACCACGACTCTGCTGTTTCCGTGAAATATGGAATACACATCACTCAATGAAGTGTGAATTGTACTGACAATGTATGTCAAATGATATATGACATTAAAATGACTTTCAGACATTTTCAAAATATTGACATTATGACAATGTTCAACAGAGAGGGGAAAAACAGTGTATTATAAATGTTCCTTAGTATTGGAGCATGCAAAAAGAATAAAGTGACACCAATGATATCAATTTCATTATGTGTATGAACAATGACAAATATTTTGATGTTCATATCCTAGATATTTCTTAATCCTAAAATGAATAATGATATCATAAATTTCCAACGGGGAATCTCGAGCACTGTTTACTGCACCCTTAACAGCGATTACACTGCACACAGTCAGGTTAGATCTGTTCTGAGGGTTTCTTCCTATAACATGGAAATGTGAAACAATTATTTTAAGAAAAACTAGTGCATTCTTTTGTACTTTGTCAATTAATGTAAAATAGTAAAATCATAACTTTGATGGGTTTCATTTAAACAGTTTATTAAAGCATTTATTTACACAGAAAGAGTCATGTGTGAAAGACAAGGTTGTGCTGAGGCACTGCGGACTTCAATTTAGGTAGTCTGTTATAAGAAAAAATGAACATCCTTTTTTGAAATATATATGTAATTTAGAAAATAGATTTAAGTGCAGATGTGTGTGAATCTGTACATTTGGATATTGTAAAGCAGAATGAGCCCACCTACAGCCCACCTGCTGTATATTTTTCTGCATATTGTCAATGCAATAAAAGCAGAATCATGAAAAGCTCTGCATATCTCTCCAATTTTATTCCACAATAGAATTACAGATTTCAGAAAATCTAGATTTTCCCTTGAGGTCTGAGCCCTTGCCGACCAAAGCCACTGGGACACTGGGCTTCCTGCTCCTAAGCTCAGGGAGAATAGAAGCCAATGGAGGCTGAGCACAGAAGCCAAACAACTTGGCACATCCCGTAAATTCATTAAAAGTCAGTGAAATGCGACTCCTGCCGTCCTGCAGAGCGGCCACGGGCCCAGGCCTCCACCCCCCCCCAAAGCGGCGCATACGCATGAATGCAGCGGGGCCCTAATGAAACATCTGCTGCTTTAATCACCTCTTCAGTGCCAGCGCACAAGAGGAAGAGAGGGGACACTGTATCTGGCCGGAACAAAGCCCAACTGGCCCTCTCTCACCCCGGGGGCCCAGGAAGCAAGGAGCGCACACAGGGCCGGGTCTGTGCGAGCTTCCCATACGGGTCCGAGCCAGGCACAGCCCGAGAGACGTTGAGGTGTGAAAAGCGCATCACTGATGCACTTTAAGTTTACTTTCGCACCCGACTTGTCTACAGAGTGGTGTGTGATGAGACCAGCACACCAACTACCAGACTACTCTGAGAAATTAAGATAGATAAGGTTATTGTGATGAGTTAAGTTCTCTGAAAACACCCGCCCCACGTGTTGTGAAATACTTTCGTAACAGTGAGAGATTTCTGCTGTGCGATGTCATAATAAGTCAGATTGTTTTAATGGAACTCGCCAACACAAGTGTGAATAACAGCTGAATCAAAATCCTTACAGTGGATTTACCAGCACCTATGACACAAGAAGATGAGACCAGCGGTGACGTAATGACTTCCACTTGCTGCTTTACTGTGAAACGTAATCGCCGCAATGGAGCAAACTAAACCTCGGTAAGAACCGTTGCCGGTCAGGACTAAAGGAGCAAGGGACTTCCATTTAGTGGGTGGTTAAGTCTTAAGTAAAAAACAACAGTAATCTAGGAAATCAGTTAAGTCGAATCTAATACAATTCACAAATATGAGTGAACAATACTTGCAGGAGTTCACAAATACACAATATATAACATATATACATGACAACACTCAAAAATTGCAGCTACGGTGGTATTATATTCAGTAATAACCTCCTGACTAATATAATGCCTCCCGTGTCAGACAACACAACGGTATTAAAGAACTCAAAATCTGCCACCAGCCAAAAATGTCCCTGTTATAAACACAAACGCGTGGCTTAAAGAGGACAACGGTACGGACATGCAGGTGTGAAGGACGGGCTGCCCCGATAAGGCTGAAACCCAACTCTGCAGGGCGAGACGAGTGCAAACACGCCGCGACCGCACAACCAGCCTCTTCTTTAGTACATGTGGGGTAAATGGAATCTGGCAGAGGTGTGGAGGAGGAGGAGGAGCCAACCACACCCAATGCTATCCAAAGGAGCAGCAGAACCATACATTTCTGTTTTATCAGATCACCAATTAACCAGATATTTGCTCTGAAGTGGCATATGGTTAATAGTGCACTATGGCGAATCTGGTTTAATTCGGACCACCACGGGCAAATTAAAGACGCCGTGTGCATCTGTTTGGAAAATTATCATCCTATGATCATATTTAGCTTAAACAGGAACACGGTGACATTTTTGGGTTGTGGCTTTTTTGTCTGTTTGCCGCTCAGATGTGACCCAGCCAGTTCTGTGACTTTGGCATTTCCGCATGCTTCCAAGGTGGCACAACAGCGCAATCTTCACAAATCACATGATGAAATTGGAGGATATGAGGCTGCTCGGTCCTCATACTTCACATAACTTGGGGGCGCGTTTTATGCTACACTTGCAGCCCCTTTTTAAAAGGACGTACAGGGGCTCAACATGCTCCATTGTCTCTCTGAGACCCCAGTGTGGTCCGCAAGACAATGCCAGGGAGCCCGGGACGGGGTCGGCCCGAAGACGCATCTGTCACACGCCGGCCACACAATAGACAATGATTTGCCAGATTTTTATTATTTTTTTTAATTAAAGGGTAAAACAAAGCTCGCGTAACGTGTCCCGTCAAATCAAACCGATTTAGAATAACGCGTCCGGCGGGCCGAACCGGCCACTTCTTGGGAAACACAAGACGTCTTGCGGGACTGTTTTTCCCTCCCACATCACCAACTAATCCTATCGCGAAAACGAGCCGAGCAGAAACTCGATCTTCAGTGGGAACGAGGTCACGGTAACGCTGGCGAGAAACGAGCCCACGACTTCTCCCGCTGTCGAAACTAATACGACATTGTTATGGATTAGGTTTTTTTTTTTTTTTTTTTTTTTTGTACGAATGCGACGGCAAGCCAGCGTTAGCTAACAGATGTTAGCAAGGCTACCGGAATTCCCAGCTAGCGGGTTAGCTGGCTAAACACCCAGCTGGGTGCAAATCAAAGTTCAATAGGTTACATCCCCCACGATTAAAGTTAAACTCGCGATTGAAACACACGAAGAGCGACTCGTCGGGAATAATGTTTCGGAGTGAGCCCACAGAACGCGCGGCCGAACTTCCAAGAAAGCAGTTTAAAAAAAAAAAAAAAAAAAAGTTCAGCGCAGAGAAATTGTTGTTTATTTTGCGTGAAATCTACGCCCGAATATGGGCGCCCGGACCCGGCATACAGAGCCGCGGATTTGGTGGCGGGGGAATCGAACGGTCGACCGGGGTCAGGCTGGCCGTGCCAGGCGCCGACAAGGCTGTGGAAGGCGATTAAATCCACTTTCTGCTTTTCCAGGTCATTTTCACCAGGCTACTTTTACGAAACTTGTAAAGTGCGTGCAAGTTAGTTGACTAAAGCAAACTGTCGTTTAAGCCAAGGTTCAAAGCGGCGATGAAGACGGCAGAGGTGCCTTTTTTCCTTCTTACATTGAACTGCAACGAGTTAAAGAAATTGCCACTTTCTGGGTGCTCGTCGGAGAATCCGCGCACTTGTCCAAATTCTCTCGGTCACCGAAACGACACCGAAACCTCAAATCCGTGGTCCGACCGGGGAAAAATAGCTAGAATTCCCGGCAACAACAGATCCCGCACACGCTCACTGACTTTCCACGGCCGCGCGAGACGCCTGGAAAAGTTAGCCTGGCGACGCGCTAATGCTAACAAACTGTGGGACTCGCTAGGCCGCTAACGGGCTAACGCTAGCCAAGCCGCTTATCAGTTGACGGAAAGAATGTTCGGACGCGCCGCCGCAATTCCGCCAGCCGGAACAAAGTGGAACTTGTTGGACGCGGAGCCCCGGCTAATTCGGCGCGGACCGTCCGTGTCAGGCGAAGCGCAACAACTTACCAGTCCTGTGAAGTTGAAAGTGAAACGCTCGAATGACGGTCCGGGAATACGAACCCGGCATAAGTTCTGGCGCTTGAATGGCTAAGTGTTTCTTTTTTTTTTTTTTTTGTCTTTTTCAAGGAACAAAGACGGCGCGAGTAAAACTTGGAGGGTGCAGGTTGTTGTTTTCTAAAAAGTCAGACGAGCTCTCGGGCGCGCAGCATGTGTGCCGTGCGGTTAGCTGCCTAGCGGAGCTACACGTCTCCGGCTGCGCTAGTCCGTGACACCCACACTGGCCAACATGGCGGCGGCCGAACAGATCCATTCTCTCCCTGCGAGGGGGGCAGGAGGCGAAGGGTGTGACCGGAGACGACGAGGACGCCGGCGGTGGGGCTGTGGCCACGATGTGACCGAGCCGTCGTGCACCAGACACGGGAGGGGCAGACGATGACGGCTGCTCGGCCCTAATTCGTTTGTAATGATTTTTATATTTGCCCTGTAAAAGTATTGAAGCCCCGAGTAATAAATCGATAAATACATTAGGTACACATGGGTGCCATGTAGGATAATTAGAGACATTCTTGTAAAAAAAAAAAACGGACTGGGAACTGTAATTAGAAGTCAGTGTGTCTAGTGCCATTTTTAACCATTATGCGAGACCTTTGCAGGGTAATTGGGAGTCATTATTCATGATCATTCCACTGCCACCTTGCATCACATAGGGTTTCTTTTGTTTAAAGAAAAGATCATGCTTTACTTTACAGTTGCTACCTGTTATGGTGTCCATCGTGAAACAACATACAAAAGGTAAAAATAAATGTGATTCTGTTAGTAACGTTTGTAGCCCTGCTGCTGAAATCACAAAATATTGACATGCAAGAACACTTTTTAGCTCTCACCATTCCCTGTTTTTCCAATCTGACAGTTTCTCATGTTTTATTTCTGATAAGTATTGGACTTAAAGATCACATACTGAAGTTACGCTTCTTGGTGCTTTGGCTCAATCGTTCTCTAGGAATCCGTTGGCAGAAGGAATATATATCTATCTCTATCTCTCTCTCTCTCTCTCTCTCTCTCATATATATATATATATATATATATATAGAGAGAGAGTTTAGGGTTTCCTTATTTTCATTAAGCAATGATGTTATGTGTATAGAGAAAAGGTCTCTGTTGTCCTATTGTTTTCTGAGCAGTATTCTGAACACTATTGTTTTCCGTCTTCAGACTTCTGGATATCAACATTTTAAAAAAAAAATGAAACGATTGTCGCTTTCACTTTTTAATAACCATTATTTGTAGATAGCTTGAGCATTTGAGAAGGAAGATGACAAACTTAGTTACCACTACTTTTGCACAGTCCTATATGAGAGAGATGAAGTGGTTGAGCTGCTCGGGTATTTGCTGCCCATTATGGACTTTATACCAATAGAGGGCAGCAAAGCACTAAGTATGGCGGCTTTCAGACTTGAACTCAGGCCCACTGTTTAATTCATGGCTCGTTGTTTACTCAATTAAGCTGCTCAGTAAGACAGTTGAGGAAATGATTCATTATAATATTTTTTTCATCTAAAAACCATCCCAACACAGAGCACCATACTTAACCCAAGCCTATAGTTTAACTAAAAGGAATCACAAAGGACCTGAAGTGGGAGACCAACATCTCCTCCATCCTCAAAAAGATCCAGCAGAGGATGTACTTCCTGAGGCAACTGGGGAAGTACAGTCTTCCACAGGAGCTGCTGATTCAGTTCTACACTGCGTTCATTGAGTCTGTCCTGTGCTCCTCCATCACCGCCTGGTATGGAACGGCCACCAAAAGAGACAGGATCAGACTGTAGCGGACTGTACAGTCAGCAGAAAGGATCACCGGCACCCCCCTGCCCTCCATCCAGGACTTGTTCCTCTCCAGATCCAGGAAAAGGGCAGGGAAAATAATTTTTATGTACACTTTGTGTACAGGATTTAGTTTTTTGCCTATTTATTTCAGTAGATATAGTTATTTATAAACAGCACAAACAAATTCCACAACTTGTACAATAACACTTACACACATCCTTGCCCATTGTTGTTGCTTGCTGTTCTTGTTGTTGCTTTTTTCTACTCTGTACTTGAGAGACACCATCTACCGGAATCAAATTCCTTGCATGTGCTTACTTGGCCCAAAAAATGCGATTCTGATTCTGATTCTGATTCTGAAATCTACATGTAATGCTTGTCACAAGTAAATTCCTGTGTTCCCTTTTCCTTGGTTCACAGCCGTAATGTCTCTAAGACCCCTGATCTTACGTTCCACTGCTGTACCAGGAAGGAAATCTCAAGAACAGCATTGCATCTACCAGGTTTATCTCCTGACCAACCTTCTGGTGTGTGAAACCAAAACAAGCTCTGAATGAAAAGTCCTGAAAGGACAAAAGGACTTTTGGCAGAGAGTGCAAACCATTCATAGCGGACAGGCAGAATGTCAACATTAATATCACACAGCAGAAGGCTCCAATAGGGCTCTGTGTGTCTGAGCTGTAGTCCTCAACACACAGGAAAAGGTTTGCTCATGTTAAATGAACTGTGCTCTTGTTATCTTCTCTTGATGCACAAAATAAAATTAACGTCATTAGTCAAGAGCAGAATCAATAATGCTATCTGGCATCAATACAGCATCTGACTGCGTGTTATGTTGTTCATGTTGTAGCAGGATGCATTATAGTACATTATAGCACATAATATATCTTTAACATCAATATTTGGACTGTTGATTTATTTTTGCTCAAAATACTGTAACAAATGTTGGCCTTGCAACAACCATTTAGGGGCAGCAGAACCAAATAGTATACAGATACTATACAAAAATAGTATAAAAGCAAAGTAATTCCTTTAACCTTCTGTGTTTGTGGACTGTTTCAGTGAAGCTGATTTGTCTGTTTAGGGTTCACATTACGTTGCTCAGGGACACAATGGTAGTAAGTGGGACTTACCTGGGTCTTCTGGTTCACCGGCGAGTGTGTTACCCACTAGGCTACAACCATCTATCACACACAGGAGCTGGTGAAAGAAAAGCCTGTGAGGAAAGCTAAGTACATATGTGCTCTGGTTGTCAGTGTGATACCATTTTTTTTTTCATTTCTATAGACCATGCAATCATCTTTCAAACACAGGACAGACAATGCATACTCACTCTTCCTCCTGTGCGTCCTAACACACCGCCCAGCCAAGGTCAGAGGTCACATTAAGGCCCAGTTATCTGCCAAACCACAACCACCAGCCAGGGCCTGGTTACACATTAAATACACAAACATCTGTATTTCAGTGGTGTCACTTTTCTCATTAGGGAGTTGGTTGTGGAAGAGCTGTGCGTGACAAATTTGGTTTTCATCAAAGCAGCCAGAGTTTCCGGCTCTAGTGGTTGTCACACCCTAAGCTTTCTCATCACACAGATCAAGGGTGAGGGAATGAAGCATGACATGTTCTAGGTCACTTAAGGTGCGTTAATCAAAAGCAAATAGAAACGGTAGAAATTGACACAGACATTACTTAACGATGCGTCAAAACATTTAATATTGGTAGTAGCCTAGTGGGTAACACACTCGCCTATGAACCAGAAGACCCAGGTTCAAACCCCACTTACTACCATTGTGTCCCTGAGCAAGACACTTAACCCTAAGTGTCTCCAGGGAGGGACTGTCCCTGTAACTACTGATTTGTAAGTCCTTCTGGTTTAGGCCGTCTGATAAATGCTGTAAATGTAAATGTAAATGTATTTGGAGGATGTACCCGTGATTGTGGTTTTCGCTGCTTTCACAGGAAGTGTGGTTGATGCAGCCCACCAGTAGAGTCATGTGTGCGTGGGTTCTTAATTGGTCTATGAACTCTCTGTGGCATTCCGCTGGCGCTGAAAAGACACACCTTAGAGAGACGGCGAGCCTGAGATTCATCTCTATAATGAGTCTGCCAGCTTACGGCTGTTGCACACTGCAGTGGGTCAGCATGACTCATAGTGGGCCTTGCTAAAATATTCATGGAAAAGCCCGAATAGTTAACATCTTCACAAGTTTGACAGTGTGATCTCAGATGTAATTTCGTTGTGAAGCACCGGCCATGTTCCTGACCAAGGTTACCTTATTAATGAGTCTCCATCCCTATATGACAACCACAAAAGGCAGTCACTGAGAGCTTCCAGAAACTCTTGTAATTTATCTTACTGTTCAACTCTTTGATCACCCAGGTGGTGGAGAATGAGATTTTCGTGCATTTGCAGACATACGTTTCCACACTGGGACAAATCCATGCGATAGGAGCATCTACGTTCCCTCTGCTTTTAAATACTTTTAAAAAAATGAAAAGGTTCTACATACTGCATGACAGCTCTTTCTGGCTAAGCTTCTTAGGATAGCTGTCTTTCTCCAGGGCTCCTGTGAATGCACTAAACACACTATCTTCTTTGATACTCTCATTCCCTTAGATGTGTGTTCTCTTTGGAATATCAGGCTAGAAAACTCACCAGATGATTCTGAGCATAGTAAGGGAACACAGACACACATTTACGCAACATTTACCCCTTACGCAAATATACAACACATCACTTTTTCCACATTGCAGCCTATGACAAAATGGATTAAATGCGTTTTATACCTCAGAATTCTACACAACACCCCATAATAACGTGAAAAAAAGTTTATTTGAGGTCGAGGCACATTTATAAAAAAAAAATAGAATGCACACATACATGTGAGATGTTTCTGCAGCTTTATTTGAGTCCACCTGGTGATAAAACAGTTGATTGGATTTGATTTGGAAAGGCACACACCTGTCTATATAAGGTCCCACGGTCAGGGAGGGGACCAAGCACCCGATGGTCACTCTCAGAGCTCCAGAGGTCCTCTGTGGAAACCTTCTAAATGGAAAACCAACTCTGCAGCAATCCACCAATTTGAATTGTAAAGTGGCCACTGCTTAGTAAAAGGCACATGGCAACCCGCTGGAGTTTGACAAAAGGCACCTGAAGGACTCTCAGAGCAACAAAATAATCTGGTCTAATGAGACAAAGATTGAACTCTTCGGTGTGAAGGCCAGGTGTCACTACTCATTACCAGGCCAATACCTTCCCCACAATGACGCATGGTGGTGGCAGCATAAAGCTGTGGGAATGTTTTCAGATGCAGGAACTGGGAGACTAGTCAGGATAGAGGGAAAGATGACTGCAGCAATACCTGCTCCAAAGCACTCTTGAACTTGTGTGGCCCAGCCAGAGCCCACACTTTAATCCGATTGAACATCTCTGGAAGATCTTAGAATGGTTGTGCACCAACACTTCCCATCCAATCTGATGGAGCTTGAGAGGTGCTGCAAAGAGGAATGGGCCAAACTGGCCAAGGACAGATGTGCCAAGCTTGTGTCATCATATTCAAAAAGTCTGTAATTGATGCCAAAGGCACATCAACAAGTATTGAGCAAAGGTTCTTTTCATTTTTCAAATGATTTTTGATAAACTTTTTTGACATTGTCATTATGGGGTGTTGTGTGTAGCGTTCTGATGAAAAATGCATTTAATCAATTTAGGAATAAGACTGTAACATAACAAAATGTGGAATAAAGTGATGCACTGTATGTTCATGTATACTAAGATTTTGCATCCTCAGTTTCTCTTGGCTGTGTTTGGTGTTGCTTTTATGTTATTTTCAGTCCACCCTGTCTCAACACCTCTGCTGGGAGGAAGTTTCTGTGGGGGCTTCACAATTCACTCACCGCCCCTTTTGTGCTCTTTTCCTGTTTCTCGTGCAGAATGCTTCTATGTTCAAAAACACACAGACAGGAACTGCCTCCCCCTCCTTCTCTCCCACACACTCAGTTAGCCTCTCTCTCTCTTACAGTCTCTGTCTCTCACTGTCACATGTAGCTGAGTGGTGGTAAGATCACAGTCTGCCCGTGTTCGCACGCCGTGCTCTTCGAAGCTCGCCTGTCACAGGAGCGTGGATGCCCTTTCTTCCTCTCGCACCAGCTTCGTAGCAGCTGCATGCCGTCCAGCTCTTCTGCTCCAGCCGGCTGAAACTGAGGATCCTTCGTCAGGCGGATTAGGCTCCTTTCCCTCCTTCCCTTCATTCCCTGGACTCAGCTTCCAGAGTCCCAGGATGGAGGCTGTGGCGCTCTACTCATTCCGTGCTACAGAGGGTGATGAACTGAGTTTCCAGAAGGGGGACATTCTCAAGGTAAGACATGGATAAATGCCGTTCATTCAGCCATAAGGCTTTAGGTTTCAGAAAAGGCTGGTGTTCGATTGATGTCTGTGTCTGGCGATTGGAGGGTCATTGGGACTCTCTCTGATAATCTGTCTGACCATTAACAAAGAATCTTATCAAATAATAACCTGTCTTACTCCAGATCACCAATATGGAGGATGACCCCAACTGGTACACAGCTGAGCTGTTGAACAGAAAGGGCTATGTGCCCAAAAACTACATCAACGTAAGGCCACACATGTAAGTATCAACGCAAAACCCTTTGGGATATTGTTTCCTCAGACCTGCCTCATTTATCTGCAAGATAAATACGCTGCAAGAGGCCCTCATCCTGCAACAAACCTGAGTACAAGATCTCATGGAATGCCACATCCCATTTTAATCAGTGGCTCTTGTCTTCCATTATGTAAAGAGCCAGCTAGAATTATAAATATGATTTAATGTCAAAAGTCATTATTCTCACTGCTGGACGCCCTGGTTCCCCAACCTGAAGTTAAAAAAAAATTGAATAGATCTTATTGCTTTAGCTGAAATGATGTGGTGTGACTATAGGTTAACCAGGAAGACTACTAGTATGGCAGAATGTGTAAAATTATACATTATAGGTAGGTTCTGAAATAGTACAATGCAATGATTTTTAAATGTAGATTTCTCTATGTGTGTGTGTGTGTGTGTCTGTGTGTGTGCCCGCAGCTGGTTTGCTGGTAGGATCTCTCGGCAGGTGGCTGAGGGGCGGCTGAGGCATCGGGAGTGTGGCGCATTCCTGGTGCGTGAGAGCGAGAGCGCTCCTGGCGAATTCTCCATGTCTGTCAGGTGAGTCTACTGCGCCACGCTCTCCTGTTCACGGGGACATCATCTCCGGTTCGCAAAGGGCTGCTGTGCTTGCAGGTTTTTTGGGGTACACTTCAAAGGATCCTTCATCCAAACATTTTTGTTTTTAAATAATAAGGAATTTGCCCCAAAATTGTTGACAAAATTGGCTCCCGTCTTCCCTAATCCTCTGATAAATGACAACGTCTTGAAAAAAAAGACACTTATCTGCCATATTTGCTCAGCCTAATAGCGTTTTGCAAAAAAAAAAAAAAAAACAAAACAGAACAGCTTTTAATCAATCAGCAAGGAGATTATGACAGAATTAAGCTAATGACTTGGTCTCTCTCATGATTGTTGGTTTCTTGCTGCATCTCGCTTGTTAACGTCTACGGGGGTTTTTTTTTTGAGGCGAGGCAGCTCACAACCACAGGGCTGCATGTCTTTCAAATGCTATCGCCGCAGAACCGTTGGCACTTTTAGAGGCCCTCCGGCGGTCGGTCACAGTTGACCCGACCGGCTCGGTGTGCAGCTGAAGGCCTAGGCTCCGGGTGCAGCAGCTTCCTCTCCTGCGGCTGTGGAATTACAACTAGGGTCAGGCAGGCGCGCTGTCAGGTTCCGGTGCAGAGTCGAAAACCGTCTGGTTGCCTGTGCTCCTGCATTCTTTAGGTGACCTTAGCCTTGGGGGAAGTGTTCCTGCTTTGTAATCAGCACAGAGAGCCCATCTCTGTTGTGAACATGCTGTATGAAAGCGTGCTGTGCATTTTATCTTAATCAAAAAGATTAAGATAAAATGCACTTAATTAAGCGGTGGGAGGATTATGCCCTGTAATGGTTCTCTGCAAGCAGGGGGAGGTGCGAGGTGTGGACTAGCTTACAATTTTGGTGTTACTGATGAATACGTTATGCAATATTTCAAAAGAAAGAAAAGCGCAGTGAGAGTTTAATTTTAACTTTACCACTTCAGTAGAGTTCGACAGTAAAACATCTGCTCGAATTCGGGACAAGGGGAGGAAGTAAGGAACATCAGAAACAGGAACTGTGTTGTTATGAGCTCCGCCTTTGTGTTACAAGGGGTTCGCTGTTCTCAGAAATGATAAAAATACAACAGCTTCATCCCTTGCCGTGGGCAGGCGTCAATATGCTTGCCAGTGTATGCACTGCATTCATAATCTTTGGGTGCTAATTAGAATGCAGAACAGGGTTGCATGGTCCTGAACATGTTTGCTTATTTTCCATCACATCTGATGAAAACGCGATCAGAAGACCTCTTATGGCCCTTAACATTCCTGTCAGTATTCTGGCAGGTCCTGAAGCGCTTCAATAAATAGAGGAATGTGGCTAGCATCTCGTCTCACGTGGCATTTAGATTCTGGTGTTGAGAGCCACATCCTTATTGACATTCCCTTCATTCTGTCCATGTGTGTTAGTCCCACCGAAGGAGAGCTTTTAACTAAGGGCACCAAAACGTACCAGGGTAACATTCTGTATGTCTCTTATCAAGAGGGGCAGTCTTAGAAAAAAATCCCCAGACTTGGATTTTTAATGAGTTTCAGTCCTGATGAGTCAGCTGTGAAATGTTAAATGAACCATCTGGTTCGTATGAAACTGGGACGCTGTCCTTCTGGGATGGTAGATGTTATAGTAATTATGAATCAAGGCCCCCAGAGCCATAATGTGTGCGTTCCCCAGCAGATGGCACTTGGACCAATCAGCACTGCATGTAGCTACCTATGATAAATTAGGAACAAATTTGTTATAACAGTTAATCTTTTTGGGGTGGGAGGGGGGTAGCCAATCCTGTTGTCTCATACTTTCTTTCAGTCCAAAATGTTGAATCTTCTGTTGACTAACACAATTTATGAAGTCAGATATATTATTTATCATTCCCAAAAGGGAAATGTGAGCTGCATAAAGGCTCAACAGGCCCATGTTGTGTTCCCACTCCACATTTTCAGTTCCACATTCTATTTTGATTTCCTGCGTGTTTGTGTCAGTAACACTAGTCACAGACTTTACTGCACTTTGCTCTCAGACGAGCGTGTCCATTACAACGATGCAGGAAGGAAGTGAGATCAGTGCTAACATTAGTCACCTACCTGGCTGTGGAGAATTTGTGCAGTTGTGGTATTGCTGATGTGTGGTGATGTGAAGAAGACAATTGCAGAGGAACAGCTGGGAGGCTTAGTCACATGTGGATGTGACGGTCACAGCAATTTCACAACGTATTATCTAGTTCGCTGTGAGTCATGATTCTGCAACATCGGTTCAGGGCTGAGCCAGACAGCCTCCTCTGATGGAGTGTCTGTCTGTATGTGTGTGTGTGAGTGTTTTGCATCAGTATGTGTGTCTGAGTGTCTGTGAGCAGAGGTTTTTGAAGTTGAGGGAACTGAATGTAGGTCAGCGATAACGAAACTGGCTTCCATCCAAGGATGCCAACTGTGTCTGTGGCGGAACCAATGGGCCTGTTGCCAGTCAGAACCCATCTTTCTCTCAATGCACCCAAACAGAACCACAGTCGACAAGGAGGAAAATCAAAGCTTGCAGAGTAATGCAAAATGTTATGTTCTTTGCATGTGACTCAAAATGCCGGAGGGAATAAGAATGTCTGGTGAAAGGCTTCTCTCCATCGTCCTGCTTTTACTAGCCTTAGGCCGAGTCCGCCCACTTGAATGCTGATACATGTGCGAACAAGATCACACTTGCAGCCAGCCTCTACCCAGACAGGGCAGATCACACACAAGAGGCTTGAAGTCAGAGAACTTAATTCTATTGTTCAGAATGGGAAGAACCACTACCAAAAATTCCCACCAGTGGACTGCTAGGGTTGATGATGCATCACTTTGTATTACAAAAATTTGAATACCTGGAAGTAGCCAGGGGGATTTTTGTCAGTGAATTTGGAATCTATTTGTTGTCCTCAGTGTCCTCATAGATATTACGCTACACTTTAAAACAGAATAAACAGCCTTGGTGAGCAATTTTCATTTTTAAACGATGGATATAAAACGTATTTTTCACCCTGTGAAGTCTGTTTCTACAGAGCTGGGGAAACTTGAATTTACACAAGCTGACATTAATATCTAAGCCAGATGAGTTTGTACCATTGCAAGACTTTCTTCTGTGGGCTGGCTAAGATACAGTCTGAAACCCATCATGGAACCATTGGTCATATTTTCCTTTTCTTAGATGCTTTAAAAATAGTGTCAGCATATGGTTAATAGCAACCTCACAAAGGTGAGATTTTTCTTATCTACCTGCCAAGAATACACCAAGTTAGTCTCTCTTCTTAAATAAATCTCTCAAAAATGGAAGGACAAAAATGTTTGTGAGTTATTGAGACAATGGTGCAGTGGAAGTCTATCAGGACACAGGACAGAGACGCGGATAGAAAGGAGGGCATTAAATGTTCTTAAGAACATTTTGACAAAGGCAAGACCTTTTAGACAAAGCTATGGAGGCCTATCAAGTTATCTCTTTTCAGAGCTTGGGTCTCTGTCTGTGGGAGAAAAATGTTAGCAAAGGCCTTTAGCGCCGCTGTAGAGCCTGCCAGCCACACAAAAGATCTTATTTTCAGCTCAAGGACCACAATCCCCAGGGAATGGGGATTCGCTTTGTTCTCATTTACAGGACCATCATCTGGGTTCTTTCTAAACTCCATCGGCACCCCTAGTTAAGGCGACTGAATAGATCCTAAAGTTGCCTTGAGGATTTTTCATATTTAAAGGTGAAAGCCAGAGAAATGCTGTGAAGTCAGTTTTATTGATTCCCTGGTGCGGGGAAGATAAGATACTCAGTCCACAGTCCACAGTCCCTGACATACATAAATCATTTAGTTCTGATGTAATAGTCTTCAAAAAGATTCCCTTCTCTAAAGTTTAAAGAAAAAGTTGTGAGATCTGGGGACTTCATTAGTTAGGTAACGATTGTTAGATCCCTTCATTACCTGTTATTATGCTGTCACAAAAACATCATACCTGTTGGAAATAACAAAATGTGTTAATTAGTTTAGTTTAGCAATGCATTTACGTGATTTGTATGTTAGTCACTGATTTTAAGAGTTTTTTTATTTTATATGTCTATCGGAAGTTACTGACTGTACATAGGCAGACGAAGAAAAAGAAAAGATGCCGGCGTCGATGGCAAACTATTTTTTGACCGTATCGTTTGTGCCATACAGACTAAAGACAAACTGTTTCATTTTCTTTATTTTGTATATAAGAGAAGCTCATGTTACGGATTGCTTTGTAGACAGAGGAGAATAAACCACCGTAAAAAGGATGAGTGGATTGAACTCTTTTAAATTCATGGCAACAAACACCTGTCAAAAAGGTTCTGCCGAATTCTAAGGACAAGAAATCCAAGGTCTGTTAAGCCATTACACCCGTGCCAAAGTAAACCATCAAATGGTTGGAAGTTTGCTTTTTTTTCATAGTTATGAGAGGTCAAGATGTTCAGGCTATTGACTTGCTGCTTTCTCCTCACAGCTATGGAGACCATGTCCAGCACTTTAAAATCCTGCAAGATGTAGGATCCCAGTACTTTGTGTGGGATGAGGTCTTTACTTCCCTCAACCAGTTGGTGGACTTCTACAGAGGAAGCAGCATAGCCAAGGAAAGGACAGTCTATCTCAAAGACCCTGAGAATTCACACCGGGTCAGTATTTGTGCTGTGAATGTGAATGCTTTATTCACTGGTGCATCATTATCAAGGCATTCTACACAGCTTCTGTCCTCATGTCTTAACTTCCTTCCAAAATATCAGTGTTCACAAAATAATCGATGAGCATATTGCTGCTTTAGGGTCCCATAGTGGTTTGGTCTTACCCCTGTGGGTTTGGTTTATACTTTCAGCAAAGGCCACACTACGCTCAAGCCCTGTACGACTTCAACCCGCAGCACTCCTCTCAGCTGGGCTTTGTTCGCGGTGATGTCATTGATCTTCTGGACTGTTCAGACTCACAGCGCTGGAAGGGCCGTTGCCACGGTCGCATGGGATTCTTCCCCCCAGAATATGTC
Source organism: Denticeps clupeoides (assembly GCF_900700375.1). Classification (NCBI taxonomy): domain Eukaryota; kingdom Metazoa; phylum Chordata; class Actinopteri; order Clupeiformes; family Denticipitidae; genus Denticeps; species Denticeps clupeoides. Next base: position 14,232,371 of record NC_041713.1, read on the forward strand.
CAGCCCATCTATCACTGACATACAGCACTGCACATCGAAACAAGCAGAACAACAGTATCTCGTCCATGAACTGCTAACCCTGCCAGTCCAGGTTATTACCGCATGTCAGTGTTTGATTATTATTAACTGAGTGAAATTCATTTATGCATTGTAATATGTGAGTGAGGCTGAAAATTACACGCTGATTGCAAATGGACCCATGGACACTGTAAGTTGTTGACATTAAGAAGATGTGGTGCTGAAAAAATAGCATGCTTGTCTGTAAAAAATTAACTAGAACTCAGTAAGAAATTTAAAAAATAACTAAAAACTTTGGCCAGCTTCATCTTAGTTAGTTTGCTTATAGCCAAAGCAATTCCAATTACAAAACAAAGCAAATGTTTAGTGTCCACTGCTTGTCCATATTTATTTATTACAAAACATTGTTCATTCAGGGAAAGTGTATTTTGTTGTTATTTTGTGATGTAAAAAGTGTAAGAGTGGCTTTAGTTATAAAATATGCCAAAACAATTAGGGCTGTCAAGTTTATCACATGAATCACTCCAATTAATAAATTGTATGCAATTAATGTGTTGACTTCCTAAGTGGAGGTCTGAACCGTGTTCATAGATGCAAAAGAGACAAGCCCACCAAAAAGATGTGTGGAGATTTAAGGATGATTCAGATGACGTATATTCCAGATAAAAATATTTCAGTGCAAACAGTAACCTGTGAGCATTCTTTAAAAAAAAATCCATTGCAAAACATGCTATTAATTAGTAATATTTGAAACCGATTGACAGCCTGTTGTGTAAATAAGACTGTACTGTAGCACACTTTACAAAAACAAATAAGCCAGCACCTTCAGACAGAGGCTTGAAGAATGATGATCTTCGCATTTGTCCTAAAGCCACTAATGGGTGGGTTTTAACTCGGGAATCCCAAAAGTGTTTCCCATACTGTAGTAACAGGCTGATCTGGATTTTCACTAAATCCAAGCAAACCTGAAAACCTGTTCCGCCTTTCGCTGTATAGGTTGGGACAAATGTCCTTTCAGCTGTGCGCTTTGCAATTAACTGCTGGTGCAAGTAATGACAACTGAGGAGGCAACATCAGTGACTATTTACCACACCTACAGGAAATGGACAAAAGCAGCATTTAGAAACTTTATCTTTATCCTTAAAAGTTTATCTTTCTCAAAAAGAAAGCCGCTTATAAATGCATGTGTGTGAAGGTCAGATTTTCCGCAACATACTAGCATAGATTTTCCGCTTTTCTTGTCCCCTTCAGCAAAGTAACATCTGTTGTTAATATGGCTTCTTCCCCTTTTCCGAGCAAGGGCTGGCACACATGATGGACTTAAAAGTGATGTACAAGTTGTAAATACGTTTATGCAGCAAAGCTAATTAATACATTAATAAATACATCCAGACTGCAGACGGCGGTATTATAAGAACAAAATAAACATCTGTATATGTCACGTCGCTCGTGTCGTTGTGTAGTTTTTTTAAGACCTCGTTCCTCTCGCGAGATTTGGCTTCCGGGCGACCACACGGCTGCTGTGCGCGGCCCCGCGGCCGTCCAACGCGGCCTTTCTATTGGACGCGCGGCGTCACGTGGCCGCGGCGCTCCCGTCAGTACCTGCTTCCAGAAGTTTTTACAGTATTGCCGGGGGGATCAGCGGCACGGAACACTAGAATGGACTCTCAAATGGTGGAAGATCGGCGGATCGCGACTTTTTAACGCGTTTTAGAATTGTGTTTGGCGCACGGGCCTACGTAGCCATTACGTCCGGCAGATATTTATGTCCACTTTTAACAAGTTGTCTAATTAGTTTAATACACTCGGGCGTTGAGTAATGGCTTTGTCTCAGATTCAGTGTCTGGATGAGAACAACGTCAACCTGCGGATACACGAGTCCAAGGCCGAGTTCCTCTACAGCGAGGAGCAGAGGAGCGCGCTGGAGGCTCTGTTCCAGGACGGACGGGACGCCTACCGCAAGTCCACCCGGGCCCACGACGTCCGGGACTTCCTCTCCGACCGCGAGCTGGAGACGCTGCTCGGAAACGTGGAGGTTTACAGCCCGGGCTCCGACCGGTCGCGGCTCCCCTTCGTCGGGGAGGCCGGGGAGACCACGGTGCCGTCGGACTACTGGCCGGACCGCTCCGACTACTCGCTGCCCGACCTGGACATCGGCTGGCCGGACTGCGCGGCGTACCGTGGCGTCACTCGGGCCACCGTGTACACGCAGCCTCCCATGGACGGACAGCCGCATATTAAAGAAGTTGTCCGGAAAACGATCGCGAACGCACAGAAGGTGAGCGACAGGTCTCAGTAGAACTTTTATATCGACACGTCATACGTCCGGAGAGTGTCCAAGTTCGGGCCCGGCCTGCCTGGGATGTTTTAAATAAACGAACGAAAACGAATACAAGACAACAGTGAATGTAGCTGGATGTAAGGTACAAGTGTGTGTATGTGTGTGTGTGTGTGTGTTTGTGTATTTATATTTGTGTGTGTGTGGGTTGTGTGAAGATGTGTGTGTGTGAGGGTATATGTATATGTGTGGAGGGTGTGAGGGTGTGTGTGAGGGTATGTGTATATGTGTGGGGTGTGTGTGTGTGTGTGTGTGTGTGTGTGTAAATGATCAGTGTTTTCATAATTTGACGGTCTGTAATAAAAAAAAATGCCGAAAGGATGCGGTGCTGCTGTCATGAAGGGATCGTGTTCCCTCAGCTTTCACATTCACCGCCTTACATCGCCCGTGTTTGTATTGTAATAACAGGTAAAAAAAAAGAAAAACTTTAATCTGAGGGTGGGTCCCGACATTTGGCCTGTACACGCGTGTTTTCCTAAAGCCTCTTTGCATTTGCTGTGTCACCAAGATACAGTTTTGATATTTAAAGCCATAAAACCATAACAGAAACATGGATAAATTATGTGATGGTTTTCCGCGGTGAAATGTGTGTGCGTCAAACACGCCAAACAATACACACAATTTAGAGTTCTGTTTTGCTATATTGCTGATAGCAGAGCGGAACAAAAAACACGGCTGCTTCTCCACCGGAGACCTTTTTTCCATGGAGGACCCATTGTCCATGAGGCTTTTTATTGCCGACCAATTAACCACTTGCGATCCAAGGCCGGCATTGACTGACCAGAGTTTATTAAAACCTGCACGGTTACACCAACCATGCATGTTTTTTTTTTCTGGTAGAGAATCCACCGCCACACATTCTTAATGAATATCAATGTATGATGTCAATGTATGATGTTCATTTTTGTTTCTGCCATGGCAGGTTATTGCAGTTGTAATGGACGTGTTTACAGACGTGGACATATTTAAAGACCTACTGGACGCAGGCTTCAAAAGAAAGGTTGCGGTGTACATAATCCTGGAGGCCACTGGCGTCCCCCTCTTCCTGAGCATGTGCAAGAGAGCAGAGATGCACAAGGGACACCTCAAAGTACGGACCATGTTTCTCTGCACGGAAGAAATGTGAATTGATGAGTTATTAACGCCTTGTTACATTTCATTATTTTCAGAAATTTTCAAATTGTATTTGGATAAGCCAGGGATAAGCAGACACTTACAAACAAAACATTTAACCAAATTCCTCTGTGGTTAAGTTTCCAGTAAATGCATTCCTAGCCACAAACAGCACTTTAAACCATGGTACTTAAACAGCTAATTTTCATCTGCTGATCGACCAGACACGCCCAGTTTTATTGTGTCATTGATCAGTTCAACTGAGAAAATAGGGTAATGGTTTTCCAACCATTTGAAGTGACAGGCATTTCATTGGAACCAAACCATATTTTCGGCTGACAATGGTCCTCTCTATGTCTATGCAGATATTTAACTCATAAAACAGCCATGGACAAGAAGTATTGTTTTGAATGAGGACAATTCATTCAGAACAAAAATCACATCCTGTCAAACATACCTTGAAGGGGCGTGAAATTCCTCTGCCAAATGCTTTGCATTCACCACCCAGAGCAACATTATTTTTAAGACACTTGTTCACAAGTCTTGTTGGTAGTAGCCTAGTGGGTAACAAAACTTACTACTATTGTGTCCCTGAGCAAGACACTTAACCCTGAATGTCTCCAGGGGAACTGTCCCTGTAACTACTGATTGTAAGGCACTCTGGATAAATGCCGTAAACGTAAAGTCTTGACCCTTAAGACAGTGACAACATTGTAATTTTCTCACATTCTGGCTCTTCTGGAGCTTGTTAAACAAAGAAATTGGGTCTCTACCTTCAAACATAAGAATTACATTAATACTGTGCCGTATTGTAGTGTAGCAGTGTAAGGCATATCCCAACAGTGCAGAGGTTGGGTAAAATTTTGAATAATTATGTTGAAGGGTTTCTCATATCTTCTAAAGGGAGTGCCTTAATGAGATGGATCATTATTATTTACAGTGGTTTAGCAGGCACCAACGCGAGGCTGTTCACATGCACATGTGGTCAGACAAAAATGATATCCCCTTTGTAACAAAGTGGAACATTGTTGTTGAGGCAGGCATTGTATTTCTGTTAACTGCATTTTAAATGCATTAACTGTAACCAAATAGGCACACAGTAGACACTGGGGTGTCTACAAAGTACATTTTACTTTCCCAGGACAGCAAAAAGTGTCCTCTTTCTTCATGCATAGTTGCTTTACATACCTTTTATGGGTTGGCCCTTGGTGTCTGGTCGTTCACAGCATGCTTGCAAGTGGTTGCAGTGACATTGTTAACTGACACGTGAAAGGAAAGTCTGTCAACATGCATCAGTGTAATACTATCTGGGGTGACCCATTGCAAACATTTGCATTTACAGGGTTTATCATGCTAGTTATACTGACACATTAGCCCGAAACTATTTAAGCAATCCAGAAGTGTCGCTTTCACTTTTCTCTGTGTCTTACATCGGGCTGAGTGGAACGTGTGCTAAGAACCATTAGTTATTCTGAGATCTCTTGTTCATTCTCTTGTTAATTCCTCAGAACTTACGGGTGTGCTGCACTCAAGGCACAGAGTTCATCACTCGTTCATCAAAAAGAGTACGTGGAAGCCTAAGTCAAAAGTTCATGTTTGTCGATGGAGACAAGGCAGTGTCTGGGTCATACAGGTGAGCTCCCACCGGCTTGTGCTCTGATGCGACAGCTGATATGCATTGCTGCGAACCATTATTGCAAAAATGTGTTATTTGTTTTTTTGCGATTCTCAGTTTCACATGGACTGCATCCAGGCTAGACCGAAATCTCATCACGGTGCTCACGGGCCAAGCTGTGGATACCTTTGACAAGCTGTTCCGGGACTTGTACCTTACGTCCAGCAGTGTGAGCCTGTCCCAGATAAGTCTGGCCGATGAGCCTGAGCCTGAGCACATCCCACAGGTGGCACCGGTGCCCCTGCCTTCCACTGAATTGGCTCGAAAGCTTATCAATCCCAAATATGCCTTGGTCTGTAATAGTACCCAAAAGAGCAATGGTGCTGTTACAAAAAAGAATGACAGGAGTAAGACTGATCTTTTACCATTACCTAAAAAACAAAAAGAGCGTCCAGAGGCGCTGCCCATCCATCCTGGGCTTCTGCTAGAACGTGTTAACATGATTCACTACCTGCCAACCTGGCCTGAGCCAGACCCCCCTAGTGATGTCATCGGGTTCATCAACATTCGGGATTCCAGCAAGCCTTTCCAGGCTCACCTGATGCGGTCTGAACTGTTTGGAGTATCACAAGCCATTCGTTTTAAGGACAATTTCCATTTGCCAGATGAACAACTGCCTGAGAAGGCTTGTCCCAGACAAGGACAGGAGAGTCTCTCTGGTAACTCCTCACCCACATCAAAACCAAACCAGCAGCCCTCAGAGCCTCCAAAGGCCAATGCATCAGATCAACGGAATGCAAAACCTGTAGAACAAACCCAAAGTCCTGAACACAGGCAAGAAAATATTCCAGCATTGGCACCTCCGGTCCCTAAACCCAGAACAGTTCATCTTGTCATTAGTAATGACAGCGAGGATGGCACACTCATGGTGAATGTAATAAAAAGACAGACAGTTGGCTCCTTAAGCTGCCAAAATGACATTGTGTCTTCTGCAAAGGATTCCAAACTATGTGACACATCGTTGAAGACCCCTAAAATTCTACCTAGAGCCTTAGGCAGTGATCCTGAATCCGAATACCCGTCTTCTACCTCCACCCTCAGTGAGAGTGGAGAGGATGGAGCCGTTGTCAGAGAACCTAAAAAATTAATTGAGGCAGACTTTAGCTCAACTGGCCCTGAGTCAAGTATAGATGGGTCTCAGGCACAGTCTTCCAAAGGCTACTGTTCAACTTTCTCCACTACTTCGGATGAGTACTTTGAGTGTAACGAGACTGTGGTTGATGGGTCGGGTTTTGAAACAATAATCAATGGACATGTTGAAGATGAAAATATTGCCAGAGAATTGATAACCACAATTAAAACTCATCAAGGAAAATTACAAGCTGACTGTCAACATCATAAGAAAGACCTTCAATACATCAGGAATGCTGACGATTCGGAGCTCCATTTGACGGAAGAGCGTGTGCCGGCTCAGTCTGGGCAGTCAAGCAGCCAGCAGCCACCAAAGGGGAAACCGACCAAACACTGCAATCAGTCAAAGAGGAATGAATCGGCAGAACTGCAAAGCATGACCGGCCATGTTGGAACCTCAAAAGTAAAAAACGACCTACAAACAACAAAGGATCAAGATAGTCATAAAGTGCTTCAAAAGTATGTGGTGTCCAAAGAGGCTGGAACTACTTCTCAACAGGGTGGGGCTGAAGATGAAGTGCTAGAACATGAAATGGATGATGCCGGTTCTGAAATGAGAGAATCCAACTGCTGGTCAGACATGGAAACCGAACAACCTCAGCTGCAGCCAGCGGCAGAAAAGGTCGCGAACATTGCAGCTGGCCACCAACATTTATCAAAGAGTTCAGCTGGCCAGCCAGCAGGAGATCGTAAGGCATCAGGTCAAGAATGCATTCCAAATGTCCAAGAGAACAGAGACCATCAGACAAATTCAAATCATCAGAAGAAGGTGAAAAGGGTGAGCAATGTTTTTGCTTAAAAATTGTTCTGTTCTTTTCGATATTTATAATTTCCTTTTGTATCAAGGACCAATTTTGCATCGTTTTCTTTACAGGACCAAGCCCCTCCCAGATCGCCCGCAAAAGCACATCCAAATGGTAATGTCAAATCAAATCGAAGTCCTTCGCCCAAAAAGCCAGCAGGGTCCAAACATCTACGTGGAAAACAGTTGAATGAGGCCACCACTGGACAAGATGGACAGGCTCAGTCGAGAACGTCTACCCTGAAAGAACCTCCAGAGACAAATCATTTATCCAGCAGACCTCGAAGACACTCTCATCCAGCCCTGGACAAATCCAGGGAAAAACAATCTGCAATCCAGCCTATGCCCATTTCCTGCGCAAACTGTCACACTTGAAAAGCCTTGAGAGGCGCAGAGTGGAACTCTTCTGGACCGTTAATTAAAGACGATTCAGTAGAAAAAGGAAGCTATTGATGGACAAAAATAGTAACGGCTGCTTCTTGTTCCCGGGAGCCTTTGAGCTCTTCTGAGAGCCGCGATCAGGGAGCGTAGCAGGTACTTGAAACTTTTACAGAGCCGCATCTCAGTGCTCTTCTGCTCTCAGTCAACCAAGTGACCAAACTGAGATGAAGTCTAGTGTTTATTTGGACGGAATGAGGACTCTCCTCTGGTTTTGTATTCTAATGTAGCTGGAATATATTTTCTCATTTGAAAGAAGAATCACCGCCGCCTGCCTTTGAATGGAAAATATGGTGACAAGAAGAAAATAGTCAGATGAGTAAATGACCACGGGGGGGAAAATATTGGCTTCCCTAAATATGTATTATTTGTTTCTCCTGGGTGCAGCAACAGAGAGAGTTTTGCTATTTTTCCCACTAGCAAGACTATGTGTTAACTAATTTTAGCTTTTGATCATGTACTGAGGCAATCTAGTGACCAGATGTGTGACAAAGGTCCTTTGGTACTCGTCTTTATTTAACATGACCTGCGGGAAGAGACTGGCCTGATTTACGGCCTTCGTTTGCATGTAACTGAGAGCCCCTGAGGACATGGGCTTAGGAAACACCTGTACTGTAAAATAATGGGACTTCTGCATTTTTAATAAACTTTTTTGAGATTTACTGAAGGATTAAAGGTTGTGTTCTGCGGCTGAATGTGACAAATTGATGACAGCGGCTTAAAAACTGCTTATCGTGCAAACCCGCTCCAGTAATAACAGGCAAATGACACTTAGTCACAGGGCCAGTTGAAACTAGCCTTCCTGCAGGTGAAAAGGAGAAGAGGAAAAACAAAAAAGCCCACACCTTCATGAGAAACATTTACCTTTTCACAAAGACCTTCACACCCAGAAGCAGACACGCCCTAGATGTAATAGTTTTTGTAACGTTATTTTGTCAGTCAAGCCGCCGTCATAGGTATTACTACAAGGACTATTTATTAATGCCAAAGAGTAGCTTTATGGTCAATTAAGAACTGATCCTGGGGAGAGTGTCTATTCAGTGACCTAAAGGAGCTCCATACAAGAAGATTTCTTTGTAAAGCTTGTGGATTTTCCCCACGGGCTTAGACTTCATGGAGACGAGAAGCGAAAGTGGTTACAGGAAAGCTGGGTCCCTTTATAAGCACAAACCTTGTAATGAGGAAGCCGCCTGATATGGTCCTGTGACGGGAAAGCTGGACATCCTTCTTTTCTTGCCTTTCTCTAAAAAGATATCATGGAGGACAAGAGACTTTCAACGAGAGGGAATTTGAAAACCGACCAATTACAGTTACGCAACTTCTCATTAACTTGCAATAAGGCCATCAAGTTTCCAAGAGCTCTTCATTAGGGTGTCTGCATATTAGAAAACTGGTCTGGAAAAAAAAGGCTTACTTATGAACAGAGTGGAGATATGAATCTACCGAATTCTCCACTTCGGTGCACATCTGCTACGTGTGTTGCTAAAACAATGCACAAATGCCAGAGTTTGCTCCGCATCTTCGGGTCTATGTTGTGCAACCATCTACAGTTCTTTGCTCTCTAAACCATTTCACACCACACACACTATTTCCACAAACACATTCTTATGCTGATTGTGGCGCAACGCCTCTTATATATGGGTATTGAGAAAGAACCAAAAAAAACAAAACAATGAAAGTGAGGATGATGATTGGATAAAATATTAACGACAAGTCAGAACTGTTCAACTGTAATTAAAACATTTGAAACTTTAGAACTTGGCATTTGAAGGTGATTCAGGTTTATGAGAGTTTTTGATTTACAGGCCATGATATTGATATTTCCTTCAGTCATTAAATTCTCATGCATGTTCTTGTGAGTTCTTGTATTCCACTTTGAGGTATTCTCATTAGCAAAAAAATCCATGTCTGCTTATCAAATGATTTTTTTTTTCTTCTCAGAAATGTGCTAGAGTTGGGTTGGTCTGACGGTGCTGTGGTTAGACTGAGCTGTAATGACTCATGTCCATATGCTAAAGAAAAAATGGGGGAGAGGCATGTTTCAGTGTGAGGGAGAGATTTATCACCGATTGCCAGAAAGTAGCGCTGCAACGTACCATATGGACCAAGGTATTGAGACACTTTTTATGACTGCCCGTTATTAATCTGGAGACATCATAATCTCTGCTGCCGTTCATCCTAAATGGATTTTGTTGAAGTTCTCTGCAGGTTCTCCCCTCTACACCAAACTCACTCAACTTGCTTTATGCAGTGGGGCACAACCGTGAACAGAAAAGGCCCCCAAACTGTTCCGAGACAGTTGGCAAATGCCTTGGTATGCAGAAAAGTTATGAATTCCCTGAAGAAAAAAGCCCATGCCATTATGTCTCCTCAAGGAAACCTTACAGGTGCCATGGAGCAGCGAGGCAGGTAATATTCTCCCAAACCCAGATTCATCCATCAGAATGGTGGAATGCTGCACCCCAGTGCACTTTTCACTTATATATAAGTGAAAGTGTAAGGATTGTCATTGTGAAACACTGCAGCACAGCACGCGGTGACACAATGAAATATGGTTTCTGCTTTTACGGGTCTGCTTCCTTACCCGCTAGGCCACCACTGGTAAAAGTACCTGTGAAGTTCCCACACACTGCTCCCCGGGCGCCTGTCGTGCCTGCCAACTGCTCACCAAAGTGATGGGTTAAATGCAGAGGACACATGTGCTGTGCTGCAATATTTCATAATGACAATCGCTTCACTTTACTGAGGCCCAGGCGCAGCTGCATGTGACAGCAGCGCCCTCTCCTGCATGACTTTGCAGTTTGTATGCACTCAGTAACGCTTCCTGCATTGACCCTCTTAATACAATCATATATTAAGCCTCATGTGGAGTTTTGAGTCTCATGTATGATGGCTCCTTTTACTATCTTCAGTTAATTGATTATGCAAATGAATCCCCATTGACTTCAGTGAAGTAATTTTTGATACCACCTCAATACAATTTAGGACTTTGTAGATAAATTGCTGTTTTTAATATATACACACAATATTTTCACTTGATATATTACTGTGATACTACACCCTTAGGAGCATGGTGTCTGTATTACCGAAACTAGAAAAGAAAGAAATAGGAGCAGATGAACATTTCAATGACTTTTCTGTTTATTCCTTACCATGAAGTGCGGTATATAAATACAAAAGCCGGAAATATTAGTACAATAGCAAAGACCCTGCATTTGCTTGAAGTTATTACATTTATATTAACTAAACTCTCTGAGGCAAAATACTCTGAAATAACCACTACTATGGTTACAGTGCACCCGTGGTCCCATTAATGGCAAGAACATCAAGCATTCAAAAAAAGGTTCAAACGTTAGTAGTCCGTTAGAAAGGAAAAATTATATATTGTCAATTCAACTTAAAAGCAGTGACTTGTTTTTACTGCAGTAATCCAACTACAAAAATATAAATGCACCTGACATTCATTGTTATTACATCAACTAAAGTGTTGAGTGGCACCAGAACATATGGAAACATTGACATAAAAAGCAGATACGGAATAAAGAAGAAAAACAAATCTACAGCACATTCTCTTTAAGGGATCAATGAAATGAGTAAAGTACCTGTGAAGTGACAGTACTACACAAGACACGGAGTCGGGTAAGTGCTTTCATCCCTTCATTTCAGGCATTATAAATAGACAACATCTGGAAAAAATAATAAATTAAGCTGATGCAAATTAGTAGGAGTGCAGTTTACTCTTCCAGTCACACTCTGAGAGGTGTTCATTTGATAAAGATGAGAATCAGCCACAATTACCAAGAAACTGGATTTAAGACACATTACATTGGCCCTGGTTTGAACAATTAAATATTAAAAGTGTGATGAGAAGAGTTGACCTCTGCACACATGGTGTGATTGGCAGTTTTGGTGGAGGAGAGGAGTGTGCTGGGTTCTGTCAATCATCCACTCCTATGTTGCGGAACAGGTAGGACATGGACTCTCCATTGTGGATCCGGCGAATGGCCTCCGACAAAATCATACTGATGTCCACCGTTTTTATCTTGGGACACTGAAGCTTCTGGATCTCATGGGGAATGGTGTTGGTCACCACCACCTAAATATCAAAAGGACACAATCATCAGTCAAAATGGCCTTGAAAATGGCTGATAATGTAACGGTGGCAGGGTGAGACTGCTAACTATGTGTGATGATGCCACAGTCACTGCTCATCATAGGCAACAGAACTGTTTACTGTTAAGAGTATTGTATATTAGTGTATCTCTGTTGCTCTTCACTGTACTTCCAGTTGTGAGTCTCAGTACACTTATGACCCCTAGTGTTGGGTGTGTGCGCTTGTATCTATGTGTGTGTGTCTATAGTTACAGGTAACTTGATTCGACCTCATACTTATACGTTAAAATACTTGCAGCATTCAGTACTTCTGCACCTTTATCTAGACACCAATCTGCTGTATATGGTGAATTTGTCCAACTGACCCCTGTACAACTACAGGGAGTGCAGAATTATTAGGCAAGTTGTATTTTTGAGGAATAATTTTATTATTGAACAACAAATGTTCTCAATGAACCCAAAAAACTCATTAATATCAAAGCTGAATGTATTTGGAAGTAGTTTTTAGTTTGTTTTTATTTTTAGCTATTTTAGGGGGATATCTGTGTGTGCAGGTGACTATAACTGTGCATAATGATTAGGCAACTTAACAAAAAACAAATATATACCCATTTCAATTATTTATTTTTACCAGTGAAACCAATATAACATCTCCACATTCACAAATATACATTTCTGACATTCAAAAACATAACAAAAACAAATCAGCGACCAATATAGCCACCTTTCTTTGCAAGGACACTCAAAAGCCTGCCATCCATGGATCTGTTCACCATCAACATTGCATGCAGCAGCAACCACAGCCTCCCAGACACTGTTCAGAGAGGTGTACTGTTTTCCCTTTTTGTAAATCTCACATTTGATGATGAACCACAGGTGCTCAATGGGGTTAGATCAGGTGAACAAGGAGGCCATGTCATTAGTTTTTCTTCTTTTATACGCTTTCTTTCCAGCCACGCTGTGGAGTAGTTGGACGCGTGTGATGGAGCATTGTCCTGCATGAAAATCATGTTTTTCTTGAAGGATGCAGACTTCTTCCTGTACCACTGCTTGAAGAAGGTGTCTTCCAGAAACTGGCAGTAGGACTGGGAGTTGAGCTTGACTCCATTCTCAACCCGAAAAGGCCCCACAAGCTCATCTTTGATGATACCAGCCCAAACCAGTACTCCACCTCCACCTTGCTGGCATCTGAGTCAGATTGGAGCTCTCTGCCCTTTACCAATCCAGCCACGGGCCCATCCATCTGGCCCATCAAGACTCACTCTCATTTCATCAGTCCATAAAACCTTAGAAAAATCAGTCTTGAGATATTTCTTGGCCCAGTCTTGACGTTTCAGCTTGTGTGTCTTGTTCAGTGGTGGTCGTCTTTCAGCCTTTCTTACCTTGGCCATGTCTCTGAGTATTGCACACCTTGTGCTTTTGGGCACTCCAGTGATGTTGCAGCTCTGAAATATGGCCAAACTGGTGGCAAGTGGCATCTTGGCAGCTGCACGCTTGACTTTGCTCAGTTCATGGGCAGTTATTTTGCGCCTTGGTTTTTCCACACGCTTCTTGCGACCCTGTTGACTATTTTGAATGAAACGCTTGATTGTTCGATGATCACGCTTCAGAAGCTTTGCAATTTTAAGAGTGCTGCATCCCTCTGCAAGCTATCTCACTATTTTTGACTTTTCTGAGCCTGTCAAGTCCTTCTTTTGACCCATTTTGCCAAAGGAAAGGAAGTTGCCTAATAATTATGCACACCTGATATAGGGTGTTGATGTCATTAGACCACACCCCTTCTCATTACAGAGATGCACATCACCTAATATGCTCAATTGGTAGTAGGCTTTCGAGCCTATACAGCTTGGAGTAAGACAACATGCATGATGTGGACAAAATACTCATTTGCCTAATAATTCTGCACTCCCTGTATGTATGACCTGATACCTCAATTTCCATTTCATCAAAATCAATCAATTTATATAGGTTGTCTAAAATACTGATTACCTTGCATAAAAAAAACATTTGCAGGTTTTGCAGTACTTGTGCTGAAGTAACATCTAATATCGGTCATTTTACACATACACTGGATATTATTAGAAATCCAATGGTCAGACACCAGCCATGAATTCAATGGAATTAACTTTATTGAATTATTGATACCTACAGTTTTGCTAGGAAAAACTACTAGGACGGATATTAATATAAATTCTGATTTAAAAAATGTATAGACATGTGTACAGACCTCATCAATTGCAGACTCCTCAATGAGGCGTGGTGCATCTGATGACAGAATTCCATGTGTTGCCATGACAAATATTTTGTAGGCGCCCCGCTCTTTCAACGTCTCTGCAGCAGCCAGGAAGCTGTCAACATCGTCGATTATATCATCCTGTAAGGAAGAGAAGACAAACAGACTCCACTTGACATCCACTTGGGGGCAGGTTAGAGCTGACATCCAAAACACATTATTCAAACTATTTGTTTCTGAACATCAAGGATGAGAATGTGATTATCTGAGTATATAAATGAGAATAATTCCTAAATAACTTTTCCATTAAACTAAATTATATGATCATCCAAAAAATATAATTTACAGAACCAATGTTCACTGATGTACCTAATCTATGTTTAGATAGATGGTGCACAAAAGTGCACACTGTAACTCACCACTATGATAGCAATGCGCCCACCGACATCCCCCACCACAGTTATTGGAGGCTTCTCTTTGGGAATCAGTACTGCATACAAATAAAAACACACGTCTGTGAGATTCTGGGTCTCAGCGAGACAGAGTGAGAGACCTTCTGATAAACAAATCACATACAAATAAGACACACACAGGGAATTCAAATGGAGAGGTGTGACCGTGTTCAACTTACATGGAATCTCCAGGCTTGGATGAATGGCACCCATGTTTTTCACAATTGGTGGAGAGTGACGTCCATCCACAAGATCTGATTCAGCGTCCTGCGCCTCACCGTGGATCACAGCAATGCCCAGACGGAGCCTTTCTGCAAAAGATTGTGCCCTGCAGCACAAACAAGCGTGGATGACAGTCTGTGCCATCATTACAGTAATTATGTGAGGCTGAATATCATGCAAAAAAAGATTTATAATCATTGCATTTTAACTCAAATCTTAATATAATACACGGCAGAAAATATTTTATGCAATTGTCTCTCATTCCAAGAAAAAATACATTAGAAATGGGAAACTTTGGCAAGCTTATATTTATTCAACTACCCAAAGTATACATTGGTGGTAGCAGCCGAGTCTAGCCAAGCTCGCCTATGAAACACAAGACCACAAATCACAGTTTCAAACCCCACTTACTACCATAGTGTCCCTGAGCAAGACTCTTAACCCTGACTTGTTCCAGGGGGAACTGGTAACTACTGGTAAGTCGCCCTGGATAAGGACGTCTGATAAATGCCAGAAATTTGAAAGAACATCAAAAACACTTGATAAATCACATGAATACAGCTGCAGTGTGCTATTATGCACACTGAAAAACAGAAGACTAAAGCCTTGTTACTGCGACTGCACTCTAATCTCCCTCGTGCCAAATGCTCAGTGCAATTGACCTGGAGAGTGAAGAGATGAAGCACCGAAATGATAAAGCTCACCGTTTGGCAGAAGAGGGGGACTTGGCCACAATCACTGCATTTCTATAATCAGGGATCTACAGGTTTAAGCACACAGAGCACTACTGTTAACAGAATACAATAAGTATAGGTGCAATATACTTCAATCACACACACACACACACTTATAAAGAGCAAGCACAATCAACATATATTATATACCGCGGGTATGGAAAGTATTCAGACACCCTTAAATTGTTCACATTTCATTTTTTTTTTGTAAATAAATTGACAATAAGGTCAACAATTCAGTAATGAAGAAAAAATTAATTTTAGCAAACGGCTGCAATATAACAGAGTGAAAAAATTTAAGAGTCTGGATACTTTCTGTACCCACTGTGTATTATATTATTATATACTCCAATCAGAATCAAGAGAAAGCACTTGACTAATTAAAGACACCACATATTTTGATTCATGACCTTCAAAGGGGTTCTTTCCCGAACGTTCCAAAGAGTAGCTGAGCTCATAGTGCTGGCAATTTTCTGAAGTTAGACTACTGCACTGATTCCATTGAGTTTCTGCTGTAGCTGCCAATGTATGCTGTATAATGGGGGTGGGGGAGGGTACCATACTGTAAGTGTGACAGAGTATGTGTGGCCATAAATCATGCAGAACATACCTCCTCCTGAATATACTGCAGAAGGAAAGGCGATGCACGCAGATTGTCAACTGGAATGTTGAAGAATCCTTGGATTTCCTTCTGGTGCAAGTCCATTGTGATGAGATGTGTCAGACCTGCACAGTACATAATAGGACTACACTCAACAGTTACTCATCAACATAAACATAAGACCTATGCCATACCTATGATTTTTGATAAATAAAACCTAGACTTATGAATGGGTAAACACTGAAGTACGAAAGCTTCATGTTAGTGGTTATGTAAACATGGTCCTCACACCAGACCTGCTTTGCACATCATGGAGGCAAGGAGTTTGGAGACAATGGAGCCCCTCTTCCTCATCTTGCACTGTTTGCTGTAGGGGAAGTAGGGGATGACCCCAATGATGTTACGGGCACAGGAGGTCCGACAGGCATACACCATGATCAGTAGCTCCATGATGGTCGTGTTCACATCCCTGCAGAGAGACGTTTTTTTAAAGGGTTCAAGTTCCACCTCCTCTAAATGTATTTATGAAGAATTACAGCTAAAAAAAGACAATGTTGTTGTGGTGGTGTGGTGGGGTGGGGGACTGAGTGGGTTGATGAGAGTACTCATTTTCCTAAAGCGGCTGGGCTATAATTACAAGAAATCTCATTTTCATTACTTGGATACAGTCTGGATGATGAAGACATCCTTTCCCCGCACAGATTCCTGGATCTGAACTCGTGTTTCTATGGAGATAAGACATATGGAGCAATCAGCTGCAAGAGGCTTAAACACGGGGATGAAACTGCAGAAGGTGTGCTGCCACGCCACATTCTGCAGAATGGAAATAAGGGTATTAACTGTTCTCACACATTTTAATTACAGTACAAAAAAAAAAAGAACATCCTTTTCCTCCTGAGCCTAAAAGTGTTATGAGAAAATGTGAAAAAAGTGAAATCTTTGTAAATCACACCAAAAGTATAGTAATAGACCCTGTAGTTGCTGAGCAATTCTGAGAATTTTGGATGGGCTATTTTCATGCAGGGGTCTCTAAAAAGGGCCATCTTCCTGGGAGAAATTCCCAAAATGCTAATGCCTGTTGCATGTCTGCATTTCAACTGTTGAGTCTGGTAAGGTATAATTCCCTTCACTTCCCTTCCCTTTTAACAAGGGAAGTGAAACAACCATCTCCTGCAACATCTCCATGTTCAGGAGCCCTCACCTCTGTTAGCCTCCTGGTACACCTGCACCTTCCCGAGCTCCACCCCCAAACGCCTGCAAGAGCAAGAAGAGTCCTTACTCACAGAACACAACTGCAACATCCACAACATCTGCACAACTTTCAGTCCAGGCCAAAAATGCATAAACAGCTTGGCTGGCCTGCTCTGCACCAGACAAAACATGGAATTAGTACTAAAGACCATACATATCTAGAAACAGGTTCGTTTTCAGGGTCCAAACGTGTGCAGCTTCGGCATGAACCATGCCATTGAATAACTGAGAATGTTCTTATGCAGGAGGATAATATGTAGTCAGACACTTTGGCTTTTAAACAAACAAACAGAGCTCTGCTGATAAGTACAGAAACCTCGCAGGCGATTCATAAGACCTGACGCCGTAAGGCAGAAAGCAGCCAAGAGCCCCCAAGTTTCTGAGAAACAGCATAAAGGCTGTGTGCAACCCAGTGCGCTGTTTAAACGGCATTTGGGAAAGCGCTGGGTACAGACGCACTCTGTTTGTACAGCCAGCCGGTAGATTAGAACGTAGCGGCAGCGCTGTGATCACTGAACCAACAAAATGACACAGTCAGCGACGGTGGAGACAGAAGCGCGCAGACTAAACTTGCACAGGCTTATCTTATACACGCAACAACACGGACTCCGCGATTCTTTTCCCAAGCTCCCGGCTGGAGGGGTTGGAGTTGGCGGTGAAGATGACCAGGCCTCCCTTGGTGGCATTCATGTTCAGTTTGGTCTGCCGAACTACCTCTAGGGACTCAGGCAGTGGCTCCCTGGGCACCCAGGCACTGCTGAGTCCTTCCTGCAGGAGAAGAGAAGAAAAGAAAAACACACAGGCCTTATGATTACAGCAGCAGTCAATGAAGGGTGAGAAGAAAATGTGACATTGTGCACGATAGAGTCACAATTTAAAGAAAACAACAGTGTTCAGGCCACAAGCTTGTATAAAGCGATTCCAGAAGTTGTTGACGCGTTCAACTAAAATAGCTTTCTTTCTGGGATTTCTCAATGCTTACAAAAGGCAGTCAACAATACAGATTTACTTTAAGGTAATAAGTCACAAATCTTGAGCGGCGTTGGCCTTTGGGGTCTGTACTTTGACCACTCACAGATCCATACCTTCAGCCAAAAACTGGCCTTTTAAATGTCTTTTTTAACCGCCCTCTCTCTATTCAGTAAGGAGACCTTTTAAACGGACGCGTCACCTGTTCTGCGAACAATAAGACCGAATTGGGGGATGGCGCGTCATAAAAACAGCTAAGGTTTCAGAGACAGAGGCGACGCTAGCAACACGTTTCCATACAGGGACGGGCGAACGCAATCACGCTGCCCCATTCAACACATGCCAGTTCCTTTAGCTCCCGAAACAAACACCCCACGGGGACAGGATCCGGAGCGGTCACCGAAGCACCCATCCCCGTCCTAACACGGTGTCGTAGAAAGAAAATGCCCGCAGTTACTGTATAAGTCCTGGTCCAACAGACACGTTAGCAACATCCCCACTTCACCCCGTTTGCTAACCGCGTTAGCACAACTTACCCTTAACTCGCTGCAATTTAACTTTAAGGGAGTTAAAATTATGACTTGGTTAAAAGAAAAGATTACATGCAAGCTTACCAGTTTGCGTTCTTTGTTTCTCACCTTAGTCACGTACCGAACAGTAGCAACCTATTCACAGTGTGTTGGCGAAGTGTAAAACTGACATAACGCTGGTCCAATCAGATATTGTACTGTCTTGACCAATTGGCGCAGGGAGCGCAGACTCCGCCCACAAGTTCAAAATGACGTCCGCTTTGAGCCAAAATGGCGCCCTGCATCGTTCACATTAGGCAAAGTAAAGAAAAATAACAAGCATCATATTTGTATGCGGAGCAAATAATGATGAACAGAATGTAAAAAATGAATGAAGATGGCAAAAAAAAATATTTTGAAACTCTTATAAAACTTTGAATATGCTTCGCCAATAGAACCATTTTTTAGAATTATTTATTGAGATTACTAGGGCAAATTAAAAGGAAAAACTTTAAAAGGAAAAATATACAAGATTGCTCAATGTTTTAAGTCACTTGGAAAGGTTGTTGAAATTATCAACCACTTGAGGTCGCTCTGAGTTAGGCCTACGAATATCAGGGGCTATTATTTTAATTAAATACGTTGCTGTTTATTAAGATATACAAAGAAATATATGTATTGAAAAGAATATCATTAGTTTCTTACATATCCAGCATAAAATAATAAAAAACGAAGAGGAGAGGACTAACTAACCCTGAAATGTACAATTATACCCAACTTTTTCAATCTATTTTTATTGTAGAATTGTAACACAGTTCACTGTGTGTTTGTATTGTTCCTATAATCCAAATCAATATTTATTTCCACTTTGAGAGTTTGAGTAAAATTTTCTTATTTATAATATGTCTCCTTTCATTGTAATGTCAATAACAGAGGGCAGTAATGGTCTGATATCATTTTTACTTTCAAATGCATCAAAATATCAGAATGACACATTTCTGTATCCTTTAAGAGACACTTCACTTTTACATAGGGAAACTGAATTTTCCATGTTCAAATTTTCTTCTTTTGAAGTGCTTTATGATACGTTGTGATGAATTTTTTTATTAGTCCAGCACAACAATTATGCTTTTTTATCATCTTTTCTCACGTAGGCAATTCCTGTATCCATGGCAGCGGTGTAGAACACGCCGCGCGCAGTACCGCGTAGTACCGCGTAGTACCGCCGATGCCCGCGGCACGTCGGAGGGGGGGTGGTCCCTCACGCCGGATCCGCCCTCTGGATGCAGCGGAGCCATTTAGCGTCGCAGCCGCGGCCAGGCCAGCCTTACGACGGGGTTAGTGCAGCTGCTGCTCCATCACCATGGCAGGTCTGGCTTCTGCCCCCCTCCGCCCGGCCTCGGATACCCCCGGGAAACAGAAGCGCCTGGCGGGATTGTGTTGAAGGCGCGGTGCGTGCGTAACCGGGTTTTAATGGCGGGATTGTTTAGGTAGATTAAAGCCCCGTGCCATGAAAGCGGGGGTCCGAGCGAATTGCGCGTAAACACCGGCTCTCCGGCGGCGACCGCGAGCATCCTTTCCCGTCCGTCCGTCCGTCCGTCCACGGGCTGCCCCGCGCCCCGCGGACCCATCGCAGCGGGGAGGGCCACGCAGGAGACGATGCTCTGGATGTAAAATTGGATAAAGATGGGGAAGGACCAGGAATTGCTCCAAGCAGTGAAGACGGAGGACCTGATCACGGTGCAGAAGCTCCTGCAGAGGCCCAGACCGGGGAAAGCAAGTAGGGAAACGAAACGGCTTTTTATTTTTTTTATCCCCGAGGATTAAAACAAATGCATGTTCTGGTGCGAGGTTTGGAGGGGTCGGAGGAGGAGGAGGAGGAGACGGGACCCCGGCATTTTTTTAATGGCCAGAGATGCTGCCTGGACTAATTTGCGACAGGGACGCGGCGTCCCCGAGTTCAGCTTGTCCGAATTAAAGCGTGAATCTGTAATTAAACGAACGCGGACGGGCCCAGCCCAGCCCAGCCCAGCCCAGCCCCTCCGAACCGAACACACCTCGTCCTTCATAGCGACATCAGCGGTGATGGATATCAGTGTATCACGCACACACACACACACACACATCGCCACATCACCTGTCACAGGGGGGTATTAAAGCCACCCAGTGATGTTGCATCTACACCTGTTACTAAGGTCGATGCCAGGATGTGATCGGGAAACTGTGATCAGTTGCGGAGAAAGCCCTTTTGAGGAGGCAGAATTGTGTGCGTTTCCTCCATCACGTCACACATCTGGTTTGTTTTTTAACGTAATGAGCTGCTGAGGGGACATCCGACTGTCACCAATCTGGCTACTTCCCAGTTATACTGAGCGCGTATGTACCATCATACTGAAGAACGCATTTCCTTTTACAGATGCGGCGATAACTTCACCCAAGCATCCTCATCCTCATCTGATTAAAGATAATAATTTGGCCACTTCCAATTTCTCTACATCTTCCTGGGAGTAAAGAGCTGCACCAGGATTCTTTGTCTTTGATGTTTTTCTAGTGTGCATCTGGCTGGATTAGGAGAACCCTCAGGGTCGCTTATCATCCGGGTGCTAATCTCACACACACACACACACACACACACACACACACACACACACACACACACACGCACGCACATTCCACTGTGTGACATGGCAGGGCCATCCACGCCGCTCGTAAGGAGCGTTGCGTCCACATTGGGGCGCATTCATAAAAAGGGCTGTGGGGAAGGAGCGTCAATGGACCCATTCTTTTAGCGGTGGCCACATGTGATTCCGAGCATCTGTCTTGTTCGTCTCAAGAGTTGCGTCATGCTCCTTCCTATCCGGAGTGGCGGACTTTGGCGCCAATTTCCACCGCAATCGCAGTGATCATGAGCGCGGTCAGTCATTTGCTTTGATTTGCAGAGTGGGGTGATTTCCAGAGCTGATGAGACAGATTCATGTAATACTAGTCATTGTCCTTGCCTCCCTATCAAGTTTATTTCGCCACTTTCGCGATGGAGATCAAACGCGCGTGGCCATTGATGTGCGCTCCACCCAAGAGGGTTCTGTTACAAAACGGCGTCTTCTGCAACTACTTTTGAGCCAGAGAAGCAAATGGTTAATTAGAATTCAGTGTTCAGGCAGCGATGATGATTATTCATGCATTCCAGTAACGGGGTTCTGGAGAATTTATAGTCTTTCTTAGGGTGTCAGTCATGACAGGAAGTTCTTGTTTGAGAGTGGGAAGACGTTGAAAAGCCACTGCTTTTGTTGGCAAGAGGAACCCCAGCCCCATAGTGTTCACGTGCACGCAGTCATTTCCAGTCAGTGTTCAGACATTCGCGGGGGTCCCTGTGCCGCGTTGAAGGAATCGTTACTCCCAACCAGATGGGGCAGAGAGGTGGGCAGGAGGCTCCAGTGACGGCATCAGTCCATGATACCTCCATCAGCTCCACATCTTCCAGAGTGCCAGGCCACCGCTGGGAAATCAGAGTGGGACGTGTAATAATGGTAATAATGGTACCCCTCACCGTCATATTTTTAGCACAAAGCTGGCCTTATTTCATGCCGTAATGAGTAATGAGGCTTGTACATCCTCTGACACATGATTTGTGCAGGGTGGACGTCAAAGCTTGCTTTTTATGTAACCAAAAAGGCCGCAAGCTCTCAGGCCGGATCACCCCCGTTTCATCCAAGTGAACAGCAAGCTACTCTCGTGTGCAGCCTGCACTACTGACTTGTTGGGTCTACTGTACCCGCGCTTTTCTCAGGGCACTACAGGCCATGTTGGGCCTATGAGCAAATTTTTTTTTTTTTAATTAAGTTCCCAACGCCAACCGCCACGCTGTGCCTTGAAAGTGCCGGCATGAGATGGAGAGTGAAGTTGGTAGCGGCTGGCAGGTACAGAAATCATACAGCTCGCCCGCAGTGACTTGTCACGGGCTAACGGTGTCGCTTGGATTTCAAAGGAAGCCGTCGAGCTGCATGAAACATGACGATGCGGGACGAAGACGTGATGGAGTCTTCCTTCCTGCAACCTGCGCAAACATCCTGATGTTAATTAGACTCAGACGAGACGGTTTGGGAAGAAGGAGGGAACATCTGGAGCCCGGCAGGACGGGAATCACATGATTAAAGTGTCTGCCTGCCACCGCTGGGCTTTCTCTTCTGTTTTCCTCCCTCCGTGCCGCAGGTTGAGGGCGGAACGCCGGACGGGCAGCTGATAAACGGCTTTGGCTCGGTGAAGTGTTGAGGATGCTGCAGAGTGTGGGAGGGTGTAGGAAAGCTCTGGAAGCTGGGTTGACAGGAGGGGGTGGCAGGTCACAACGCTGGATGCGCGCAGTTGGCTCCACTCCTGTGCTGGTTCTCGGCAGGTTTCCATGGCGATGATGTCCAACATCTGGGGTGGAATTACAAATGAAAATTGCTGTATAATGTTTACATTTGTGTTTATTACATGGCCCTGTCATTGCTGGTCAGGTAGGCAGAAACTCAGCCGGGTGGGTGCCGCTGGTGTTGTGGAGACCACCCAGGACCGTCCCAGCCAAGCAAATATGCAAATATCCATGTGGTTGACCCACACTGCCTTTTACCCAGGACCCAGAAGTGGTTGCATTCCAATGGGGCCTTAATTTGAAGGTTGCATTGCAATGGAAAAAAGAGGCTCCACCTATGGACAAACAAACTCACATGTAAACATCTGTGTCAGAAAACAAGATACGGGCTCTTTATTACAATGAAAGCTGCCAGCCAGGCTGAGCATCTTGCAAACTTGGAGAAAAATGGCAGAGAAAGGGACTGTTACATAACCTCACACAATGAAGCAGTGGGTGTGAGAGTAGGTGTAAGTAGACCTCAGAGTGGACTCTGCTCGTGCCTCGGCTTGGTGTGTAGGACTTGAAAACGCAGCTGCGGCCCGAGCCAGATGCTGCAGGCCGGTCTGGACGCAAGCCGTGGCCAAAACCCGGCGTGCTGAGTGTTTGAGCTCACGATTAACTGTGTGCGGTTTCATAAGCCGTACGAAATTGCCTCCTTTGTAATCTTGTAAGTATATGCTTGAGGGTCTCTTAACCAATGTCACCATCAGCTATGCCCAGCACACATCAGTCACATGACAGACAGCCTAATTCCCATGGGGCCATCCAACTACTGCAGGCCGTGCACAGTCATAACAACTGCCATAGCCTCAGGGATGTAGCTCAGTAGTATGAGCAGATGTGTGTGATTTATTGTTGATTCATGGAGTGTGTGACGTGTCATGTGGGGCTGTGAGTACTATACGTCTCGGTGTGTAGCCCAAACCAGGGCCTTTTGAAGCAGTGGCATTGCAGTGAAAAAGACAGGGGGTATGGCTGAGGTGATCACACATTCTGCTATTTGTGTGTGTCTGTGTGTATGGTGTCACCCAATGTCTTGCAATGTCAAGTTTCCATTAATAACTGGATTGTAGCTGCCAAGGTAGCACTGAGGTCCCCTTGAGCAAGGTACCGTCCCCACACACTGCTCCCCGGGCGCCTTTCATGGCTGCCCACTGCTCACTAAGGGTGATGGGTTAAACGCAGAGGACCCATTTTGTTGTGTCACAGTGTGCTGTGCAGCAGTGTTTCACAATGACAATCACTTCACTTTCACTAACTGAACAGGCCAGCCTCCTTTCTGAAAGTTGAAGAATTTTTTTTGTATTGTTGTATTTTCCCTGACAGCCCTTTTCCTTTGAACCCAAGTCACATGATGTCCCCCAGTCGCGGGGGCTGTGGTGAAAACATGTGCCGCGTCTGTAAAAGCTAGCAGTCACTTTTTCCCATTTTTGAGATTAATCTGTCTCTCAGAGCGGGCCCAGCTTAGTTCAGTTGGCTCCAGATGCTATACAGTGGTTGCACATACTAAAGAATGAAGCACTCTAAAGGCCCGGCCTTCTTTTTTTACTTTATGTGTGCTGACATGAAAGAAATTACCACAGAACAATGAAATCCTTGTTAGTGGCAAAACGTTCTCAGTCCTGTATTCCAAATTGCACCTTTGGTAATGGGGAAAATATGTCCCACTTAAAACAGTCATTTATGTGTTAAACTAATGTATTACAAGACTTGTTTGCCGAGCTACAAATGGACCAGAAGGTATATGTGGTATTGTACCGAATCTCCTTATAGATTGTCTGAAAGAAAGAATACCTGAACTTTAGGCCTGTAAAAATCCACAAATGCTCTTTTGACTATAATAAAACTTTAATTAATAAAACAGCAACTGTTGTATTTATAGGCATGTCTGTGACGTTAGTGGATGCTGACTTACCAAATGCATTCTATGCGAAAAACACCAGCAGGTGCCACACCTTTAAAGCCTTGTCAATGCACTTTACATACTTACAGACACACTCATGCCAGTGCAGTGTAACAATGGCACACAGTGCCTGAACATCGCATTTCACACTACAAGTGCTAGACTGAGGGAAATGTGCTGGGAAATGAGTGGGTTTAAAACATAACTAACAAATACTACCTTCCCTTTCACCTCCCCAGTTGCCATTTTCACATCTGTCGCGAAATCTCACATTGTCAAGATTTGCGAATCAAATTAATGTTTCATTAAAAATGAAACATTTCATTTACAACATGCAAAACACTTTTACCAATAGGCAAAATAAATTTACAAGCAGTGAATCATACGATAATGATTGGTACTATTGACCGGAAGTCTGTGTTTGCGGACTGCTCATTTTCCACGCGACCCGACCCAACACGGGCCAAGATCTAGTGTGATTACCAATGAAGTGGGGGTAATGTTAACCATAAATCATAAAATGGGACTATATAACCCATAACATGGTACAACATGGTACCACCAAGTACTAAAGTCTACTACAGTTTGTAATATGCTGATCAAACATCTGTTTGATTGGTCAAAACCAGTTAGAACAGAACAATTCTATGCCTTTGTGATCAGACTTGGAGATGAAGAATCTTATCGCTGGCATCTGAAGTAAGAATTTCCAATTTCCACTTGCTCCCCCACCCATAAAACCCATACACTTAAGTTACTGTTCGCTTTCCTCCATCCGTTGTGTGTTAATGCAAATCTGATAGCCAGCTCTCTGTTTTGAGCCCAGTGCAGCCTCTCTGCATATGGACTACATGTGGCTTGGCAACGCAACCTGTGGCCTGTAGGATTTTTCAGGCAGTGCCAAACCGCCATGGCACATTTGGGCTGAGAGGGCTCTCTTCTTCACTACAGCTCTGTTTTCCCCCAATTCCCTCAACCCCAAGACGCAAGTGGAAACTCCTCCTTCCTGGATTTAATGCAGTGCTAACAACCAGCTGAAAGAGTGGAGGCCGAACAGAAGCCAGGGAAATACTGGAAGCCGAACAGCCTTTTTTCCACCCCGTGCAGAGCTTTATATCCATTCCTCATTTTCACTTTACACTCAGCTCTGTCTTCTTCTTTTTGGATTCTACATAGGTGGGTCTCCATTCACTTTCAGCATGTGAGTATCTACAATTAATTTTGTGACCTTTGACCTCTTCACACTCTGCAGCTGAAGCCTGTGTACTCACATGTTGAAATCAGGGCGGTGTGCCACTCATACTCTTATAAACAGGGCCCTGTATGTGCTAATGATGCCCAGCAGGGTGGATCGGGGCAGATGGCACGAGGGCGCAGGAGATGGCACTGTGATCTCTCCATTCTGGCAGAGATTGGGCACTAGAGGCCAAACGCTCAGTATTCCGTTGCTGGGGGTTGTGGTAGGGAGATAAAAGCCTCCCTGCTGGCGTGCTGTCTGACGCTAAGGCTCCCAGCCAGATGAGCAAAATGATTCTCGTTTATTTTAGTTCCCGGATGCACATCTCGTAGAGCAGCAAAAGACGAGCTCTGTTCATCAAGACGTAGCCCCGCGGTGTTCGGCTGTCATTTGAAAGCCTTGAGTCATCCTCTAGTCAGAGGGTCCCATCCCTAATGTCACTGCTTCATGATGGTCATCCATTCCAAACAACCCTCAAACCATTACAAACCATAACACCGTTCACATGGAAGAACTTGACCCAACTGACCCAAAACATGCAAACATAGGATAGAAAATTCCTGCAATTTTACTTCATGTGTCATATTAAAAGAACTAAAATGGTTCTCCTGCATGAGGAACATTGACCCTTCATCGATTGCTTAAGTGACATCGATTGGTTTGTTGGCGCTCTCACCTGTCTTTGGGTGCCTATATTTGTAGCAGGTTGAAAGATTATATCTCAAATCTGAAGCCATGTACCCTGATCCTAATCTTGCCCTCCAGTAGACCTCCGCGCATTTGTGGCCTGCTTCATCTACACATATCTTTCCTAGTCTTCTGGTCCACCTTAAAATGGGAGGGAGCAGGTTCACACCTCTTGGCTCAGACAGTTGTGCCCCTTCTCAGTTACAATGCAGCTATTGTTCAGATCGTAACTGTACCACCTTTTAAACAACAGGGCCACAGAGCAGCAGTGGAGCTCGCCTGCAACAATAACCTCACCGGAAAGCAGGAGAACAAACGAAAAGCTGTTATTCTTATGATAATTTGCACTGTAGAAAACGTTCTTTGGAGACTGCCATGAAAGGACGTGTCTGTGCCATGATTAAAAAGAAAAAGAGCAAATGAATCGTTGAGTGTACATGTGTGCATTCTGTAGTCACTGGAGGTCCATTGGGTGCACAAACAGCCTCCTCTGCAACAGACCGAAAATGCTCCTCACCCACGTCAACCATCCCCACGCTTCCCTCTCATGTCTGGATGATCTGGCCCATCCTCTCGGGCTCCTTAATCACACATGCTACATGCTAACTGGGTTATTGTGCTAATCTGTCATTCTGGCTCGCCCTATGGAGCTGGTCCTGCTTGCTCTATCCTATATTTCTGTAGGGTAGATCCTGTAGCTGACCAGTGGAAAAATCTATAATCTGTTCTAAACATACAATGGTGTTTATGGCCTGGTCTCAGATGCTGATGTTATAGCTGAATTATAGCTGACTAAGAATAACCTACATTTTAGTTGGAGTAGAGGGATCAGGGAAGCACACAACAGTAGTCTCTTTCTCAGTGTTTGCTGCTCTCAGTCACAAATCTATGATGGAATGCATTATTAATAGATCGGGTGTAAAGAGGATGGGGAGCTTATTTAAGAGTGGATGATCCACGGTAAGTGAAGCCCACTAGAACATCACATACTCTATGA
The DNA here is from genome assembly GCF_900700375.1 of Denticeps clupeoides. NCBI lineage: Eukaryota > Metazoa > Chordata > Actinopteri > Clupeiformes > Denticipitidae > Denticeps > Denticeps clupeoides. The sequence continues at coordinate 14,260,187 of NC_041713.1, forward strand.
AAAAAGGCTGCCTGTTTTGAGATTGTCCACGTCTCTCTTTGGCACATCACAGCAGATTTTTATGGAGGTTTGGAATATCGGTGACTCGACCTGAGCCATTGACCTGGAAGGTGGCGATTAATCAACTTGCGTTTATGGGTGAAGCTGCTGAGGTAACACAATTCCAGTTCATTATATGGTTGGATGGAACCTGATCTGTTGTGCAGGTCACCATGAAGCGCAGAGTCCTAATACCTCCTCTCTATGACTACAAACATGACTTTGCCCATGAAAGTTTGTTGAAAGAGGTGCAACATTAAGCAGGTTCTTGGCCAGATCTGCTCATATTCAGTGGAAAATGTCCCTGGGCTTGAGAATTGACTTGTCTCGACCTTGACCTCCTTGGAGTACCCGCAATCGACTCACCCCGGACAGGAAGGATTTCTGTCCTCGGTGCATGGAGCATGGCGCTCTTCTCTCTCCCCGGAGATTACGTGTTGGATGGCTGACAAGACGAGGGGCGTGTTCTGCACGAGTGATTTCCTCTGATTGTAAATCTCTGCCTAGTGTTTGCAAGTCGCTCACGTGGGATCTGTGCACTTCGTGCTGACAGAAATCAGCCAATGTCTGTGAAGTTGGACAGCGTAGGGTAAAAGTTGCCGCAGAAAGACCCGAGGTACAGGGACGTGATCGAGCGTGTGCATGAGATGTCCCTAGGACGTGCATGCTTTGCATCTTTGGATTTTACAAGCCAAGCTCGCTCACGCCGTGTGTGTATAAAGCGGGGGGGTCTCTGTGCAGTAACGACACATACAGACAGCTCAACAAGCTCAGTGTCTCTTGTCACCCCCTCCCTCACACCACAGACCCCGTTGCACCGCCCTAGCTTCCAAGGATCCACAAATAGCACCAGCGTAGCCATCCACAGAAATAGTTCTGAGCTATTGTTTATCTCCAAACCCAGGTTTGTGCTTTGTCGACTGACACTGCAAGGTAATATGGCGCAAGAAGAATGCGAAAACCTTACTGGCCACGCTGCCAGAGCATTTGTAGGATTTGCGTGGCATGATTACATAAATTTCAGCCCATGTACTTGAAGACTAATGCTGACCCCTTTTTAGATGATTTAGAATCGATTAGGCCTTTGTTGCCGCGCACATCACCGCAGGTACACATCGCAGAGCACTGCGGATTGATGTGTGTGTGTACGGTGGGGGTTGCAGCCGGACCCTGCCAGGCCCTCTGTTTTGATAGAGGGCTTGAGGCAAGCAGCGAGAGCAGTGAATAGGACAGCGCCTCCCATCCGGCAGGATACAGTTGTATCCTTCACAGGGGCACAGGAACTGTTGTATCATGGGAAATTTGATATTTTGACTGCCTGCTCCCTGTAATTATGGTTGCACAGTAGGGAGAACTGAGGACCATATAAGGCTTGGACTTAAAAAAAGAGATAAGTTGTATCAAAATAAAACATTTCCAAAAGCCCCCCAGCAAGACTTATATATAATGTTTGCTGAACCCATGACAGTCCTCCATCGAAGCACAAGCAGCTACTGATTCTTCTGCTGTTTTCAGATGAAACATGTTTTCTACATCCACCAAGTAGATTTACTCCTAAGCAACATGTAGGATAAGGACAGTTCAGCACCACAGAAGCACAGCAATGCCTGATTAGAGTTTCTTCGTCCCAACAGACTGACAATGCCATAGCTCCCGTTATGTTGGAAATGTGTAATGCACTGTTTAATTGACAGTTGTTTAAACGCAAATTATTAGGCTAGATTAATTTCACAGGATTTGTGAGGTGTAATCAGTAACATGCACACACACACACACACGCACACAGGTTTCATTATCTTTATGACCAAATTTAATTTGAATAAACCGCAATAGTCATTTTCAATCCACACCTGAGTAAGTAGAGAACCTCGGCAGTAGCAGTGCAATTCCGATGTGCATATCTGAGAAAGCAGCAGCTAGATAAACCACAGTAGACATCATCCGTCCAGCAGTATCTAGTCCTCTGGTTGACTTTTTTCGTCCTTCCATTGTCTCTGCGATCATAAATACACGTTTAAAATAATATTTGGACGGGAGATCCATGGTAACGGACTATGACTATGTAGACAACATTTTAGACACACATTACAACAGGGAAATGTTATATAAGAGGGGACAAGACTGGGGACTTTGAGATGTTGCCCAGACTGTGAACATTCCCCTGTCTGGATTTTTACACCATCTGTGCTGCTGAACTGACTGCCATAGTATCCTGAATTCCAGGGCCGTGCTCCTAAACCATCAAATGTGTTTCTCTCTTTTTCCTTTCCCCTACCATCTTCTTTTGGTTTTTCAGCCTCTCTGCTCTCCCACGAAATAAAAAAGCCAACTTGTGAACATGTGGCCACAATTACACGATACTGAAATGAATGTAGCAGCAGCAGATCAAAAAAGGCCCACTTAGCTTAGCTACAGCAACACACGCTAACCCATCCAGAACGTTCCCCGGTAGGCCTGCCCTCCGGGCTCCCGTACGGTGAGATATCCTGTTATTACCAGCTTCTTCGTGTATACAGGCAAAGCTCCTAGCTGTTTACAAGTCCGGCCGCGGCGCACATCAGTGCGGCCCTCTTCAGCTCTTTTTAATAAACGCCAGGCTCCGCTGCAGCTCTTCTTTTAACCTGTGTTTTTCATTCGTTTTGATCCTTCGCCTCCACACATGGTCTTGTCCCCTGCTGTATGAACAGATGCAAACTAGTGCTTACTTTGCCACTCAAGTGGCAGCCATGGAAGGCGGGGTCTCACGTAGGTGAGACCCCAAATGATATTTGAGTGAAATCCCCCAATTACTTAAGGGCACACCTACTGCAGAAGTGGCTACGGTGTTGTTCAGAGTTGACCTCCGGCACACTTCCAGATCTGATGAAGCTGGGCAATGAGAGAGAGGAGCGGCCACATTGCAGGACTGCAGAATCTTGGCCAGATGTTTAAAGCCTAATTGTTATGGGGTAGATACACTGCAGTAGGGAACACCATGCTGGAATGCACATGCTGAGCTTTAGGAAAGTCTCCAACTTGGGAATTAGCCTTATCCTCTGACAAATTGCACCTAAGGCTTATCTTGAGGAAAGCGCTCTAATGATGAGGCAACCACACTCCTTTCCCCTCTCTACACTGCTGCACTCTTCTGTGGTCTTTAGTGGAGGAACGGCTGAGGGATGGCAATGCTGAAGCAATCATGAGCTGAGAACAAGTGAAGATGACTCCATTTCCAGATATGGGAGTGGCTATTCATGTCTACTGAAGCATATTGCTACTGAAACCAGTCTTTCAGAAAGATGACATAGAACTGCTGGAAGTTTTCATCAACAAAATTTAGGAGGAAATTTCTTTGTCAACAAACCTTTTTTGACGGCCTGAAGACGAGACTCAATGAAAATTCTGGTCATGCGACGATTACTACAATGAAATATATCATGTAAGAGTGTTGATGGTATAAAATGAGACTAAATATGGATTACAAAAACTATGCTAAATATCTCTTCATTTTCAAGACAAGACGTTGTTTCCTTGCGTTATTAAATCGCGGTTTCTGTTTCCTGTATCTGTCCCATCCGGTCGCACAGTTTACGTCACTTCTGCAATCACAGCATTCCAGCGAGTATTCTTGAATGGAATGGAGTATTCTATAAGGTAACAAGAATATAATAATAAGACTACCTTGTTTTAATTATAAAATGGGTTTGACTAAAATGTTAGTTTTTGTCTGTTGTACTAGGTACTTGTACTATATTGGCTATAAATAGAATTGCATGACTAAAATACAATTTTCAATACAATCGGTTCTCCTTGACTAAAACTACACTGATGTGTCATCAGTTTTCATTGGCTAAAATTAGACTAAAATACTATTGATTTCTCTGACTAAAATACAACAAAAATTCTCAGTCAAATGAAACTTGAATAGACTAAAATGAGCTGGATGTGACATATAAATAATAACTAAAAGGACAGCTTGAGGCAAAGACTACACTAAAAAAGTTAAGACAGGTCGTCTGTGAAGAACACATATTTTATTAAATGTGGTTTGTAGTTTATTTGCTCCCTGTGTGACCAATGCTTGTACAATGTCTCCGCTAAAAACATTTTTTACTTAGATACAAATAACTGTTATGCGTTAAGTTTATCTACAGCTGACATGTCCACAAATGTCTGAAAATGTTGATTCAAGGTGTTCACTTGGCCTCCAACTTCTTCAACATCTGTGGGATGAGCTAGAAATCTAAGCCCTTAAAGCCTTAGAGGCCCTGTCTCGTAAGTTTTTAAAGGATCTGATGCTACTGTCTTGGTGCCAGATACCACAAGACACCTTTAGTCCATGACTCAACGAACAAAAGCCATTAGACAATAATATGCAAAAGGTCATTAATTCCCACAAATGTCTTGCCAAAATCATGATCATTTTCAGTATAGGAAGGGGTGGGAAAGAACATAATTGAGGTATGAGTGTTCCAACAGAGCTAAAGAACAGAGCTAAAAAAAAAAAAACAATCTTTCATACATTACTGGAGCTGGCGCAATCTCACATCCCCGATGCTGCCCCTCGGATGCCAGTTAATCTGACTGAAGCGAGGCCTGCGTGTGCTTCTGTTTCTGGACGGGCCTGTCGCTTAGGTGTGTGACTGTCGTGGTATTGATGCAGCTTAGCCTGCTCCTGCTGTCCTGCTCTCCATCTGCAGAGCAATGACGCTGCAGTGCATTTCCCCATTTTTACCACTACCTTTAGCTGAAAGCTGACTTGCTGAAAGCCACATTGTTCTAAAGACTGAGGGGGCAATTTTATAACCGGCAATATGTAAACAGGTTACAATGCAAAATTGTGTCTATGATGTGAACATGATTATCTGATTTATATTTTTATTTTAATTTTTTTCTTATTTTTGCACTGCCTGATTGAAACTGCAACTGGCAATTTAAGTGCTTTGACTTGCAATTGTTTTATTTCTATGGAGCATATTTTGGGGTGCAGACCATATCATGTCCTGTTTCCTAAAATGTAGTGCAGATCAAAAAGGTATATTGAATTAAAATTATTCTTTGGGTCGAGCCCTTGCTGCCCCAGTGGGTGAGTGAGTGTTGCACCAGAAAAAAGCATAGCCCATTACAGAGACGGCTATACACTGATACGACCCTGTCCACCTATCTCAGCTGTCCATCCCTGTCCCTTATCAGGCATATGCTCTCCATGACCGAGGCGCATGTCTACACAGGAGCGCTCTTTGTTTAGCACAGCGCACACATTGTTTTGATTATAATTTTTTTTTTAATGTCCAGTAAAAACATTATTCGGGCTCCATCTGATTTCTGTTTAGTTCTCTTTGTATTCCGGAGCAGCATGCCCAGGGTGATTAAAACATTAAATCATTCAAAATCTAGCCATCATTCCTGAAAGGGAAGTCAAAATTCATCAGTGCAGGGACGCCTGCAAGGCGTTTGTGGAGCTACTATACTTCTGCAGACAAGAAAGCGGTTAATCTTTTTGTTTTTTATCCTTTTGCATCTTGAAGTGGGGGACGGGCATAGACATCTTGTTCATTAACACCCAAGTGCTAAGTGTGCTCAACACAAACCGTATTTTCTACATCTGGCAGCACCCTCGCTCAAATCCTGTTACATCCGACCGAGAAATTCCAGGGCAGACAGTGACCTGTTCCACACATGCCTTGTGCCGAGAGCTCATCTACATGAATATTAATATTCACTGCGGCTGAGCTGACATTTGGCCAGACAGCTCTCAGGCCTGGAGACATCCACCTTTGTTTGGGAGCTGACCTTTTCTTAAGGCAGAAACCTTCACCCTCTGGGTGAAAGGTCATTTTAGGAGAGGGTCATGTCCGTGTTTGAAAGTGAACGTGTAAGTATTGTCATTGTGAAACGAAATGTGTCCTCTGCTTTTAACCATCACCCTTAGTGAGCAGTGTGCAGCCATGACAGGCGCCCGGGGAGCAGTGTGTGGGGACGGTGCTGTGCTCAGTGGCACCTCAGTGGCACCTTGGCGGATCGAGATTATCAGCTTTGCCCCTCCATCTAGAGAACCATAGGTTACTAACGAAGCATCAGTATCAGCGAAGGGTGCCTTTTTTCTGTGTGTGAAAGGCATGAGGAACAGAGGCTTTGATGTTCTCGCATGGCTTTGAGAGTTAAATGAGCCTATTTTGATGGGCTTAAAAAAAAAAAGATGATGAACACAACAAAAACTACAGAGACACCACTCTTGTTGTGATGAATCCTGGTACCATTTTGTGGAGTTTTCATGGCCATTGGTTTTGCTGTGTATTTGTTGAAGTGTAGCTTTTGTGTGTGTTTGTGTGTCTGTGTGTGTAGTGATGTGGGAGAGAGCTGTGCAGTGTGACCGTTTGAAATGCTCATTTGTGTTTTCCCCTTCCAGCCACAATGGCTGAATGCACATATGGATCAAATGAAGGCATACATACACGCTCACACACATCAGTGCTGGCCCGGCCCAACGCACAGCGAGGCCTGCAGCTCAGCAATGCAGGATGTTCGGGACCCAGTGGGTGAGCCTGAACACGTGACACGACTGCACTCGGTTGTGCTTTGCTCTCAGGCCAACAGCTTTCCTAGATCACCACTGCATGTTGCCTGCCGACGCCTGAGCCTTCCCAACACTCTGGTTTTCCACACCTGAGGGCAACTGAGGCATCAAGTGGAGCAGAGACATCAAGTGTCTCCTCTGAATGAGAGGAACGAGAAGAAGTGCCTGCTGTGCTGCTCACATCTAATGGCGCCATCTGCAGATACTAGCAACAAAAAAAAAAAAAACAAACCTCTGCCTTCAGGTATACCACTGAGTGACGAAGCCCTGTGTGTCCAACAAATGGCAGATTTTACACAGTTATAGGCTTATAATACAGAAACTTATTTTTTGTCTGTTGCTTGAAAATTCCATACAAAACCAGGAGGACCAATCACAGATGTTGCCGACTGCATTGCGGGATTAAATTGCATTACTTTATACTTTACTCTTCAATCCCAGGTTAAAGGTTCACTTCTCAGGGTTAAGTGTCTTGCTTTGGAAATGATGTTTGAACCTATAATTTGGGACAGTGGTGGCCAAGCAGTTAAGGAAGCGGACTCATGGCTGAAAGGGTGCCGGTTGAAATCCTGAACTGTCAAAGCACCGTCCCCACACACTGCTTTTCATGGCTGCCCACTGCTCACTAAAGAGGATAAGTTAAATGCAGAGGACATATTTTTTGTGTGCACCCTGTGCTGTGATTGCTGTGCATCACAATGTCAAAAACATTTTTTATATCTGCAGGAACTGTTTCTGCATATGCATGCGCTGCAGTCTGTGTATACACAGTGTGGCTGGTGGACGTGTTTTTTGCATATTTTTAGTTTGATTGCCCCACTCGCCCAACTTATAATTGTGAACTGATAGCGATTGCACATACAGCAACACACAATTTAGCAAAGGAAGCACAATTCAGATCAGCATTTTTTGGTCCCAGAGGACATTTTTTTCCCATGCTGATGTCATATTATCTGCTATCAGCGGCTGTTTTTAGATTTCAGAGAATGGCAGAGAGCACCCCAGCGAACCCAGCTGCGTGTTTCTGCCGGAGATGTTACGTAACGTGAGGGCCTTTGTGTGCGAGTTGCAGGGAATGTGGGTGTACCCGTGTACTTGGTCCACGGTCCCTCTGCACACGTTCACTGTGAAATCGCAGGGTTCACGCTGATCTGGGCTCATGTTCCCATGGTGGCAGCTTGTTGCCTGATTTAAGCAACAGTCACTTCTGTCTTGTGCATTTTGGCAGTGTAATTTGTGCAACACAGTTGCACTCTCGCAATCTCTCTCAAGACACAAAATTAGTTCCGTCTCAGACCCTTAACACCCCAAGAACCCAAACTCCCAGCAAATGTACAATAGTATATAGAGACATACATGATTAAAAGTTATTGAATAATAATTGGTTTTCAGAAAAACAAATTGGTATTTCACCCTAGATTGAGCTGAAACTGGCCTGCATGGAAAGCAATTTTACCAGAGCTTATACTAGAATGATAATTCGGCCCTGTAACGAGATACGGAAGCATTCATTAAGCAGACCAAGGGCCCGTAGACATCACACTGACAGGAGACAGTGAGTGACTCGGCACTTGCCCCAGTCTTTTATGGGCACTCAATAACATTCCCTTTATTACCTTCTCATAATAATCTAATAGCTCCTCAATCACAGTGAGAGGAAGAGACAGAAGGCTGAGAGAGGGGTCATGGGAGACACTCGGACAAACAAGAGGACTCTTCAAAGAGAGGATAAAGGCAAAGGAGGTGGAGGGGGTGCACAGCGGGCAAATAAGGGCAAAAGGGGCAAAAGCGAAAGACATAACAAAGACCAAAGAGAAAGATGCCTAAGGAACAGATAGAAGATTTCAGATGCGCACAGAAACAGAGACTGCAACTGAAAGCTGATGTGCCTCTCAGATGCTTTAATCCCATCAGCCTCTGAGGAAAATCGCATTCGGCTCCTGTCTGTGATTGCCCATCTCCGCTCCGGACGGGCACGCATGGTCGTCTTACAGCAGGCAGCTCCGAGCGATAAATTGCCTGGGCTGACTTCCCTCAACTAAAGACTTAGCCTTTTACTTAACACACCGAGTAATTAGTGTTGCTTTGTGCCTCTGTTGCAGATAACTTCTGCGTTGCAGATGGATCTCTGTTGGCTCGAGGGGAGAAATGAAAAAAAAAAACACTCCATGGTACTGCATGCTCAGCCACGATGGGCCTGTAATGAGTTCCTCACAGCCGTCCAAGGCGATTGCTTTGCAGAGCAATGGGTGTAAAATATTCACTTTTGCTCACTCACTTTGTAACTTCTGGTGATGGATGAGGACAGGGATGCCCTGCTCTCATGTGGGAGCCGTGAAGGAGAAGGATGGGAGTGACCATTGAGCTGTCTGCCCCTCCTCCTGTGTCTCCCTCTATTCATGGGGACCAGCGGGGCTGCTCTCCTCATTAGACCTTCCTGGCCCCTTCTCTGTGGGAGTTCGGGGCTTTGTTGTGCAGGCATGTATGTCTGTAATAAGCATGCTGTGAACCAGTGCTGCATTCATAGCAATTCAATAATTAAGCAATTCAGAGTTAAGCAACACTGTTAAAAATAACATTGTTAACATTGGATAAGGAACAGGTGCAATATGACATATTTACAGTGTGTAGGGAAAGTATTCAGACCCCCTTAAATATTTCACGCATTGCTATATTGCAGATTTATTTTTTTCCTCATTAATGTGCACACAGCACCCCATATTGACAGGACATTTTTGCAGATTTATATACAAAATAATATACAAAGAAAAAAATTCAGACCCTTTGCTGTGGCACTCATATATTTAACTCAGGTGCTGTCCATTTCTTCTGATCATCCTGAGATGGTTCTACACCTTCATTTGAGTCCAGCTGTGTTTTATTATATTGATAATAAGTATATTGACACACCTGTCTATAAGACCTTACAGCTCACAATGCAAGTCAGAGCAAATGAGAATCATGAGGTCAAAGGAACTGCCTGAAGAGCTCAGAGTCAGAATTGTGGCAAGGAACAGATCTGGCCAAGGTTACAAAAATATTTCTGCTGCACTTAAGGTTCCTAAGAGCACAGTGGCCTCCATGATCCTTAAATGGAAGCTGTTTGGGACGACCAGAACCGGTCTGGCCTTTATGGCAGAATGACCCGACGGAAGCCTCTCCTCAGTGCAAGACACACGAAAGACCACATGGACTTTGCAAAAAACACCTGAAGGATTCCAAGATAGTGAGAAATAAGATTCTCTGATGAGGCTTTTGGCCTTAATTCTAGTTAAAGTGAAAGTGAAGTGATTGTCATTGTGAAACATGGCAGCACAGCACATGGTGACACAACTAAATGTGTCCTCTGCTTTTAACCATCACCTTTGGTGAGCAGTGGGCAGCCATGACAGGCACCTGGGGAGCAGTGTGTGGGGACGGTACTTTGCTCAGTGGCACCTTGGCGGATCTTGGCGGACCTTGGCAACCTTCTGATTACAGGGCCGCTTCCAAAACCACTAAGCCACCACTGCCCTCTAAGCAGTATGTGTGGAGAAAACCAGGCACTGCTCATCATCTGTCCAATACAGTCCCAACAGTGAAGCATGGTGGGGGCAGTATCATGTTGTGGGGGTGTTTTGCAGTTTCAGGGACAGGATGACTGATTGCAATCAAGGGAAATATGTATGTGGCCAAGTACAGGGATATCTTGAATGAAAAAGGGCCAAAGGTTTACCTTCCAACAAGACAATGACCCTAAGTGCACAGCTAAAATATGAAGGAGTGGCTACACAACAACTCTTCTTGAACACCCAGCCAGAGCCCTGACATAAACCCAATCAAGCATCTCTGGAGAGACCTAAAAATGACTGTCCACAAACTTTTAACATCCAACCTGCCAGAACTGGAGAGGATCTGCAAGAGTCCCCAAAAGACTTGTGGCTGTATTAGACCAAAAGGGAGCTTCAACATAAATTTCAACAATTCTGTATTTTTCTGATGCTGTGTGTACATTAATGAGGTAAAAAATTAACTTAAAGGATTTTAGTAAATGGCTGCAATATTACAAAGAGTGACTGTATGAGTGGAAAAGCATTGTTCTGCTGTTATGGACAATTTTGGTACTTTTATTCCCCTGTCATGGCCTCCATCTCCACCAGGCCCACAGGGGTCATGCAACCGCCCATGGGGTTGCTGACCCAGAAGAGGAAGGGCTCAGTGGTGCCATCTTGCCCACTGAAGGCTCCAGTGCTGCAAGCGTTTTCAGACCTTCCAAGCTTCACATCCGCCTCCACGTTCTTGACTTCTCTTTTCGGATTATCCTTGCCAACCGCTTATCTGTCCCTGGATCGTTTGCCCGCTCTGTCCATTCACTCGCTGTTGCTTCCTCAAGCCCGGACTGCCTGTTCCCTGGTATTTTATTTAATTTTTCTGCTCTGGACAATTGCACCTACAATTTGTACAAAGAGACAATTTTTCATTTATTACTGGATGCTGTGCATGAAGTAATAAATAAATGTGTGATTACTTGTGAATTGTTTCCCAGCACTAAGGGCAGTTAGGACACTTCCATCTACACTGACCACACAGAATCCCTCAAATGTCAGCAAAGATCCAGAGATGGACACACTCTGCCATTAACATAATTTTATACAAGTCTAATCCATGCAAGCTATAAACCCTTGCTGTCTTTAAGTATAAATGTATTGAGCTGCTTGAATTTCATTGGGGGATGAAGCACATCATTAAAAGAGAGCAAAAAATAGCTCTGGGTCTTTTTAAATTCCAAATTGCTGGTAATCTCTGTGGCAATAGAAGACCTGAAGTGTGAGCTGTGAAATGAAGTAGCTTCCTGTTCTTCAGGGAAATGTGAAATAAAAATCAATACTCACACTCACTATCCATAACATTTTAATCCAGCTAAGGATCATGGCCTCTGGAGCCCATCCTTTGGCAGGGCGGTGCCCCAGTCCAACTTGGTGTGTTTTCTTGAATAAAATATGAATTTAAATGCATCTTGTCTTTTACAATGACTACTTGAATACATTTTTCTTAACACATTCATCTGTGCCATTAGACCTGACCAGATGTGCCGTGAAATTTTTTTGTTGAGTCTGACTAAGAGGTGTTACCTAAAATGAATTAAAATGATATCTTGCTACTCTTCTGCAAGAGAGAAAATCATCATTACTTATTTGCATTGATACCCAGTAGACTAAGCACACACTACATTTTTAGCTGCTTAAATTATGGAAAGTATGCCTGTTATGGGTGGATTATCCTTGAACCTCTATATACATGTAAATGGTGGCGTAAACTCCCTGTTGGAGTTTTAAATAGTGACGCACACAGCGATTGACTAGAGAATTAATCACAGGTGATGTATTGGATGTATGGAATTCTTATGCAAGCAGTATATGAATGCAGAAGTTATAGCGGAGATCAGTAAGCTTTGTACATTTATGTTAAACAGAGTCTGTATTTTTGCCATTATCCTACACAGAGACTTTTGTGATTGCATCTTTATTAAAGCTGCTTTTAAAATTCTAAAGTGAAAACCTCAGTGTGATAACCTTGACATCGAGCACACTGTTGCTAGGAAACAGAATCTTTCACTGTTTTTGTCAGGGGCAGGAAACAAGGCTGCATTTTTTTCATCTTAAGATGCTGCTTTGCATGATGTGTAGCAGATTTTAAAAAATTGAACAGTGTCTGAGACTGAAGCCTACAATGAAGTTTAGCATCAGATCAGGTCAGTGCCACCCCCACGCTGGTGCTGATGTGGGTGAGAGAAGGGATCACTGAGCTAATCCCTTGTTTGTCACATAAAGGACTGACAGATTTGTGACCCTGAGCGATGAAAGGTCTGTTTTCATTGTCCATAAAACCTAGCAGCATTATTACAGGGAAGATAGATTTATATTATATTCCACATCTTCACCACCTGGACTGGGTTTGTAAAATACAGGGAGGTTCTAAAGGATTGTTTGAGGAGAATTAGGACCATGTATGACGGTCCTAATTCACTGTTCATTCCATGGTGCATGGTGTGCCATTCATACCCAAAGCAAGCCAACACACAAAAAGGAATAAACAATTAAACATGTCAGTGAGTCCCTTGCCCTTTCTGGGTGTGAATAATTCCTTGTGATCCTCTGGTTTTATTGGCTGATGCTCAGAAAAATGCCTGATTCTCAATAAAAAAATAACACTGTACTGCAGAACTAGTGTTAAATTGGGTAAACATTATTAGCATGCATATATGCATGCATATTTCATAATGTAGGTATATAGAATTTATATTTATTTAAAGGCAGAATGGCAGGGCACCCTCTACTGGTGGGGCATCTTTATCCAACTTACAGTGAAACATGTGGTACTTTACTTTACTTACTTTACTTTACTTTACTTAGCAGAGGCTTTTATCCAAAGCGACTAGAAGAGAAAGACACCAGCAATTGTCATCCGTTTTCTATAGATTTTGAGTTACAAAACTAACTGATAAGGCCTAACTTGTCAGGAAAATATATATATACCAAGGATTTGAACTCAATGTGAGCAGCTACCAGGAGCCAGTGGAAAGAGGTGAGAAGAGGCGTGACATGGGTGTATTTTGGCTGATTGAAGATGAGGTGGGCTGGCTTATTTTGGACAATCTGGAGTGGTTTTATGGTGACTGCAGAGGCTCCAGCCAGGAGAGAGTTACAATAGTCGAGTTTTGAGATGACCATTGCCTGGACGAGGAACTGCGTATCCTGTTGTGAAAGAAAAGGCCTAATCTTGCGAATGTTGTAGTGAGTGAACCTGCAGGATCTGGAGATCACAGCAACGTGATGGTTCAGACTCAGTTTGTCGTCAATCCAAACTTTTTGCAGACACCATATGTGGTAACAGTAGTGAGCCAATTTGAATTGAGAGGTTTTGCTGAGGGGAGTTGTTGCCTGGAAAGATCAGAATCTCAGTTTTATATAGGTTCAGTTGGAGGTGTCGCTCAGACATCCATGCCGATATGTCAGAGAGACAGGCCGAGATTTTTGTCGCAATAGTGGTATCTTTTGGTGGGAAAGACAAATAGAGCTGGGTGTCATCAGCGTAGGAGTGATAAGAGAAGCCATGTGATTGGATGATGTGACAAAGTGAGCAAGGGTATTTTGAGAATAGAAGGGGGCCAAGAACAGAGCCTTGTGGAACCCCTGTGGTTACATTTACATTTACATATACAGCATTTATCAGACGCCCTTATCCAGAGCGACTTATAATCAGTAGTTACAGGGACAGTCCCCCTGGAGACACTCAGGGTTAAGTGTCTTGCTCAAGGACACAATGGTAGTAAGTGGGACTTGAACCTGGGTCTTCTGGTTCATAGGCGAGTGTGTTGCCCACTAGGCTACACCCACCCAGGTTACCCTAGAGAGGACAGATGTCTCATCTCCCCATGATACCTTGAAAGACCTGTCTTGAAGATAATTCAGTGCAGTTCCTGTAATTCCTAAATCTGAGAGTGTTGTGAGAAGAATTTCATGATTAACTGTGTCAAAGGCAGCAGATAAATCAAGTAGGATGAGGACAGATGATCTGCGGGCAGCTCTTGCAACACAAAGGTCATCCACCATTGCCAGGAGGGAGGTCTCAGTCGAATGTCCTTTCCTGAAACCAGACTGAAAAGGGTCAAGAAGATCATGCTCATGGAGAAATGTCCTTGTCTGAATACAACCTACCTGTAAGGGGTGAAGAAGCATATGCATACCTGGTGATATGTTTCATTTTCTGCTCTCCATTGAGACTTGAAGTTAAAAGCTAGATGCATCTGATTAACTGTAGCCCATAGCATATGTGGCCATTGTAGGAGGTTCCAGTCATTTGAGAACCCAGAGTCATGTTATACTCCCTTTGCTGGTCAGGTTGAAAGCCATAAATGTGCAATGTGCTTTTCTGTACGTAGACAGAGAGACTGCTGAATTTACAGTGGAACTGATTTAGGAAAATTCAGGTTGGTTTTGCATTGGCTTGACATTTAAATAAATATGAACAAAGAAACATCTCTCATCAAGCGGTGGGGTTATTTGTATAGTGCGGTACTAATGGCAAAAATACAGCTGATGCTGTTTAATAGTTCACTATGTCTGTACAAATGCAGAACCTGCATCCCATGAATAATCATTCTAATAGTAATAGATATAGCCTTACAGGTTAGCTTATGCCAGTTCATGCTAGCTCATTGATGCAGGCCCTGATGAATCTTGTAACTTATGTAACCAGCTTAAAGTGTGTAGGTTATGTGTGTGTGTGTGCATGTGTGTATCTGTGTTTGTGTCTGTGTGTGTGTGTGTGTGTGTGTGTGTGTGTGTGTATGTATGTGTGTAACCCACTGGCTGGTTACGCCTGCTAGTTTGACAGTTGCCTAATCTGCTCAACCTGTTTTTTTATTTACTTTAACCCCTGTCTTGAGCTTTTCATTATCATTATGTCTGTTTTGATTTTGCTTTATTTGAATTGAGGATTTAGCTGGGCATATCATCTTAAATCAAATGCCAGCTTAATGTAGGTTTTTGCGTGACTTTAATGGGTAAACTGGTTATACGCAGTGGCTAAACGTAAAAAGCGTAATCAATATGTCTCACCTAATATTTTAACATTGCTTTAACATTGCTTAATTTTATTGAAGTTTATCCAGTGTCCACTTTTTTCAGTGTAGCAGACCTGAACAGGGGGAAGTTGTGAGCATTATTGATATTCAGGAATATGCAGAAAATATAATGAAATGCTGTCTGGGCTACACTTTGGGCTTACATATATGTTAGAAGAATTCTGTGGCAGATTCAATTTCCAGTCAGTGAAGAGCAAATAATCTCAAATAAAGTCTGTCCTCCAGTGATGTAACACACATACATCCACACATATTGAGCTACAAATGCACAGGCAAATTTTTGCAGGCATGGGCTCCTGTGGGGGCACTTTTATGTCTCAAGTGCTGACCCAAGGAGACCTCCATAGCACATGAAGGCTCATCTTTGGCAGCAGATGCTGTCGGGGAGCGTTCCAGCGAGAGGCAGATCGCAAAACAGACAATATGGCCTCATTCAGCCTGATGGAACAAGACCCCCCGGCCCATGGGCCCAGAGCACAAGGCAAATGCAGCGCCTGCCACCCCTCGGCCATCAGTCATTCAGATGTTAATGGTGGCCTCGCAGCTAAGGCTGGGACAGTGGATCTGAAGGGCTGACAACTCCCACCTGCTCCCCCTTTTTCCTAAAGAGGACTTGCCATTTGAATATTGTCACTTTCCCACACATATCTAACTTTGTGTGTGAAGTAGGTGTCATAAATAATACTGTATATTGTATTATATAACACATATATAATGTGTTCAAATAATGAACAGCCCCAGTTGTGAAGTTGATCCGCCTGCTTTGAGTCACCTGCATTCACGATACAAAAAGTCATGCAGGGCACACAGTCACACTTTCGCACCATCTCATAAACACCCTTGAGTCAGTCTGTCTGCTGGCCTAGTGTCACTGTCAGGATGCCAGAAGTGGAGAAAAACAGAGCTCATTTGTGAGAGGAGAAAATCGGCCATCTGATTAACGCTCCCATTTCCAATCCCAGTATATTTTCTAACTGGCCTGTAGCAATTAGAATTGCCTGACAAGTGCTGCTCAGTGAACCCAAACAATGCATGTGCTGTATGATTGATTTAACACAGCATAAAAATTCAGATCTGCTGAATGCATTTTGCTAATGCATTTTGATGCATTCAAAGAAAACCTTGATATATTAATAGCAAGAGTCACAGTATATTGGAATATCAAGTTATCGTCCCACCCCTAATGTGCAATGTAGACTCTCCATCATAAAAAAACACTCCATCAAAGAGTGGTTTGTAATTTAAGCAGATCCTCTGAATCTACAAAATTCTACAGAGAACCATACAAACATTCTAGTGCTTTCGGAACAACGACCCTGGCTCATGTTGTACATGTATCTACAGTACACACCACTACTCTGAGACCACACACACACAGGCAGAAGCACTTTCTCACTGTCTATTTACCTTGCCGGGCACTGACTTCATCTCAGGCAAACCTGATCCCCCTCAGCTCTCCCTGGTTGAAAAACCACTTACACTTCTCACATTTCCAACCTGCCGCTCCTGCCTCTCTGATTGGTTTACCTGCCCTGCTGTATCCACCGCGCCCTGTCCAGCCTGGGGGAGCAGGCAGTGAGACGCTGTCGACACGCCGACCCCCAAAGGTCCCCAATGGCTGCGCCATGTGTGGCCGAGTAAATATTGATCAGCGGCTCAATTACTAATCATCTCGTGTCACATTGCTCAGTGGCCTGTTTAAAAGTGCCCTGCAAATGCCATGAGAGTCACCAAGCTACTGCGGAAAAAAATATTGCAGATGCAAGGGTTGGAGAGAATAGACCCTTTTCCTACTGTGTGTCATACCGATTTGCAAATGAACACGGCTTGCTCCAGGTAATCTAATTTTACGACTTTGTACAGGCCAAGTCTATGAATACACCCAGCCAAGAGTGTGATCAGTCCAGATGTTGTGCAGAGGAAGCCAGATGCGTTTAGTTCAGCAGTCTGAGCGTATGAGAGGAAAAGTGGCTCCACCAAGGCTGCAGGATGCGGCCTTTAATATTTGTTTGTCTGCAGCACCTGCTCAACAGATACGATATTTTTTCAAGAGTTGCGTTTCTGACTTCCCCCTGTAATTAGCTGCCTTTAATCATGGACCCTGCCTGGCTGGCATCTAAAAAGCCCGCCGCGCACCCCCTGAGCTTCCCTAATGCACCGCTGACCTTTTAACGCCACCCCGCCTCCTATGCTGAGACCTAAATTTCCTTGGCGCTGCTAATGAGAGAGAGCGTGCGTGTGCAGATAATGCTTTCCTGTCCTCCATTAAGAGCGCTTCCCTATTTTTTTTAACCCGTTACACAGCCAGGACCCGTTACACAGTAATGGCGCTGCCTTTTGCTGAAGGCCACAGTGGCGGCCGCTCCCCCCTGCATTGCGAGCGTTAAACTGCGTGTTTAGAAAGAGAGCGTGGCAGGAGCTGCAGTGGAAATGTTCAGGTGGAGAGAAAAGTTCTGTTCTGTGAGCCTTGGCTGGAAAGAGCCTCGGGGATGTTTCCTGGGAAGCTGGGTCTGCAGATGCTCACTGTGATGAGGTTCACTGACTCTGGAAGCCGCAGTCTGGAGGCCCTCTGTTGGTTGGCGGTTCTAGATAGGAATGAACTTTTGGGAGTGCGCCTCAGTGCCATTGTTTTGCCATATGACTGCTGTGTGTCAGCGGTATCATGTTATGTAAATATCACCGACTAAAGTAGGGCCAACCAAGAATGAGATCCACCAAAAGCATCCAAATACATTCCTTGACTAGAAAAATAACATCTGATCGGGTCTCATCTGATACCTGAGGATGTGATTTGAATACGTGAAGATATATTGGGGCAGTGGTGGCCTAGCGGTTAAGGAAGCGGCCCTGTAATCAGAAGGTTGCTGGTTCGAATCCCAATCTGCCAAGGTACCACTGAGGTGCCACTGAGCAAAGCACCGTCCCCACACACTGCTCCCCGGGCACCTGTCATGGCTGCCCACTGCTCACTCAGGGTGATGGGTTAAATGCAGAGGACAAATTTCACTGTGTGCACTGTTTGCTGTGCTGCTGTGTATCACATGTGACAATCACTTCACTTTCACTTTCATATATGTCTGTTTAAGTGGCCTGCTTAACAGCAGAATTAGTACAAGGTGTGTTCAGTTACTAATGAATTAGATTGATTATTTATTGATTAAGTTTTTATTTAGCTCAGGAGATCTTGGTGCAATGGTAAAAACATTATTTGGCTTTTTGACCCAGCTTTTATATACTAAAGTAGTGAAAATTGCATTAATTATATATTAAATGTATTGTTTTGAATGGAGTGCTAAAAGTGCCCAAATTAAATAGATAGATACATAAATAATTCAATAATGAAATGTGTAATAGAATATTAAAACGGGAAACAAAGACATAATTAATTAATTAATTAATTATAACAATGTTTAGAACATCTCTACATCATGAAATTTAAATTTAATAAAGCAAAGTGAACACACTATAGACAGATGTCAGAAACAACTCAGCTTTTTGACTCCCCAACCCTACTCCCAGTCCAATGCCAATTTAGCATGTTTCAGAATTATTCAGTGCAAACTGGGAATTACTCTTAATTCTGTATGGAACCTGTTTTTGGTAAAGAGGTGTGGCTTAAGGAGAACTGAGCACCCCAGCACTGCTTCACTTTACACCCACTCATATAACCCGAGCAAGGTGCACTGTTGTTCCGCAAGGTTAAAGGATCTGAAACATCCATTTTGACGGCTAGAAGTATATTTTCAGCTAATGAATTCACTTGTGCCAACATCTGTGTCAAGTTTTCTCATCCTTTCCTTCCTTGTTGTACACAATGCTCCCTCTGTCTGATTCAGTGTCTCTGTACTGTCTCACTGTCTGCAGATAGAGCCCTTTACGGGGCAGACAGACACCCTTCTCATCCCTTTATTCTCCTCCCTTTCCCGGCCCCGTGAATCTGGCACTGCTTCGCTCCGTTGTGGAGGAGGTGACGGCAAAACCCTGAACCTGAGGCGTATTCCTCAGCCCACATACATATCTGAGTTGGAGAAAGGCCACCACGCTCTATAGCCAGCTGCTTTATTCCACAATTTCTGAAGGGACGGGAAATCTGTATGGAAGCTTAAAATTGAGCCACTGTGTGTTTAGCACTATGTAGGCATTACCCGCTGTCTTGTCCCACCAGGCTGTGACGGAGGGCAGCCCACTGCAGGGGGAGGATCAGAGGGCCACTGATAAAGGCCAGATGTGTGGCCTAACGGCCGAACAGCAGACGGTCCAGCTTCCTCTCATCGGCACCCATGGAGCCAGGATGTGAAACGCACATGACATTTTGCGGTCGGGCTGCAGGCCATGCTTTTTTTTTGCTGTGCAGCGTGTGTGCTTGTGTCAGGCTCAAAGAGAAACAGTGTGCGTGTTTATGTGTGTTTGTGGGTCATCCGCGGAGGCTCCGGAACCATTCGCTCTGATGCGCTGTCAGCATCGAATTAAGCAGTGTTATTTTGTTACAGTGAGCCTGTCATTCATTTCAGATGGCTTGTTCACACTGCTGCACAATGTTGTGCCTTGATTGATGTTTCAAAAGCGTTGTTAATTCTGCCTTTTGAAAAGTACCACTTTGTTAAAGTGAAGTGATAGTCATTGTGATACACTGCAGCACAGCACATGGTGCAAACAACGAAATGTGCCCTCTGCTTTTAACCATCACCCTGAGAGGGCAGCCATGACAGGCGCCCGGGGAGCAGTGTGTGGGGACGGTGCTTTGCTCAGAGGCACCTTGGTGGATCGGGATTTGAACCGGCAACCTTCTGATTATGGGGCCGCTTCCTAGGCCACCACTGCCCCCGCAGGAGTACGTGTTACCCACACATAGGAATACTGGTTTGGTTGCTGGGGTAATATGGCTGCCTGTTGTAATTGGGAGTGATGATCAATACAGATATTACTCTGGTGTAGACATGATTGTAGTAACTGATCTGCTGCCAGCAAATGTGGAGGTTCAGCCTCACCTGACTGCAGATGAGGTTGAGTAATACCCACATCACATACATACACCCACACCTCATTGTACACTGATACAGTAATATTTCAGTTTTTTGTTGCCAGACCCTATACAAAAATCCTGTATTTGTGTGTGTGTGTGTGTGTGTGTGTGTGTACGTGTGCATTAGCGACAGACTCGGTGTGTTGTACTTAAATTGTGCTGGAGGGCCTGTGTGGGTGCCCAGTGATAATTTGTGTGTATATGTGTAGGAAGAGCAAGAGGATGCTTGTTGCCTAGCAACCCCCATCTACATATTGCAAAGCCTGAGCCACAGAGGCTGAGTGGGGTTACTGGAACGTTTGTGGGAAAACAATGTAGAAACCATGACAGCCGTGATCCTCCCGTTGGCTCGGAAGCCGGAGGAGGCCGGAGGAGGCCGGATTTGACCACGCAAGGGTCCAGTTTGTTTTTCAGACCCCAAATTCGGGTTACAGGAAGGTGAAGAGACTTAGTCGTAGGCGGTGGGGTTGGGAAGATGAGCAGATGGCCTCTGATGTTTTACCTGGAAGGGATCAGTGTGCCACAGGGTGAATGGGAAACAGGAAGCAGGGAGGGTCAAAGAGGATCAAACGGCCGCTTATGGCCGCACAGCAGTCAGGCAGCAGAACCAAAAGTCAGCCACCAAGGAACCAAAACATAAACGTTGTCAAAAGCCTTTGTTCCCTTCTGCCGTCAATGCAGGCATGCAAGACAAGAGGATGTATCCCTCCATTCTCTCATATCCCGTCTTGCTTGTTCTCCGGCAGAGCTGCTGCTTGGTGGTTATCATAACAGCAGATATTTCTGGGAGCAAGATACTGATGCTGGCAGGACTCCAGCTTCTACTCCCAGTATTCAGTCTCTTTCATTGTCTGTTTTTTTTTTTTTTTTTGGATTTTCAGAGAATAGCAAGGTCCTTGAACTTATAACATACAAAAATAGGTGTGGTAGTAACCTAGGGGATCAGCCAACTGAGATAGCCCACAGAAGTCATAAATCAAGTTTCCTCCCTCTATCACTGCACTCCTGTCCAAGACACTTGACCCCATGCTGCTCTGAACCTGAAATTTGTGGTACATAATAACACTGAATAATCCAATGGATTTCAATGAAATCCAATCTACACACCAGGGTTAAAAGTCTGAAATAACTCTCTGGGTCTCCCTGAAATAACTTGAACCTGGGTCTGAGGGGTACTTCAGGGGTCTATCTTTCTGGGTTTCAGGCCAGGTGGAGTGACAGATGGTGTCAGATGTGGAAGGATTACCACTGGAGGTGATTCCAGTGTGTAGGATGGTGCAGGTTAGGTTTACTCTTGTAAGAGGCTGTAATGATCTTATTTGCACTAGTTTTGGGTGGAAATGGAAAATGAAGACTGGCCAGATACACACTTGACGTACAGTATATTATGACTATACTAAGTGTTTTGATTATTTTCTTGCATGCACTGCATTCGTAAGCGAGCGTGTGAAACTGGTGTCACGTGGATCCTGGAAAATCACAGAGCAGAGCAGCTGGCCGGGGCGCAGTCAGTCCCGGCCAAGAAAAGGAGCCACCAGACAGGCCGGGCCAGAGTTGAAAAAAATCACTTTCCATAGACGCTGCCAGCACTGGGGCGACAGAAACCGAACCATTAGCCACCTGCCTCCACTTGCCCAGGCTTCACCGGCACAAAGATCTGGGGATCTGGTGTGGGCCTACTTGTGAGAGCCCAGTTCTGAGAGCCTATCCTGCAGTGCATCCGGAAAGTATTCACATCACATTTTCAACATTTTGTTTATGTTATTCAAAAATGGATTAAATGCGTTTTTTTCCTCAAAATTCTACACACAACACCCCATAATGACAATGTGAAAACAGCTTACTTAAGGTTTTGGCAAAATTTTTCAAAATAAAAAAACTGAGAAATCACATGTACATAAGTATTCACCGCCTTTGCTCAATACTTTGTTGATGCTCCTTTGGCAGCAATTACAGCCTCAAGTCTTTCTTAATATGATGCCACAAGCTTGGCACACCTATCCTTGGCCAGTTTGGACCATTCCTCTTTGCAGCACCTCTCAATCTCCATCAGGTTGGATGGGATGCAATGGTGCACAGCCATTTTAAGATCTCTCCAGAGATTTTAAATGAGGTTCAAGTCTGGGCCCGCTTCCTTACTCGCAAGGCCACCACTGCCCGACTTAACTGAATGTCTACATTTTAAAGTGAAATCTTATACTGCATCCCCACCACATCATCAAAATCATCACAAAAAAATGGCTCATTTTAAGCTGTTATCTACTGTAATGGAGCAGAGGGAGCAGCAGCTAGTCGTGATGAAGAGTTGAGGACCTCAGCGCACAGACAGAGCGATGGTGGATGGCACACACGTTAGGAGAACAGCTGCTGGATGCCATGCTAACAGGCCTTGCCTGAGATGAACCCTCCTCCTCTTCTCCTGCCATGCCTCAGCGCCATTCTTTGTGAGAGAACTAGGGCAGCGTTTACACCACGGGGCCCAGCATCCAGGCCAATTCCAACTACAGCGGAGATGTCTTCATCTCCCGAGGTGTTGGAGGGCTGAAACACTGTATGGGTGGATTATTACAAAGCACTTGGGAAAAGCGCAGTACCCAGAGAGAAGGACTTTATGGGGTCAAAAGAATATAATATTTAGGTTGGAATAACCAAGAAATTATAATATTTTTTTTTAATTATGCATTGAAGATTGTAGAGTTGTTATTGTGAAATCGTTGTTATCGTCAACAGCGTATAGATTTTTTTCTTATTGCGGGATTCTCTGTGATTCCCATAGCTAGTCTACAGCGGTGCTGACAGGTGCAAGTAAAGACACTCTTTGTCTCTTGGTGGTAATTCTCTTTGACTATATGGCAAATAATATAATATTTACACTAAGTACCAATTGTGCCAATTCAGAGTCACTCCACAATGACAATGGAAACATCTCAGATTACCATTTCTATTGCATTGCCTGATCCATTAAATTCACCCCTGCTCATTTTTTTGCTGTGCGAGCTCTAATTATAACAACTTTATAATTTCTTAGATGTGGCTCCAGGTGCTTTTGCACCCTGAAATGCTGTGTCTTTGATTTTTGTATTTGATTTTTTGATTTTTGGTGACGGGTGTTTTATAAGACATTTTTTCTCTAAATATAGATTTTTTTTTTAAGTCTTGTGCTTTGTTTGCCTTTCTTCTCAAAGGACAGGAGCTCGAGGTCTCTTTTGATCTCTGTTTATCAGGCTTGTTTCTCTGCCTTATTCAATATTGTTGTATGAAAGTGGGAGGGTTCAAGGTCTCTGGTGGAGTATGCTGTTCAGCCATCTGGTGGTGGGTCTGCTTTCACTCACAGACCCGAACGAAAAATTATCTTTCTGCCTGAAAGTCCAACTTCTTTTGGCAGGTTGAGGTATACAGCCCCATCTTTGTACTTTTTTATGGATCGGATGGCATATGGCTGTTATTTATATGTGCATGTGTGTATGAAAGTGTGGCTGTACCTAATGCAAACCAGCTGCGGGTCGTGTCTCCGGTGGCTGAGGGACGCTATCTCTAGATGTGCGTGGCTCTCTCCACCACTGGCAGCTTAGTCCGGGATATGGAGGGCCTCCATTCCTGTTTCCACTTCCATCCACTAAAAAAGCTCTGCGTCCCTAGAGAGAGCTCAGCATCGGTTCAGTACAGCTACAGGTTAGCGTCGCACATTTTCCATCCTCAGAGTGGGCTTTTGTTTCTCTGCTCGGCTTGTGTGCTAGTCAACATGCCCTTGGCGGGTCGAGGTAAAATTCTTTATATAAACCGCAGCAGAGGGTATGAAAGGGACAGGGTTTATTCAGTGCTGCTGAGTGGCAGGAACATCTGGCCTCGCTATACGCTCTCAGAGATCAACGCAGACCAGGAATTGGCAGATTACGTACAAGAGTTGCCAGGTATTGGTCTCAAAATCAGGCCAGGTTGTAACAATACACTGTGGATTGATGGCTATTGACAACTTTCTTTATTTTATGGAATCTGACGTTAGCCTTTCCCTGGTAAGGAGCTGTAGGACAGATTGACATCACTGAATTTTTCCTTTACTTTTCTCAGACTCCTACACATGAGATGGAACGACATCATTCCCCTGGCCCATGACATACTTATGGCTCCACACTGTGGCGCGTTCTTAGTACCAGAATGAGTAATGGGTCTGGTGTGGGTCACAAAGGATCATGTCCTCTCCTAGGTGTCATAAAATCTTTCTGCCAGAGCAGAAAGAATAATTTGAGCCTGGATATGAGCATTTGTCCCTTTCCTCTTTATCCACATCTGCCAGGGGCACTTTGATTTTTCTTTTAGCGTAGTCAGCGTGGCTGCCCAGACACTACTGTTCTACCAGCAGGCCAGTCAGAGGGATGTTCATTCACACTGTTGCTATACAGGGGAGGCTTGGACAGTTTCTTTGTTTTTTATTGTGTTGGTCGATACTGAGGCAATCTCACATTAAACGACTTCTGCTCACCCAGGTTCAACTCATATACTGTGAATAAAATGTGCACCAGGCTGGGTCACTGCAAAAATGCTGTGTGTAATTAAAGTTTAAATAAGATATTATCCACATTTTGCCTGCAGTTACTTGCAAGTTATTAAATGAACTTGTCCTGATGCTAATCAGGGTGTATCATAATAAACACAAATAAAAATGTCTGAGGCAGGAGGCATTATTGCCTAATCATTTTAAACAGTTATTCATTCTAAAAATGCAAGCAGAAAAAGGGCCAAAATGTGTCACAGTAGTTACAGGCATTTTGCACACCAAAGGGAAATATGGGAACAAGATCGTGTGATCACAAGTCAAGACAAGGTGCAGGAGATCCATCAGGTTCAGAAGTTCATGGGGTAAGGGGACGGCCAAGCCAGCTTGTCTACAATGAAGACTGTTGAATCCAATTAACACCGTTCAGTCTATTGCAAAGACTAATGTTTTATTAAAAGTGGGTCATAAGTGGGCTGCACTGAAGCCAGATCAGGCAGACTGTGTTTAACTCTGGGTGTCAGGTCGTGACACTGTGACCTTCTTGCACGGCGAAGGTGGGATTACTTGTTGTCTCAGAGCAGCGTAGTAATGACTCAGTTCTCAGGGTACAGTGCAGACCTGTCTCTAAACCCACATTTATTAATGCTCTTTGTGAAAGACCTTACAGGAAACACTTACGTAAGTCGCTCTGGATAAGAGCGTCTGGCAAATGCGGCAAATGTAAATGTAATAATTAGATATGACACATTCCAGTGCCACTGTTTCATGATGAATTGAAGCAGTGCTTGCATGTTGTTATGCTGATCACCTGGCGGGCCCAGCTCCTGTGCACAGTTTACTGTCAAATGGTTAACATGGAAACACAGTACCATGTGAATTTTTCATTTAGTCAGATGGAAGAATGCTGGTACCAAGGAAATTAACTGAGGAAGTGCTTCCAAGATTAAACATCAGCTCTCATGCGCAGTCTCTCAAACAACATTCATTAGCTGGACATTGATCACACTGTCACGTCTTCCATGAAGGTGGAAGAAATGAAGGAGCCAAGGATTCGGATCAGCTGACCTGGGTTTGGGGGAGGTTAATTTAGGGCTCACACGGGTACAAGAACCCAATCTGGCACACTCTTGTTCAGATGAATGGGGTGCTGAGCTGCAATCTAGGTTCTGTTATTAAATTCTATATTTACTGTTCAGGGCTCACGATCTTCTCTCAGCTTCATCTTCTCTCATCCACAGGGAGCAATTTGTGTGAAACTTTTGAGAAAATGTGCAGGGGAAAAATGGGTTCTGCTAACCGAGTTGTTATTGTCATAACGGGCCATTACGTTCAAACTTGCTGTAATGATACACAATTTTCTCTGTTGTGATTTGTAATTTCTGTTTCTCCAATCCAACTTTCTAACTTGTGCCATCATCACTGCTGCACTATAGCATCTGACTGAATGAATAGAACCATGTGAGACAATCCTTAACCTTTAACCTTGTGGGTTAACCCTAAAAGGGTTTTAAGATTCGTGAGGGATTATACAGCCAGACCCTACTCCCTTTAAAATGCTCTACCACTGCCTGCTGCCTGTCGCTATTGGAAATCCTCCTGTGGCGATGGGGCTCAGCTCAAAAACAGACAGGAACCTTAATAGCACACTGCACTGCACTTCCACAAGCATATGATAAAAATAACTCGCAGGAAATCAATGACGGCTGCACCGAGCATCGGCAGCAGAACCGTCTCCCCAGAGGCGATGTACCGATAGTGGGAGAAAACACTCCAAACGGTGGTTACTTTAACAATGGATACATTCTTCATAATGTTTCCTCATGGTTGTGGGCATGTTATTCTGAATTTATTCATTAGAGGAAATTGCATGACACAAGTTTGATCTGATTTGATTTATGAATGGCTGTATGTGGCTTAAAGGCACAAAATAGGACATAACATGAGATCCGCCAGACCACATAACTCAAGGCCAGTCTGGCCAAAATACACGGCCAGCACCACAAATGCAGACGATTTCATAATAGAGGTTTACTTGCGTTAATAGACTGCCCCATAGGGCTATCTGTCCCAGTTTTCTGAAGTCGCTCAGATGATTCTAGAGCATTGTGATGGCTCATGTAAAGGAAATAGGGAGCGTTTATGCGTTATGGTGCTTTGTGCGGCCAGCACCTCTCCAGGGCATCAACGAGTGAAAGTTCAACGTCAGGTCTAAGTGTCTGGACTCCATCTTAGTGCCGTTTGTCACTGTTCTTGGCAGTGGCTGGTGCTATATAGTCACATGAGCTTCAGTGTGTGCATTTGTTGCAGTGACTGCGTTAAGCTAACCTGACATCGGCCTCCTGAACTGGGTCAGATCTCATTCAGAAAACACCCTGGACTCTCATGGGACCTCACGCTAGTACTCAGAAGCTACTGAATTTCCTACAACCCAGATCTCGCAAGCATGAACCTCTGAAGAACTTATATGCAACGTGTGTTCGGACATGATTTCTGCACCAGTGGAATTTTCAGACTGGCCCTCAGCTGCTTATTTTTAATGCCTTTTTTGGTTTCCCCTTGCAGAGTTGCTGGGTTCTGCGAAGAAGGTGAATGTCAACTTCCAGGACACGGATGGGTGAGTGGGACATATAAGGTCTTTGCTGTGATTACAGTAACATCTGGCTTGGCTGTTGGACTATGTGTGTTGTCTGATTCTGTGTCCCTCCTTTTGGTTTTGTTCTTGTGCTCCCTGTGTGCCATATGGAGTGTTGCTCATCATTGTTAAGAGCACATTAAATTTAACATGCAGCAAGTGAGAATATAATTGCCACCCCATTAACTCTTTTAAAAAGCTCCCTCCCTCCAAAAGAAGTGATCGCTCTGGCTGTCAGTGGACTCGTGCCCTGTTGGAGCCCTGAGCGTAAATTTAAAAAGAGTTAAAAGAGGACAAACGCATCTCTGTCACCTGAGGCTCACATATGTCATATTAAGATTTGAACAGCTGCAAAAACACAGTGGATGGTTGATTTATGTTACTGAAAATGAGTTACTTTACCAGCTTTCTCCATATTATATTGCACATTGCATAATATTAAATATTACATTCTATCTATCTATCTATCTATTGATCGATTGATCAAGATAATATTACAATAAATTGACTTAAAACCAGTTCAAGGTATGATTCAAGGGTCAGGTCACTCATGTATGGGCCATGCACTGATAGTGAGACTGTCTTTTAGCTCTGTTACTGTCTATTATGGATAGCGAGAGAACTGGGTAAATGGGAACTAATAAAATCAATATTCAGATTTCTTGAGCTGTATTTGGAAGACACATATAGTTTGTACCCAAGGAATAGTTTGATCACAGGGGTGGGAGTGCTGGCCTGAGAGGACGTGGCCAGGTACCCAGCCAACCAAACCGAATTCAAGGAAGCAGTGTACTCTGTAGTGTGCACTGAGAGTATGCTAAAGCAAAGCAACAGGGACATTACACGTCATCTCACACACACTCATACAAACACACGCGCGCAGACTCATAATCATCGAAGCAGGACAATGAGTGCCTCTCTCCAGCGGCATTAAGCCATAGATCATTGCAGATTAAAGCACACTTGCTCTCTGTTTATGGGCCCCACTTTTAGAACTGGTGAATTGCCTGGATAAAAGAGTCGGGACTATTCTGTGTATCACTGCCGCAGAACAATGACCTCATTCATCATCCCAGAAGATGGGTCTCAGGGGTGCTGAGGAGTCAGTGTGGGATCTCCAAACCTCACAGTTCTAAATTCACGCTGCGCTGCAGCCGTAGATCTCATTTGAATTAGGCGAGATGAATGGATTGCGTCTTAATTCTTCCACCTCCTTCCCTGCGAGCTGTTGCCTCAAAGCCGCTTCTCTGCCTCCAGAAGAATTTACAGCGTCTGCACTGGCTGACAGATATGGCTGCAGGCCCTTAGAAGAGCTGTCTGCGGCCAAACCCTGTGCGGAGGAAGCGGGCGCAGGGAGGATGTGGTGGTGCCAGGCCGCCCAGGAACACCACGGCGGCTTGTGCCGAAAGAAAACAACTGCAGTTCCTGCCTGCCACAGAGCTCCCACCCCCTCAGTGTGTGTTTACTACCACACCTCCTCCTGAGAGAGACTGCAGTCCCTTTCTGTCGCCGTCCCGTCCTCAGGGCCTCGCATCCACTCTCGGGCCATCTAATTAAAAGCACTGAGCAGTGGGAGCTGATAGAAGCCTGGGATCCAACAAGACGAGGACTGAACAGGGGAGGCGGACTTTACTGGACACTCATTTTCTGACAACGGATCTGAAAAGCATGTCAAAGAATATTACAGCGCAGATGTGTCCCATGATACCTCTGATACCTCACAATGTTTACAGCTAAATCTATAGCTGTATAGCTGTAAACAGTTTTTTTTTTTGTCAGAAGAGACATAAATATACAGTTTAGAGTTTAGGATTGACTAAAAACATTCTTTTGTCTCATCATTGTGTGTTCTTGGCCATCACACTGTGATGGTTTTTTGTTTTATTAAATATTCATAATTTTCACATTGCTGTGCGCCTGTCCCTCATCCCTCCCCCAATTCGACATTACAATAACTGATTCTTGTAGTGCAGAGGACTTCATACTGTACAAAATACATGTGGACCTTTCTGCTTACACATATACTGCTACTTCTGTGTAGCAATAATTCCCATGTCCTCTTTCTTTAACACCCTCACATACAAACAGTTCAGGCTGGATTTAAGCAACATAACCACCGTCCTGTCATCTATCTGGCCGGGTCGGAAGTGTGCAGTGATTACGGTGTGTGTGTGTGTGTGTGTGTGTGCTGTAGTCTGTGTGTTTCTGTGTCTGTTCACCCCTGCAGTACAGGGACGCTGTGTCAGAGGGGCAGTGTTGTGATTCACTGTCTGTCAGGTGGAGGGTGTAGATACCGTCGGCTGCGGAGCTCAAAATGAAGCGGTGGAGGATGCAGAGCCATAAAGACTGATTTAGGATGATGAGTGGAGCGGTGCGGCAGCGCTGGGTGTCGGAGCCTGAGGCCACAGACAGTGGTATGAAGGTCATTGGCGAACCACGTATAACGTCTATAAGGTCTGACTTTGTTTTACATGCAAGTGTTAGAGCATAAAAGCTAACAGTCGTCATAAACTAAAACAAAAAGGACAGACACACTCACTGAAAATGTAACATTAAGTGTGTCATTGTAAATTGTCACTGCTGAAATTGCGAACGTTCAGAGGATTGGAAGATAAGCTCTATGAAATGAGGTAAGAATATGGAACATTCCAGCATGTCTGCCATCTGCCACCAGGCCAGCCGTGTTTGCTATCTGCTTTTATGATCACACTCTACATCACCTACAGTACCACTGCATACTGGTTGCTTGCTATCTTGAGGGCCTTGTCACTGGGGTGTCTGCTGCAGGTTCCTGTAGGTTGTTAAGTCTGTGCTGCCACATGCCTGGATCTGCCAAAATACCACCAGAATGGAGCTGGATTATCCACGTGTCCAAATGAACGAAATTCCCTTGAGGCATTCCTGAGATATTCTGGTCTCAAACATGTAAGGTAACATTGATCTTGACCTATGGTGACCAGTTTCTAATTTAGAAATTCTCTCAAGTTGTTCATGAGATAAAGTGTTCACGCAAATGGGATGTGCATGAGGTCAATGTTACCTTGACCGTTTACCTTTGACAAGTACGTTAAATAAAGTAAATTATGTTTTGAACCCAGACAGAATGTAAGCAAATTAAGCAAATGAATTTTGGTTTATGGAGCCTGAATGTTTTTATGAAGGGTAATATTTTGACCTTTTGGACTGCCTTCAGTAGCTCACTCTGTGGATTATGAGTGGGAGGGAGGTGAATACGTCATTCATTAAAGTGTCTGAGATGCTTGAACTGCTCTGTCTAAATTGAATGTGCATTAATTATGACTTTTTGCAGACTGTGCTGCCTCTCTGTGTGTTTCATATTGTGCTGATCTCATCAACTTGTCACTGTAGGTTTTTTATAAACAAGATGGCAATGCATTGCTGTCAATCGATCGGGCCTAGCTGGGGAATTGATTATATATGATGCATAGA
This sequence comes from Denticeps clupeoides, assembly GCF_900700375.1. Lineage (NCBI taxonomy): Eukaryota > Metazoa > Chordata > Actinopteri > Clupeiformes > Denticipitidae > Denticeps > Denticeps clupeoides. The sequence goes on from NC_041713.1 coordinate 14,291,008, forward strand.
GAGTAGTGAAAGAGTACTGAGAAATGAAATGAAGTGCAGTGAAGTTATTAAGTAATAAAAAAAAAACTGTAAATCCAAGTCCATGAGGAACTGAACACATTTGGGAAATGAGGTAAAATAGAGTTGTTACCAAGAACAGAAGCCAGCCTGTGGTGCTGTGTGGTGCAATGGATATTGGCCTTTGGTTTTCAGTGCGTCACCCAGCCTTCTCTGTCAAGTTTGCTCGATGCTCGTTTGTAAGACTTCATGTAAAAACCCTGTCATTGCTGTGTGACCCTTTTGAAGTTATACAAAACAGAATGTGTATTATGATGCAGAGCTATGGTCATAAACATCAGTCCAAACACTGATTTTACACTGATATTCCTTATCAATCATAAATCACGATCAATCAGAAAAAGTATGGAAGGGCATTACCCTTCGTTTCATAATTAGCTCTCTACAGACAAAGCCTCATGGAACCTTCACCCTAACAAGATTGCACTACATTTCTTATGAGCAAATATAAAACTACTTTAAAATTAACCATTTTAAACCATGTATAACCATTTCACACATCAAGCGCACCATCTGAAGTGTGGCCAAAATGGCAATAAGCATTTTGTAAATTCATTTTATCAAATGTCAGCATTTGTTCTAGTAGAAATTATAAACATTTGCTTCTCATACATATTTTAAGTGTAGCTTAACAAAACTAATGGCCAAGACAGAGAAAACACAAATGAGTTAACTGGGACACTTTTTAATGCAGTATTTGAAAATCTACACCTCATATTAGCAGAAGATAGTAATTTTGTGAGATCTTCATGTGACCTTAAGAGAGGCTCGTTCTAGAGGTTAATCTGAAATTGCACAACTATGAAAGTGCCACTATTACATCTTTCAAGTTTCTGTTACTGGCACATTCTGGCACAATTTGCTGCTACAGGAATATAGCAGATTGAGAGATTGCACACGGAGCTCCGTACACTATAGTAACGGATATTGCTGCCCTACAGCTGAACTGGGACAAGGCATATTAAGTATGACGATAAGTCCTAGCTTGACATATTATGCAGCATTTGCAACACAAACTGAACATGATTTTAATAGAAATTATGTGGATATGTTTGGTGCAATTGCTGAATTAGTTATTGAAAAAGCAATATAATGTGTACATTTACAGCATTGAGATGTTTGGGTTGAATCAACTACACTACTCACAATAAGTTAGGGATATTGTGAGAGACTTAGTGGATGTCATACATATGATCTTCAACCTTCCCAAATTCTCCCACACCACTCCTCTGCTACGTTCCCTCCACTGGCTCCCAGTAGCTGCACGCATCAGATTCAAAATACTGATGCTGGCCTAACAAAGCCAAACATAGAGTAGCACCATCCTACCTCACAGCCCTTATTACACCTCGCACTGCACCTCGTATTCTCCGAGCCTCCAGTACTGCTCGCCTGGTCCCCCCATCTCTGAAGGTAAAAGGAAAACTTTCAGAAGAGCTCAGTCACTGAGTATTTTCAAATGGCAGCTCAAGACCTTCCTCTTTAAAGAATATTTAGATTAACTTGTAACTTTCTTATTGTCGAACTTGTGTACAGAATCTACAACAGAGTGAATAAAAAGATTGTATTCATAGTTGGGGTCCTAGTGAACCGGAATTGATCTCTTCATCGATGGTAACTTGAAAGCACGTTGTAAGTCGCTCTGGATAAGGGCGTCTGCCAAATGCCGTAAATGTAAATGTAAATGTGGCAATTGTATTGGGGTGATAGACACACCTCATTTTGTGTTTTCCATGTAATGTCTCATTGTGTACAGGTGTGCCTTATATTGGGGCTAATACCAAGAGACAAACTTTCTCAATAGGGTATCAATTTCAACATTCTGTGTGTATAAAAAGACTTGTCAGTAAGTCATTCCAAGTTTATCATTCAAACAGCCACGTAAACACGACGTCACAACGGACGAGCATCATCACCTGGCCATGGCGCGCCTTCAGGTTGGTGGCAGTCAGGCAGATGTTGCTCGTGAACTTGGTGTGTCTCAAAGTGTCATCAGCAGACTAGCATCAAGACACAGACCTACTGGCAGTGTTAATGACAGACCCAGGAGTGGAGCCCCACGAGTGACAGACAATGATGACCAGTACCTAAGGACCTATGCACTCAGACATCGTTATGCAAATGCAACACATCTGCAGGTCCGTTTACGAGATGTGAGGGAAACTAGGGTTTCCAGACAAACCATTCGCAACCGACTCCACCGCTTTGGCTTGAGTGCCAGAGGACCGTTGCAGGTGACTCCACTGACACCAAAACACCACCGTGAATGTTTTCAGTGGGTACAAGACCATGTGACCTGGACAATGCAGCAGTGGTCTACAACAACAACAACAACATTTATTTCTTATATAGCCCAAAATCACATACAGTATGTCTCAATGGGCTTTGACAGGCCCTACAGTTGACACCCCACACACTTGACCCTTCTGCACACAAGGAAAAACTCCACACAAAAAAAACTCTAGGAGAGAGAAAAAAAGAAAGGAAGAAACCTTGGGAAGAAGTGATACAGAGAGTGACCCCCTTCCAGGGTAGAGTGAGCCTGCAAATTGTGTCAGTGCAGGGTTGGGAATGATATAATAATAAGTCCTACAGTTGTAGGGTTGGAGAAGTCCAGGATGTAGTCAGTGTCATGGTCTAGATTACGTGTCCATAATGATGGTACTGGTCCATTTGAAGATCCCTGAAGCTGTAAGATTCCTGAAGCTGTCTACCATTCTGTTCACTGATGAGAAGACAAGGAGAGCGATACGCTGAGGTTTGCTTTGGTGGAGGAGGTGCAACAGTCTGGTTAGGCATCACAAGTCAGCACAAAACAGATTTGGTTATTGTACATGGCTCAGTCACTGCACATTCCTACCTCATAGAACCCATCATCATCCCCCAGTTCCCCCAGCACACCCCCAACTTTCTCTTCGTGGAAGATAATGCATTGATGATAATGAATTGTCACAGCTCGACAGGAAGTTGGAGTGCTTCATATGGTATGGTCCCCTGACCTGAAGAGTTGAACGCATTGCTTCAGAACAACATCATGAGGCTAGTGAGGAGCATGAGATGTCATTTTCATGCTGCTATTGCGGCAAATGGTGGAAACACCCGCTACTGACATTGTCAATTTTTGTTATTTGGGGCTATCCCTGTTATTGTGTATATTTTGTGATAATAAATATTAAATGAATGAAAATGGTGTTTCTTCTCATACATTATTAGTAATATCAAAGGGGACTTTTACTTATTTCATTAAGATTCAGAGCAAATTGGAAAAGCACTCATGTAAATAACAATATCTAACTTATTGTGAGTAGTGTATATATTCTAGTTGGTCATATAATGTTATGGTTTATAATTCAATTCACTGAGCAGTGAATTGTTTGATTATGCAGAATTGTTTGTGCATTTGTCTTCAGCAGAGTTAAGAGTGTGTTGGGATGCAGTAGGCCTATTTGTATCCAAGTCTGTAATTAAAATACAATTTTTTTACCACTTACAATTTGACTGAATGGACACTGTTAGGATGCTGCCCATTTTTGACATCCTATATAGCATCATGTAGCATTATATAATGTTAGTTTAGCCATTACGCTACATGATTAACAATCCCTTGATGGTTCTGGCATTCCCAGAAGTGTGCTGTTAAATTATTAAGCCTTGTTCTGAGCTCTCACCTGATTCAGACTTCATTTCTCTAGGGTGGCTGTGGTTATTGCATTGGATGCTGATTTACAAGCAATTTGCAAAGGCATTGTGGTCGCACTTAAAAGCATTATGCAGGGTAAATGCCTGTAGTTCAGTGTACTTTCACCTGTAATAATGAGGTAATTGAGTGTGAAATCTTTAGATGGATAACATTTACACACCTGTGATACTAACCCCAGTTTTTACTGTGGATGTTTGTTGTGTCCAGCCAGAATATTTTTTATTCCTTCAGTGTCTCATACTTAACTTTTTGGTTGATGATGATGATGATGATGAAGTAAGGATTTAAGCAGCAGGCCTGAGGGGAGATCCCTCATTGCAATAAGTAGGTCAAGGAGTGTGCATGTGTGTGTATCCGCGTTTGTGTGTCACCGAGCAAGAGGCAGCATTCACCTCTGTGGTACAGTAATAAGAGACAGGGAGGGAGTACGGAAGTGCTGTGGGGTAGCAGCTTGGTGAGCTTCATGAATATTGCATGGCCTGCAATTTTTTACTACTTGGCAGGGGAGACCCACAGTGGAAGCCCGGCACTGCACGGTGGAGTTCTCCCCATAACGCTAACGCTCGGCCTGAACCGAACGAGGCCCAGAGGGTCAATGCAGGCTTCCTCCATGTTTAGTTCACCCACCTCTCCTCCACTCATTCGCCTACTTCGCCAGTTTAGCCTTTGCACTGTATCCATGGTTACACCACACGAACCGGCCAATCACCAGGAGGCTCCACTGAGGGAGGAGGCTGGTGAGAGTTTGTTGTGTGCTTTGTGAGGGCCTCTTGGCTGTATATGACAATAGGGGTATCCTATATAAAGGAATATCACTTTGGTTATAAACAATTACTACAAGGTAACAAAATATATGAAAAATGATCTTGAGCAGACAGAAGGGTTGTGTTGTCTGGTTGCAGAAGGTGACTGTATCAGTTCCTCACGTTTTTTTTTTTTTCATAAAGATTTTTCACACATTTAAAATGTGGCCCAGCATTTTTTTATACAATCTAAGATGATTTAATAAGCAGAACAAATCTTGAGCTGAAGCTGGCAGAAGCGTAGCTGTATGTCGTTGGATGAGGAAATTTTACCCTACTGACATTCAGACACATTTCACATAAAGGCCTATTTCTGTATGTGTAAATGTTCAATATGTAAACGGATTTATATACTGTTTTCATTATTGAACATAGTCCATTTTGCTATTTCTACATTGTGCAAAATTCTCTACCTTTTTTATCAATAACGCAAAATATACAATATATCTATACATTTTCCATAGTGCAATATTCAATATATAGGTTTAAACCTGTTTTAACCTGCTTTTATTGTGATTTTGTACAACAATACATCTGCACTGATTGAATAACAATAAAATGATCTGAATCTATAGACCCCCCCTCTGGCTGTGTCCATATGTAGAAATGTCTTAGGAAGGACAATGCTTGGATAGGAATGGCAGTAAACACCATTATCCTACATGAACACCCAATAATAGAATTCTAATGGAATTTAGCATGTAGATGAGCACGACACTGTTCTCAGCTACCCGATGCCATGTGTTATGGTAATACAAGTTCCCGTTTAGCTCTCATATTTTCAGTGCTGGAAAACCACGACTGTTCAAAACACGGTCAGCCAATGGTCTTAGACAAAAGACTTGTCAGTCTAGACGGATTTGCATCCCACACGGGAAGTGGGGTCCATAGCCACACATTTGCAGGGAGGAGGAGGAGTGGGCGTGTGGGTGAATTGGGGCTTTTTATGGGGTCACTTGTCATGTGTGGTTGTGGAGGATGTCGTCCCTGAGGGTTTGTTGGGTCTGCGCTGGCACGTGCCCTTTCATGCAGATATCCGTCAAATGGGATGCGTTCTTCTCGCGACGCTCAGCTGTAATAAGGCTAAACCCTAGACTGTCCACGCCCTCATTTCCACACACTGGCAGGCTCTGGGATTACCTTTCTTTGTTTGTGAGAGAAAGAGAGAGTGTCTGTGGAGTGTTACAGTCTTCACATCTCAACACCATGAACCAAGCTGCAAGAAATTGAATTTAAGTATTATTTACTCTTACTCAGCAAGGCATTGTGGGTTGCATGCAATCCTTAAATGCAAACCCTTATGACCTTTTCTATATCAAACCCTTTTCTATATCAAAGCAGATCAGAAGATCTCTCCACCCACTGAAATTTCATATCAATTTACTCAAGTTTCTCCAATATTAGTGGGTGTCATGATCCGGTCTGGAAGGGGTTACTCCGGGATCCGGACCAGAGTTTAATGTTCGTCCTGTGTAATGTTTCCTGATCATGTTCACCTGTGTAAGTTTGTATAAAGCTGCCCTGTTCGTGTCTGTTCTCTGTCGAGTTATTGTTACTTGTTACTGGATGTCTGCCATGTCCTGTTGATCATGTATTAAACCCCTGTTTTGTGACGTTGTGTGTAGGCGTCCTTCTTCATTGTCACGTCCAGCCATTTATCAAGATCAACTGCCTCGCCATGCCATACCAGTGTGACAGTGGGGTGGCATTAACTGGTTGTTTCCTCTGTTTAAAGTCCACACCACCAAGGACAATCCATTTGTTCTGTCTCCCATGCTCATGTGTTCACATGGCCTACAAATAGTGGAATTTATCTGATGCCTTTTCTTTTTTTGTCATGCTCTAAATCAGTGGTTTTAATCCCATTGTTATGTTAAGCTCCCAGTTGCATTATTTATGGTTTGTGTATGGGACTGGGATTGCAGTCATGTCTAATGATGCACAGCAGGGTAGTTTAAGAGTCCTTACTTTGTTTCATCAATATGTATGAAAGAAACCAAAAGGCTTACAGACTACTGAAATATGTGATGCTGAAGTCATAACTGTGCATTTGTGTGTGTTTTAACAGGTTTTCCCCACTACATCATGCAGCCCTCAATGGCAACCTGGAGCTCATCTCAATCCTGTTGGACTCCCAGGCTACTGTGGACATCAGGGATCAGAAAGGTGGACTTGTCCCCTGCTTTTAATTGCCTGGCCATTTTATATGAGATCTGTTGCCAAGAAAATTGTACTCCTTGATGGTTCATCCTGATTGTACACCAGTCCTACTAAAGTCCTTATTCACAGCTTTCTTATGATTATCACCTCTGGGCAAAAAGATCAGGTTTTTATTTATATGATTTGGGATAGAGCCATAACAAGATATGTAAAAAATGTCAGTCAAATCTGATTTTAAAAAAATGCCAGGTTGCACAACATGATTACTTATGTTTACTGATTTGTATGTTATGAAGCACTTACAATTATATACATTACTGTTCAGACTTGTCTTGTAATTGTTGATGTAATTAAAGAAAAATATATCAGAGCAGTCTTCCAATAATATAATACAGTATTTATTTGCATCATATTATAGGCCTTGTTCATTGGTTTCTTAATCATGGAAGTTTTTTTGGGTTCTCAAATCCATTTCATCTTCTCCATATTTTCCATTTTGGAGCCATATTGTTTGATAAATGTTTTGCTTATTGTGTTAACAGAGGGCCATTGTTCTCATGGAAAAGAGATTTTTAGTTTATACATGTTAATATTATTCTAGAGTGGATAATGTTAGAGACCATAATTTGGGTGGAACAACTCACAGACTAAGCATGGATGACCTGGGCCATTAACCCAGATCAATTAATTGATGTGTGGCCATACTACTGTCCGTTTTCCCATTTTTACACAGCTGCACATATATTTCTCTTTATAGTTTCACCAATAATCAATGCAAAATACACCTTCGCAAAATTAAGCCTCTAACTGCTAAATTAACTCAACATAATTTAGAGTGATGAGGAAGCATGTTGTCATGCATGCATTTAGTTATCAAGTGTTTGTTTTAGCCTTGTCTAAGACTGAGACTGAGATTGAGATTTGAGTGTATTTCTTTGATGTTTAAGTGAAATGATCCCACCCAAAAACATTTCATATTCTGGTTAACATTTGCTGTCTGCTATTTGGTGTTGACTTTCCTGTCTGTGTAGGGATGCGTCCCTTGCACTATGCTGCCTGGCAGGGCAAGTCTGAGCCCATGAAAATGCTGCTGAAGTCCGGGTCATCTGTCAACAGCCAGTCAGACGAGGGTCAGATACCTCTACACCTGGCAGCACAGCATGGCCACTATGAAGTGGTGAGTCCCTGTGGTGTTTCAGGCTGCCTCAGTAACATGGAATGACAAGGAATATCCAAAACTGAATTACATTTGTTAAACACAATCATAGCATTGAAGGCATTGCATATTAGCAAGGTTTGCTAAACAGCTGCAGTTTGTTAATAATTATATAATATATATATATACACACACACACACACACACACACACACACACACCGTACAGGCCAACAATTTGGACACACCTTCTCATTCAATGTGTTCTCTTTGTTTCCATGACCATTTACATTGGTAGATTCTCACTGAAGGCATCAAAATTATGAATGAACACATGTAGAGTTATATACTTAAGAAAAAGTGGAGACCTGACCTCCACAGTCACCGGACCTGAACCTAATCAAGATGGTTTGGGGTGAGCTGGACCGCAGAGTGAAGGCAAAGGGGCCAGGAATGAAGAAGACCAAAAGACAGCCCAATTGAGGCAGACTTATATAAGGGAAGGACACAGTCAGGTGATCACACGGGGTGAAACGTTCAAATGGTTGGAGCAAGTTGGCATGGTTTTAATGAGTGTTCATTGGGCCTGCTAAAACCAAAACATCACACTAATTATTATTCTTATTACTTATAACAACGATAAAGTTAAGTGTGACTCAGAACACATATTGTCCATCTGATCCAACCCTGAATCTGTAAGATTAGTAACTGGCACCATTAGTGAAAAGTAAAAGTGACATGATTGTTATTGTGAAACACCGCACAGCACCCGGTGCACACAACAATATGCTTTTAACCATCACCCTTGATGAGCAGTGGGCAGACATGAAAGGCACCCGGAGAGCAGCATGTGGGGACGGTGCTTTGCTCAGTGGAACCAGTTGTCACGAGTTGTCACCAGTTCTTTCTCATCTTACAGTTATTACTCGACCAATGTCTCCAAAGTCAACCATGAACATAGTTTCTACATTTTTGTTGGAATCTAGCTGGCCAACCTTCTTATGGCAATTCCATTCAGTAATTACAGGCATGATAACATGATCATAATTTAGTTGCTATATTGTGGAAACTCATGACCAGACACTCCCAGTTCAGAGCGTTCACATCGTCGCTGCTCAGACAGTTCATGAAAGCCTTGGGAATGACCTAATGTGGTCAGTGACATGTGCTGGAGCTTGGGAAAATGGATGCTGGACTAGAACCCACCCCTTCCCTCTGGCGTGGATGTGCTTTCATTAACCAGAGTTTAGTCTTCTGCCTTGTTCAGGGTGGAGGTATATATAGCATATTACTGTCCTCTACTGCAAATATTTAAATGTGTGATTTTTGATTGTGAAACTGGTGTCTTGTTTATAGATGAGCATTTAATAATTTAGTACTATCATTGTATAGTATCATCAATTTAATTGTCTTTAGTAGTTTGTGTTCCAGGTCATTACTTTCATTACAGGAGCTTTTGCGGCTTGTGTTTGCTGTAGCACAAAAAAATTGCTTACTCACGTTGGGGCCTGGAAAAGCGCTGCACTTGTTGTTTTGCTCAGATTCCAGCCGAGCTACTTATCAGGGGAGACGTGCGTGATGGAACGGCTCTGTGTGCTGCACAGATGATGAAAAAACGCTAGAGAGAGAATCGTGGTTTGCCTCAGGGAAATCACAGTCTCTGTCCACTTCACTGCACCACACACTTTTAATGGCTGGCCAGCCTGGCAACGTTCCCCTTATATCAGGGAATACCCTTACTTAGCCTAATCGGTGCGATTTAGCTTCACTGATTAAGGTTGACATGCAGATGAAACTCCTCTGGAAATCGTTTTATTTTGGGGGATTTAAGCTGTCCATCTGCTGCTGAAGGTATTATCTCACCACTTGATGTCTCATTTAATTTAATAAGTGCTATATAGGCCCTAGTTAAAACTGGTATTGTTTACATCGAGGGTCTGGACTAAATTACTTCATAAGAATAATGCAATACTGGTATTCAACAATTGCAATAAATTGGTCTTGTGAAGGAGGGGTGTTTTATAATTGTCATAATCTTATATTTGGGTCAGTTCAGTAGTTGAATTATTTATTTAGAATTCTTTTTATTTTAAAAAAATCTGTCAATTGATCTGATTTGTATGGGAATCTGCTGTTTCTTTGCAGTCTGAGATGCTTCTGCAGCACCAGTCCAACCCATGCATTGTGGACAATGCTGGGAAGACCCCGTTGGACCTGGCATGTGAATTTGGCAGAGTTGGGGTAAGTTTGGACACTCAAGTTTGGACACTTGCACTCAATGGACACTTCATTGGGAAACAATATTCCATAACTACCAAATAGTCTTTGAAGTACAGGGTGTGCACATTTTTCCCACTGGACATCCAAGAGCCACTCCTCACTGAATTTAATTTAGGCATGGGGCCGTTCTCAACAATCCGGTAACACTGAGTAAGTGTGGTGTTTGGTAGGCGTGTGCCTGTCACAGCATGGATAGGATTTTACACACATCATTGTTAGTGCTGGACAACAAACCTTTACTTAGCAACGGCTTTGCTAACGTTAAATGTGTGGGGTGTGTCTGCAGGGCAGGTATTTCTTGTGAGTGAAGTGATTGTCACGTGATACACAGCAGCACAGCACATGGTGCACACAGTGAAATGTGTCCTCTGCGTTTAACCCATCACCCTGAGTGAGCAGTAGGCAGCCATGACAGGCGCCTGGGGAGCAGTGTGTGGGGACGGTGCTTTGCTCAGTGGCACCTCAGTGGCACCTTGGCGGATCGGGATTCGAACCGGCAACCTTCTGATTACGGGGCCGCTTCCTTAACCACTAGGCCACCACTGCCCGAAAAGAGTTTCGAAAAGAGTTGCATGGGTTAACAAAGGTGAAATTGTTCTACATAACATGATATGTGTGTGTGTTGTGCTCTGCAGGTGGTCCAGCTGCTGCTCAGCAGTAACATGTGTGCAGCCCTGCTGGAACCCAAACCTGGAGACTCCACCGACCCAAATGGCACCAGCCCCCTTCACCTCGCTGCCAAGAACGGACACATCGACATCATTAGGTGAGAACGCAGAGTTCACACTGCGGCCTCGCGAGAAGATCTTTACATCTTCACTACCCTCTATCTACAGCTGTGTTTCATTGGGGTGTTGACCTGTCCCCTGCAGCGGTTTCCTTTCTGCCGGGATTTATGGCAAATATCACCAGGGTGTTATTAAAAAGCCATCAGAAAAGCAATAATAGCTGCCCAGCCAATTTATGTCTACAGGGGACCAGCAGAACCCACAGGACTCTACCTTACTGGATATTATTTCCCATAATCAGACAGCTCTTCAGTTACCATCCGGCATCAGTCCTCCCACTAGGTCTAGTCCCTTTTAGCACTTTGGAGGCTGAAAACACAACACCTGAGCTGTTGCCCCGTTTTGCCACATTTAAACCCCATCAGGCAGAGCAGTGAGACCTTGGGAGAAGGTGAAACCATTGGAAGATAAATAATTTGTGTTTGTGTGTCTTTTTGTTTTTTTTAGACTAGGTTAATGGCAGGATATGTAGCCTAGAGACTGAGACTTTTTTTTTTTTTTTTTAAAAAGAGACGACTACCACCCCACCATTAGGAAGAGGTAGAGGTGCGCTAAGTGAGAGAAAACTGCATTACCCGCGAGTTTCAGCATGCATTTAAGCAGCGCTTTTGTGTGCCTGTAAACAGCAGTGCAGACGTGTGTCATGTAGCAACATTCTGCTCTCCGGAACGTCATAATAGAATTTAGTTTGCAGCCATACAAGCCATTACACAGTGTGATGGGGAGGGGCCGTGATTGGACCAGAGACGACCAAAGCCCCAACAAGGGCGTTTATGGCGTTATGGAATATGGGAGGGGGATATTTGGAGAAATCCATCATAGCTGCAGCTGCCACACCTTAATGTGTGCCACGTAGCATGGCAGGCTGGCGCTCTGTGTCCCTGTGATGAAGTGCTGTTTGGACAAAAGTCACAGTGATCATAATCTCCAACCAATAAGAGCACGTTGACGAGGCACCAGGGTGCAGGTCAGTGGGACGGTGATTTATGATGAGACATGAAAGCAGCTCATCTTAACAATGGAGAGGAGACGAGCGCCTCCTGGCCTTTACTACATAATGAGGGTCACTAATTGCGTTGTATTTATTACATTGTTTTTATTTATGCTTAGTACCAGTGACATAACAGTGTGACATTCTGTTTAACATTGTTTGTGACACATTCACAAGAAACCTAAGTAGAACCTTGTGCACTACCAGTCAACAGTTTGGACACACCTACCCTATGGAGATGGGGACTTGGAGGCTATGTTGTATTTAATGTAGGTTATGTTGTATCTAACTTATTTATCATCCATGAATCAGATTCTTCACCATTCATGATACTTTCAGGATTATTGGAAAACCATTCCCATTTACTAGAGAATGAAAAGAGTTTAAAGTGCTGTCATATTAGCTAAAGTTCACAGCTTTGAAGACTCTAAAATATGATGGATATGTGATATGACATATTTGTTTTTTCTACAGTGTAAAAATAGCCACACTTTAAATGAGAACTACTACTATTGTTTTTTTAAAAGGTTTTTTATGATGCTGGAAAATTTGAGAGCCAATTTTGTGTGGTGTACACAGCTGAGGAGTATTGGAAGAACGTGGCCTTTTTGTATGGGAGCACGTGTGTCGTGATTGGATGGGTTGGCAGTGTGACGAGCCTGAAGAGTAAGTAATTACCCAGCCTGTTTGATGAGTGCGGATTCAATTAGCGCTTGGATCACATGACCCATCCAGAGGCGCAGAGCTGTATTTAGCTTCAGAGACTCAGACACCTTAGCTCTGCCTCCATCACAGCTACAGCTGGCTCACTGCTGGAGAATAGGAGGAGATCTCCAGGCGGGGGAACGGGCCTAAAACATGCCTGCAGCTGAACGCCTGTGAATTCCACAAAATCATGTTGCCCAGATCATCAAGGGAAGTCAATTTCCTGTAGTTAATAGGTTGATAATGTGGCTCAACTTGACTTCACAATTGGCCACCAGACACATGCCTGCTGCCTGGGGACGGTAGAATAGCGTTCTGGGATGGTTTCAGTCTTTGTGGATGTGTGGGGAGGTGTTTTCTGGCTCCATGGAGCATGGCACATAGGTGTGGATGAGTATAGATGTCCCTGTTCTGTCTTGATCCCTTGCCTGTCCCTCAGTGTCCCTCGGTCACGGTCTCTCATCCCTCAGCCTGACAGATGGGACCTCTCCATGATCAGCATGTGATGAGATACCTGGAGAAAATCCTTCTGAGGCCTCGCTGTCCTGCTGACGCAAACATACGCACACATATGCGCACAGATATTTTCACTCTCACTCACACTCATACTGGCTCCTGACCGCCTTCTGTAGTTTTAGCAGCAGCATCCTTTGGACTGTTGCTCAGCTCTGTTGTACATTTATAGTTATACAGCATATACAAATGCTTAATCACACACACCCTTCAATAGACACATGTTAATTTTCTGAGTTCAGGACCGAGAGCTGGCATAAAGGAAAGGGTCATGTTAATTATATAAACAATCAATGAATCCCTGAGGCCCCAAATGCATTGACCAGCCCATAGCAAAGGGATAGAGGACCTTTTCAATGTAGTTTTTTTTTAAGTTCTTGAAAAGTGCATTGCTTGTAAATGGCATATTTTAATATTGGTTGCAAGGTTCTTGCCATTGCACATGTTGCTGTGGTGTGTGTGTGTGTGTGTGTGTGTGAGTCAACGTGCTATGGAAAAGTACAGGCCCTTGGGCACAAATCCCAAATTAGTAGCCTTGTGGTGTTAACCCTCACATTATGTCATTTCCTCTGATAATTAAAGAGAAATAGTCCATGAGTCTTATTTTCTCTAATGCATTACTCTGTTCAGCCCCTCCATCTCTGAGGTGTGATAATTAAAGTCAGGAGTTAGTTAGGTCACACTGTGTAGTAAGGAGGACAGCTCTTCCAAGCAAAACGTTATCACTGGTCTCAGATCAGTTTAAAAAGTCCCTGTCCACTAATACCTTTCTAAGGAAGCATGGCTTCAAAATACAAATTGAGCAATAAATGGTTGTAACAGCAGAAGACATTAATGGAAGAATTAAGAAATATCTCTTACAGGATCACAATCCAATGACCATGAGCATGATATACAGTAAATAGCACATACAGAAATTATGAGAAATCTGTCTGGAACATTTCTTGATATTCCAGAAAAATATATTTATATATGTTGTGCAGTTATATATGCTATATAGACTTAATATATATAGCCTATATAAAATGCTTAGATACCACCTCACACACTCACATTAATTACTATTTTATTTGTATATTTGCTGACTTTTTTCTTTTTTTAATAGAATCATTTTAAAAATAAAATAGGGGCAAAAAAAGAGGCATCAGTGCTGCCACCTGCAGTTGATAGAGACAATGACATCTAGGTCTTTGCTGACTCTTTGAAATGTCCACTCCGTTTACAGACTACTGATCCAGGCTGGTATCGACATCAACAGACAGACGAAGGCTGGCACAGCCCTCCACGAAGCTGCCCTGTGTGGGAAGACTGAGGTGGTGCGCCTCCTATTGGATGTGAGTGTTAATTACATCCTCAATTGGTGATCCTCCGACTAATTCATATGAAAATAGACTTCATGATTTGGGGTGTTTGTGCGTGTGTGTGTGTGTGTGTGTGTGTGTGTGTGTGTGTGTGTGTGTGTGTGTGTGTGTGTGTGTGTGTGACAGAGTGGCATAAATGCCTCAGTGAGGAACACCTACAGCCAGACAGCACTGGACATCGTCTACCAGTTCACTGCCACCCAGGCCAGCAAGGAGATAAAACAGATGCTCAGAGGTGAGATGGGGAGAGGATATAGAATACTTTGCATTGGCCTCAGTTCTTAGCTGATGTGTATAATGCTGTGTTTGTGCCCTGCAGAAGCCTCAGCAGCGCTACAGGTCAGGGCTCTCAAGGACTACTGCAACAATTATGACCTGACCAGCCTTAACATCAAAGCTGGAGATGTCATCACGGTAACCCTTGAAGCTCAGTGGACATGTCATGCAGGGGCGGGGATCTTGTATATTTGGTTTTCCGATTTGACTTTAACTATGTTTGACCAAAAGGTGTTGGAGCAGCATCCTGATGGCAGGTGGAAAGGCTGCATCCATGATAACCGCACAGGAAATGACCGAGTGGGCTACTTCCCCTCTAACATTGTGGAGGTGATCAGCAAGAGGGCAGGTGCGCCAGGGAAGGGGGAAGGTATGGGAGATATCCTGCTTTTTTATGGTTCAGAATGGCAGAAAATATCTGAAGCTGACTTTTATGTTGCCTCATTTAAAGCTCAGGACAGGGTTTTTGTTAGAATTCATGACAGATGTTGCTGGTGAAGATGGTTTGTATATGAAAGGGGCCAGACATCTGGTGCACGGGGTGTATAACATGTCCTATGGAATGAGGCCTCGCCCGATCCCGGCTGTTGAGTAGCAGTACGGTTACGTCAGGATGGATGTAAGGTCGCCCTCTGCTGGCCCTCAGCAGTCACACCTTGTATCCATCCCAGCATCACACCTGTCAGCGTTCTCCTGTGGCTCCAGCACTGCACAGCTGGACAAGAACCCAGCCACCCTGCCCTGAGACGTTACCACGGCAACCCTGCACCTCTGTGATGTGTGCTGCCTCGATCATTACCAGTGAACCACTTAGTGGCTTTACATCGAACCTTGATTTGGGAAACATGGTTTAACAGCAGCATTGATGGCCTAATGTACAGTCCTGTTTTTGGTGTATGTGTTAAAAAGACATTGGTTTAATGACTGTTGCCAGAATTTCTTTTATTTATCAAAATAAGTCACAAAAATGAAATTATAAACTACGTACAGGCAGTTAATGGAAAATGAATGTATTTTATCTCAGAAGCGATGACCTTATAAAATAACAAGTGACTGATTTTTAAAACCACATCACTCATTATGTGTGGGGTGCTGAATTAATCACGCTACATTTGCTAATCACCATTCATTATTAATCTCCTGTGTTATAGTATTCATGGCTCGGTTGAAGCAAATGCCGCTGCTTTGTCTTCATCATTTCCTGAGGTTCCTCAATTACCTTCAGGCCTTGCAGTGTGTTCTGGTGGAATTTCTGGATCAGAAGTCTGACAGCTCATTTAGGTGGTCAAACCTGGGCTATGTGCTGCATCACAATGCATGAATGCCAAGGCTGTGTGTGTGTGTGTGTGTGTGTGTGTGTGTGTGTGAGAGAGAGAGAGAGTGAAAGTTATCGCCAAAGCACCAGATGATTCTAACGAGCAGGTGGCAGGCAGCCACACAGCCCTCACCTCAGTGTAGACAGGAGTGACTCCTACTGAGCGTGCTCAGAATCTCGCAAAGGGAAGGCGAACTGCAAGACATCCAAGAGAGTGTGTTCTGAATGTCAGACACTGAAAGCTATTGATAGAAGAGTCATTTCCTCCTCAGTCAGGAAGGAAAGTAGCCATCTTTCTGTGAGTGTGTGTGTGTGTGTGTGTGTGTGTATGTGTTTATGTGTGTGTTAGCAGCTCAGGACCTAAACAGCATCAGTGGCTTCCATTGTTCTGTCAGTAATGCTCTGCCCCACCTGTGGGTCACGTGACTCCTCAACCCGACTTCCATTCCCCATTCAAGGCCAGCCAGAGCCGGTGCATCCTTACACGGTCCCCAGGCTTTAGTCTGAGCTCTGAGGGGTTTCTGTTCTGCTTTTTTTGTTGTCATATCTGTCCTACAAAGCTCATATACACACACGTTGAGAGACATTTCACATTATGAGATGGATATTTCTGATGCACAGTATGCATATACACCAATAGCTGTTTTGATGTTGCTAGGCAACCATAGTGCTGGGTATAAAAATACCAACAATGATAATTAGAGCAAATTTGTATTTCAGTGCTATTAGAGTCATTATATGATAGCAGTAGGCCCATTAAACATCTCAAGGACAGCTGAAGATGTTTTTTTTTTCTCCAGTGTGTGCATATTTGCTGTTCTTTGCTGTGTTTGTCCATTTTATGCCTCATTTTCAGCTTGAGCCACTATGACTGTTTTACTAAATATACACATGTGAGTTAATGTATGTGTGTAGCTGCACTGCTACTTTCTCATCTTTATATGTGTGCACATCCATCCCCCTCTACTCACTACATGACAATAACAGAACTACATACACGCAGATACGCTGTAGTAAGACGTTGAGGTGTGCACACTGTTGCAAATTTCCTGCAAGGCTAGTCTGAGTCAGAGATAAAAACACATTTTGCCATTCCCCCCTGATGCGCAGTTCTTATCTGGTTAAAGTAGCGTAACCCAGTCCTGTTGGGATGATGGACATCATGACCTTTTATCTACTGAACCGTCCTACTGCACACACTGACTCATCATCACACACACTAGACACACACACACACACACACACTGAGTCATCACACAGTCAAGCCACACACAAAACGTGGAAGCACTTGCCAGCTGTACTATTAGAAATGGAGGGCGGTAAACCTGTCTGCAGGGCTCCAGTCGGTTCCCTCTGTGTTCTAGAGGAACAGGGCAGCATTGGTTTAAGCTACAACGCACTCTATGCTCAGCCTATTTATCATCCAGACCGCCACCCCCCCATGATGGCATTTTTGGATACGTGAGCAGAGCTGCTTGCCACAGGTCCTATAGGTGCATTCTGAGCAGGAAACAGATGAATAGAGAACTTTTCCAAACTCTTTTAAGTTGTCGCCTTGGTTTCAGTTTGCAGATTTGTTTGATTGATTTTGTGGTTTTAATTTTGTGACTTTATTTGGAGTTTGTGTTTTTTATTTATCTATTCGTTTCTTTTCGTTTCCCTCTCTTATGTATGTTTCTTTTGTCGATGTTTTTCTTGTGTTGTTGTTGTCCTTCTTGTCGTATCTAGGTTCATGGAGTACAGTCATTTGTACCCAACAGTATCAAAAGATACAGCTGTGTGCGCCGGCCAGCGTCCCGGCAGCCGTGGTCAACGGCGAGTCGTACCATGAGTTTCATATCCTGCCGCCTCCTCCACCTCCGCCAACCCATTCCCATCAGCCACTTTTCACTTCCTTTGGCTATAGCAGGTCCCCAAACACCCCGGGAGAACTGCAGAGTGGACAAGGTACAATCCCCCACACTGCCTCCACTTATTATTATATTTATTATTCACAAAGCTTAAAGGTATGCTGTAATTAAAAAAAATGATCAAAAAATGATCAAATTTGCTATCAAGGAAAAAATACAAGCCATTCCTTTGAGCTTTATAAATTCATGTTTATTATTATTATTTGTTTATTATGTGATTATTCTTTATTTTGGGTTCTTTTGTTATCGTCAGTTTTATGGCTTAGGAGTTTTCAGGTTACCTCCTGTTCCTAAAAAGACAGTCAACACAAAGCCTTCTGGGTACTGTATCATTTACAGCTGACACCCGCAGGCCACACTCTGCTCTGCTGTAGATGGTTCTTTGTGTCCCTTGTGTTTGGTTTGATTTCTGGCCCCCACCATAGTGCAGGTGACGTGAGGTGACCTTTCCACCTTGGTCGTACCCTCCTTGTTCCCAAAGCAGACTGACAGACAGAATGCACAGCCATTCTAACACACTGTTCTTAAAGCTTCACCATCAGTCTGAGTCTGAATGTTTCCCATCCCTCCATCCCTATCCATCTGCTCCTCTTACCTGTGTACCTCATAAACATGGTGTGTCTCTGTAACACTGTCACCTTGTGCTGTTACACAATTTTAAGTGTCCTTTAGTGATATTCAACTCCAAAGATCAACACAGGGTTTTGGTACCTCTCTTTTCATCAAACCCACATCAGTGGAAATGGGGGAGTGTGAGCTGCAGTGTGAACTGTGGCCCGTTGTCTTTTTGATGGGTGATTTGTAGATGATTTGATGATTGCAGTGTGCTTTGTAGGTTTGGGCGTTGGTGCCACGTTCCGATCAGTGTGAACCTGGCCAGACTAGGCTCCCCACCATTTAAATATATACTGGAAGGCTGATCTCTTAAGTGCGTCCATAGTTTTTTTTTTCTGCAACATTCTCATTGTATGATTACATGAATGCAACTTATCTGAATATTTAATGAAGATGGTGTTATTTAAATGTTTATTCTAGATCAATTATAGATTAATTATTAACAGTTAAAAACTATGAAACCTTTAATTGAATTGATAAAAATTCAGTGATTAATAAGTGTGATTTAATACGGAAACCTAAAACAAACACCTAATCATGTGGTAAGACAGGCATTCAGTACACAATAGTTTAATGAGAAATTTTTGTCAATGAGATCTGAGGATGTTTATGAACTTTTTCTTCAATGATAAATGCTCTTGTGATGCACTGCAATTAAAATTTAAATGAATATATATTCATATATTCATTTTTAAATTCATATGTATTTATATGTGTGTGTTTGCACAAGAAAGCATATACATGTATATTCACAGATATACATCTATATTTGTATAAATATGTATGTGTAGTTTATATGAATGTCTCATATATATGTGTTATATACAGTATATATGGGAGTGTGTGTATGTGTGTGAAGCTGCGCGTGGACAGGTCTGATGCTGCTGACAGAGGAGAGGGACCCTGCAGACCTCTCCCGGTCTCAGGTCACATAGAGGCCTGTGGGCTCAGGAGAGGAAGCAGTTAGACTGGAGGTAGCCTGGGCCCTGGCCTGGGGGCCGCCGGCGGCAGTTAACACTGGTCTCTGTGTTGAAGGTTCCCGTGGCTCGGAGTCCAGCCCCCACCGCTCGCCTACCCTCACCAGCGGCCCGCAGGGTGGCAGCAACGAGGAAATCTGGGTGCTGCGCAAGCCTGTGGCAGGTAATAGCAGCAGGGCCGACCCCCACCTCCACGACCATCTTGCCTTTCGTCCCTTCTGCAGGCATGGGTCAAAAACATGTCTGGCTCCCTAGATATTTTAGGTCTAGATCCAGATTTCCTAGTGGCTTTGCAGTGTGCTATGATACATCATTTACTTCTAGTAATGTTGTTCTGATACGCTGTCCTAATTCCTTTCAGAACAAACAACGTGGAGCCTCCTTTCCCAAATGCTGTTCTGCAAATGTAATTGTTTCCGGCTTGAATTTGACATCATTTTCTGTTGTGCAACAATACAGATGTGCACAATAAAATGCATGATATACATTTATTACATTTATTTATTGCAATTATTTTTGTGGTTTTTGTTGACCATATCCCACTGGCCATTTTTTCATCAAAATAATTTGAACAGGACATGCTGACTATCGAAAGAGAGTTGCTATTACTTGACACTCCAATTTAATGTTTTATAATAAGGAAAATGCAACTCTTGATCTTTTTAGCCCAATCTGAGTATGGCAATGTTTTTCAGTAAAGGCCACTAGTACATCTGCCTACTAGATTACCCAAAACTGGTTAAAAAGAGAATGCGTGGTTGACCCCAGCCTGCCCTCCTCTCCACCCCCATTACGTCCCCTCTCCGTTCCGTTGTGTGAGCAGCTGCTCCATGCCAACCCTCCAGTGCGCCACAGCCTTTCACATCCACTATTCTGACCTCCACTGGGGCATCGTGGCCATTAGCAGCTGACCCCTCTGCCTCTGTTCACACTCAGATCCCAGTGGCAGGGCGAGATTCGGCATTGCGAGCTACTGTGTCAGGCAGCGTGGGGGGGCTCTAGGTGCTGAGCGGCTGTCCATCTGGGCCCGGGAGCCAAAACTCTCTTCCTCAGTCGGGGCATCTCTATCTCTCTCTCCCTCTCCCTCTTTCTCTCTCTCCACTGTCTGACTGCATCATGCTGTCTGTGCTTCACTGAACGTGTGGCCATTACTGTGTCAGCCAGCCGTCTGTGTGTCGTCACTGTGTTGTGCTTCACTGTGGCGTGTGTTCTGTGCTCTGTGGTTTTTGTGATTAGTGTGTCTTGGGATGGACCTTCAGTGCATTACATTGGAGCATGGGGCTCAGAATTGGCACACCAGCCACAGCAGTAATGTGGACTGTACATATGTTTATATGTGTGTGTGTGATCGTGTGTGTGTGTGTGTGTGTGTGGGGGGGGGGTGTTGCTGTAGGTGGAGACCGCAGCAGTGTTGGCAGCTCAGGCAGCGTTGCCAGCGCTCGCTCTTCAGGCAGTGGGCAGAGTGCAGGCAGCAGCTCCCACATCCTCCATGCCCAGGCAGAGGGGGTCAAGGTCAGTTTTTTCTTTTAAATCAATACAGAGATTATTCTTCAACATGTTATTTAACTGACTGTTTTGTAGCATTAAATCAGATGCCTTATTAAATGTCCATTCTGTGTTGGCCTAATAGTTTTTGAAGTCCACAAGGGGGCGATATATAAAAATCTATACTCCTAATTCACTCTGACAACTCATTCACATTCGTTATCAAGCAGTCCGATCTACAGGTGCTTTCACATATGTAACTGAATGCTGAAGAAACCTTCAGGCCCTTTGGGACAATGAGGCAAATTGTTATATGTGAAAGATGCTAACCAATATATTAAAAATCTGGTTAAGGTGCTGACAAGCTACAGCCAATGAGACTGCAGGACGATGATGAAAATGTTTTAAGGCTAGACACCATTCAGATGAATGATTAACTAATCTTAAAACCATTTCACTTCACAGAAGCTCATGTATTGCATTTTTTCAATGAGTACCACATATATATATATAAATATATGAAAAGCTGGGGCACCCACTAGATGTGTGGGATATAGGCTCACATGATTGGTTTGTAGTGTTGTCCATAGGAGAAATTTGTGGGGGGGTTATTGGTGTCACGACCCCTGAAAAAAACAGATTCAGCCAATATTATCCCCCTCCAAATTAATCATATCATTCTGGTTGATAAATATATGAATTATCTCAAATTTTTCCATTTGTCAGA
This sequence comes from Denticeps clupeoides, assembly GCF_900700375.1. NCBI lineage: Eukaryota > Metazoa > Chordata > Actinopteri > Clupeiformes > Denticipitidae > Denticeps > Denticeps clupeoides. The sequence goes on from NC_041713.1 coordinate 14,312,826, forward strand.
AAAATTATAGAAATTTTAATCATCTGAAAATGTTAGTCACTCCCCTGCCAAATTATTTATATTACCAACCCTCTATTTTTAGGGGCATCTGGACAGTTTTTAGGTAAATTAAGATTCATCATGTCATGTGCTTCCTACACAAAAAGTGCCATTCTGGTAAATTTTATTGTAAAGAAAACAACGGATTTTATGCCACTGTTTTAGAAAATGTACTTTGTAACTGGGGAACAGTAGCTGCTTTTCTGATTTGTACATTCAACCGATCACAACACCCCCCCCCTCAATAGCATCACCCTGTGTTGACACTTGATCCTGATTATGTTTTATGATCTGGTTTTATATGCCCTGCTCTTACAAGCTAAATATAACTGATGTAAACTTATGTACTGGTATATATAATTTGATTTCTGTATCCTGCAGCTTTTGGCTACTGTCTTGTCCCAGTCAGCAAAAGCCAAGGAACACCTGCTGGAGCAGTCCAAGAGCCTGGAGCAATCGTCTGTTAGCAGTATAAAGGGTTGGTCTCTGCTTCTTCTGCTCAGAAATCCTTCACTACCTCAACCGAGACACAAAATCGTTCCCCGAGAAATCAGCAGGCTTGGCGCTCTCTTCCTTGGGCAGATGGGACTGGAGCTGTAATGGTCGTGGGCGGGAGCATAGCTACGATTAGATTGGTCAAGCCGGGCTATTTGGTTAGCGTGATTGGTTGTGCTCTGCCACTGTGTGTGTGCTACTGTCTGTGTGTGTGTGTGTGTGTGTGTGTGTGTGTGTATGTGTGGGTGCATGTGTTTGATGCATTTGTTTCCTCCTCCCAGGCTCCACTTCGCGCAGTCAGAGTGTGTCGAGCTGTCCTCTTCACGAGTTGCCGTATGGGGAGGCGGCTTCCCAGAGAAAGGGGGAGGTTCTGTCTGATGGGAAGGTAAGGTGGTCCCATGCAGAACCCTCTCTCACTTTTGATCCATCTACCTCCCCAACGTACTCTCTCTATCACTCACATACATACACACACACACACACTCTTCTGGGCACACTGAGGATGCTGCCCAAGCACTTCCTCTCTCACCTGGCCTCGTCTGTCCTGCGGGCGTTTGGTTGTGGCCATGAGGCGGTGAGTGGGCTTCACTTCTCCTCTCCTCTCGTATCCTTTTTGATGTCTTTGCCAACTTGTGCTTTTGTCTCATCTTATTCATCTGGTTGTTGTTGTTATTTCCTATCATTTGCAACTATTCTTCTTTTGTTTGGGGCTTCTTACCTTCTTCATTTGCTCTGGCTCTTTATTTCTAATCTTTTCAGAGACTACCCCAATAATAAATGACCAGTTGTTGGACTCATGTTGTGGTGTGTTGGTATTGTGCTGTTAAAGTGTCTTTAGTGAAGACATCTCAACTTGTCAAGCAGTGCTCTGACCACAGACTGTGAAAATGTGTTACAGTTTGGAGCATTTGTAACAGCGGAAAGGTTTTTTTTTATGATGCAAAAGTATCTAAAGATCTAGTGAACGGTTCAGAGTTGAAATGTGAATCTAAATAACAACTGAAGTATCTTACAAAGACCTGTAAGATGGACTCCCAGCATGTTTTGGTCATCTAAGATGAGGGGCTCAGTGGACACTGTTCCCAGCATGCCAGTTGGAGCTGGTGGGCATAGATGGACGCTGTTCTATTTTTTTTTTTTTATATACACCATCTGCTCCAACAGTCTCTTTCCCACCTACAGCATCTCCCTCCTCTACCATTTTCTATGCCTGAATGCCGAGCCGCATCCTCCCACGGCCCGTACAGAGACCTCTTTCACACGGTCCTGTAGCCAACACTTGTGCTTTTTTTTAAATGTTATTTTCTTTTAATCCACCTTCATAGTGCAGAGAACTCATTAGCATTCAGCAGCTCTCAAAGTAGTCCGAGCATCGGCCTTGAAGCGTGTTTTGTATGACGCTTGTATACTTGTATATGTATAGCGCTTTTACGAGTCTTGGGGCAGATGAGCCGCTCTGACCTCCCTCTGGGCAGCTGCTGGGAAGGTGGGAGCCAGGTGGGGGGCGGCCTTGCTCTCTGCTCAGTGTGGGTTCAGGCATGTTACCGAGGTCCCGAGGACCTGGTGGTGGCAGTGCTCCCAATCTGAACTCTTTCCAACATTAGGAAAATGTAACAAAATTAGTAATGGGAATGTAGTCCAGCTGTCTTTATTCCTGTAACCTTCCCGGAAACGTCCCCACCAAAGACGCGTTCTCCCCTTGCAGCAGCACAGTTCGTGACAGAATGCCGCCTATCTTCTCTTTCTAGAGCTCAGAGGCTGTTGTCCAATGGCTGAGCGAATTTCAGCTGCAGGTCTACGCTCCAAACTTCATCAGCGCGGGCTATGACATACCCACCATTAGCCGTATGACCCCAGAGGTAAGAGCTACCCCGCCCTCGTCCCCACGCCCCAAAATGACACCCAAATAAACCCCACTTTCCCCCCAAACCCCCTAATCACCGTCTCAAAAAAAGAACCCAGGCTAAAACCCTAAACCGCCAACCTCGTTCTTCCGACCCGTCTGTCCTTCCCCCCTTCCCGTGTGAACTCTGTGTGCAGAGTGTGTGAGCAGCCAGGTCCCTGCGCATGTGCCATTGGCTGCATGGGAGAAATGACAGAATCCCTGATTGGCCATGCCGCCCACCACATGAGTGGGCAAGGGAGCCTTCCTGGGCGTGAAGGCCGCTGAGCCACACCTGCTGCCGCCCCGTGTGTGTCTGTCCCAAGTACGCCTCTAAGTGTGTCTTTTTCTGTAACCGTAGGATCAGTCAAGCTGTGGAGATGTGAATAAATTAGCTTGTTGCTGAGGCTGTTTCCCAGCGCTGTGCTGCAGCCAGTGGCTTCGCTGATTAGGCTCCACTGAACTGTGTGAGAGCTCATTTGCTCTTAAACACTCGTTACCCACTGAAGCAATTTGTCCTGTCCTTTCCTCATGTGCAGGAAGAGCTACGTTTTTTTATTATGAAATCTAAACCAGGATCGGATTTTCTTTAGATTTGACACAGAAAAAAGGCTGTAATAAAAGTCTGGTTATTGAAATGCTTTTATGTGCCCAGACCTTATTAATATTTCAGAGCAAATTTATCTAATACTTTATTTATCTAATTCTTCAGTGTATTAAATAGCTATTTTAATCATTTTATTCATTTTTATCCACATACTCATTTTATCAAAAGTGAATTTATCACGGGATTGTTTCAGTGTATAATGACTGTTCTAGAAAGAATCACTCAGCCAGTGGCATTGACAGGTTTTAGAAAGCATTTCTGAGTTCGTGATTTGTGGGTGCTCTGAAAAGGCATTTTTCTCTTTTATTGCATTCTTTTTTTTTATTTTTTTCTGTTATTTTGGGGAATTCCACATCACTATCCATCATTTTCTGAAAAGACCTAAATCCGTCTCAGTGTGTGCATGTGTGTCTATGCACTATAATTTGCAGTTTGTATGTGGCCTGAATGGTTGAGTGCATATTGATTTTTGCGCAAAATTTGAAAAGGCTCTGAAAAATATGGTTTTTGATGATGGTGGTGGCCGTCTGTCTTTCTGCCTAAGGATCTGACTGCCATAGGAGTGACTAAGCCGGGTCACCGCAAGAAAATGACCTCAGAAATCAACAAGCTAAATGTCACTGAATGGTTACCAGAGCAGAAACCTGTGAGTACCAGACTTGGCTTTCTCCTGTGCACTCACTTATGTGTTTATCTAGAAAACTGTGTGCTCATTGCAGGCTAACCTGGCAGAATGGCTGTCGATGATTGGACTGAGTCAGTACTACCAGGTTCTGGTCCAGAATGGCTATGAGAATGTAGACTTCATCACTGATATCACATGGGAAGATCTGCAGGAAATTGGCATTACTAAGCTTGGTAAGTACTTGCTTTTTTAGTACTGAGTTTTTAGTGAGTATTTACTAGTAATAAAGTTCTATATGGTGAAAGCGTTATATTTCATATTTTCTGTCATAAATCATAAAATGTTTTTGAATCATAATCCACAACTCTGAATGGCTCTAGTATCTGCCTATGTAATGGGTCTTTATGAAATGGGGTTTAAACAAATATTGACTAACACTGGAAAGTAATATTGGGCTTAAATAACCAGCCTTCTTACTGTTACTGTTCCATCACTAACAACACACACATGCGTTGTTCTGTAGGCCACCAGAAGAAGTTAATGCTGGCTGTGAAGAAGCTGGCAGAGCTGCAGAAATCTTCAGAATCTCGCAGCACCCTGCGGAAGAAGGGAGGGCCCTCTCAGGAGGCAATGTCCATCGATGGTCCACCTCCCAACAGTGGCGAGTGCATGTCACCAAAGATGAGCACCTTCCCAGACAACGAGCTGAGTGGGGAGCACCAGGCCACAATTACCCGTCCTGCAGAGGCCCAAGAGGCACCAGCAGAGGTCAAGCCTAATGGGGGCCACACGGCTACCCAGCGAACTCGGAATCTCCACGAAAACAGCCTGGGTAAGAGCAGAGAGGGTGAGGAACCTGTTGGCCCACCAAGGAAAGAAGCTCGAACCATGAGACAGAGCAGCCAGAGTGGCCAGCGGGCGAATGTGCCATATTGTCAGAGCAAACCACGCCAGTCTTACCCCCAAGGCCCAGGGCCTGCCTATACACCACCTCAGACACCAGCCAAAACCAAATCGACCACACCACAGACTACAGGCTCTCCACAGGCCAAAGCCAGACCCCCACCTCACCTGATCTCCCAGACGGAGCGGCCCATATCTCCCCGCTCCATCCCTCAGTCACCCACCCACAAAGTCAGTCACTATGCGGCACCACCACCGGTGACAGAGACTGCAGAGCCGGTGCTGGCACCTTCCACTCCGGGGGTCTCTGTGCCCCTGCTGTGCCTCCCTCCAGAGGGTGACACCGAACCTGATGATGATGACCAGAGCCTGACAAAGAAACGCGCACACAGCCTGAACCGCTACGCCGTATCCGATAGTGAACAAGATCGTGATGAGCTCAATGTTCCAGACGGCGGGGGCAAGTACGCCACCGTGCAACCCCGGGTCAGCCGCAGCAACTCCGCACGGGGACAGGCGGACAAGAATGTTAACCGTAGCCAGTCCTTCGCCCTCCGGCCAAAGAAAAAGGGTCCGCCTCCACCCCCTCCCAAACGCTCCAGCTCTGCAATCTCCAGCTCCAGCAGCAATCTGACTGAGGAGCCCAAGGGCCCCAGCAGCAGCGGCCCCCTGCTGGATGTGAATTACCACCCTCAGAGACGAGCCAGTGACGTGGGCGGAGCTGTGGACACGGGTAGTGCAGGCAGTGTCAGGAGCATCGCCGCCATGCTGGAAATGTCTTCCATTGGAGGCGGGGCTAAAGGGCTGGCACTGCAGAGGTCTGGGCCACAATTCCTGCAGGTAAGACTTCTGTGCTTCCAAGTCATATATGGTTGCTCCTGTGGATGGGACAATGCATGGAATACCACAATATCATGGTCAAAAATATGTCTTAATACCATTGCACGTCTGTGAATGTGTCTACATTAATTGTTAGTATAATTATGGTTAGGTGACTAGCATTCTGCCTTATGAAAAAAACAGCAGAGGGCACTTAATATTCACATACACAGGCGAGCATATTTTTTCTAATTTGCTTTTGCTACAGGTAGGGAAGCAGCATGATGCCATCGGCCTCGATGGGGAGGTGGTCAACCGCCGCAGGACCATTAGTGGGCCGGTTACTGATTTGGTGGCAGCTGCAAAGAGTCAACGAGCCAGGGACTCACCACCAGCACTGGGGCCGGGTCCAGAGCCGACCCCTGAACCGAGGGCGGCAGTGGAGACTCAGCCAGGCTCCACCAGTAGCTCTGCTGAGAGCCTGCCCTTCGCTGAGGATGGCAACCTCACCATCAAACAACGTCCCAGGCAGGGGAAGGGTGAGGGAGACGAGCTCTCAGATAACATCTATTCACTTCCTCAAGAAGAGCTTTCTCGAATGGACGCTACAGCAACTCTGAAGAGGAGGGTCCGGGGGTCAAAGCAGCACCCTAACGGCTCTAAGTTTCATCTTACGGAGTCCAGCACGGTCAAGCGCCGACCTAAAAGTAAAGACAAAGACACAGACGATCTCCAAGACAACCAGGTTCCAGTTCCCTATCAGAATGGTACAGGCACCATCAAGAGGCGACCGGTGTCTGAAATGAATGCCACAGAGCATCAGACGAGGCCACAAGACCCTGTGGAGAATACTCCACGAAGGGACAGCGTGGACCTGAGTGCTCAAAGTGCTGAGGCCACGCCACGAAAACCTGCCAAACCACCAGTTTCTCCAAAACCTGTCCTCGCCCAGCAGATGAAGAAACAAGGACCTCCAGCAGCCTCTGCTAAGAAAGCCCCCTTTCCTGGGCCAGGGGCACCAGGAAGTCCAGGTACTGGCTTCCCAGTTTGATTTTATGATATAGATTTTTTGTTGGTAAATTCATGTTAATAATAAATGTAATGTTAATGATAAATTATATATATTTTAACCTTGCCAGTCTTTCTGACTAAAAACTATACTAAAACTAAAAAAATGTTCATGTTTCTGATCATCTGCTCATAAAACAGTTTTGGTGAAACTCTTAAAACTCTTGACTGTTGAACTCTCATTTACCATATTAATAAAATTGTAAAATTTTTAGTCAAGATTCTAAGATTCAAAAATGATTGTTCTCATTGGGATCTAACGTTCCTATTCCAGATTGTGACACTACAATATGAAATGCAAATGGAAACTGTAGCTTCTTCAAAAAAAAAAATTAAATAAAATTTAATAAAAACAGTTAAATGTATAGAGTTTGGTATGTATATAGACATATTCATTTCCGTCTTCTTGTATTGGCACAGCTGAAGGAAAGAAAATACCTCCCCCAGTTTCACCGAAGCCTGCACCACCTCCAACTGCTCCAAAGCCAACCAAGAACGTTCTGCAGTCAGTGAGCACCACACCCACCCCTTCTCCAGCCAAGCAGCCAGTGGCTAAAGTCTCCATCACGCCCGCCACTGCAATCCCCGGCCCATCTAAACCCTCCAGCCCTCCTGCACAGAGTCCACAGACGCCCCAGACCCCCCACACCCCACAAACACCCCAAACACCGCAGACCCCTCAGACTCCCCAGACCCCAGGACCATCCCCGACACCCGCGCCTGTCAAACCACCACGCTCTTCCATCAGTGGGGTGTCCATGGACTGTGGAGTGGGGGCGGGGCCTGCAACAGCACCAGGGGCAACTCAAGAGTCTGTACAACAGAAGCTGGAGGAGACGAGTGCCTCGCTGGCTGCGGCGCTGCAAGCTGTGGAGGAGAAAATCAAGAAGGACGAGTGAGTGGTCATGTCTGCCATGAACCTTTCATTTCTTTATGGTCAAATTCAGCAGAAAGGGTCCGTTTTGGCACGTCTGTTTCATATTAGGGTCATAATGCTATTGCCATCATTTAGAAAAGCTCTAGCAGCCAATCTCCGAGATTGTGTATATGCTCTTCATAATTTATTAATTAATGTTTATTAATGTTTTGCTTGGAACATCATACTTGTAATATAGATTTTTACACTGCAAAAATGTGTAAGGAATGATCTGGGATGTGCAGTGTTTACAGAATGTCAACTAGCAGTTATACAATACTTCAAAATGAGCTAAGTGTGTGTGTGTTTGTGTGTTTGTCACCTGCAGCTCAGTGGAGGAGCAGAAGAACACAGTGAGTATTCTGGACGACATCGGCAGCATGTTCGACGACCTGGCCGACCAGCTGGACGCCATGCTGGAGTGAAAGAGCACAGACTGTGTCACTGTGGCACAACCTCAGGACCCGTGAGGGCACAAGGGCACAACAAGCCAACCAACCCACCCAAACTCCTCCTCTTTGCCTCCTTCCTTCCACTCTTTCTCCTCGTTTTCCCACACTCTGTCGTTAAGGGACACCTCTCCTCTCTTCTCGTCCCTGTCGGTGTGCACAAACCCCCAGATGAAGTACCTCAGGACTGGGCCATGGTGCGTCCAGAGACCACAGAGACAGAGCAGGGGTGGAGGGCCGCACTGAACTCAGTTGACTTTTTCTGTTTCTTCCTGTTCTTTTTTTAATCATAATTTAAAAATTCTTTTTTTTTTTCTAATATTTCAGAATCCCCGCAATTCTCTAAGCTATTGTGAAAGACGACTAGCAAAAACAATATAAAAACAAATGATCATATGAAATTTTAATTCTAATAATATGGTATGTGTACATTGTAAGCATGAAGAAAGTTTATATTAAAGAAAATAATCTCATAGTGAGAGTCATGCATTAGTACAGTAATATATATATAAATAAAAAATATATATAAATTTATTTTATGTTTTTAATGACATGTTAAATGGTACAAGTGTTGTAATGTTGAGAAAACTATGGACCTTTGATGAGAGTAACTTTTCTTTTTCCCTTTTCTATGACCAAAAAGCAGAGGTGTTTGCTGTTCTCTGCTTCAGACTCTCGCTGCCTGTGTTGCTCTGTGTGCTTCGCTCTGGCCGGCCATCGCAGGTGGCTTTTCCATCGACTCCTTTCCACTCTGATCCTTTACGTTTCCGTGCTGACTAAGGCACACCCCCTTCCCCACCCACCTTCAGCTACCTTGTCTGGGTCACTGTCCTGCGTGCCTTAAAGCGACAGGTGACCTCAGCGCTGCTAACAACACACACATTCACACAAAGCGGTCTAGCATACAGCGTCTGTGTAGCAGACACACGTACTGGGTGGTATGTAGTACTTGTTGGTGATTAGGGAAGTTCGGGGGGGGTGCGCGGTCAGTTCATTATGTATCGAAAAGCACAAAGGGCCTCGAGGGGTCCCATAGGGCTACAGAACCTGGAAATGCTCCTGGGATGGAGATGGGCAGTGCATGACCGTGACCTTGTGGAGTTATTTGTTCCCTTGGAACAATTTGGGCGGTGTAACTCCCCTCATTATGCGGATGGTTGCGTTCCTTCCCATCTCCCTTCTATCTTGTTTCACATCCCTTTGTTGGTATGTTTGCTTCATCTGAGGAGGGCCCATTGCCTCTTTGGAATGGCTGCCGTCCTTCTGCAGTTCCTCCAGCCGGCCGCTGAAGGACACTGAGCAAGAACTGATGTCAAGTTTTCCAGAAAGTTCTTCAGGTGAGCAGGCTGCTGTAAGGAGGGAGTCTGTCCTGCCCCACTGTCGGCGAATGTCGTTATCTCATCATCAGATTGAAGAAAATTAAACGTCCCTCATTATTTCTGTACCATCGATGTTGCCATGACAATCTCTGAGCTCATTATTGTAATTGCCACTGTATCCAAGAGATGCTTCCGACGGCAAGTGAGTGTGATTAGAGTAAGGAATACGACCCATGGGGGGACAGGGAACGTGAAACACTTCCAGATGAGTGAAAACAGCCCCAGGAAATTTCCCAGCCTCAAAAACACAGCTAAACATATTTGCAATATTTCCAGAAATTATCTTTCATTTTTTCAGTTCAATAGCTTGATAATGTTTGTGATATTTAAGTTATATACATAAATTATATATACAGTTAATGTTGAAGGCAGACATTTCATAATGTGCAGCATCCTGAAGGCTTTTTTGTCAGATTTTTCTTGAGGAGATGTAACAAACTTATTCTCAAATCTGCCTAGTGGTCTGAAGTAAATAAATTGTACATGTTTTTTTTTCTTTTTGTTTTTCAAAGAAAGCCTCTCTTACTTTTTTGTAGTCAAATAACTCATGTAGTTTAAAAATGATAAGTTGTATATTATGCAATGTTAAGTTTTTAAGACATGTATGTGCCTTGCTTTTATTTTTTATTTCTGTTCACATGAAATGGTGTCCATGAATAATGTACAGATTCTGTGTATACAAGGCAAGTGCTAACGTGACCATGAATAGACGTTTTATTTGGCCCCTCAAACGTGGGTGACCAATCTTCCACACACGCAGTCTGGTAGTTGGTTTTGGGAAACATCGTGTTAAAAAGGCTCGTACCCCGTGCATTAAATGGACAGGGCTGCTTTTCCATTGTTTCTCCAGTCATCACAGCTCTTGTCTCCTGTGTATATAGCTGGATGTTTGTGGCTGTGAAACATTATCCCTTTTGTTTGTTTTGGGGTTTTTTTCTGCTCCCATTTTCTTTATTTTCGGTCATTTTCTATTTGTCTTTGTTTTCCCTTGAAGGGAAGAAAAAAAGAATGGAAATCTGAAAATTGTGACAATGGTCAAACTTGTCGTGGTGCAAGATATTGTTTGGTTAAAAAAAAAAAAAGATGTTAAAATTTTATCCTGTTTGCAGAGTTGTATAAAAGAAAAAAAAAAAGATTCCCTGCACTGCTCTGTATGTGAGGGCTGTATATTGTGTTAACGTTCTGCCATAGACTTGTATGAATACTGCTGTGACTGGCAATGGGAACAGTGGTGTGCTTGCAGTGACTGCGTCAACAACCATCTGCTCTAAATAAATGTTATATACAAACTTAATGCAGATGGTCAGTGTTCTTCGTTACTACAGTGCCCTCCACTATTACTGCCACCCATTGTAAAAATGAGTAAAAGGGTTTGTACAATACTTTGTACAACCTCCCTTTGTCGATATAACAGTCCTGACAAGACAGGACAGTCTTTTGTTACCTTATAAGGTTAGAGAATATAGAAATAGGAATCTGAGACGATTCACCTTTACAGAATGTCTGCAGACCATTCGGTGTTCCAGGTTCTCTCCTATGGATTCTTTTCATCAGCTCACTTCACAGGTTTTCAGTAGGGTTCAGGTCAGGGGATTGAGATTTGCAGAACCTTCATTTTGTGGTTGGTTAGCCATTGCAGGGTTGATTTGAACGTGAATTTCAAATTATTGTCTTGCTAGATGATCCAGTGACACCCCAGTTTTAGTTTAGGATTTAAAATGGCCTGATATTTAATTGAATCCACAACACTATGTTCCCTAATAGCGATAGGCTAAAACCCCTCCATCATTGGCAGGGATCATAGCCACCCTACTTTGAAGTGAAAGTGAAGTGATTGTCATTGTGAAACACTGCAGAACAGCACACAGTGACACAACGAAATGTGTCCTCTGCTTTTAACCATCACCCTTGGTAAGCAGTGGGCAGACATTTACAGGTGCCCGGGGCACCTCAGGTGTCAGTGGCACCTCAGTGATACCTTGGCGGCTCAGGATTCAAACCGGGAACCTTCTGATTACGGGGCTGCTTCCTTAGCCAACCTTGAGTGTTTTTTGCCAAAAAATTTACATTTTTGTTTACTGGTTACAGTAAAAAGTGTAGTAATTTTTTTTTAGAATTTAAAGCAATTTAAGTTTGTGGATAACTGACTGAAGAGGCTTTTTCTGTCACATCTTCCCAATAATTTGGAATATGGAGATGCCATCTGATGGTGGTTCAGGGTTTTCAATTCCCAAGAGTGACCCTTGGAGATATTTTTGCCTCTTACCATTCTTGTCACTGCTTGATGGGCTAAAATAATTTTTTACCTCTTCCAGTCAAGTTGATCACAGTTCATGTCGATGAATACTTTTTTTATTGCCCTAACAGTAGAAAAGGAAATTTTTTAAGAGTAGCTCTTTTTAAACCATTCCCTGAATTATGAAGGTCACAATACTCAATCCTCATTTGGATTGAGTATTCGCTTTTCTTTTCTTTTCAGGTTCACATTATTTCACGTTAATGTATTTTTGCTTGATGATTGGTGTGTTTTTCTTTGCTCACATTTGTTTTCGGTAAATTGTCACATTTTTTTTTTTTTACTCATTTTTAACATGGATGCCAATTGTAGTGGTTTAGTAGTGTAGGTAGATTCAGAGAATAATACAGAAATGAAAAGGGGGAATTAATAACCATAGTCCTACACTAGAGGGGGCAATGTATCCTAAAACATCTTTTCTACAATGCTCTCACGGCATGTTGAAAGAAGGACAGCCCCTACCAGACATTCTCCCCAAGACCTTCCCAAGCCTCCAACCCACTCCACTCCAGCTGTAAGCTTATAATGGCTGTGCCAGGTTGGAGCAAAAACTCTTACGGCAGCAGGATTGGGATTGGGAAACACTGTGCTGACAGCCAGGGGCAGGGCTTGTTGTAACATGCAATGAAAATGTTGATGACCTTATGATAATCATTTAATGACAACAACAGTTGCCACATTTAATATATTAAAAAACTCTGCTAAAATCATTTAAATTCATTTTTTCCTCATTAATATACACAGCACCCCATATTGACAGAAAAACACAGAACTGTTGACATTTCTTTGTTAACAAAGAAAAACTGAAATATCACATGGTCATAAGTATTCACACCCTTTGCTTCAATACTCATACATTTAACTCCAAATCTGATCATCCTTGGTTCTATATTTGAGTTCTATTATACTGACTGGTCTTGATGAGGAAAGCCTCACACCTGCTGTCTATATAAGACCTTACATGCCGGAGCAAATGAGAATCATCAGGTCAAAGGAACTGATTAAGAGCTCAGAGACAGAATTGTGGCAAGAAACAGATCAGGCCAAGGTTACAAAATTTCTGCTGCACTTTAGGTGCCCAAGAGCACAGTGGCCACAAGAGTATGTTTGGGACAACCAGAATCCTTCCTAGCGCTGGCCATCCGGCCAAACTGAGCTACCAGGGGAGAAGAGCATTGGTGAGAGATGAAAAACCCAAAGATCACTGAGCTACAGAGATGCAATCAGGAGATGAGAGAAAGTATTAGAAAGTCAACCATCACTGCAGCCCTCCACCAGTCGGGGCTTTATGGCAGTGACCTGACAGAAGCTTCCCCTCAGTGCAAGACATATGAAACCCAGCAAGGAGTTTGCTTTATAAAAAAAAAAAAAAAAAAAAAGGATAATACAGGTCAATGGACACTGTTGGGACAAGACATGAATCATGGTGGTGGCAGTATCATGCTGTGGGGGGTGTGGGTGCAGCTTCAGGGACAGGACAACTGGTTGCAATTGAGGAAAAGATTAATGTGGCCAAATACAGGGATATCTTGGACGAAAACCTTCTTCAGAATGCTCATGACCTCAGACTGGGCCAAAGATTTACCTTCCAGCAAGAAAATTACCCTTAGCACACAGCTAAAATAACGAAGGAGTGGCTTCACAACAACTCCGTGACTGTTCTTAACTGGCCCAGTCAGAGACCTGACTTAAACCCAATTGAGCGTCTGTGGAGAAACCTAGAAACAGCTGTCCACCAACTTTTACCATCTAACCTGCCAGAACTGGAGAGGATCCTGAATCCATGGGTGAAAAACCAAAAAGGCTCATGGCTGTATAGTGCTTCTACTAAATACATAACAACGGGTCTGAAGACTTAAGACCATGTGATATTAACTTAAAATATTATAAATATATATATATGTGATCTTAACAAATATTGAACTATTACTGCATGGACTTCACTAGACCTATGAAGATCCCTCTGCACAACCCTTCAAGTTGTGCAGAGGTTTCGTATGAATAAAATAAAAAAAAAAAAAAACAGGACACCTTCTTCCAATGGTCCATGGTCTAGTTCTGGTGCTCACATGCAGTTGGTGGAAGAGATGGGTCAACATGGGCACCCTGACAATTTTTATGCTTCCAACACACAAATGGCAGATGTCAAGATAATGTATGACATTCACTTCACCTGTCAATGTTGTGTCTGTTCAGAATATATTCATAACAAATTAATATTTTTTTTAGTGTCATCATTATTCTTATTAATATCATTACAAGGAACTAAATAAAGTTGAAACACCAACAAATATGCACAAAAAGGAGAGATACAACCAATCCAAAAGGTATACTGTTTTAATGAATAAAATCAGGTTTACATGATTTCATATCATTTTTTGTATACATGTGGCCATTTTCAATGGATGGCAATGACGGAGAAGTCCAACTCTGACCCCTACAGCTTAGAACACTGCATCTGTGTGATCTGGTAGTGAAGGCCTGGGAGCGGAACTTGGCTACTCCGCCCGATGGCACAGCCAGGAGCACACACACTGCAGCATTCCCATACAAGGCCATCCTGCTCCCATCAGCCCCCAGCCTGAAGCCTCCTGACCTCTGGTCTCTTGCATTCTGAACAGGCTGTTACTGTCACTCATTTACTAATTTGGTGGCTTTTTTCGCAGCTGTACTGACTCAGTCTAGCATGTCACCAATCAGCCAATTAAAGTTGATTCCAGGATTAGAGCCTCCAGACATGAAGAAAGACTGAATTGAGCAGTAATAGCCCTCAGGTATGGAAATGCTGCTTTATACTGTTAATTGTCAACCAACTATCATGACAAAGGGCGGCGGTTATTGTATCGAGCATCTCTGAGAGAGTAAAGGCCTCAAGTGCCGCTCTACCAAATGCCTCTAGCAGTTGTTGTTGCCAGAGTCAAAGCGCTAAGTTGGCACTGAGAAGTAGAAGTAGAGTTACTGACGTAAGAGCTGCGCTGGTCCACGGTGGAGACTGTTCTACGCTTGGTGCTTTGGTGGAGGCAGACAAGGTGCAAAAAGGCGACAGAAGCCAGCGGACAGTGAGCGTACATTTAAAGAAAAGGGGGAGAAAATGCACTTGACGGCACCTCAAGCCCACAACGCCATGGTTGGTCCTCTTCAGGGACCAGTCGGTGGTGACTGGGGTCAGCGAAGCGGCTCAGAGAGGTTTTTTTCATTTTTGTTTTTACTTCTGTCACCGGAATACTGCTGTGGCACTTCCAAAGACAACAGACTCGCTTTTTAAACTGGTGCGCATCTTATGACCAAAGTAAAAGCTGTATTTACAAGCATTAAAACTCATTTCTCCTCCCGTGATGGGGCTGTGGTCATGCGGCATTTTTAAAGACCGTTTGGTGCCGTGCTCTGGTGGGGCACAAACGGCTGCCATGTAGACATGCGATTTAAGGCATACAGTTCAGCTTTAAGAATTCAGCTGTACCCATAATGCACTAGTATCCCTTGATCCCGTGGATGAGGGCTATTCACCGATCTTGTAAGTCCCACTCCATTCTTTTTGATAAAAGAGTCCCATAATTTAAAAAATAGCTCTGATCCAAAAATTGTGTCATGTCTTGGTTGCGTTGATAAAAATCATTGGGTTGCACTGGAACCGGAATCGAAAAGGATTTAAATGGTGACCTGACGCTCTGGAGTGATGTGCAGGGTGTACAATGAAGTTTAACGGTAGTCCACTGATGACCATTCAGGTACAAAGATTTCACCGATCAGCAGGTCCACACCTGAGAGAGGCAGACGGAAGTGACATCATTATAACAGGGGCAGTAACCACACCCGAAAAAGAAAAGGTCAGAATCACATTGTAATCTGAAAAGTTTATAACAGAACGTTTTTCTATTTCCATATTTTGCACGAATAAACACTTAGCGTGTAAAAAGGTACCACCTCTGCCTGAGAAGTTATTACATAAAATGTTTACATTTTATAACAAGACATGTTTTCAATGTTTCTTTATTTTAATAATAATACTGTGTTGTTATATTGTGTACATATTTCTATAGAAAGTCACTGTTCATTGGTCAGGAGAGTCTCACACTAGCCCATAAACCTTCAGCGTGGACAAGTGCTTTTCATTTTTTCAAGATTTTGTTGTAAAATTTACCACCTCACTTTAAACAGGTTTTATTCAGGGCACATAAATGTATGAGAAATACTCTCTGGCGCACCTTTACTGTACTGTCCACAGCGCCAGAGAACAAGCGTCCCCTGGACACAGCCAGTGCCGTCACACTGCCCTGGTGCCGCAGCAGTGTCTGGGTGCAGATCATATTGTCCATGCTCCACACCTACAGAGCAGTGGGGAGGAGTCAAGAGTCAGAGTCAACGCAACCATGAGACGATGGCGAGAACATCAAGGTGGTCGTGCCCCTACCCTGAGAGAACGGTCGTAGGAGGCACTGAACACTTTCGTCTGGTCTGGGGTTGAGATCACTGCCAGGGCGTACACTGTACCCACGTGGCCAGTCAGCGTCCGCACCTGCTCCTTAGACTCGATGTCCCACACCTGCAAGGAAAATGGAGGCAGTTTTTCCTCTGCTTCCTCAGGCTTACCTTATTCAACACACAGGCAGGTGCCAAGCCATGGCCCCTACTCCTGGGCCCCGTAATTATTCCTTCACCATCAACCGATTATGCACATGAAACATGTATAACGTACATTTGATCAATTTGGTTCTTACATGTATGAGGTTCTCATAGGTGCCACACACTATGTGGTGGTTGGTCACTGCTATGGAGTACACACTGCCACCAGATGTCTGCAGGACATGGACACACTCCAGGGAGCGGATGTCCCAAATCTAAAACACAGACAGAAAGGGACAAAAAGGATTTAGCACTAAGACATGCCATTGATCAAGTGCTACCTCCACACTGCTTCATGGTAAAGCATTTACATTTATGGCATTTATCAGAGGCACTTATCCTGAGCACTTATCCACTTATCCCTGTATCCAGTTACAGGGACAGTCCCATTGGAGCAGCTCAGGGTTAAGTGTCAGAGACACAAGTTTAGTAGGTGGGATTTGAACCTGGGCCTTCTGCTTCATAGGCGAGTGTATTACCCACTAGGCTATTAACACCAGTAGACATGGCTTGAAAATGGCGTGAATGCTGGTGGCTTTAAATGTTAAATTCTGTTAACATCGTGAAGCCGACTAACTGGCTACCATGTCAGCTTGGTGACTTGCTCCTGAATTGTGGTTCCACCTCCAACGTTGTGGTTTGAAATCCAGGCTCCAGCTTTGAGTGTTGGTGTGGGTTTCTTCTGGGTTGTCCAATTTACTCCCACTACCAGTCCCATGTACACTAGGTGGGGACTGGTGAATCCATATTGTCCAGAGGTATTGAGTGTGTGTGAATTCAGCGGGTAGTGAGTGTTTATTCGTTTTCCCATGTGTTTAATGTGTTTTAAGAGATTAAGGGATATTTTATTTCTCTGCTATTTAAAAATGTAGAAGAGTTACAGAGAGTTATACGACACTAATGTCATATTCACTGCCTTGAATTAACATTTTATCTGCATGTTTGGATAATCTATCTACATGGACCTAAATTTACTTTGGGGCCATCAGCAGACATCACAAAAACAAGTATGACTTAAAGTAAGTCTTCTGGGTTGTAGGATACTAAGCTCTCCCAAGATACAGGGAACATCAGCAAACTTTCTTATTTGTACAGTTACCTCTTTAAATCCAGAAGAATCCAGAAACTGCATCTTATTTCAGGCCCTTAATGTGCATGTACCAGCCATAGCTCCACATCAGAAGTGTTATTGATAACTAACAGTTTAAGCTATCTTAAACACCAGCAAGCACGCTTCAAGTCAAAAATGTAAATATTGCGGGTAAATAGCCGGCACGCCCGGCATCTGCTCTCAGCCTGTGCAGACCCACTGGGCTCCCCTTGCTCTTATCAGCTTTGGGAAAAGCCAAACACCAAGCAAAGCTGGAAGCCATCTAGCTTGTCTCCATGGCAACACAACAGACAACTGGTAAAAACCAATGAGCGGGGTTTCTGTTTAAGTTACGCCCCCCCATCCCATAGCGTTATGTGCCGGGGTGGTGAAGGCACCGTAGGGTCTGTACAAATGACTCTACACTCCTTCGTCTCTTCCTTTCATTCCGGCGGCAGCCGAGTGGAGATGAAAGGCGTTAGAAGCTGGCACACTAGACCGGTTCCCGTCTACCATCTCCCTGGAGACTTAATTAGACATGTTGAAATGACAACAGCGGCCTCTCTCTTCCTTTTTCCGTGCACTTTCTGAGCTCCCCCACACCACCACCGGCGCCGCAATCTCTTTTTCCCTATGACCATGACAAACGCATCTCTGAATTTTTCCATGGCAACAAAGTTTCGGACATCTGAGCCCATCTGTTGTCTATTTTTAGGCATTAAGATGATGAAATCCCTCTCCGCTGAAAAAAATGCTGCTAACTGAAACAGGATGTGTTGGAACAGGCTGAGATGAAACAAAATTGTGTTGGTGGAGGAAATAAAGACTTATAAATTCTACACAAATGTGTTCTCACCTTGATGGTCTGGTAGGACCCACTGTACAGGTGATTCTGTGAGGCAACCAGCGCCCGCACCCAGTGGTTTAAACCAGTCAGCTCCTTCTTTAGTTTGAGCTCTGTGCCCACAATGTCCCAAACCTGTAACACCAGAGAGAGGGAAAGATGAAGAAATAATCGTATGATGCAGTTGTGGATTAGTGGAGGTTCTTGACTCTGGAGCAATGTGATTAAAATGAGATCACTCTACATTTCATCACCTTCTCTAGTTCTCCTCTCTGTCACTATGGTGATATAGGTCTGTGTTTAAGCACAAAAAAATTTAACATTTTCTAACTCCAGAATCTAGAGAGGAGAAGTAAAGAGACTCAGACTAAAGTAAATTAGCATTAGTTGTGCTAACCTTGATGGCCTTTAGAGACCCACTGAACAGCATGTTGTGTGAAGAGACCAGTGTGCACACTGGGTTGTCATGAGCCCGGATCGTGTTGACTTTCTGCAATGTCTGGATGTCCCAAACCTTCACACAGACACAAACAGAAAATGTAGTCGCTAAAATGGATTCTCTGCATTCTGCAGCAGACACATTGGATCAGACTCCCTTACAATGATTGTGCAATCAGCAGAGCCACTGTAGAGCCGGTTCCTGCAGAGGGGAGGGAGGAGGAGAAAATGAGTCATGGAGCAGACTGGAACCACCATTGTCCAGACAGAACACCCTCTCGTACAACTTACCCCTGAATACACAATGCAAGCACAATGCCATCGTGACCCTCCAGAGTCTTCTGGCACTTGTAAGTGGTGCAGGTGTCCCACACCTGGGTACAATGAATAGAAAAGAAAGAGAAGTATGTCATGAGTTTTCAAAAGATACAAGAGCAAATGAGAAAAGAAGAATTCCTTTTTTACTTTGATTGTTTTATCTGAGGAGCCGCTGAAAAGAAGGTCTCCAGTAGAGTAGACACAGAGGCACCACACGGGACCCTGATGGCCGACAAACGTGCCTTTGCACTTGAAGATTTGCTGAGGGTCGTAGGCTGTAGCACAGAGAGGGGGAATGTCAGGAGTTCAACATTAACCACACAGATGATGAAAAGAGTAAACAGGAAAAGACACTTACAGCCCAGAATCCCCATGTTGAGTCTGGCATTGATGTGTGACAGTTCATCCTGCAGATTCCCAGAGAAAGAGAAATTCAGTTAAACTGGTTTAATCTAACTGAGAGACCTCACGATAGCATGTATCGGTCCGAAATGGGCTTTCCACCATCCGCCAACCCTTAAAAATCCAATGAAATTTCTTTATGACATGTCTGATTTGTATCCGTCTTCTTATGAGCTCTGGAAAGGGAGTTTCAGTCAAACAGATGTTTACATAACGAATACTGATCAGTTCGATGACGCTCCACTCACGTTGAGCATTGATGCGTCTCTGCGGAACTCCATCAGGTCCTCGCTCAGTTTGCTCTGGTTCTCATCAAGAACATCTGGAACATGATAGATGACATCACCAAGGCAACAGGACACAAACACCCAGGAATATTACATTACTTACCAACTGATTACTTTATTAGTTTAGGCATATGAGAATATGTATGTATGTATATGAGTACTTTGGGGGTGTTTTTAAACTGCAAAAATGCTATAAGGGAAATTAAAAGCAGATTTAAAATGGAAGCTTCATTAAAGAATTCAAGTTTTGCTTGGGATAATCCTAGTTTTGTTTTTTGTAATATTCTGGATTCTTTAAAAAAATAACAGTAACAGTCCAAAGAGAACATTTTACTGTAGTACTGACTCACCAAACTTGAGGTCCAAGTTCTTCTCCAGCTGATCCAGCTTCTCCGAGAGCTTCCCCAGCATGGCTCGCAGGAATGAGATATCCTGGTCTTTCTGAGCCAGCATCACCTGCATCTCATGGAAACGATCGTCCGTCTGCTGCAAGAACTCTTTCAGTCCCTCGAACTTGCACACTTCTAGGTGGGTCTCATAGGTGTCCTGATTTCCAATGAAGGTGCATCTACCAAAATCAAAATGAAGGAAATGCTCATGATCATCCAAAGGAAGTCAGGTCCTGAGTTAAAAAAAAAAAAAAAAAGCCCTGACTTGTGTTTTACCCATATTTGGAGTGGGGGCATTTAATGTGCTCGCATTCCTTCAGGTGGGCTTCCAGGTTCATAGTGAGGAGTGGGGGGCAGCTGGGGTTGTTAGGGCAACGGACCGGACGATAATCACAGCTGACCTCATGATCTCTGAAAAAAAATTATGCTGAGTCAATTATTTTATATCCCAGTCAATAGATAAAACAACTGTGTAAAAAAAAAAAAAAAAAAAAACTCACTTTCTGGTGCTCAGCTTGATGGTGAAAGGGCAACCAAGGGGGTCAACTTCAAATGAGCCAGGCTTGCCAGATGCTGCTGGCTGACATCCATATTTGCAGTGGATGAAGAGTTCACCAATTTGCTCGGCCACAGCAATGTTGTTCACCACAACCGTTAGCTTGGAGTTGTCAACTGGGCACTTCTCTACAAACAAAACAACAAAGGACAAGAGAACAAACTGAGTGACAAATACATGTTCTGACTGAAAAGAAAGATGTTTTAATCCCTGATTATACACTACCAGTCAAAAGTTTGGACACACCTACTCATTTATGGGTCTTGCATTTTTGAAAGTGAAAGTGCAGTGATTGTCACTGTGAAAAACTGCAGCAAAGCACACAACAAAATGTGTGAAATTAACCCATCACCAGTGAGCAGCCATGATAGGTGCCTGGGTAGCAGTGTGTGGGGCCAGCGGTAAGGGATTTGAAAGGGCAACCTTCCAATTACGGGTCCACTTCCTTAGGCCACCTTAGACCCGATTGGCCACCACTGCCCCATTTTTACATTATAGATCAAAACTAAATAAACAGGACTATGAAATAACGTGAGCTTATGTAATAAAGAAAAAACTATTTGAAATATACTCAAATGTATCACTTTTTTTTAACAAGCAATGCAGTAAATGACTACATCACATACAAGTATAAATCGTAACGTTACTGTTAACTAGACAGCATGTCCTTCACTTGAGGTTTGCTCCCAAGTCCATCCAGAAAACTCTCCTGGCACAGGCGTTATGCACAGCGCGCAATGGTCAAAGTTTAACAAAATTCAACTTTGACCACAGTGTCCGCAGAAGCTCAGGAAGCGTCACTTTCTGTATTTATGCAGTGATTGAAACATTAAGATATAGCTTTAAATTATTGCAATATTTTTTATAGGCCATATTGTCCAGCACTTCTTATGCATTTCTTATCATTTCTTCTTGAAGAATTTTGATGATGACAGTAGTGAAAAAAACTGATTCATCAAACATACTTTGGATAAATAGACTTTTCACATGGACCACAGGGGGGAAAAAATCATGGTAATGGAATTTTAATACTTTTAGGGCCTTGTTTTTTGCTAATCTATAGATGGCTTATTTGAATACTCACTAACACAAAACTACCATCTAAATGAAAACTCTTAAAAACCTGAGCTGGGTAACTGAAGATATTACATTGCAAAGTTCTAAATAATTTGAAGCAGTAAAACATACCTGAAGTCAAGGCACATCGCCTGCAAAATGTATGCTGCGGAGAAAAAAAAACACAGAAAACAGTTAATGTTGATGGAATGGTGTCCACCGCTATACACAGCTTTTCCACAGTCCGTCTGCCGCCCGAAATAAATGGGTCAATGAGGTTCACGCTGCAGCACGGCAGACAGGAAATCAATACGTGGCGCGCCTCCAAAGCAGGACAGGCATCCGCCCCCCGCAGAGCACCAGGGCAGCTGACTCACCCCGCAGGTGGTGATGACGGGGTCCTTGAACACGCTACAGCACAGCTGACAGCACAGCTTGACTGAGGGCTGCTCGGCGAACACCTGAGGCTCCTGGAACGGGGTGGTGACACTAAACTCACACACTGAACTCGAGAGCTGTATTGCGCAGGAGACATGAAGTTAGCAGAAGGGACTCACTGCGTCCTCCTCTTCCTCGTGCAGGGAGAAGGTGGACCGGAGGGACATGTTGGACTCGGAGTGCAGCGACCGGACGGAGATGGCGGAGTCCGAGCGGCGTGGAGTGCTGATGGGAGGCTGAGTTGGGGAAACAGACTATAGTACATACTGTACATTGCTGTACACTATCCTATGTTTTTAGAATAAGTGGACAATACAGCATAATTATTTTTAAGACTGCTGTGTTATTACATTTTTTTTTTTAAATACTCATTCTGTGAGAGCGGCAGGAATATGAACTCCTGTGAGAGCTCAATGTGTGCATTATCAGCAGTATAATGTGAGAGTAAGCACAAAGCATGGCTGACAGAAAAGAAACAGCAGCACTAATCAAAGAGGGACAGGGACAGGAGAGTCACCATCAGCATGAGCAAATAAGGAAAGGCAAAATGGAGAAACCTTAACCACTTCTTCTAAAGTCAGTATCAAAAAACGTCCTGAATGTGTTGGACATATATGGGCTAAACATAATCATTCATCTATACCAACAGAGAACTAAAAAAAACAAATAACAACGCATGTAATAAAAAGACCAACCATGTCATCCTCATCACGGGGGGAGTATGTCAGGGTGCTGGAGGATGATGGTGTCCTGCGGTGTTGTTTGTAATTGTTGGACGTTTCTGCTAGAGTTGGACATCAGACAAACAGAAGATATTAAAAGTTAAGTTTAAGTCAATGCAGTTAAAGAACAGAGATTGAAAGCGCATAGTTCACAGGCCAAAACTGGCTTAATAAACTTCCATTAATTTGGGGGGTGTACTACGCTCCTACCACAGAAAAACAGCAAAGATGGTAAAAATCAAACAAGTGCAAAACTCACCTTTGGCTACTGGGGTGACTGTGGAAAATGTGGGCCCAAACGTGCTCTCCATTCTGTTCTATTTTCATTAAAAAACAGATTGTGAACATTAAAGGCCATTTTAAAGCGAAGAATTATTGCTGCCTGGATCCCAGATGTCCACATCACCTGACCAGGCCCATGGATATGGCTCTCACCCCGTTAATGTTGTCAGCAGTGGAAATGTTGATGATGGCTGCTGCGGCAGCACCTCCTGAGAAACGGTTGTAGCGCGTCTTACTAGAGCTCATAATCCAACCGAGCCTCGCAAATCAGAAATTCTGCAGCCTTGAACACCACACACACACAGAAAAAAACACACACAAACAAGAAAACAAGTGAATTTACACAAAATGTTTTACTAATAATTTGTTAACTGGCAATGAATTAAATTCTTTTCATCTGCACTGACTTATTTTACCCATTTGACATAGGCACCTCAAAATGATGTAAACAGAAAGGCACGCGGGTCAAATCACAAGGGGTCGGGATCTGACCAATCAACGCGCTGAGAGCCCTAATCCGCGTTACGTCACGAGTTTGGGACGTTCTAATTTCCCGAAAACGATCATCCGTCAAGGGGACGTGGATTCGGTCACTGGGTGAGAATACGCAAAGGAAACAGCACGTGTTTTAACGCTATAATGCATCAAAGCAGACTTCCTTTTTTAAAACTTTATGAGAGTATAAATGTCAGAAGCATGTCTAACACGACCTGTACTAAAGCGCACACGACATTCATGTTTTGCACTGTCGTGCGACATTAAGCATGGGGATCCCACTTTAGCAATAACGCAACAACGTTTCATGAGGAAAATAAAGAGGCTGCCATTTTGCCATTATCTGGTTGAAGTGAAAACTCAAATAAGCGTCACTGTAGAGACACTACGACTGTGTTTATGTCGGGCCAGGGGCACAAAACTGTCCACTGCTGGGACAACCAGCTGAGTCGGATATAGACTGAGATTGAAGTCGATGGCGAAGCAACTAACTAACTAATCGATGGCGAAGAAAGCAGCGAAAACAAAGTCGATGGGAAACCAGTCCGTTTACGAACTAGTCACATTACATAGAATAAGAAACGACGCACTATATGGTGTACGGTTTCTTTTTAGATTCTGAAACCCAAGAGGAATGCGTTTGAGGGTTAAAAAAATCTCACTCGTTAGCAGTCTCAACAGCTAACTTGCTAACTACCAAGTCGCCACAACTCGCAAGTGTGGCAAGGCAGGAACAGTGTCGTCGCAAAGACAGGCGACCAATTTTCCGTAAGAAAGTCTCACATTTAACAGCGCTGTTATGATGAAATGTCAATGGTTAATATGAATCTTCACGTAAAATAGCTTACCATTGATGCTACATTGCAGTCTCCAGATGAAATCCTCATCTTCCTCTCCCACACGCCTCAGTCTGCGCGCGTTGAGTTGTGGGAGTTGTAGTCGGTCTCCTGCAGGTGCCACGTTGCTGAACGTCAGAAGCGACATGCTGGACTACAAATCTCCGTACCCACCGTCAGAGTGTTTTTCAACACAGCCTGCTATTGGCTAATGTTATAACGCCCCGCCCTAAAGTCACGAGCCCATTGGCCAGATGGAATATCCGTCTGCGGCTGTAAGATCAGCCAATGGTCGTGTCCACGCGACACGACCAGCGTTCTTTTAAAAAAAACCATTCAAGTGGGATTCTTAGGCACGTGTTTGATGGTGTGATCGAGTAAATGTGCCGGGAAATGTGAGCATATAGCAGACCGGGATCCGATCACGTTCTCCTCACACATGCCGCTCGTCCAATCAGACGTCAGATCGCAGCAGTCTGTCCGCAGCATCCTTCCCAGCATCCGAATTAACCGGATAATTTCTGTGCCGCAGAAAAACCTGCTGACGTCTATATAGCGGTGTGATTGGCATAGCAAGTCATACACATGTAATTACATATTAGTAAGATTGAAATTCTTGACAAATTACACCTCGACGCCTACTTTAGATTAGTTTTAGCGTCATGATTCTCGCAATGATTCCACCTGCTCCACGCAGCAGCGAAAACAGATGTTAGACGTCTGTAGATGAGCGGATCTCCAGTTGCTCATCTCCGGCTGCAGTTTTCCTGACTCCATTTTAGATCCGTCTTATTGATATCGGGGTGCTCGTTGGTTCCTTAACAGAAGAGGGTGCTGTTCGTCTAAAACAGGCGATGATCTTTGGGCTGGTTGAAACTTTTCCAAATCAACTTTCATCACCTGCGAAACACTGATTAGGAGCACCATTAGGTCCAAGCCAATAACACCATTTATAAAGAGTAAAGTAGATAAATGATGGTTACCGAATTATGAATCAAATTTTATACCTTTCAGCATGCTGTTCATACTGAGCTAAACGAAAAGATGTTTAACCAAATCTTTACCAGAGAACTTATTAGTTACGAGCATGAGAGTTACTGGGATGTGCAATATAACATTTAATATTAAAGCAGATTCAATCTTGATCAGTGCGTAGGTAAGAATGAATGATTCGACTTGGCTACACTCTTGGTTGGAGTCACTCCATTAGCTGCTCTTAGACGGGGCTGCACCACTTAAGAACAACTTGAGTGCTGCAATGTGATAAATATGAAATGTCTTATGTGGTCTGAAAAAAAAAAAAACAGCATAGCCATTCGGTTGCTGGCTCCATTAGAGGAGCCCGTGCATTTCCCCTTTGTGTGAGGAATCGGAAGCGGCCGCGCACCCCTGAATCGGGACAAATGGATTTTTCTTTTGTCTGCATTATTCACCCTTGGGCCCATGAGAGTTGAAAACGGCCAACTTCTTTTGATTTGGAACCTCGTCATCCATTAACCTCGTCTTTAACTCCTGCAGTAAAATGCCACTGCGGTCACGGCCCAGGGCTGTGGCCCTCATAGAAAACCACCAGACACTACCTCCTCATTCAGTGCCTACATTGTGCCTCCCTATTTGGAGAGCAAAAGAAAGAAAAGAATGTGTTTATTCAAGGCTTCCACAGGTCAAAGGACCGTAATAGTCAAATCAGAACACAAACGTCTACCACATTTTCATTTATTTCAAAAATCAATGTATTCCTATAAATATATATTTGCATATGTATATATGTGAATAAGTTACTACATATTTAGATATTTGCTAACTATAACATATACTATATACAATACATGGACCAAAGGGCATGCTGGGATTTAGGAGAAGATTATCTGCCTTTACCTTCTTACACCATCTAGCATGGATCTAGCGAGATGTCTAATCCTGACCAGTTTAAAGTGGGATTGACAAATCCAAATAATACAGATGCACCATTAATCTGATCAGGGTCCCGCTTTGGCATCACTAAATAGACACGAAAATCAGCATCATGTGGGATAATGTGGTGGGCAGAGTGCACGTTTCATGTAAGCGTTTTGTCATCAGAGGCACACACACTGGTGCTTCTCCTGGAAGATGTGCAGGACCTGAAGAGGACGTGAACATTGTCTCATGTCTCAGCTCTTAATGCCCTGCTGCTCCGTGTGATGGCCATCCTGACAAGTGGCACATTCACCGGTAGCAGTCACGTCTTTATTCCTAACAAGAGCTGCTGACTGCAAATAATAGAATGATATACAGCTGACTCTTAATAGTGATTAAAATGGTGATCATGCCACAAAATGCTTTTGTTCCATTGTTCATATAGACGTGAACATAGGCTGATATAAAGTGATATGACGGCACTGTATTTATATAGAAGTATTTAAACAGGCATATTTAAATATGCATGAAACGGCATGAAGTGGATCTATTTTAAAAGTCGCTGTTGCTTTTTATAGCAGCCAATTAGTAATTCACAGCTTCTCCAATAGAGACCGCGAACATAGTTACAGTCGCTATGGTACATGCAGGAGTTTCTCCATATTAGGGCAGACATTTGGACATTGGGAGGCTCTGGGTCCGAATCCAGAATCGCGACAAAACACACCAGGAACGGCGACATCTTGAAGCGCCGGCACGAAATATCAACACAGCGTAGCCCGAGTTCAAGGGGAGATGAATTAATTCGGGCATCCCCACACACACACGCACACACACACACACACACACACACACACTCATAAGAGCAGCAGAGAGCGAGCGGCGCTCCGCCACTTTTATCCGCCCGTCCTCGCCGCCACGGACACAACTTGTGCGGCTCCATCCTCCTCCGCCGCACCCGGCACCAGCACCGCGGGCCCTTTTACACACTTACTACCGCGCCCGGATTTTATCATCCTCACAACACACACACACACACACCGAGACCCGAGGCTAGAACAGTCGGACGTTTTGGGATCGGAATCGGCAGGAAAAGCCGTTCGTCTCCACCCGGCCGCCACATCGGCGAGGTAAGCGGCGCGTTTTTATTTCTTTGGGGTTTTTTTTATTATTATTTATTTTCTACCCAATGCGCAATTTTCGCGTCGTCGTCGGATGGATGCTAGCCCGGATGGTGTTACCGAGACGGATAACAGAGAGCAGAGAGCAATCTGCGCCGCCCGATCTCCCGTCTCAGCAGCTAGAAACGATGCTCAATCCTGCCGCCCTGCGCGACGATCGCGCTACAGATGCTGCTGCTGCTGCTGTGCTGTGCTGTGCTGTGCTGTGCTGTCTGCACATTCCGCGTCCGTGGCCATCGCATCACTGCAGAAAAAAAGTGGTCTGTTCTTCCTCCCCCCCATGTAATCTACAACATCCGTTTTCACATGTACACCACATTTCTTTCACAATTTCGGATGAATCGAATGGCCTTCGTGGAACATTTCGGTTGTGACCTAAATTTATAAACGACCTACATCTGGGACTTTACATGGAAACTTTATGTAAAGCTTGGGTATCTTGGAAATAAACCGGTCGTGTGGAAGCCCTGGAAGCCTTCAGCCAAGGTCTGCTGAAGGAAGAGCGATTCATTCCTCGAGTTCTTCTTGTAAAAATTGCTGGATTTATACCCAGGGGATGGGCTTATTCTGGGAAACCGAGGGTCTGCCTGGTCAGGGTTATGGTGGGACACATGGCGCATCAGCACTTCCAATCGGGATGTCCCAGACGTTGTCTGCTAAGGGAAAATTCCGAAATTTGTCTTTCAGCATCATCTTGTTAAATGTAGCACACATCCATTCATACCGTGCTGTAATTTAAAAAGAAATGGCTCACTCCCCTCAGAGCGTCTCTGGAGAGTCGAGCTCCTGAAATCCGAGCTCTTGGAACAAAATGTATCTGTGTGCCTGACTTCTGCAAAGTAATTTCAGCCTTTACAGCGCGGTAACCATGAGACGCCGCAGCCGCATCCTTATGCACCGATGGTGCTGAGGAGGACAGAACAAAAAGTCCCTCCGATTTTTCACTGTTTACATGCTTAGGAGACGCATCATTAGCATCACTCCCACTCTTCTGCGTCTTCTCAACAAAGGCCCAGAAAGGCCCACTTGTATGTGAAGACAAAACAAAGTAGGAGATGCGACAAAATGTCCCTTGTTCACCAGAATTGCAGCCGTGTGGGACACGTGTTGGCTTTATTTATTGAGCTTGGTGTGTCCTCTGCAGGTTTTTGTTCTGGTGCTCTTCACATTAAGCCGCAGTCATGGATGAAATGGACCTTCCGCAGATGAAGAAGGAGGTGGAAAGCCTCAAGTACCAGCTGGCCTTCAAAAGGGAGAAGTCCTCCAAAACAGTGACAGAGTAAGAACTTTCGCCCCCTCCTCGCAACTGCACAGTTTTACCATGAATGGAATAAAGCTCAAAAATGCCCATGGGCTATATGTGGCTCAAAAATGAACTCACCTTTAACTAACCGAAACCGAAACCCTCTGAAAACTGAAACCCAACGTAATATTAACGTTAAATATGCTGCTGCCATTTAAACGTTGCGATTAATCTGCATTTTGCCAGAAATAATCCCTCTGTGGTTCAAAAATGCTTTTATGTTGATCACCGCGCGAGAGGATTTAGCCGCAACCTTCCGGAAATCGTTGAATGATTACTGTCCGCCCTGAATGCGTGCCAGTTTATTTCACCAACAGGGCCCGCATGAACGTGACAAAGCGCGCAAGATAGAGCTCCTTGGCCTCAATGGTCATTGCTGTTGTGCTAAAAGTGGGTGTCCCATAAGGCCCGCTGTCTTGGAGCTGATTGTACTTATCAGGGGTGATAAGTAGAGAGCTTCTGCTGCCATCATTTTTTTCTGCCAGTGCTGGAGGGCCAGGTCTCTAAAGCTCTTCTGGAGCAGTAATTATCTCTGTGGTTATGGGACTGACTGGTGTGGCTGATGGTGCTTGTCCAGAGCAAAGTCCCGTCAGATTTCAGAGCAGTCCCTAAAATGGCCCATCTAGCGCAAACCGATAGGGCTTAGTGGCGTTTAACCCAACGCCATTACCAGAACCAGAGTGCCCTCACTGAGACACTACAGCAGTGTCTCATTTCCCCCATCCCAGGACAGTCTCCCTAAAATATGCATGAGGGTAATTTCTCCGTTATAAATTAGATTTCACCAAGCAGCGAGCCGTCCCATCTCCGGTTACTGGTGCAGACATGCCGCGGACTGTACAAATCAGTGCAGTGGTTTTCAGAGATTTGGGCCTGAGGGTTTTTTGGTGAATTAAAAAAACCTTGCACAGACCACGCTGAAGGTATTGCACTCAATTTCCGAGATAAACCGGCCTGCCCATCTTGTGCAGGACACTCCCCGGACATGACTTTCGTCTTTATGGTGTCCATGATGGATGGAGCCTGCAGGATGAGTAATAACTGTTATCCTATTACAGTAATATAACCCCCTCATTTGTGTTTGGCATAGGTTCTGCAGATAGGGTTCAGATAAACACTCAGTTCCGTATTGACATCTTGCGTTTTCCCAGATGTAGTCGGCTTCCCATCTATTCTCATTTTCAGTGCCATGCTCAGAAAAGAAACCTGCTGCTACAGACCTGTCAAGCCTGTAAATACAGTGATAGAACCTTTTCCTTATTCCTAAATCCTTATAGGATTATTGTGTATTAAATGTAAAAAGATATAGGACCCTTTGGATTTGTGTAATATTCTAATGATGGTGACATCTTCTTTTTTCCATAGTCTGGTGAAGTGGATTGAGGAGGTTGTGCCCGAGGACCCTTTCCTGAACCCAGAGTTGATGAAGAACAACCCCTGGGTGGAGAAGGGAAAGTGTATAATCCTGTAGTGGGTGGGGGGGGGGACAGGACGCGTCCCTGCCCTTCCCCCAGAGTCTGCACTGGGCCGCGGCAGGATGACGCTCTCCTTACCCACCTTCCTGCCCAAATCCTCCCCTCACTATGAATGTACAACAGCTGAACATCCTGATGAGGACCACCGCTACCATTACACCGAAAACATGAGCGCCATGCAGTCACTTGCAAGATTTGAAAGCAAGAAAAGAAAATTGCCATGCATTACTATTATAATCATAAATGTCTTTATATCTTTATATACAATTAACATTTTTGGGGATTTTTTTTTTTGCATATTATTCCTTTGGTGTTGTCAATGCAGCTTGCGCTTTTTTGTTAATGAGTTCAAGCATAGTGTCAAATTCCCACTGCCAGTAACAGGTTGATAGATGACTGCCTACATCAAAGAAGAGGAAGAATGAGAAGAGAGAGAGAGAGATAGAATGCATCTAGAAATGATCTTTATTTAGAAACTATTGAAGTCTGAGGCAATCTTGTGAGCTTCCTCTTTTTCTTTGTAGTCTGCAAATCATTCCTGCAGGCCAATGCACTTAAACACGCTGCACCCTCACAGAATTCTTCTTTTCAGGCATGTACAGATGAATCTGTTTAATTTATTAACTTATTTATAGTAATTTATTTATTTATGGGCCGAAGCTGTGTAATTTAGAGGTTACCATGGCCTTTTTGAGTGATTTTTTTTTTATTTGTTTATTTATTGTCCACACCATCCCTTCCTTCATTTGAAAATATTGCCACCATCAGATACTGCCTTGTACACTGTTTCCTTAAAATGAGAATGTATGTGTGTTGTAAGGGTTTGGTAAACCATTGGCAACCTCAGCTTTTGATTTGTGTGTATGCATGAAGCTGACGGGTTGCGCACTGGCCTGGGCGTTGGCCACAGCGTCCAGCAGCACAATCTGTTCATTGCCACGGCACTTAATGAGAAAAAAAAGGCAAGGATGTGGATTTCTTTATCGTTTTGAGTTCTTTTTGTTTTTATATTCAATATATTAGAAAACTGTCTAAATATCTAGCAATGTATCAATTAATTGTGGGAGTGCTTTGGGGAATTATGCATAAGATCAAGTACTAGTTTAAAGACTAAGCAATAAGTAATGACAATTTTTTTAATGAATGTTTTACAGAAACATTTATCCTGTTGAATAAAGTAGAGGATTTTTAGACAGCTTGAACAGTATTTGTCTGTTTCTCTTGTGTGAATGGGCCAACAAGGTCCAGGGAGAGAGGGAATGGAACTGAAAAAATGTTTACCTGTGCTTATTTTAGGGACTTACGTCACACAATCAAAATTTCACAGATTCACAGGCTCACGCATTCCGACATCAGTTCAACCTGGCGTTCATTTGCTGCATGAAGCAATCTCTCCCTCTCCCTGTTGCCTCTGTGGCCCAGATCTTGAGGAATTCATTATTCCACTAGCCACATGTGCACCAAAGGCTGATGCAGAGACCTTCTTGACTGTAAGGTCAAATTATGAGTGACTCAACTCCCCCTCTCCTCACTCACTGATTGAGTTCAGGTCTCCAGTGACACGACTTTGCTTTGAAATAGATGTTGTGTATGTGTAGGAAGAGCAGGCTATCAGGACCAGTGGACAAGTGAGCCCATCTTGCAGGCAGGCATCAACATTATAAAACCCATGAACATAATTACTTTGGCTCTAAATGCATCTCTGTCGATTTATTTGGAAAGACCATTCATGTGATATACAGGAAAAACATCTGTGATTACTTTTGGAGAGCGAGGCTTATGGAAATAGAGCCAACATGGGAGAGCTGGGCACTGGACATCTACAGCCCAGATGCTCCCAAAATCCAGGCTTCAGGGGTGGGCGGTAAAAAGAAACCTGTTGTAGAAAAAAAGCTCACATCAAATCACAGCCAGTGTGTTCAGAAACCAAGTGGGGAGAAAAATCCTGTGGGTTGAGAAAAGCGAGATGGTTGGCTTCAGAGCTATGCCCTGTGTTTGGGTAAGAGCACTGTGCTTTGTTTGAACCATGGGTACAGCTGCATTGCCTTTCAGAATCTTTTCCACCTCAGGCTATTACTGTT
The DNA here is from genome assembly GCF_900700375.1 of Denticeps clupeoides. Taxonomy (NCBI): domain Eukaryota; kingdom Metazoa; phylum Chordata; class Actinopteri; order Clupeiformes; family Denticipitidae; genus Denticeps; species Denticeps clupeoides. The sequence continues at coordinate 14,345,019 of NC_041713.1, forward strand.
ATATTAATGATTTACCTAAATACTGATATTAACATGTTCCGTATATATATTTCTCAGTGTTTTTTTAATATTCTCGCACAGTGTTAGAGAAAAATTCAAAACTACAGTTCAACGATTTTGAGGAAAATATTATTATTAAAAAAAAAAAATCTGTCATTATTAAATTTGAACAATGTTAGTGTTATACCACTGTCAATTAATAATTAATAAAAAGAATAATAATATAAAGTAATAATAATTGACTCAATACAGGACATGTATACTGGCCCATCGTCAGATTTAAAAATCTACTGCGAATAAATATGCTGTTTTATCAAAATATTATTACAGGGAAACTATTTAACTACATAAAACAAACATTTTACATTTACATTTACATTTACAGCATTTATCAGACGCCCTTATCCAGAGCGACTTACAATCAGTAGTTACAGGGACAGTCCTCCCCTGGAGACACTCAGGGTTAAGTGTCTTGCTCAGGGACACAATAGTAGTAAGTGGGATTCGAACCCGGGTCTTCTGGTTCATAGGCGAGTGTGTTACCCACTAGGCTACTACCACCCTAACCACAAACATAACCGAAACATAGTTCGATACTTTATTATTTATTATCATTATTAAGCTACAAAGGTTCTATTGGTTATTGAACAGGAAATATCAGGAGTGCCTTTAGTATTATTTAGTTTTGACATTCATTTTTTATGCTTGAAAAGGTGTTGGAAGGGTTTGGAAACAAGTTACATCCTAAAAATCACAGTGAATCTGTGTATCTGCTGTGATAAGGGCAAGGGGAGATTATGGTAAAAATCATACATAAATTAAATCAAATCCATCATTCAGTTAGATTTATATTACATCTCAGCCACTTACATTTGTTAAATCTTCATGTTTTCTTACAGTACCTTTGAGCCATCTACAGGGAGGGCCATTTATATGGATCCACCTTAATAAAATGGGAATGGTTGGTGATATTAACGTCCTGTTTGTGGCACATTAGTATATGTGAGGGGGCAAACTTTTCAAGATGGGTGGTGATCATAGTGGCCATTTTGAAGTCGGACATCTTGGATCAAACTTTTGTTTTTTCAATAGGAAGAGGGTCATGTGACACATATATTTGTAATTTTACAAGAAAAACAATGATGTGCTTGGTTTTAAAGTAACTTTATTCTTTCATGGGTTATTTACAAGTTTCTGACCACTTATAAAATGTGTTCAGTGTCACCAATCATTCCCATTTTATTAAGATGTATCCATATAAATGGCCCACCCTGTATTGTTCATAAAAGGCAGCTGTCGATGACACCCTACTCAGCCCTAAATTATAAAATAAAAAATTATAAAAATAAAAACTAACACAGCAGCATGCTCTCAAATCATCTGACAGGTTTGCCTGGCACACAATTGCTGCACCTTAGTATTTATACCCCAACCCAGACCAAGATGGCCGCCACAGAGGTTAATGCAGGGGATAATGGCATAGCGCACTCACAGCCCTCCATTCACTCTCGGATTAAGATTGGTAATCCCACTGGCCTTCGCCATCTCCTGCCAAGCCCCTCACGCGTTCATGATTGTCCTCCGCACCATGAGAAACCTGCACCAGATGACACTTTAATCTGCCCAAAGTAATCCACTCTCTCCCTCGCCCTCTATCAGCCCCACCAAATAGCAATTTATAAATACATATGGGCTGGAGCAGTGCCCCTCCCACTCTACTCAAATGTGTATGTCTGGCCTGGCATGTTCCACCCGTGATGCTCAGTAAAAGTGAATCCTCCTACATTTCAAATCTTATTGCCCTCTTATCTGAATTTAGCTGAATGTGCCACACAACGCCACCCTCATACAGCTTCTTGATTTTTCTGGGCATAATACAAAGCATACATTGCAGGATCTGTCTTGCAACAGCCAGGCTAGTCAGGACACAATAATGTCCTAAGAGACCCTGTCTCTAGGGTCCATAGGCTATAAATGGGTAGGGTGTGAAGGTGGCAAGTGAAAACACATTTTCACTGAAAATCATTTATCCCTTATGACATCTGATAATTCTCAAATAGGGCCAAGTCGTGGGGCCGTCTGTGCTTTGAAATAAATTATTTTATTCCAATGCTTACATTTTGTACACGGTTCAATGTTTGTTAAATCAAAAGCAACTTTTGAAACTAAACTACATTTACCACTGGACCATTATTCTCTTAAAGGTAGATGTGAAGTTCCTCTTTAATGAGAGTGAATGTCTGATGTGACACTGATCTTTTCCATCCCTGGTTCCCACTGCATGGCCAGTATTGCCTTAATATCAAGAAACCTTTGAAAACTGCTTGGACAGCTTCAGCACCAGCAATTAGGGGCTTTATAATGACTTCACACGTAGTTTCACTTTCACCAGATGGCACATGCTGTTCCAAGAGCAGCATACATCAGCAGGCAGACTGATGGTCGATTAAAGGTCGACATTTAACGGAATATGTGTGAGGTCCGGTGAAGATGATTTTATTTTACTAAAAACAGAATGTGCACTCTTATTTCAGGCCATGTGGATCAAGTGGAAGTACCATGCACAATGTGTCAATAGAAAGAGAAAAATCTTTTTCATCATATTATAATTTTTCAACATGCCCTTAACATTCACACAGTACATTGTGGTCGTTCTCTGTTAGATGGTGGCATCTTCTTCTGTTGCTTATCTGCTTAAAATAGCTCTTCCTGTGTTTAATCCTGAGCTGGAGTCCGGTTCTGACAGTCCTCGCGGGTGTTAAAACATGAAGAACCTGCAAATCAATTCTTGGTCTTTCCAGGCAAGTTTTCTACGAATCACTCTTACCGCCAACTCAAACACCTAATTGTCGATGCACCAGGCACAGCATTCTGATTCGCTTTCCTGGGCATTCAAGGATACACATACTAGCAGTCAGAATTCTCACACAGAAGCCAATGTTCCTTCACTGAACTTCAGCGTGTGACACTGTAAAGGTTATGATGTCACATTTCTGTCAGTGTCAGTGTCAGTGGCTTCAAAAGGAAGGTTCCAGCTGTTTTTATTTTTCATACTTCTGCTTGTTGTTTTGTGCCTGTGAACAAGCGGGTTTATAAGCACACTGGGTTAAATGATCCATGTGAAATGCGTGGTGATGTATGTGGGGTTTAAATGTCTCAGGCACCCTCATAGATTACAGAAATGGCCATAAGCAGAAGGATTAGTAGTCACCCCCACGACCCTGTCGGCCTACACTGCCTGGCATTTATGCTACTTGCCATTACAGGCCACCTAATGTTCTTTGAGCTTTAGCTGTGCAGACTTGTCCAAACCAAGTAAGGCCAAATGTTTATCTCATAAGATTTTTTTTACCTAAAATGGGAACAAAACTCATGTAAATTTTATATTCCATCACATCAGTTAATGTTGCAATAGCGTTGCCATAATGTGGCTTCCCAAGCTGTCCTTCAATCCCACGGATGCTGGTATGTAAAGCTCCTCTGAAGCACAGCTAAAACCATCTATCTCCCATTAACCTGCTTTTCCCAGTGCCACTTGGATTAAGTTCAGGAAGTTGCTGTTTCCCGGCTGCCCCATCCCTCATTAAGAGGGTCACGTCCCCCCCACAGTTCACGAGTCTCTGCTGCTTCCCTGCTGGACCCGCCTAATGAATCATGTGACCAGGCTGGCAGACGCCGGGCAGCCAGATGAACAGACAAGTGGTAACCCTGGCTGGCTAGGACATCCCCGAACAGGGAGTGGGAGCTGAACCCCACGCTGTAAACAGAACAGAGGTCTCCTAGTTGTAAACGCGTATTTTCTGACGCACACAGACGGCGCCCATTTCCTCCACGGCCAAAAAACTGATCCAGTTCTGTCACCGCGTTCCCCGAGCGCTCACCCGGCACCCAGAAAATATCTTGGCGCCGTCACGCACCTGCACGCCTCGATCTATCTGCCAGGTGCCAGGGGAGCCAGGCCGAGTCGAGGGCACCGCTTCATTTCGCTAAAATAGGACGGAGCGCAGAGTTCCGAGACAACCAACCCGCTTCTTTCACCTTTTCTAAACTGTCCTGGGCTAATTATACCCACGATTGTAAATCCGACGTCTGTGGAGAGAGCGCTTGGCAGAGGGATTGTGCTCTCTGGCCTAGTTTTTTTTTTTTAGCAAAAAGTGGCATGAAAAGAGGGGGGCTTGAACAAAACCTGTCCGCTGCATTGATACTGGGTCAGCTCCTGCGCGTGGCATCCCTGCACCTGAGGCAAGGTGACTTTGTTTCTACCATTAAGGCAGATCTCTTGTCATTAGGGTTTGAGTTCAAAGAAAACAAACTGCTTCCTGCGGGCTCGACTGTATTTCTCTGTGGTGTCATTACACGGCTGATCTAACCCCTGTGGGCACGCAGTGTTTACCCAGAACACCTAGCTCGGTGGTCCCCCGGGGACGAGCGGCTCTGCCACTCTTTTACTTCATCTCCCGGGCAACCGTACAAACCCCGATGCCTCGTTCGGAAGGCCGCCGTCCAGACAAGGCGCTGGCTCCGCACAAAGAGAGGCAAACAAATTCTGACCGACATCCCGCCCCTGGCACAGAGAGGACTTCTTTTTTGCAAGAAAACCAGAGGTTCGATGAAGCTGTCACCCCCAAACGTCACCCAGGAGGAGACAGACAATGGCTGTGTGCTGTGACCGTGGCTCAGCAGTGCCTCTTTAGCAGATTAAAGCCTCCGAGCTGACAGCTCTCTAATCTCTAGTGCTTTGTTAGTCTACCATGTGGTGAGGAAGCATCGCTGCTCGGTGGGGGGAAGGGGGTTGGGGGCCGTGTGTGTCTGTGTGTGTGTGTTTGTGCGCTATTGCATGGGTAGGCAGGACCACACACGCCTCACCTTAACGGCAGAAGTGTGTTATTTCCTGATGAACTCCCTAAACTCAGTACGCTCCTGCAGAGGACGGGAACGGCAGTGAGGACCAAAAAAAAACGGAAAGAAAAAAAAAACCCAGTTGTGTTCGTCTACGGTGACTGCGTTGTGTAAACTGACAGCCTCACCCCCTCGAGTGTGCGGGCCGTACGCTAACAAGGTCCCCCCGCGGTTGCCATCCCTGACTCATCGCTGGGAGACCACGCTCACCTGTGAGATGAGGCGGCGCTCAGGAAATGTCATGGCTACATAAGCAACAGCGCCGCGCTGGGCTGGATCTCGCAGGGGGGGGGGGGGGGGGGGGGGGGGGGGACGTTCCTGGCAAGCTGAGCAGCCGTCTTCCGTCGTACTTCGTCAGGCTCTGAGTCTGCAGTTCACATGGGGACTTGGCAAGAACTTGGTCCGATGCCACTTTTCTATAAGAGAGAGACTATGTTATGGATAATTAATGAAGTTGGGAGGGGCAGGGTTTTGCACTGTGCGTTGACAGTGAAAGCACTAACACTACTTTGAAATATTTATCGCCGAGGCAGGAGCTTGGATACATTTAAGTTTGGGACTCGAGCGCAGACTCAAATCCACTGCATGATGAGTGCTCAAGTAATGTGGAGACTGGGCGAGAGCTACCAATGTGCTGTGAGCTATTTAAACAGCATTCATCGCACTGAAGCCACTCTCTTGACGCTCCTCTCCTTTTCCACTCTTCCTACCGTCCCACAGGCCTAATTAAGCAGCAGAAGCACAGGAAAGCTCAGTCAGCCAATCCAAATGCATTAACAATTCATGGACAGGCGTCACAGAAATAACCCAGGCCTTCTTCCGTGCGTGTGGTTGGGATGGGGGTGGTAATGAAGGTCTGATGGGGATCAGGGCCTACCATAGCTACGCTCGTCTCATGGCCCTAATGGACTCCGGCTTCCCCCTGAGCGAGCTCGGTATTACACCAGAGACTCAGCTAATGTCGGACCCCTCAGCCACATTTCACGGCCCGGCGGCTGCTGTTAGTGCACCATGACTAAACCATGACTTCCAGCTGTTCTGTAACGCAAAAATTAATTTCTTGTTTCCTTCACTGTGTAACTGTGGTGAATTGCTTAACTAATTAAGTGGATCATCTCATTCCTGGGTTGTCCATGAAATCCATACTAGCTCTTTTCTGCACAATGTTTAATACATTCTGAACTCTTCTTTACTTTACTTTAATTAGCAGACGCTTTTATACAAAGCGACTTGCAAGAGGAAGACACCAGCAACAAGAGGAAGACACCAGCAACTCTAAATATCCTTCCTTGCCTATTTCTGTATTTGAACAAAAACCACAACAAGCATCTGGAGAGAAAACTGGTCCTCATGTCATGAGTGAAGGTTCTTCATATGAGTTTAGTTTAGTTAGAACTTTGGTAGTGCTGCACTGAAAATGTATTGTATTGTTCCAGATAGACAGATATAAAAATATCTATGAATATTTGGAATTCAGATTGCAAACCACCAGAACAATAGGTCAAGATGGCACAAGCAGCATTATATGTGGACTCCTTACAACAGCTAATGCTTGTGGGGTTTGTGTTTTGTAAAGAATCAGGCTCCTGACAGCTCTCGCCCACAGTAAATAGGTCTCAATTTGCGAGCGAGGTCCACCCCTCTACTTACTGCATCTCCCAGCCAAGAGAATGCTACTCAATAAAACATTGCTGTCATTGTAAATCTTTAATGGTTCTGTCTTAGAGCATTAGCCCACATGAGCACACATTTAGGGCATCTTCTCTGAGTAAGTCACTGTTGACTCCTCCCACAGAATTCATTGGATGGGATGTAACAGTCATTTAGCAAATAAAGTATGTGTAAAATAGCAGCTTTATAGTGATTGTGCAGAATGAATTTTTGATACACTGGCACACGTCATTTCAAAATAAAAGCTTAAAAAAATGTTTTTATGTTTGAAAGTGTTCAACCTGCAAGCATGCTCCTGTACAGCATGGATCAGCCAAATAGTACAAATCAGGTCCCTTGCTCTGCTGTGGAGATGTATGGAAGCACCTTCTGTTCAACATGTACACAGTCATAAACGGTATGATAAGCAGTGAAATGCTTTTGTGACTGCTACTGACCTCAATATTGCAAATATTTCAAGTATTCAAGTGAAAACAATATGCAAATATTGCAAACATAACCAAATATTACAAATGTACAGTACAGGCCAAAAGTTTGGACACACCTTCTCATTCAATGTGTTTTCTTTATTTTCGTGACCATTTACATTGCTAGATTCTCACTGAAGGCATCAAAACTATGAATGAACACATGTGGAGTTATGTACTTAACAAAAAAAGGTGAAATATCTGAAAACATGTTTTATATTTTAGTTTCTTCACCCTTTGCTCTGATTACTGCTTTGCACACTCTTGGTATTCTCTCGATGACCTTCAAGAGGTCGTCACCTGAAATGGTTTTCCAACAGTCTTGAAGGAGTTCCCAGAGGTGTTTAGCACTTGTTGGCCCCTTTGCCTTCACTCTGCGGTCCAGCTCCTCCAGCTAGGCTGTCTCGTCGTTGTCAGAGATCAGGCCCAATACCACAGTGCTGTCAGCAATCTTAATGATGGTGGTGGAGTTTGTATTGGCTGCACAGTCGTAGGTGTACAGAGAGTACAGCAGGGGGCTCAAAACACAGCCCTGGGGGGCTCCAGTGCTGAGAGTGATGGTGGCTGAGACGTGTCCGCCCATCCTTACTGCCTGTGGTCTGCCAGTTAGGAAGTTGGAGATCCACTGACAGAGAGATGAGCTGAGTCCCAGGTGCTCCAGCTTGGTGTTGAGTGTGGAAGGGATTATCGTGTTAAATGCTGAACTGAAGTCAATGAAGAGCTTTTTAACATAATCTCCCTTCCGAGTGTCCAGGTGGGTGAGTGCTGTGTGGATGAGATGGGAGATGGTGTTTGTCTGGCTCTGGAGAAACTAACGTATATAATTAAAAAGAAAGAAGGAACTTTATTCACTTCTTGTAAACTTATGTTTGGTGATGAAAGGTCTTTCGTTATCTACGTCAGATGTGCACTGCCCCTGCTTTTATCTTTAAAAAATATATTTGATTATTTTTGCATGTTTATGCTGATTTTACTTTGTTGGGTAGGGTGGGTATTTGCAAGACACTTAACCCAGTGTCTCCAGGGGGGGACTGTCCCTGTAACTACTGATTGTAAGTCGCTATGGAAGAGGGTGTCTGCTAAATGCAGTAAACATAATTGTTAGGTGAGCACTGTCAGTCATTCCATTTCAAATGTCATTTCAAAAATGAAGTTTGCCTTCTTGAAGAGCAAAATAATGACACAAGCATAAAAGGCTGGGCGGGTAGTTACAATCCCTCCATGGCTCGGACAAGGTGTGAAGTGGTTGTTGTTCATTGTTGTTGTTCAGCTGATAAAAGGGAATCAGCCAAAATGTAAGCCAGTTATGGCTTATATACTATTATGCTATAGCACTCACAATCACCTCTAGAGCAACAGTGTCATTACAAGACAGAGCGAGCTGCTGCTGGCTAGTCAGCACGCCAACTTCTGTAAAAGATCTCACATTCATTTCTTCACATTCTTCTGATAATTTTGTTTTTGTTCATCTTTAATGCTTTTGTCATTCTTACATTGGAATTCTTAACTTTAAAGACAACAGCTGTCCGCTACACAAGATCTTTTCCACCCTTACAATATTATATACATACATTGATTCAATGATTGGCTTCCATTGGTAAAACTTAATTACTACACCATGTAACAAAGTGCAATCCACCAATACCTTTCTCCACTGATGTCTTAAGCACTTCAGGGAATAGACAATATTGTTACTGTGCAATGGCCTCACTAAGGAGCTTAAGCATTTGCATCCATTCAGTAAATTACTTGCCCATCTGTTAAATAATTTGAAACCCAATTGTGAAAAATAATTGTAGACAGCACCAACCATTTTGTCTTCATTTTAAATGGGATTATTGCAACATTGCTCTGCAAAACATCTTGCTGAACAGATGCAATTGTGCACTCAAGTATGTATGTTTTCCCTGGGTCGGACATAGCCATTAGGGTTATGAGTTTCATTTTTCAGATTTCTGGTTGGTGAATGTCCGTGAGCGAAAACATTCATACGACTGAACTCTATGTTTATATTAATCTTAATATATTATTCAACTCTTTTGCTGTATCATTTTGCAACACAAAGCAACGCACACAAAGACACAAGTGCACAGCACAGCAGGGTTTTTATAAAAATTAAAGCCAGAAAAGCAGCCCTCCCTGCACAACTAAGTAGAAATGACAAATCATTATTGCCTTACCACAATGACTTTAATACCATATGTATATTTACATAATATCTTATATACATACTCACAAATTAGATTATTAGATTATATAAATACATTTAGTACCATATTTAGTATTAACATTTATACATTATAAGACTTTCCTGCATATAAGGAACCTTTTGAAAATATATTAATACATAAACATGTTTTGCTTTCTTAATATAGCAAATTATCTGACCATATACAGATTTAGGGCTTACTTAGCCCTCTTCATACTCAAAAATGAGACTCTGAAACTGTCCTATTCTGTTTTCAGCAGTTGCTCTTGATTCACAAGCAGACCATCAACAGTTTTGACAAAAATTCTTGTCTTCTCTTAAGAAATCATCGCAGCAACCCCCATCTCTTCAGCTCTGCCTTGATTGAAGAGGGGTATTATATCAGCCAGGTATTAACATATTTACAAGGAAACCTTTCTGTGGTGTTGGTTGAATATAACTTGCCTGGAAGACAGAAGAGCTGAAAACAGACTCCAGAAATGTGTTTTTAAAGAACTGCCTCCCCAGTTTGAGATACTGCAGGCCCATCAACCATGAGGTCCAGGGCATAAAGACACAATGAGACCGAAGCAATCAAAATCCATCGCCATCAGAAGCGCTTTCTTAACATAGCCTGTCCACATCATGGATCCAGCAGCCTGTAGCTCCGGGTGTGGTGGGTCGGGGGCATCAGTCCTCGTTGCTAGCTGACAGGCTCATGTCGGTGGTCTGGTTGCTGAGGGCCTGCTCCAGGAGAGCATGCTGCATGGTTGCGGGCAGATAGAGGAAGGCGTAGAGCAGCCCCAGCAGCAGCAGCGCGATGATCAGGGGGACGCCCCAGTCCGTGGTCATGATGGGCTCATCGCAGCGAGCCTGCAGAAAGGACCCCTGCATGTTTCCTGTGTGAAGAATGAAGGTTTCTCGCTCCTCGCTGGTGTGCCTGCCCCTCAGCAAGCCGGACACCTGACAGATCCTGTAGACAGTTGGCGGCCCTGTGCCACTGCTGCCAACTCTGCCCGTTCAAAATGCCAGCGAATCAGGACTGTCGTGGTTCATACATCAGAGAAAGGGAGAGGTGCCACGCCAGGTTAAACGGACCTCCCAGTGATAGGAACAGGAGGACTGACTCAATCAAAAATGAAACACAAAAAACAACTAAATATTCTGCCACTAAGCCCTTTTATAGGATTTTACCGTGGTAGGACTGACGACTACAATGCCTATCAGGCAGCCCAGGGCAAATCGACAAATTAAGCTAGAGACAGACCAGTTTCAACTGTTATGCAATGCCACCCAGCCACAGGAACTACATGTGAATATTAATATCTGCTGGCATGGTCCTTCTCACCAATGAGGGAAAAATATTTGGATTATTACATAAGGTTCCTTGGAAATAGATTCACGGTGCCCAGACATATTTCAGCTGCTATCTGGTTAAACCATCAGGCAGCTAAGCTTTTGCTATTTCCTAAATACATGATCATACATTATTACATAACAGCTTGGGAAGCATCAATTTATGGTGATCAATTTAATAGAGAAATTAAAGAGTTACTTTTTGTGCTGTAAGAAAACAATCTTTTCACCTTTACTAGGATTGATTAGGGCTTTCAGTCTGGTGATGGATGGCTCCCACTTTTCATTTCATCTCTGTTCATTTCTCACTTTGTTCCAAATCTTTGAAGAAAAGAAAGGCGGTCAAAATAAGGACAAACATGCTCTAAATTAACCTGTTCTTGGAACAATGAGAACAGGAGAAAAATGGGATTTGTGTTTTGCCTGGCCCAATCTCCTCTGTCCAAGGCCTCTTCTTGAGAGAAAGAAAAACCAGGACACCTCAGTCTAACAAACCAATGGAAAAGTCAGAAAGAGTCCATTGCCCCTTATAGGAACCATATAAATAGCCTTATTTGTTTGGCATCAATAAACACTTGAAGAACTATAGACAATTTATGTGTAAAAGGAAGAAAAAAATCCCTGAAAAGCAGATGTTGTTAAAGGAGTGGCCACCAAAAACAGTGCATGGCATCTTATGTGTCCAAGTCCATAGAGGATGTGCAGGTTATGACCTGGTGCATCCAGAGCGGCCTTCCCTGTGGTTGCAACATGCATACGTTAATGTTAAGAATAGGCTGGCATGAAAAGTGCTCCTTTGGTGCATTTAGACAGTTCCTGCTCACCATGGTTGCCTGACATGAAGCCAGGAACACGGAGAAATCAAAGAGTATTGGATCGTGGACTCAAACCGCAGCAGTATGACTCACCTCTGTAAGGCCTCGTAGAGGAGCAGCATTAGTTTGCGGCTGCCTTAAATAGCGGAGGGAGGATTATATAAGACCTTGTGCGACATGCCTTCATGCAGTGTTTGGAACTTATATATATATGAGTGTGTGTGACACAAAGAGAAGAGGTGAGAAGTAGAGGGATAAGACGGTCCTGAGTATTCGTGCCTCCAGCCCCTTAACACGGGCAGAACTAATCATCCCGACACACATGCAGTTGACGCGGCGATGACTCCGTCTCCCTTCTGAAGGGATAGTGTGTTGGACGCCCACAGGCATAGGGGGCTGGATGCATTATATAAAAACGTCTTCCACCGAATACGGCACTCCACAAACGACAAAAAACCCACACAAAGCAGGAGGCGAGAGTCGTTTCTGAGCCGGTCATCCCCCGGCCTTCCCTTTGAATAGTGTGGGATGGCCTGGAAACAGAAGTAGGGCTCAGGCACGACAGCGTCCGGAGAATACGTGAAGATAGTCTCGGTTCAACTCAAAGGCACTGCGTAGATTACGGAGGCAGCAAAGTGAAGCAGAAAATAAACGCAAATGAACGCTGCGAATACATGAGACGATCTTGTCTTTATCTACGTGACTAATCCATTTCAGAAAGACTCTGGATGTGATAGGTTAAAAAGAAGCTCGTGCGCGTTCCTTTGCTATGGGAGTTTCAGGTCCAAAACCTGTTGTTCCTTTTCTTTCTATTCCCATTAATTTAATCATGTGTGAGAGCGTGTACGGGGTTTCCTCTTGGGGTGGGGGGGTTGGGCATGATTATTGGAGATGTAATTAAAAGGCGTAAACAAAGCTCAGGGATTCGAGTTTCGCAGCTGCGTGCATGAGGTGAGGGGAGTAAAGAAGAGGAAAAAGAAAGTCGCGCAAATTTAATTGCGCTCTCTCATTTGGCGTGTGGTCTGGAGAGGATGCGTGGGGCGAGAACCATTCAAGTCTGCCCACCACCTGTTTACTCTCGTTTTTTTTTTTAAAGGACGATATTGACCAGGCTGTGGTGCTGAGGGCAACCAAATCAATGAGAGAGACCCTCAAGAGCCGCAAGAGCCCCCAGAAGCCTGGCCGCACTGGCAATGATTAAACACCGCATACATAAACAGCGGGGGTGTGAAATGTTAAGTCGTGAAGGAGCTGCTGACATCGATAGTGAGGGGCCAAAAAGAACAGCATGACCCACCATCTTCGATCTGATTTTCATTTCTGGTTTTTAATGCGGTTGTGCAAGCTGAACTAAACGAATAATCCAGCAGGTAACTACTTTTTTGGTTTATGTTCTAAACACTATATTGTGTTAAATGGAATAATTTGTAAGCTTTATGATGCACACAGTACAGCAAGATCATTTTCACAATGTCCTAATGGGAAAGCTACTGTAAAAGAGGCTCGTTATTTGTGTACACACTGATACAGAAGATATTTTACAGCAACGCGTCCCAGTCAACACACCTTTGAACAGCATTAAAGCCGCCTGACTTTCCTTTTTTCTTTTAGCCTCGGTTGCTTTTCATCCGTGCACTTGCCATCAGCTCCGCTGAAGTGATTATACAAAGACCTGACTGGTTTCTGCACAGGAGAGGATAAAAACAGCACCATATATGGCATTACAAATATTGAGACAGGAATAAGTGCATTGGGGTTACAGCGGCGTCACGGCAGTCACTGTTCACTTGAAGGGTGCATTACAGCGGGGCAAGAGAGTGACAGTTTCCTGTTTCTAATGGGAAGGTGGCTTTACGAGAGACTGAACATCTTCATGATAGCCTGGTCCTTAGAGTGTCCCTGACATTATTCAGAATCAGAAAGACACCGCCAGACACAATCTGGCCAATTGCTAACATTGACTGAGTGTGAATATAAACACGTGAGACGTTTCTGTCATGTGCAAGCTGCACTTGACCAGCACCATGACAGATGCCTAGGTCTCTTTTGTGAGAAAGAAAGAAAGAAAGAAAGAAAGAAAGAAAGAAAGAAAGAGAGGACCTGCATCTTGGACTCACAGGAAAATCACAGGATCATCATATGTTTGTGGAGCAGCTTTTACTGTAAATGCTAATGGGATCATTCCAGAAAATAAACCCGTAAAGGGAAAGACAAATCCATAAACAGCTCATGGAAATTATCGACTGTCCATTGGTCAATAAAATGCTTGCTCGTCCTCTCCAATGACATTGTCATCTTAAACTACTCTTGTATAATTTTAACAATGCCATCTGCCAGATGCGACCGTCTGGGGGATTACAGGGTGGCCTTACACAGCATGGGCATCTCTCCATGGCTCATATTATCAGTTTGCCCACAGGTAGGCTGTTTACGAATATGTATCTATACATGGCATACAGAACCAAGCACATCTGTAAAATGCCCTCAGCCCCGCAACTCGTACCCAGATTGCAACTGGCACAGATTAAGGGCCCGTTCTTATTGGACTGCTGCCATATGCTCATGCAGCTGCCCGTGGCTGCCAGCAAGCATGCAGGATTTACACACTAACAATCACGTGCCCCCGTGACTGGCACGCTGCAGGCACAAACCAATTAGCGCCGGCAAAGATCAACCCAACAGCGCCCTCTGCAGCCAGACTGCTGAAGTTAAAATGGAAACGAAGAGGAAGCAAATCCTTTCTCACCTACAATTGTTTACTACAAATTTTATGTGTATTTTCGCTTCTATTCTTTTCCCCGGTGCATTCATGACAACGAAACATTGTTGAATGAGCAAACATTTATTTTAATAACCCTAAAAGCAATCTATAGCGCCACCTGTCGTTCAAACTAGTACTTTTTGGAAAACGCAGGCAGGCAGAGTTAATCAATTGAAGAAAGGCGGGCTCGCTTACAGAAACACTTTGAACATTTGCTATTACATTTATAGATTCAACTACATGTATAAACGCGCAGTCTAAGTGTTACATTTTACCGGTATGCAACAAAAAAAAAATGTTAATTCCTTTCCGGTGTGAAACTCGTCAGGTACTCGTCAGGTAATGCCTGCCGCCTGCGACCAGCACCACGGCGGCGCAGGGAGTGGCGCGGCGCGGCGCGGCGCAGGTTCGGGCTCCGGGACGCCGACATGGAGCTGTGCGAGATACTGTACAACAAGGCGGAGTACATCGAAACGGTCAGCGTGTGCATGTTCGCGCTCGTGTCTCGCATTGGACGTTGAAACGATCACAGTTGCCTCGAAAACCGCAGGCTAGGGTGGCTAACGTAGCCGAATTTTAGCCATTTTAGTCAACAGCGTGCTTTTATACCTTGAAAACGTTAGTGCGGTTTTTTATGTGCACAGTGGGTTGTTGCTAAATGGTTTTGACATTTGAACAGACATTTAATAAGAACATAGCAACCCCATTGACGCTTTAGCTAGACCATTTAGCTGGCTAGCTTCACTGACATCTGCAGTCTTTTTTACCCCCAGGCTTCTGGTAATAAAGTCAGCAGACAGTCGGTGCTTTGTGGGAGTCAGAACATCGTGCTCAATGGAAAAGTAAGTACGTCACGCATTAACGTAGGTGAAATAAATAAATAACTCCAGTTTAGCCTCCGTAGAGGTGCTAGTAGCCTAGTCGGTAACACGCTCGCCTATGAACCAGATCCCACTGACTACCATTGTGTCCCTGAGCAAGACACTTAACCCTGAGTGTCTCCAGGGGGGACTGTCCCTGTAACTACTGATTGTAAGTTGCTCTGGGTATGGGCGTCTCATAAATGCTGTAAATGTAATGATTGTTGACGTTGAATTTCAGACGATCGTCATGAACGACTGCATCATCAGAGGGGACCTTGCTAACGTGAGGGTGGGAAGGCACTGTGTCATCAAGAGTCGTAGTGTCATACGTCCACCATTCAAAAAGTTCAGCAAGGGGTAAGGCTTTTCTTTACAGCAGTTCTTAAGAGAGGTAGCTTTAAACAGATGTAGGTTTGTAAAAATTGGTTCATGATGCCGCCACTGGTTCTTGGTTTTAATGTGTTATGGCTGTTTTGTATATTTCAGAGTGGCTTTCTTCCCCTTGCACATCGGGGACCATGTGTTCATAGAGGAAGACTGTGTTGTTAATGCAGCTCAGATTGGATCTTATGTCCACATTGGCAAGAATTGTGTTATTGTGAGTACGTTATTAAGGTTTATTTCAGTAGGTTTATTGCTGTTAAGTGTGTGACCAATATCTCTCCAGTAACGTTTTATGTGCATAATAAAAAAAAATGTTTGTTTTAGGGTCGGCGCTGTGTTCTAAAGGATTGCTGTAAGATTCTGGATAACACCGTTCTCCCTCCTGAGACAGTGGTCCCGCCCTTCACAGTGTTTTCTGGTTGTCCAGGTAGGTCATGTTCAGCAGTCCAGAGGTGCTGTGCTGATTTTGTGTTGAGGATGACTCTTGAATGTGTCATCTTTTTTCTGTTTTTAGGCCTCTTTTCGGGAGAGCTGCCAGAGTGCACACAGGAGTTGATGATTGACGTGACTAAGAGCTACTACCAGCGGTTCCTGCCACTCAGTCAAATCTAAAAGCACCCACAGCTGTGGAGTCATGGACCAATAAGAACTCTCTATCCATTTTCATAAAGCTTCTCAGAATAGGAGTGCAGATGGAGGTTTAAGCTGACCTGTGTGGAAGCAGGGAAGGGTTGATCCTTGAATCATTCCTTGTCTAAGAGACTTTATGAAATGCAGACCAAGGGGTCTGGGGGATTTGTGATTTGGCAAAGGAAGGTAAGATCAGCTTAAACGAGAAGTGAAGAGGAAGTGCTTACTGTACAAAATTTCTGGTCACCAAGCTCTTTTATATTGTTTTCTCAAGTATGTGTGGGATCTGTTTGCGTTAATGTCATTTTGCCATTATCCATCCAGTTTCTTTTTAAGCATCCAGATCACAAGTCTGGATTACAGCACTGCAAACTACAGATTTAGAACACGTTGGTTCTGCTTCATTTTAGGCTGTTATTTATTGCCACCATAATGCAATACAATATAATTGCAAAAAATTCAACGTTTAATGTGTTATTATGCAAACCATTCATTTAACTGATCCATTTGTGTTTTATGCAGTTTAATCAATTTGTGTCCAAAACAATACCGTTGTGCCCCCAGTATATACATTTTTAGACTGATTGTATTTGTAGCCTGCAGATAATGGAATCTGCCAAAAACTGATCTCAAAGGTATCAGTCATTTGACCACATCCATTGCATTGAGTACATGCCAATGTACTCAATGTGCAAATCAGAATGTATTTGGTACAGCTGAAGATCTTTACAGCGGCCTGATTAGTAGAAAAAAGCACCATTTTGACCAGTCATGCTGCCTTAATTGGTCATGAAATCCATCAGAAGCTGTAACATTGTATTTCCCCCCCAAAAATAAAAACAATAGGTAAATAAAATTTATTTTTAGTTTATTGAAACAAGCCACACTGCTTATGTCAGTGATCAGAACATGGAACATTTTAGTACGAATACATAATAGAATATGTATAACTTTGAAAATGTACTATCAAGGCCACATAAGAGTTAAAACAATATGGAAGGCATCTGTAATAAATAAAGATCAAAACATTCCATGTAAATTTGCGATCCTGAGAAACGTTCCACTGATGTTAATAATAAGCAGCAACAAACAGTAATAAGTGGTATTATATACTGTCATACAGAGTAGTAAAGGAGTGTGTCACATTGTGTCCAAAGAACATAAATAATAAAATAACCCTCTTCCAATGAACTTTTCTCTATATTTTACATAAGATTGAAACATATTGCTAAAAAGAGAAATATATTGCAGCCTGTTCATAAAATAAAACAGTACTCTGCTTATCAGAGAAATAAATTAATGCAGCTGTTAAAAATACAAAAACCTACCATGGTAAAGTGATAGTTAACACTGGTTTTTGGGGGGGTCTCATCATGATGAGATTAATGGAAGTGAAGACATCTTGGGGGTGCATTAATCGAGAGACCACTCACACAGCCACTGCTGACACCGAGCCCTCTGCTCCTCAGTTTCCTCTGGGCTGACTTGACGCTCAACTCTCCCTGACTCCTTCGGGGTCTGGTCCTTCGCATCCTCTTCAAAGACCGCCTCCATTGCACCCTCTACAGTCTGGACCGTTCTCTGCGGTTCCCACTTGGCATCTGTATCTGGGATGAAGGGGTCAGGGGCGATGACCTGAATGGGCTCCTTTGGCAGAGGGATTCGCAGAAGGTAGGCATGCAGCATCATACGATAGGGGCTGTTGTCCTTGCCCAAGCTGTAAGTAAAGTCACCCACAATGGGATGGCCAACAGCACTGCAGTGCACTCTGAGCTGGTGAGTCCGTCCTGCGTGAACCAATCAACAGAGCAAATTGCATATAAGCTTCACAGAATAATGCGCGGGGTTTTTTCTTTTATAGTAATATTTTATAGACAGTGAAATCACCTGTCAGTGGCTGCAGCAGAACTTTGGTAACCGGCTCCCCTTCATATGTGCCGTACTCCAGCACCCTGAGCACAGTCTGACTGGGTTTTGGATTCTCACAGGCTGGGGAAGATCAAAAGCCAACAGTTGTCCCCCCAAAACTCCGACCAACAGTGGGGTGTTCTCAATTAACTATAAACGCAAAAATTTGAACTCTGACCTTCGGTTCCCTCTATGCACATCATGTGAGTCTTGCCCTCTGTGGTGTTTTTTCCAATGGCAAATTCTACAGTCATCTCCTTCTCCTCCACCGTCCCTCTGACCTGGGTGAGGGAACAGTGCAACCATAAGGTTTATTATGTTTTGTCGAGCACTTGCAGAACAAAGCGCTCAGCCAAACACCGATCTAAGCGACTAGTGGCGTGTGTAAATGGAGGATATGTTACCAGTGCCAAGTAAGCCTTTGTTACGAGTCGCTCCTTGAAAAATCTGTATGCATTCCCAGCTGCTGCTTTATTCAGAGCCACGCATAGCGCCCCACTGGTGGAGAAATCCAACTGGTGGCAAAACCTGAGAAAGAGCAGATGTATACTGTAGCATCACAGTAGCTTCCAATTTGTTGACTTTTTAGGTGGCCTAGCGGTTAAGGAAGCCCCGTAATCAGAAGGTTGCCGATCCGCCAAGGTGCCAATGAGGTGTCACTGAGCAAAGCTCCGTCCCCACACATTTACATTTACAGCATTTATCAGACGCCCTTATCCAGAGCGACTTACAATCACTAGTTACAGGGACAGGTTCGTAATGTACGAACCTGAAGCCGTAATATGTCACCGGATCGGCGAGTTCGGGGAAGCGGCGCTTCAGCTGATGTTGCACAGTCAGCTTCTCATACCACATCTTGCTGTCAATACGAACATCCCAGTGCTTGTTTACCACGATGTAGTCCGCGCTGTGGTGCAGCACTCGCAAGTTCTCCAAACTTGCGGCCTCCATTTCGGGCTCTTTCAGCCTGTCGAGAAATAAAAGGACGTTTGCAAGAGAGGAGGGTCAAGGTTTAATTTAGAGAATGCTACTTCTCTTTCAACACCGAACTCTTTACAACGTTCTTATTGCGCAAAACTATAACGCAATTTAGTTTGCCTAAACGGTGTAAAACCTACAAATGAAACTATGAAATATATATTTGTAAATTAAACCTGTCCGTACTGGTATAGTAAACGTAAACCAGGCTACATGATCAGAAGAACGTCTGTCGCGGAATCACAGGCGAAAGCTCCATGTGATCAAATTATTTACTTCCTGGTTCTGGTGACGTCGTCTTATTGCTTATAGTCACTATTGCGTCGGCATAGCGCAGTCGGCGCTCAACACGTAGCCATAACTTTTGTCTGCGTAAAATAAATGCAGCTTTGACGACGCAAAGAAGCTTGATCCTTGAAGCAGAAAAAATGTAAAGTCCTTAATAACTGCTGGTTTTCAGAAATAAATCGTGAATCTTACCTGTTTTGGGACGGGAAAAATTACACACAGGGTCATACAAATAATTAGAGCCATTTTCTTTTACGCAAAACCGAACGGCAACTAGGTGCGCATGCGTCGTTGTCCATTTTTATTCGCAAGGCATTGTGGGAGAGGCAGGTTTCCCAGAGACATGGCGGCCCGTGCTCTTGCACAGTGTGTCCGTTCACTCGCCCGGCCCTCCGCAAGGTTACACCCGGGAGCCGCGGTCGTCGGGCCGGCCGGCTCATCGTGGCGACGCTTCGCCGCGTTGTCGTGCGGCCAGAGGACGCGGCCGGCCGAGCGGGCGCGGGTAGGGCTTTCTTTCCCGCCGGTCCGGCCTAGGAGTGCGGGTCGTCGCGGTGACCTACCCGCGTCTTTCCCCCCCTGCACGCCGGCCGCTCTTCTGCGTTGGCGGGGTCGACCGCGATGATTGACCGTTTCTGCTTCCCTCGACCAGGTCCAGGTTCGGCCACCTCTGGCTCCGCCGAGTCGCCGGTACGGGGACCTGCCGCCGCTGACGCTCCAGTCCATCGGGGACCGAGTCATGTACGTGCTGAAGCTGTACGACAAGATCAGCCCGGAGAAGGCGAGTGTTGCGACTCTGAAACCCGCATCACGATTATACCCCAAAAGGAGGAGTTACTGATGGCGTTAGGAATGTAAACTTGGAATGTTTCAGTGGACTTCTTTTTTTTAAATCAGTTATCAAAACTTTGTAGTGCTTAGTTTTTTTTTTTTGGTCTTAGTTTTCTCTTTAGTTTTTACCTGCAGGCATGAAGCCTGGTTCCAAAATGCTTTCAGTGAAAATGGTGGTGGTATTTTTTTTATATATATATATATATATATATATATATATATATATATATATATATATATATATATAAAAACCATACTTGCCATGGTCCGTTGCAGACATGCACAGATGAGCTGCTGCAGGCCATTTCAGGTCAAAGGGTGTCCGTGGACCAGGTATCATTTAGGTGTAGTTTGTGTTGTCGTCATTTCATTGTCATGGGGGAACAGGGATCTCCAGGCGGTCCAGAGTATATTTATTTGGCTCAACTTTGTCCTTGACCATTTTTTTCATATGAATATGAACCAATTTTCTTTCAGCTTCAGACATCATCTCATTTCATGAAGGATCTGGGATTGGACAGTTTGGACCAAGTGGAGATTATAATGGCGATGGAAGATGAGTTTGGTAAATAACTTTTTATTTATTTATTTTTTTTAATGTTCCAATTTCATTGTAGGCATGCAGTCTAAATTGAATTGTGTGTGTGGTGATTCCTTATGTAAATTCACACAGGTTTTGAGATCCCAGATGCTGAAGCAGAGAGGCTTATGACTCCCCACGACATTGTACAGTATATTGCAAACAAGAAAGATGTCTATGAATAAGGTACTTGTACAGGTGCTATTACATGTGCATGAACATTAATAAAAAAATTTAAAAGTGCATAATGTAGGTGGTATCCACACCTTAAGGCATAGTGATCATAGACATAATGACTGTTTTACATTGAGTTAATTAGCAAAAGACACAAATTAGTTGGTTTATATTTAGATGCAAGTATGAGACAATGCAAATATTTAATTGTTTTCTTATAATGCCAAAATGTGCTTTGAAGACATGATTTTCATGCAGGCCCCTGTTCTTTCTTTCAGGTGTGATCAATGCATCTCTTTGATCCTGCAGCAGGTTTAATTTGGCAGTTGGTTCCATTCATTCAAATCTCTGTCTCTGGTTTTTGGTGTCCGCTGCCTTGTGTAGCGGTGTATTTAATAAAACGTTGTTTCCTTGGATCTTAAAGAAATTAAAATCTGTGTGTGAACGTTAACAGAAGTTGTACTGGTTTTAATAACTTTACTGCCACTAGATGGAGCCATTTATGGTGTCTGCAGTAACATTCATTTCACAGCCAGAACGGTGAGGGGAGGAGTTAAGTAAATAAATAGCACCATTAAACTAATTTAGATTTACCCACATGTGTAAATAGAGTAGAAGAGACCAGTAGATCAACTGTAATAAAAACTGATTGCACTGGGTAACTTTTTTTTTTTCTCTTCTTTGTCCCAACTCTGCGTAAATGAGTTGTGTCAGGAAGGTCACCCGGTCAATTGTGCGCACCACCAGACTGGCCGATCCGCTGTGGCGCCCCCTAGAGGGAGCAGCCGGCCACAGAGCAAACACCCAGTTTGACAGCACGGCACTAAATTATCTTCTGTAGAAAAGGCATTTAAAAGGACACCGGATGCATATTCATTAGTCTTTGCAGATATTAGGATTATAATAATACTGCTCCTCAGAGCATAAATACGTAGATCCAAGAAATCACTTCTATGGTGTGTCATATACTGACCCGCCACTAGATGACCCTACCTTCCTAAAACATGAAAACGGGATGAGAAGTGGAGGAGGGTATATAAGTCCAGTAGATATGTCGCCCGCTTGTGGTCTCCAAACGAACGGGTTTCTCCTCATTAATTTGTTGCTGCTGTTGTGTAATATAGTAAAAACTAATTTGGTCCCCGGCTGCAGCCCTCTAGGACCGGAATTGATGATTGGCTGTTTAATGCATTGATTCTTGAATAATTCTACCGAGACCCTTTAATAGCAAAGCACCATCCCCACACAATGCTCCCCGGGCGCCGGTCATGGCTGCCCACTGCTCACCAAGGGTGATGGTTAAAAGCAGAGGACACATTTTGTGTCACCGTGTGCTGTGCTGAAGTGTTTCATAATCACTTCACTTTCACTATACTGGAAGGCAGGCATTTCCACCTCTTAAAGTATTATACTTTTTTTTTTTTTTTTTAAACCGAAACTAAGACAGAAAAATGAAAACACATTCAGTGAATGTTAGGCTTTTATTGAGGGTGGTACCCAAGTTATACAGCTTTGCATTCTGAAGTCAATCAGAACTTTACAGTTATCAGTCTACAAGTACAGCCAACAAAAGACCTAATATCTAATCTACACCTTATTACATATTTCACTTAAGAGCACTAAAATTGAAAACCAAGCAACAGAGTAAAATAAAACACAACATCTGAGGAAACATTCATCACTACAAATGAGTTTCTACCGAGTATTATTGGACTAATTTAATCAATTAACCAATACAAATAAGGATTGTCCTTCAAAAAGTGCAGTTCCCCAAGTTACATTTCTAAGACCCCAGGAAGACATTTAAAAGTCCTTCCTGCTCTTTGTAGTTGGTAAATTGACATTGATTTGAATTCATCATTTAGAAAACAGTCCACCAAAAGCAGTGTGCATATACGTTACAAGTGAGCAAATCTCTTAGTTGTGTGTTTGTTAAATCTTTGTAAGAATTTGTAGTTGAAAATTTGTCTATTCTTGCGGTCCCCTTTGATACCTTTTTAAATGGAGGACTTGAGAAAGGGATGCAGTCACATAATGCTCCATCTGCTACAACTGGCCATCGTGAAAAAAATAGATATACCTAAAGAAATGAAAAATTTCAAATCATGGCACATGGTTCAGGATTTTTTTCTGAATCCTGTCACTACTGTGGTTAGGATTGGATTTCAGCAGAAAACACGGACATTTGAAGCCTCACCTCTCACTGCATAGACTTTCTTAGAATTCTTCCATCGTCGGAAGCTAAGATTCTAGCGCTCATTCATCGGTTTCTTTGTGCTGGTTTTACTAAAGCTTTTTAAGGGTTTTGTAAAATGACAAAACAGAAATAATCACAGTTTAAGTCAATTGCCTTAGCACATTGTTCAACAGTAGGAACCTTTAGAAGACATGGGTGTACTTTGCTCACAGGATTAAAAAAAAAAACAAAACAAAAAAAAACAGGAATTTCCATATAAAAGTAGAATGTCAGACCAAGCAATTTTTTCCTCCACTTCTTGCTGGTCACACAAAAGAGGGGGATTGTACATTGCTCATGAAAATTATCCTCCAAAGAGAGAAAAAAAAATCAATTTGCAAGTTACATTTTAAGCATAAACATTGTCAAGCTTTTAACAAAAGAACATATCCCTTTCCTCCAACTCCGAAATTTGGCATGACTGAATTTTCAGGTCTCAGAGAGACGTCCAACACCAGAACAGCTGTACATACATAAAACATGACTATCAGATGACCTCCAAATAAAGAAAATAAAGGGGTGCCAAATGGCTTTTCCCTATGCTACTGATTCACTCCGTTATACAAAGACAGGGTGTTCTGAGGAGAGGAAAAAAAAATTATAATAAAAAATTCAAGACAGAAAGAGACAGCAAGGAAGATCCAAAATCAGAACCACTGCACAGTGCCAACCTTCAGAACACCAATGACCCTGGACAATGGTCAGGCCACCGGAAACACTAATCTCCTCCTCATTGCTGAAAAACACACACACACACACACACACACACAACCACAGCAACCTAGCAACAAACTAGTCAGCACGATGGGCCACCACAGGCTCCGCCTTCACACAACCAGCTCACACCACTGGCTCCTTCAGCACGGAAGAATAGCACAGGCCAGAAACAGAGCTCAGGCACACGCACAAAAAAAATAAACCAGCATCACCACACCATTATTCAGATATAGCCAATGTACGCGAAACAATCAAATAAAAGGACAGACAGCACACTCCTCCATCCGAGCCATATAAATCCAAAGCTAAACTCTTCCAGGAAAACAAATACAGTACAACCTAATCAGCTTTTTATGTACACCAAGTGCAAATCCAAGGCTTTTTGCTTAAAGTATTTTTTTTTTGTATAATTTTTTCCTCCAAAACCTGTTGTTTCCAATGTTCCACAAAATATTTGTTTAACAAATGAGAAGCAAAATGGAATTAAGTAAACAACTCTTCTGATTGAAGTATATTTGGTAAAGCGGTTACTTAAAATGGTTCAATACTGGCACACCACCATAAAGTCAGGGTAATACTCAAGGTTCTGTACTATGCTTTTGAGTCATTAAATACAGATTAAAAACACAGTGAGCGAGTTTTAAATTGTCAAACAAAACTAAAATGGAGAGAAAAGGAAAAAAAGGAGGAAAAAAAAGCTTAAACACAAATATTAAGGTCCATGGCTTACCCTAATGCTGACATCTCACTTTTTCTTTGAAGCTTTTTTTAATATTGTGCATCTTCAACTAAACAATCAATAAATGTATATAGTCAGTAAATCTTCACACATTGTTTAAAATGTGTGGACTTTAACCTACCAGCAATAAGATTACATTCACCCCTGCTTGAGCCTTCCATGGCTTAAGTTACAGAGGCTAGCCATTTTAAATGACAAAACCAGCTCTGGAGAGGAAACTAAAACAGGTAATGAGCAGCCAAAAAAGTTGATTTATTAATATTGTAAGGAACTTCAGATTAACACAACCAAACTGTACATATTACAATCATAAATCTATTTGTAAACAGTTAAAAGCCACTTGACTTGTTTGCATCTTCGGACACAATTCGAATCAAGGCAATGAAATGTGGACGACTTTTGCACTGTTAAAATTGTTTTTTTTTTTTTTTTTTTTTTTTTTTTCCAACACCATCTCTGGCAATGAGAAAGATTCAAAAAAGAAGGTATTTGCAATTATTGAAACATATAAAACATTTCATCTGACAAAAGAAAAAGCAATTCTGTAGGCCTTCAGAGGCTACAGTATGCATAGTTACAGATTTCTGCTTTTTCTTTATGTTGACAGTTACATTGACGTCACAGAGCGGAAACATCGAGCCACTCAACAGGAAGGAAGGGGTGGGGCGTTTGGGTCGGGGGGCAATATGATGATTCAGCAAACCATATCCACCCATTATTTAAAAAAAAAAAAAAAAAAAATGAAAGAAAGAAAGGAGAGCATATTTTTGAAAGCGGTATGTAGAACATCTCCAGCTTAAAGCAGTTATTTGGCAGAGAAAAACTTACAGAGCTATAAGTAGTTTCAGTGCTAAAAGTTGGATTTTTCCTACAAGTTTCTACAGGGGAAAACTGGCTATATTTCCTGAGAACCATGCTGGTTATTTAGCAGACAAGAGGAATAGGTAAAATAACCAACAACATGGCCAAACACTGATCAGTATTCCCAGAGATAGAAAGCTTCGTCTTCATCCTCAATATATTTTTCATTTAATTTTTTAAAGATTTTTTTTGGACTTTTGTACTTTTTTTTGGAAGATTTTTTAAATTTATATACTTTTTATGTTGATTTTTTTGTTGGTTTTAATTTTTATTTTAAAATGAAGGAAGAATGAACATACTTTCCCCCTCAAAAGTCTGTAAACAAGAGGGCACATTGTGGCACCTCCAAAACAAAAATTGAAAGCCTATTTGAAAGTGCTGTTCCCCCTGGCTTGCAGGCTGGGTTTGCAAGTCACAGCTGTGGCTACAGTTTTTACACACTGCAGAGCTAAATTCTTTAGTTTTAAAACACAAAATTGGTGCAATACTTAATTCTGTAATATCATCAAATAATCCTAAGTCAGCATTTATATTTTGATCTTGAACTCCACAATACCACAATAAGGTAGGCGTACATCAAGGCATAGTAGAGCGCACACTTTTAAGAACATCCTTGAGTAAACAACTACACTGGAACTGTCGGCTCCCTCGATATTGCAGATTATACTGAGAAAAACCACATTCAGTGCAAAGTTAAAAAAGCTCATACTCGAACATTGTCAGCAAACAAACGCAAATAAAAAATATATAATAAAAAGAATTGGAATTCAAATAAACATGATGAATAAACATATGAGCTCAATTGAAGCTTTTTTCTGTATGAAGAGCACTACCTGGAAGTGTAAATACATCCTTTCACATTATAGTATTGGCCTGCATGATTCAAGTATTCGAACTGATATGTTTTGGGCTAAAACAAAGTGGACATATGTGCAGAGAAAAACGTAACTTATTTCCACAGGGCGACCCTGTCTTATTTTTGTAAGTGAAGTGTCCAACTAGTGCCTTTTGTTTATTTTTTTTTTCCTTTTTCTTTTTTGTCTCATCATATGATTACGATTAACTACTCCACGCTGAGGTCACGGTTATGTTTTCTTCTTCTTTTTCTAAGTCAGAAAGATGTACTACATAGACTCCCCACCTCCAGTCAGGTGATCAACAGGAAGGAAGGAGCTGATAGGGGAGGGGCTACTGATTCTGGCCCCGTCAACAGCACTCGGGCTGCCCCACAGGCTAGTGGAATAACTGGGAGCCCCCCAGAGAGAGGAGCCATGGAGGTCTCCGCTGCCTGCACCTGACAGGCTGCTGCCATTCCAGTGAATTGGATCAGTGCGATTTGGGAAAGGGTGGGAACCCTCAATGGATCCGATCCGGTTCTGAGAGGAGCCCAGCGTCTGCCAGCTGGGAGAGGCAGTCATGGACTGACCTTGTGCAAAGAAACGGTTAATTTCCTCTTCACTAGCAAATTCAGCGAGAATAGTAGTGTTCCCTAAAACGCACCTGAGGAGAGGGAAGAGAAGAGAGCCAGGTCAGGGGGGTTTAACAATTATATGCAGAACCTATAAAGTAGGTTTGATAATGTCATGGAAATCGATATCAAACAAGAAATAATTATAAAAAATGTTATGGTGCAGAGTTTATTGTCTAAAGACAACCACTTCGTGCAATACAGACAAAAATATTTGTTCATCAAATTGTTCAGACCTGTTTTCAGCTGGTGCGGATACGGTTACTTACATGTGCAGAGACTTTTGAGCCTTGGCAGCCTCGTCCTTTGAGCTGTAGCAGACGACAGCGTTGCCATGGGGCAGGTTCAGGTGGAATGTAATCAGTGGGCCATGCTGCATACACAGCGTCCGCAGGGTGGAGCCATCGATCTGGCGGGAAGAGACACAAAAACACACTAACGTCTAAACCTCCTAGTGGGTGACACACACGCCTATGAAGCGGAAGACCCAGGTTCAAATCCCACTTACTACTATTGTGTCCCTGAGCAAGACACTTAACCCTAAATCGCTCCCTATAACTACGGAATATAAGTCGCTCTTGATAAGGGCGTCTGATAAATGCTGTAAATGTAAATTCTGCAATTTTTTTCCCCAGCAATTAATTAATTACTTAATTGATTGATTTATACACCGCACTCTTCAAATGAATGAGTGGTATGAATCACAATCCTGAGTTTCAATGGAAGAGAGCCACATACCTGAGGTGTAAGATTTTTAAGAACAAGCCAATTAGTTCTCCCTGAGCTGCTATCACTCCAGCTGGAACCTGAGAAGGACACAGTCAGACACGTTCAAAACGCTCATTCTTAAATGTCACAGAACTCAGACAAAATGTCAGCCATGCACCACCAACCAGGAGTGAATCTGGATTCGGAGCCGCCCCAGCCCGCAAGCCTCATAGAGCCGTTGTCCCAGGATGAAGGCGGCGGCTTTTGGCCAGTGAGGCCAGGAGGGGGGCGGGACGGAGCAGAGATGCCTTTTGAGGGGAGAGGAACCTTCCACAGCTCATGAGCCAAAGAGGTGTTTGTGACTGTACCAGGGGACCATTTAGAGTCACTGTTTCTGGCTGAAGACCAAGGGTTTAAAAAAAAAAAAAAAAAAAAAAAAAAAAAAAACATCTCAAACATGTAGCAAGGACTTATTTCTGAATCTCAATTTAGAAAAGTAATTATGAACTACCTGAAGTGCTTTGTGCTGTACTGCTGAGGGAACCATTGTGGTTGGAGGCACGAATGGATGACCAGGCACTATTTGAAGGCAGCATGGTGTTAAGTGATGAGGATGGCCCTGTGGAATCAAAGCAAGAGCATTGAAAAGAACTGTCCAGAGGGACACCATGCATGCACATAAGGGGGCACGCACGCACACACACAAACAAGCAGAGCTGCATACCATTGTTCCTGTCCCTGAGGTGATCAACATCCCGCACTGTATTAATGGAGAGGTTATTGATCACACTGCCGGGAGTGACAAAGGGGTCAGTTTCAGGATCAATGTTTGGATATCCCTTCCAGGGTTCACCAGGGCGGAATTCTATAAGAGAGAATGGATTAACACTGCTACACATACACATGCATGCATCTAAACTGGATGCAATGTTGTGATTGCTGAAAATAATACACTGCTGTAATTGCTTTAAAAAAAATGAATCTTCTCAATTACATGATATTGACAATATTTATTGGCAGTTAGTTGCACTAAAGTTGGCAAGAGATTATTTGCTATGTGATACACATCAGCATACACAACTCGGCATTTAACAAATCACCTATTGTGCAGCCAGGGTGCAGTGCGTGGGGACGGTCCAATAATCAAGAGCACCTCAGTGCCACCTTGACAGTTGCTGGATTCGAGCATGCGACCTTCCGGTCACAAGTCCGCTCCCTTAAATGATATTACTAGCAGATGTGCAATGTTTTGTTTTTTGGTATTCTAAGACAGACTTGCTAAATGCAACAAACTGATTAGAGCTGCTTGATTTCCGTATTCTGAATACATCACAACCATGACTATTTATCATGTCCAGTGTGACTGCTCACCTGGTGGCCAGTTGACATTGCTGGAACTATGAGGTGATTTGGCACGACTGGGCCAGCCGTCTCCCACTGAGCCTGGGGGGCTGATGGGAGAGTTGCTGGCATTCATAAAGTCATACGGACCAAAGGGGGAGTCATCCAGCCTCAGCCCAGAGGAAATAGCACCTGCAAGATTAATATTATATTAGTCAACCAAACAAGCATATTGATTTCTGATTTACAGGGAGGGCAAATCTCACCAGGTTTGCTGGGATTTTGATCGAGAGGTGAGTTGGAAATGTCCATGGCAGTCCACTTTTTGAGGCGGGACTGGGGCTCCTTATATCCAACACTACCAATGTCTAGGTTGTTTACATTCAGGTTTGAGTTTAGGCCTGAGGATCAAAAGGACAGAAATTTATATGAAAACAATGCCAAACATTATGACTAAAACTAAAAGCACCCTTATGAAGGATACTGATGGTAATTTTGTTCATTTCTTCCAATCAACTAACTCTTTTAGCAAACATGTAAAACTCCTAATAAAAACATTAACATTTACCATATATTTAACTCCGTATTGCAAAGATGCAGAAATTACATAAAAAAAACACCACTGAATTTAGTTTGCAAAACAAAACATGGTGATCAAAACCAGAATTAACCATTAAAAATGTTCAATAGCTAAAAAATAGATTACCCCGTTTACATCATGTTTTAGAAGGCTGAAATCACATTGGTATAGGAAGAACGAAACGCAAGGTTTATTCACCTCTTGCTGACAGACTGCTGTTGTCAGGACAGGCAAATGTCCTTCCTGCCCGGGATGGGATAGGTGAGCTTGGCCCCATGTGGCCATTACTCAGGCCAGGACTAAGGAGACCATGAGTTTGACTATTGCCAGCTGGGTGATATCCTGACATCTCAGAGGCAAACATAATGTTGGGTTTGGCAGCTTGGTGCAACAGAGAGTCAGCCTGGCCTACACTGGGTACACACCCACTTAAAGGAAAGCTACTGTATGAGCTCATGGTGTTTTGTTCTTTCTGTATGTCGGGTGCATTCTGGGGCATGAAGTTGTCCAGGTAAGACTTGAGACCAGGCTGGTGAAGAGAGGGAGGCTGAGGT
Organism: Denticeps clupeoides; assembly: GCF_900700375.1. NCBI lineage: Eukaryota > Metazoa > Chordata > Actinopteri > Clupeiformes > Denticipitidae > Denticeps > Denticeps clupeoides. The sequence continues at coordinate 14,375,013 of NC_041713.1, forward strand.
GAAGTTTGATGCTTCATCAGGGAAGGGTCCAAGTGACGAGGTGGCTGGATCATCTGCTGGGAATGGCCCAGTGGGCGACCCTGCATGTAGAAAATAAGACAGTCAGGCATTTGAACAGAATGCATTGTGTTCCATGTTAGTTCTGATAGGGCAGCACATGTACCTGCTGTTCCTGTTGACGTCCATTGACAGGCATAGCTCTGGGGTTCACTTTTTGCTGCTGAGCCAGAAGGCGCTAAGACAACAAGAAACACTGGACTCAGAACATTGACTAACACCACCAAACACCACAGTGCCTATTTGCAACAATGAATTGAAGTGATGTTTCATACCATATGTAACTTAAAAAAGGAAAGCAACACATTTTTATTAGTAAACATACATTCAATTTGACTACTTGTTTAAATTAGATTTTTTACACATTAAAACAAGATCTACTAATACAAAAAAAAAAAAAAAAAAAAAAACTATAACATGTCCAATGTGGTCAAATTACCACCATAATGGGGTGTCATATTTTCATACCTGCAGCTGGTTCAACTGGGAGAGTTGAGACAGCTGGTTTAATTGGGACAACTGGTTGAGCACAGCAACCTGCTGTGGGCCTAAAAGGTTCAGACTTCCATTACTGGGAGGATATTTAAACAATGATGGGGGCACCTGAAAAATAGACAGGGCACCACATTACTTTCACACAGAACCAAAAGCAAAACCAAAAACAAGGGGAAAAACAGAAGAGAACACTACCTGAGAGGACTGTAGAGCAGGAGGCACTTGACTACGGAGATTGGGCTGAACAGTGTTTGGAGGTTGTGCTGAAGGCTGTTGTGGGTTTCGGCCTTGTGCTGCAGAGTTGTTGCCACTGAACATAGAATTGACATTCTGTAGAAAAAACAGATTATTTGTGTGCAGTTAATAAATGTAGCAAAATGTAGATGACACCTAGGGAGAAACACACACACACACACACACACACACACACACACACACACAGGGGGACCACAAAGTATTCAGACCCCCTTTCACTTTTTTTATACTGCAGAAATTTGCTAAAATCATTTAAAGTTTATTTTTTTCCCTCATTAATGTACACATGTAATGTAATAAAATATTACATGGTCCTAAGTTTAATGTTGGGACTGTATCAGAGAATCTTATTTCTCACCACCTTTGAGCCCTTCAGGTGTTTTTCATTCAAGTAAGCTTTCATATGTCTTGCACTGAGGATAGGCTTCCATCCAATCTCTGAGCATGCTCTTCACTGACAAGTCTGAGCCTTATCAGGGCTCTTAGTTTGTAAACTCAATATTCTATAGAAATCGAACGAGAATTGCTGGTGTCTTCCTCTTGTAAATTGCTTTGGATAAAAGCGTCTGCTAAATAAAGTAAAGTAAAGTAAAGCTGTAAGGTCTTATATAGACAGTGTATCTTTCCTCATCCAATACAGCTGGACTCAAATGAAGGCATAGAGCAATCTCAAGGATGATCAGAAGAAATGGACACCACCTGGGTTAAATATGTGTCAAAGCAAAGGGTCTGAATACTTATGACCATGTGATATTTGTCAATATAGGGTGCTGGGTGTACATTAACGAGGAAAAAAATAACTTAAATGTTTTTTTTTAAATGTTTGCAAAATAACAAAGAATGAAAAATAACTTTCTGTACCCACTGTGTGTGTGTATATATAAACAATAAGTCCATAAACCACTTAAAACATGCAAGGGGTAAAAAGGACACCACAAAACTCCAGGCTCTAACTCACCTGCCTAGCAGAGACAGAGTTAAGGTGGTTTGGGCCTAGCATGGGGCCATGGTTAGGCGGCACATTGTTTGGAGGGGAATAATTGTGGTTTTGAGGATCTTCCACTACAGACATGTCATAAGTCGAGCCAGAGTGTGTGAGCTGCCCCAAAATCACCCAGCAAGCAGAGAAAGGAGTGCACAGCAGCAACCAAGCAGAGGAATGAACCGGTCATGAACCAGGAGGTACATAGAAAAGTAGCAGAGGAAGAGTTTAAAATAAAAAACAAAAAAAAGAATGCAGGATTAGAATTAGCTACAAAACACTGCTAAGTCTCGAGCAAAGAGGAATAGGGGGTATTACACCCAAAAGAAACCCTGCATGCAACTGCTATTCAGGCACACCTACCCACCATTACACAAGAGCAGCAAAACAATCAGGGAGAAAATGGCAGAAAATGTGCAGCACACATTCAGTCCACTAGACGGTGCTGTTTGGCACACAACTGCAGAATGGTCCAGGCAGAAGTGCAAAGAGATCAATAACAACTGACCTTATCAAAATAGGGACTGCGGTCCTGTGAGTCTTTGTGGACTGGGTGTCGCGATGCAGAATTCTTGCCGTACTCGCCCATGGTGAGAGGGTGCTTGTCAACATCCATCCGCTTATCACTCAACATCCCTGAGAAATTTACAAAAAAAATAAATAAATTCTCTGGATGAAGGAAACTAATTATTTATGACTAATGACTATTAGACAATTTATTCAAATGATTGTTTTACCACAATATGGCAATATCCCAAAACATTATCACAACCAAAGATGTGTAGCCCTATTAGGCACTGTATTATTCATGAATCACAAATCCAAAGCTAACTGTAATGATTAACAACGTACCTCCAGGAATGTCCATCTTATTGCTCTTTAGAGATTCATCTACCTCCCTCTGAAAAACAAAGCATGCTACTTAGATTTGTCATTCAAAAAAGCAAAGTCTTTATGCTAGTCCCACTAATAATTGATCAGAATATAGATGACTTGATCAGAATGATAAAAGTAGAAGACTCACTGGGAAATTCATGTTGTTGAACTGCTTCACAAATTGATTCATCCAAGGGTCATCTGGCTTGTTAGCCTGTTTGTTCATCTGTGGGGGGAAAAAAAAATAAAAAAATTATATATATATATATATGTGTGTGTGTGTGTGTGTGTGTGTGTGTGTGTGTGTGTGTGTGTGTGTGTGTGTGTGTGTGTGTGTGTGTGTGTGTGTGTGTGTGTGTGTATTAAACAATACCAGTCACGTTCACATTAATACACTACCCCAACCCCACCCCCAAAACAAGAACATTCAACTTGAACACTGCTAATTACCTTCGGAGGCATTTTCTTCATGTAAGACCAATTTCCTGATTGGTTAACCTCCTGTGATTGGGTGTTGTTCCACATGCCAATCTCCACTTCCTCCTCTTCCTCCCAGTTTGAAGGGCAAGGTCCTGACATGGACATCTCTTCACCACCCCAACTATCTTGCATAGGTTTGGCTCCTGCGAAAAGTAATCAGTCTCTTAACTACAAGAAACATTGTAATCTCCAGGAACACTTATTTTAAAATATTTAAAAGCATGTAGCCACTTGGTAGTTCTAACTGACCAGTCTTGTGCTGAGGCTGCTGGCCAGCTGAACCACTGCCCCAGCTACTGTTTCCGGACTTCTCTCTGCACGGCTCTTCCCATTTAGAGCCTGTGTCCATGGGCTTTCCCCAGGCAGAGGTGCCATTGTCCACAGTGACTGGTGGCACTGCTGATTCAGCCCATGATGAAGACTCAATTTTCTGTGGTCCAGCATACTGCTCCCCCCACCCTAATTGGAAGCAGGAAAAAAAAAAAGTACTTAAAAAAAGTGAAGTATAATGGCCACCATGTTAAAGGGGAAGTAACATACTAAGGCAAGAGGACAAATAAAAAATACTTCAACAAAACTAAAGGAATGAATAACAGGGACCCTGGCCTGTGGAAAAACATGCCTTATGTAAGTTGTGTTTACTTTCAAGCGGTAGACATATCTATCTGCTCACATTTGACCAACAAGGTTCTTGCAGTTTCACAGTCCATCAAATGCTCTGAATTCTTATATTAAAAATAGCTTTGTACATGTGTCCTGCTTCTCAAGTTGCTGCCACATGACTATGTAATCTAAGCTTATTTTTCCATGTGTACAGCTCAACTGGAGCCAAATACTAGGGCAAGGACATCACTAAACTAAATAGCAGCAATGGAATAGAGGACTTTAATACACTTCAAGTAATAAAAAAGGATAATGAGATTTCTAAATATATTTCTATAATTTAGGTATGAAATATTTATGGAACAATACATGAGCCAATCTGCACTAGATGAAATACCTGAGTTGCAAGTCTTGTCTTTCGAGGGTTGTGAGGGCTGCTGTCCACCATGGGGCTCATTCTCCCCTGCATTGTTCTTGTTCCACATGTTCACACTGCTGTGGCTGTACTTATTGGGGTCTCCCCAAGCAGAGGTGCCATCATCAATCTCCATCCTGCGCCTTACTGACTCAGGAGAGGGTTCTTCCCAACCAGTTGGTTCTTCTTCTTTCATTTGAGAAGGCATTGGACCTCCCAGCCATCCTGAGGGTTTATTTGAGCTAGAAGCCACAGTCTGCGAATTCAGGGGGGGAGCCCCCCTGAAGGAACCTGCGTTGGAATCCTGTGATTTACCCCAGTCTTGATTACAAGATTTAGTGGAATCTCCCCAGCCTTGGGGGTTGTGGCTTGGTTTGACTGGCTCACCCCAGCCCTGGCTCGGATTGTTAGGCTTGGAAGGTTCACCCCAGCCACTACTTGGGCCACTTTGGTCAGGAGTGTTTGCTCCTCCAGTGCCTCCCCAGGTGTTGTTGGTGCAAGAGCGACCAGGCTCACTCCATCCTGATCCAGAGCGGTCACTGTCACTGTCCCAGCCACCAGAGCCAGACTTTTGGGATTCACCCCATTGATTTCCACGAGGTCCATCTCCCCAGCCCTCACCACCAGAAGGCGCGCCCCATCCTTGTTTAGTTTTCTGAGTGTTATTCCAGGTGGAAGACTTGTCTTCCTTGCTGCCTCCCCAAGAGGAACTACCCTTGTTCATGGAGACTGAAGTGTCCTCCCATCCACTCTGCCCAGTCGGGCCTTTGATGTCTCCCCATCCAGAGGTGGGCTTAGTATCAGTCCATCCAGATCCTGAAGAATCGCTACTGTTTGTGATGGTTCCATCTCCCCACCCACCTGAGTTTGATGTCTGGGAAGGAGCATTGCCCCAACTTGACATGCCATTTCCTGCTTTCTTCTCAGCACTCGAGACATCCCAAGCAGTGCTTTGCCGCACTGGGGTCTGACCCCATCCAGTGTTGGACAGAACACGTGGATCCATGTCAGATTTGGAGACCACTGGCTGCATGGACCCATGCTGGGTGCCTCTTCTGCGGCTAGCACGCTGACCATCCCGCTCACTGTGTCCACATGAGCTTTCACCACTGCCTTCACTGCCTGTAGATTTGTTCCATGTACTTCCTTGAGATGCCGGACCATTTCCACCACTTATTCCCAGAGCATCATCCTCCAAGGACTTCCAGCCATTTGTTCCCTTCCTGCTCCCATTTGTGCCATCATTGGAATGCTGATTGTTGCTGGGCAATGTGTTCCATTCCCCATTGGAGACCTTAGTGCCAGTGTTTGAAGAAGAGGAGGAAGAGGACGAAGAAGAGGAGGAAGAAGATGCACTACCCCAGGGGCGGGGGATCCCCGCAGGGCCCACGCCATTCCCTACTCCCCATGAGGACATGTTCTGTGGGACTGTTGAGCTAGAGTCCCAGCCACCTGCATGAGTGGACATCCCGTTGCTATTATTATTCTTCAAAGAAGCAGCGCTCACAGTGGAGCCATTCGGCCCTGACTGCATTAGAGTTGCGTTCACAGTGTCATCCACAGCTTGGCCTTTAGGGACTGGGCATTTATCTCCAGGGTAATTAGTGCTGGAGGGAGCTCCCCATACCGTACCGTATGACCCGCTATTCATTGCTTCGCCATTGCCATGCTGTGAAATGGAAGTGCCATTAGAGACTGGAGAGATGGAGAGCTGAGGGGATCCCCCGGTGCTCACAGGCCAGGCTCGATGCCCTAGGGGCTGCTCGCTCATTTGCACTGAACCTGTAGAGTTTGGTAAACTAGAGGTCATCGTGTTAGTAGTGTTATTTGGTCCATTAATTTCAGTGTTAAGGTTTTGAGGCTGCCCACTTAGAACCTTGTTTGTACCATTTACTTCAGAATCAGCAATGTTGTCCTGCAGACCACCCCAGGACATCTTAGAGTTAATACTCGGAAGGCTGGGCATTTGACCTATGGTGCTTCGTTGAGTGTTGGTGCCACTGTTACCGTGGGGGTTAGGCTCAGTGCTCTGCAGAACAGGCCAGGCACCATGGTTGGCATTTGGGTTCAAAGTGCTTGGATTTATACCTCCATTGGTTGAGGGACCTTGGGTACCCCATGCATTTAATTTGCCATGGCTACTTTCTGCCATCTTGCCGCTGGCATTCTCTCCTGAGCCTTGGCATGTGCTTAGCATCGAGCCATTGGAAACACACAACGGGCCCTTTACACTCCCATTGCCCATGTTATTGCTGCCGTTTGAAACCATGAAAGGAGAACTCTGACCGTTGCCTTGTCTATTGCCATTGCTGTCGCCGCCAGTGTTCCCAGAAGCCATTATGCTAAGGTTTTTCTCAGACCCGCAGCTGGATGCAGAGTCAGCGTCCATACATTCTGAGGCCAACTCTGGGTCACAGATGTCTACAATGACTTTGCCCCAGTTGCTGTTTGAATCACTGCCAGAACTCCAGGGCAAATTTTCATACTGCGAATCAAGGCCAGTATGTTCCAAACCTGTAGACAGAGAGAGAGTGGGGAAGGGAAGAGAAAAGGATCACTGTAAGTAATCACCTTGGCCAGCAGTCATACGACACCAAGGACAAAAACTATGGAGCTGCCACCACCACCACCACAACAGAGAGTATTCTTCATTATATGAAATGAGACTAAGCAAAAAGTGTTATGCATTCTTAAGGTTGTGGCGGGGTGAGTGTTGTATTAAACTGAGCAACTGACAAAACTACCATGACAAAACATGAAAAACACGCTATTTAAAATAATGGTATAAAACAAAGATGCCACAACTACAAGTAAACACATTAAGTGAAAAAACACAATGTTTTACTAGTAGTATATTTGTTTTTGGATCAAGTGATATTAGAGATGCCTGACCACAGACAGAGCCCAAGTCCTACTGAGAGCAGTCCTGCTTTACTCTGGCTTGAACGGAGGTGCAGCTGCCACCATTTTGTAGCAGCAGCATGATCCTGCCACATGCCAGAGGATCAAGGAGTGTAAAGCCTGGAGGACAGCGCAGGGCTGCAGCGAATAGAGCATTTGTTCACTCTTTTGTTTTGACTGCAGAGTTTCCCACTGAATTTTAAAGCTAAATAAAGCAAACTCACTGAAAAGGGTCTTTTAAAGAGGCAAACTTTTTTTTTTGCTGGCCCTTTCACATTCCCCCTCAAGAAAAGCGAGCAGTCCTAATTTCTGCTAGTCTGCTCTTGCTCCTTCAAATCATACTGCAAGATGGCTGCCAAGCTCCCCAGAGAACTGTCCTCTTGCCAAGTCTGAGAGCAGAAACTCTCCTGGTCTGATACAGGCATGCTGGGACATAAAAAAAAAAAAAAGTCCAGGCTTTTCTCAAAACGTCAACCCTCACAAAAATGTGACAGTTTCAGACAATCACATTCAGCACTGCTATTTGAATCATAGCTTTATGATTCTGTTTACTTAAACTAATTACATATTGTGATGTTTCAGCACAACGTGGTTACAACAAATCACTTCCCTGAACTGTTCTTACAGAAAACTCTGAATATGAAACATGACTTATTTTTGTGTGCTCATTCATATATATGGCCATTTTTAAGAAGGTTTTAATAAAACAGCTGTAATTTCTGAAGCCCGCTGAAGCATGTCAGCACATGATGAAGTTCAACACCACAAGCACAAAAAAAAATAAAATCCCATCACCTTGCACACTACACAAGCAACTACTAAAAATCTCTGGATCTACAATGGAGTTAGTGAGCTGGTGAATAGGGTGGAAAAATGGGAATCACCTGTTTGGTTAGGGGAGTGGCTGACGGAATCCCGAATGGGAGCCATGCCTATGAGAAAAAGACGACACCATAAGGACAGGACAGGGCGACCTGTCAGCTAGGAGGTGGACAATTTTCCAAAAAGTAATCAGGCCAGAGCATTACTTGTAAAAAGGTAAGAGATAAGTGCTATGGAAAGAGTTTCACTGAAACGGAATCTAAACCCATATAAAGTAAATGGATGGGATAACTGAAGCACATTATTTGTACATACAGTAATTTCCCCAAATAATTTAAACTATAAGCTTGCACAACACACACAAAAGCAGCACTCTGAAGGCACATTGCCTATACAAAATGAGCATTTCATAAAGGGCTATTTAAATAAGTTTTTTTTTTTTTTTTTTTTAATGTCATACTGCACAGAAGACATTAAGAAACTACTGTCTCACAAGAAGGTGAAAAGCCACTTTGGCCATTTACAAATCAGCTTTACCAGTACATTGGAGTGGACCATATGACCCAAAAATAGAATCATGATATTTCAGATAAATTTGACAGCGTGCATAAAAATGACCAGGGGTGGTCCTAGCCTGTTTGGTGCCCTGTGCTGCAAATTTTTTTTTTTTTTTTTTTGTAGAAATCACAAAATAAAATCTTTGAATGCCGGGGGGGACTGCCTGATAAAAAATATGAACAAGCATAGTGTTACTTATTATAAATATATTCAAACAATATTTTTAAATGTAAACTACAGCTGAACATAGAAAATACAAAAATGTTCAAATAATCACTCGTATCATTCAAATACCTGGTATTTCACTGGTTTTATACATGTGACAGAAACTCCACTATCAGTAGAATTGACCAGATATTGTTTTACCTGGAATATAGTTATGCTATATGTTGAGGTATCGGTCAAAATAGTTTATTTTACAACTTTCTGCTGCAGTGCTTTTGCAATGGAGACGTTACCCCTGCAAAAACAGTTACATTTAAATGCACTTATCAAATTATATACCTCAACATATACCATCAAATTTATACTGCAATATGAAGTTTATGCCGTATCGCACAGCCCTACTCCTGAGTTAACTGCCTCCTGGGATTTCAGACAATCCTCAGACAGACTTGGGTGCTGATGCTTGAGATGGTGAAACAAGTTATTTCCCACTTTCATGTTTACAGGCTACTTTACCGTGGTCTATTCTGCATTTCCTTGTGTTTATCCAAAATAATTCTGCTGCTTTTTTATATGCTTTGCTTATGACCAAGACACCAGACGTAATCACGCAACAAAATGAGCGCAAAAACATTTTTACAGATTTAATTATGGACAAAATATGACCAACCTCTACCAGTATATGCTTAAAACTGCTGCAAAGTTTTTAAAATGCACAATATGCCCCAGAGATCCGTGAATCATATTGAATGTAGCAACAAAATCCCTGCACTTGTCCATGAGCACAGGCAAAAAAAAAAAAAAAAAAAAGTCGGAGACTTGGGAGGAGCATGGCGTGGATGACAAGAATGGTCCTATGAATTTACCTGAGAGGAGGCCGTTGTCGCTGTGCTGCAGAGCCCCCTCTCTTGTAAGAGCGTCCCCTAGCTGGCTGGAGCTGAGCTGCACGTGAGTTCCCAGGGTGGCAGCGAGGATGCGTCAGGCTGCCCACGCTTCAACAGCTGCTTTTGTCAACGCTGGCCGAGACACGGCTGAAGGTGACTGAGCGGGTACCGAGGCAGGGCTTGGGGCTGGCTGAGCACTGGGGCCCTGTTGGCATTGCTGATGGCGCTGAGTACAGTGGAGATGCCTCTGCTGGGATTGGCAGACTGGAGCTGGCTTAAACTAGACTTGATATGTTCTGGCACTGAGGCGATAGTTAGGAAGGGGGGTTTGGAGTGGGGAAGAGAGAGAAACAGAATAATATTAAATATATTCCAAACGAGTTTGGAGTAGAAAAATATGAGTTAACCCAAACAATCAAGAGTGAGGGGCACTAAACGAGACGTCTGATTATGAACTTGTAAAAATGCTCCTTATTCTGAGTGCTTGTACTGCAGACCTGCAAACCAAAAAACCCTCGAGTGTTACACAACAGGCTTTAACCAAGAGATTTCCAGAGCGACAAAACCTCTTAGGACAGAGGGAGACTGTGGGCTTCAGGCAGAAACACACATTTAAGTCAGTGGCAACTTAAAAAAAATAACACACATTAATGCAGACCCTATACAAGAAGAAAAGTTGGAAGACCTTCAGGGAACGCATTGGTATGTACTGCTACAGACCGAGACGCCAGTGACTCAGAAAGAATTTCCTTCCAGCATGTCAAAAGAAGGGTCTAGTGTAAGAGAGTGGGTGCATAAAAGCTACCAGTCACATACTAAACCAATAACATATAAGACAGTCACATGAAATGTCTCCCTTTCTATCATTGAGAAGATCAAAAAAAAAAAAAAAAAAAAAAACACCACCTCTCGGTTTGATACAGGGGGATTTCCTCTTTAAAGTGATCTCATGGTGCTGCAATTCAGGGCATATTCAAAAAGCAAGGGAGGAGGCAGAAAAGGAAGGAACAACCCTCTGCAACAAGTCACTACTGCCCCGTTCCAGTGGGTCCACAGTCCAGTTAGTGTGCATAGTAGGGGTCTATTTATAAACAGTAGCTATAATAAACAGCCAATTATGTAGCTGGGCATTAATAAAATGTATGCTAATAGCAGTAGTGATAATGCATATTTGTGGTTACTTCAACACAATAAAAAGCAGCATAGTGAAGTATGCACTGCACTGAACAAGTAGAACTAAAATGCATCGGATTTCTACCTTGAAGCTGTTCCGCAGGGGGGCTGGGGGGAACTTCCTGTCTGGATCTTCCTACTGTAACCGTTTATGTAAGACAAACATGCTCTGCATTCAGCTTTGTTCCTTCCTTCTCGCTTAGTTACATTGAGGGGGTGGGCTAAGAAGCAGGGTGTCATTTTACCATTTTCAGCAGCAAGTACTGCTGTACTTGTCCTGGGGGGAGCCAGTACTTTTTTAAAAAGTATGCAGTAGGTAATGCAGTGTTTGCATTTGACAAGCCATTTCCGGTTCAAGCCTCACTGAGGTGAGCTCAATAACGGTCATGATGGCAGTCTAGCTGCAGCATGCACCATCAAGTTTTATAATCCTGGGACCACAGAAACATTAGCAAACTAGTGCTAAAATAAATAAATAAATCATCCCTATTGTACTACAGTCTGGCCAAGCAAGGGCTTGCAAGCAGGTTGAGTTTCACAGTACGACACATCTTTTCAAAAGGCTCCAGCTCCAGGAGGATCCATCGCTAAGCAACGCTCACAAGATTAGTCAACAAAACAAGCTTTCACTGATCGCAGATTCCACAGATCATCCCACTTAAAGCTTGTCCATTTCAACCAGACACACAGCAGCCAGGCAGAAGCACACTGTACATAAAAAGCACAGACACATGTGAACATGCTAATTTCATGTTGTTTGGCCACACGACAGGCATGGCAACCATCTCAGCCAGTACATGAGGGCTTTGGACGTGATCAAAACCAGAAAATATGTAGACCGCTCTGCCCCCAGGCACTTTTTGAAGAGAGCGCTAAAAACAGATGTCCATTTTTTTTTTTGGTTTATTATTGAATCATGGAAAGAATTGGCTGAGCACAAACATTTCAGAGGACTTTCACAGCATCGCCTCAGCAGATCTCGGTGTGAAACTTGACGATACAGCTCTGTTTGAAGACAGTATTTCCACTCTGATTAATTTATTTACCATCATGAGGAGGCCACCGAGCCGTCTGCGACTAGAGATAAGTACAGAGTCACATGGGGCTAAAGGGAAGAGGGAGGGCACGGAGCTGGAAACCTGATTCTGGCCATTTTAAATGCCCCCGACCGCTACTCGTTGCCAACAACATTTTTACGCTCACAGCACTAGGTTTGCACAGTGCTGTGCTATGACAATAGCGGATTTGTTTTTTCAAAGAGAAACATTTTGAAAGTTCTCAGGAAAGTTTCAAGATTTTCTTTATAACAAGATGTAACTCGTGAATGTCTGTTTGGGTATTAGCCAATGTCACTTTCCAAGCTACAAATCAGAACTTTACTGCTGTCCTGGAATCACAGGGCTGGTGCCTGCCTCAAAATGGCTGGACATTGAAAGTCTGTTCAGTTAAAGCGCCAGTCACACCACTGGCTTCAATCCTAAGCCACTGAGGCAGAATAAAGACAAGGTCAGAGATAAAGTCCAGAGCAACCAGGCTTTCCATTACCCTTCCTGGAAAAATGACACCAATGCTGATAACTTCAGTTAAAATGGAGAATACCTGGGGTCAAACAGCTTCTAAAATATACTTTCTACAGAGCATTAATGTTGTTTTTATTTAAAATAATAAACAAAACCAAATAAATATAAAGAAATAAATATGTTTGTTAAGCATGCATGGAGCTACGTGTGGGAAGGGGGTGCAAATAAATTACCATCTTACCTTCACACCAGCCTCCCTTAATGTACTGTTACTCCACTGTACACACTCTTCCATACACTGCTTTCTCCTTTCCTTGGACTGATTTTCCCTGCAAAGGGAGACGATAAAAATGTGAATAAGATCCATGGTCAGTGGCGCTCCATGGTGAAAGAAGTCAAAAGGCAACCTGCAGCCCTTCACCTGCTGTCGGTTCCTTTTTGCACCACAAAATAAATGATGCAGTAACGCAATTAGAAAATAGGAGAAAGCTTCAGCTAATCTCCTTAACGGATTACACCGGTGAATTACTACTCTATAAACAGCCAGCAATATCGGTGGGCCAGACCTACATCCAATGCTTTGACCAACGACACCTTCTTAATGTGCTGCTCAGTCGGTCTGGCTATGCAAGAGTATAGCATGTTTCAGCATTTCACCATGGAATGTGTGTATTCAATGATTAGAATTCCACTTCAAATCAGGCATCTGAAGCTGCGCAGAATTGGATTAATTGGGGAATGCAACCCCTATACATTTCGCAGGGATAACAGAGAAAGCCACTTAATCAAAAAAAAAAAAAAAAAAAACTGCACAAATTGGACTCCTGTTATTTATAAATGTCTATCTGGTCAGTGTAGATCTAGAAATCGATCAATAAATTACCATTACCAAGTGAAAATGTCTCACTCAGCCTATAAGCAGATCAAATTCATAACTGCAGTGCACTGTGGCATTTGTAGTTCCTCTTCTCCAGTTCTTATCTCATAAAAATTGTCACCTCCAGAAGCTGAAGGCAGTGAACCAAGTCTCCCTGTGGCCTCATGACACCACCCTCCCCCCAACCTCTTCGTCCCTAAAGTGTTTAACCAGATGGCAGTCAACAACAGGAGCCTCCCCTGCACACAAAGACAGGGGCATCTGTTTACGAGTGAGAAACAATCAGCACGGCTCACAGCTGAGAGAGCCATCAGTCAAAACCGAGCACAATTTAAAAAAAAAAGCCCACCATGTTGAAGCTACTTTCTGAAGGACGTCATGCACCTCACACACACTGAAATGGCTACAAGCTCGGGCAGATCATATTCATTCCTCAATCATTTGCAAATGAGGAAAGCCTTACTTTAACACTACAAAAAAAAGAAAGCCAATGGAAGTATGAATATTAACTTTCATTTAAAAAGTAGACTTTATAAACTGTGTGGAAAAATCCTTAAAAGCTTTTGTTTATGAAAACACAAGCAATGCACAACAGGGCCATGTTGAAAGGATGATAAAAATCAGGGAATCAACGGCAGCAGCAGGTCCGTTTCTCTTTGGAAAACATTCTTGCCGCATCTGGTCTGGTCTAACCACATTCAATCCCCCACTTGACAATCCAGCTCTCTAAGAACTTGAAAAATCTGTTCAAAATATGTCGTTTATTTTAAAGCTAACACCCTATGGCTCAGGTTGACATTTCAATTCTGCACTATTGTGAAGATCTTCATAAAAATTCAATTGCAATTAAAACTATTTTAAGATTTGCAGGGGAGGATGTAGGGTTCATATATGATTAGGAAATAAACAATGTTGGTGCAAATATACAAACCCACTTAGACAAGGAAGAGGTGATGTCTACATACACAGAGTGTGAAAAAAATGCTCAATTGATTTCTCTATTCATAGAAAAAGGGACAAAAAAAAAAAAAAAGTTGCAAGCTCAATTTCATGGTAGACATGTGGGGGTTGTCGCAAGTCTTTTGTTGCCACCCACTCTGACCTCTACACTGTATAGATACAATGAGCAACACAAACACAGGGTTTTTTTTTTTTTTTTTTTAAAGCAAAGCTTACTCAGCACTCCGGACCCCTTTAATTCAAATGGAGCTGCATATGCTTACACCAGCAGCATCTACAGCTGGAGGGGTCCAGCACCGGTTGTAAAAGAAGCCAGAAGCTTGTGAAAAGGCAATGCTACAGACCGCAGGGGGGGGGGGGGGGAGAGATAACAATTTTTTTTTATCATCATCAATTTACTACAAGCTGTGCAGTGGGGCTACTGACCTGTATTGATTCTCTTCAGTGTCTTTGGTGGGGGAGAAAAGCATCGAATTCTGGCAACGTAAAAACATGACACATTTAACACACATTTGTCGTGAGAAACCCCCACTTATACTCCTTTACACACACATGTATGCATGCATGGAACCACACGTATCCAGCGATAAAACAATAACATAACCAAACCGGGTAAAGACATTTCACGAGCATAAAAAACGTGATTTTTTTTATACAGCATACATTGCCATTTTTAGAAAAAGTACAAAAAAAGCACGTTTTAATGCCATTGACTCACTTTGTTAAATGCAAGTAAGAGTTAATTGCTCGAGTTAGCTACGAACAGGCTAAGCTACGATGTTCACGGCTGCACGTAACTTTTGATGCGGCGAAAAAAATGACTACGCCAAAATGTACCAAAAAGGCACAGCTCAAGCTGTAAAAATACCTATTTTGCAAATACTAAAAATAGATATAAGCACACACACACGTGCGTATTATTCCTTGAAAACGTTTAAAATGGTTGTTTGTTAATGCGCAATTCTGAAGCTACGCAGCTATTTCGTACAGCATGCTAGTGCAGCTAAACACCAGAAATTTAAAAACATGGGACCGGGGGGTGAAAAAAAGCATAAAAGGCTAGTTAGAGGTCCAATCAATTCATGGACATGCAACTTTAATTACAAAGTCGTAATGTGTGAAAAATAATATCGCTTTTATGATGGTTAAAGTTAGCAAAGCACGCCCTTTAGGAGCTGCGTTCCTCCTAACCCCAAAAAAACAGCAAATGGAAAGACGCGATACACCAGCGACTAGTAAAGCAACTGAAACGAGTCCTAATAAACTATAAATAAAATAAACCCTAATACATTCGCGATACAAGAATATCCCAGCCGTCCTCAACATTTCAGCATTGATTAACCTTGACCCTTGTATGAACACGGCGTCGCTGGAAAAATAGATATAAAAACCATCAGCATTAGAGTGGTTCAAAACAATTCGCAGACCATCAGATTCAGCCCAAACACCCCATAATAAACTGGCAAGAAACATAACCAGTGCAATATAGCGGGCTGAAAAATTAACCAGGTCTAAAAAGAAAAAGTATGCAAACATACCATAGTACAATTCGTTTTTTTAAAAAAAAAAAAAAACAGGATATGTGGGTATCAGGATAAAAAAAAATCTAATCTGGCAATCAGCCGCAAATAGCTGCGCGTATGTAAACAGCAGTCACATACTGACCGTCAAAATCACCAGACGCTTAAGACCATAATTTAAAACGAGCGCAGCGCAAACGTAACATCATCGAAGCTGCCTCTGGGATTTTCTTCTATCTTTTCAGTAGGCAAAAGAAATATGGCTAAATTACAAACTAAGGCGAACTGGAACGACTGCAACGCCAGCGACATTTGCACAGGGCAAATTTGGCGAATTGGAAAGACGTCAACCTCCACCAAACGCCCCGCAAAGGAAACCTACCTGGTTTAAAGTGTAAAGTGCATCAGAGGAGAATCGAAAGCGGGTAATAAGGCGGACGACGGGCGGGGGAAACTACAACAACAACGATTCAGCGTATTTGCTGAACGCGAGAAGGGAGCCGTTTGTCCTGCGTGGTCGCCATTTTCTTCGCTCGCTCGCTCGCTCGCAACGCCGATCTCCCACCTCGCCGAGCGCAGGAAGAGCCCGGATCGACGCGAGGCCACTTCCTCCGGCCGGTCCAAAATGGCGCCCCCCTGGCGCTGCGGATTAGCCGCGACTCACGTCCGCATTCCTCTCGGCGTTTTGTTTTAGCGCCGTCGGGATCGTTTCTAGCAGAAGCCCGTGACACCCGACACACGCGAACCGACACCGAGTCGAGAGTAGACCGGCTGGGATTGTTTAACAGTCAATGGGCTACGATGCGGTCATAATGTTAGCACAGAACCAGCGCATAGGAACTAGGTACAGACGAGCTGAGAGCAAAGAACCACGGAAAAGCTCAGTAGTTAGAGGTTACGTGTTACACGTTCAATCACTTAGTAGGCCTGTTACATTTTTTTTTTGGTTAAGACACAGATGAGTATTATACAGACATGCGTTATAAGATAGGTTACATTATAAAGTAGCACAATGGAGTCATTTTCAAATACCTTGTCCTTCTCCATTGTATTATTTTGATTCAAAGTGTAGCTGTTTAGTTCTCTACGAACCTTGCCGCACCAGCAGAATTCTCTGTGGTTTTTGTCAAGCCACATGTTTTGTTGCTAGTACAATTTTCATTTTGTGTACAGCACCATTGTAGGGACAAGGAACGTTTCTCTAATGTAATCCAAAGACAAAAATCACGAGCCAGTTGCAGAAAAGTGGGGGAGGGGAAAAAACCCTAAACAAATCAGTAACAATGTAAGTACAGTCCATGCCCCGGTGTGGAATTTGCCTACGTTTCACTCTGTAGACAAAGCGACAGCAGACAGCTGAGAACGGCTAAGCACTGTCAACCTGAGTTCTCTTTTGAAGATGGCCATTCCGCCTCAGTTGGCTTTTGATTGAGGTGTCCATTTACACATAATTTTATTAGAAGTTGTAGGTGACCGTTAACAGCAATGAATTAAATGTTGTCCTTTTCATAACAAAAAAATGGCAGATGAATACACTCGTTCAAGATGCAATTCTCTTTTTTCAACATCAATTCAAGAACTAAAAGCATCAACCCAGAAGCTGTAAAGTTAAAGCAATCTTGTGCTTTTACTGACAGCTGTGCACAGAAACAAAAACTGGAAGCAAGGGCAGTGCAGTGCATGTCCATGCAACGTTCTGGAACAGTCGCATTCTTCAGTCGGCTCGACACATGTCCAGAACAGAACTGAATAGCATTGCTGGCATATCTTAGGTGCAGGAGCTCTTTGCAGAGTTATGACCTGCAAACAATCTCTTCTATGAGGAAGGTTGAAGAGTTTACCACAAAAAAACTAATTTCTAACAAAATAGCCAATGACAACCAATATGTTTGGAATATCCTGTTTTTCAATTTATTCAATAAGGGCAAAACTTTCTGTTACCACAAATTCAAAAAGTGTCACTGGACACCTCATTAGACGGCATAAGATCCACTGCAGACCTCAGTGGTGAGAATGAATTTTGTATGAAGCATGAATATTGATGATTGGTGGAGAAGGGGCTCGGCAGGGACAGCTGTGTGCTTGGTGTGTGCTGTGGTCTGTGTGTGTGTGTAGTAGTATAAGTGGAATAGAGGTCAGCATGGTCAGGCCAGCGGGCCACTCTCCCCCCCCAGGCCGCTGGGGCGAGGACCCTGGGAAAATGGGCTGCTCCATTGTGCTCAGGCAGACAAGGCAGGAGGAGGGGATCAGCTTTGCATGACAAATACACTGCTAGGGAAGCTCTAGGAGACTTGCCTCAAAGGCTACTCTCCTTACCCAAAGATTCACCCTGCTTAGCTAATTTTACTGCTGTTTCTCATGTTTATTAATCAGTAGTGTGCCATCATTAATAAAACAAAATGTGATACCTATTTAAACTGTACTATTAAATTTTGGATCATTTAAAAATGCAATGTCTCTAATTACTATACATCATTTCCACATTTTGAAATGACTGCAAGCTTTTTGTTGCAAAACCTTTTCATCTTTCCCTCAATTCCATCTCTAAAATCCTTATTATACATCACCCCATCCACACTCACTTTCCATCCCAACCAGTGCCCCATTTCTCATTTTCTCCCTCAGCCAGGCCAATTCTCCCACAAACCCCCATCATTATATTCCATCTCAATCTGTCTCTCACCCTTCCCCCAGCACACTTCCTCAGACAGGGTGCCAGCTGTGAAATGGATTTGTTGGGGCTGAATTACACCCTGCATCCAACCAATTACCTGTCCGATCATCTTTGCAGGTCGGTGTACACCAGTGCACAGCACCACACATGCTTCCAGACTCCCATTTATTTTTCAGGACACAGCTCTGCCAGGGGATTTATCATTCTTACACAGGCCCCCGTCTCTGTCATTTACAGATGTTAATACACACAGCACAGCTCCATCAAATGTTCACACTCTGAGGTTTAACGTATTCCATTCATCACGTCAACAATTTCATTCAAATTCATTTTCAGTCAGTGTTTTTTTCATTTAAGCTTTTTTTTTCCCACTCAAATTTTTGATTGTGTTGGGGTTTGCTATATTTCCACCAAACTGACCTTTTTAATACCTCATCACACATAACTGTAGTGGTGTCCTTCACGTGTCCCTTGCAACCCAACATATTTATTCATTCTAGTATAGTCTCCTGATGCATAATGTGTCACATTTTCTAATCAACAGCCCTGTGCTGTTTGCAATCTTGAAATACGAATGAAGTATAAAGTCTGCATATCAGCTGTGTACGTCAAATGGCCCACATAGAGCATCATTGAAATTCAAATGAAGCTGTATCAGCACCCTTAGTAAATCCATGCAAATGTGTTTAAATATAGTAGCCTATTAAAAGAGGTTCATTATCAGAAAGTACGGTCTTTACAAAGACAGGTACAGTATGACCAATTTATATGGTTCCTCAATGTTGCACAATCACACCCCCAGCCATTCATGCAAATTCATGGTCAAAAGGCCACACTTATTTATGTCTTATTGTCATTCATGTATGCAGTACATATTTTACATGGACACCTTTTACACTGACGTAGCTCCATTCAGAAACTTTCTCCCTTTGCAGACAAGTCTCATTTGCATGTGGCAATCCCACCTCCCGCTCAATAATTCACACCCTCTCCCCTCACCCATCCCATGCGCGAAGATTGCTTCTAAATCAGCAATCTCCTTCTCCACTAGTGTCCCTCCGGCCTCTTCTGGTGGATATTCTTCTGACTGCCACTGAGTGAATAAATTAAGTAAAGATACAGATGCGTTTTAAAATTGAATGCCAGCAGTTGTACTCATGCACCATGAAGCCATGCTCTTTTTAACCGACTGACAAAGAGCCACACTTTCCATGGCATTAATTTCCATACAAAAAGAGAGTCTTTTTTCTCGTTGCCACTCTGTATCTTTCAGGACATTTGAACGGGCCATAAAAATATAAGCCATATAATACAGAAGGACACCACTGTTCCTGCCCCATTGTCCTCAAACGATGGGGGGGTGTCGGTGTGAAAGCAATGGATGTAAAAGGTGCACAGGAAAGTGAGTAGAGCTCAAGATGAAGTGTGAGTTCCAGCAATGTCACAAAGTGTATCATTGTAACCCAGACTGTCAAGACCAGGCGTGTGCCTACAGTAAACAAAAACTGACCTGTACCCCTTAAGGCTCCATCTCTTTGAAAGCCACCTAATTTTCTGTCCCATGGGACAAATGCTGGAAGAGCACAATGTTTTTCTGTCAAATCATGACTGTGTGTCAACATTTACCTGACTCTGATTTGGGAATACATTGTTCTCCTATACTTGGAAAACTTACAGCTTCTGCAGGGTGGCATTCAGGAGGCAGCAGTGCTTGGGCTGGGTGGATGAGATAGCTGGGAAAATGGGGGCGGGGGAAGGGTGAGTGATGAGCGGGGCTCTTTGGGGATTCTAATGAGGTCTCTCTGCTGAGGCTCTACAGCAAGCCTGGCAATTGTCCCTTACGCCAGCCCTAATGAGCAGACCGTCTGCCTGCCGGACCCTTCCATCACCAGCACTGAGGGAAAATGCCACGCCTGCTCTCCTCACCCACCCGGTGCTGCCGCCCCACCCCCAATTTCCTCTTTTTTTTTATATATATATATCAAACGGCTGAAGCACAAGCAGGTCATTCCACTCCAAACCTGGCTTTACAGGTCCACGGAATTACAGAGGTTTTTTTTAATGAATGAATAGTCTGTATTTCTGTAAATCACATGTTTTGCTTTTTACATTTTATGTTGATTACAGCTTGATTAAAGACAAACATTCTGTCCTGGGGCAGATCTCAGACTGTCAAAGATTTATGAACGTTCAATAATGTGTTTGGGCTGTTCCCATAAATCTTTCATTACGGAAACGTGCATTAGAGCACATCTCTCCCTCCCTCTGTCTCTCTGTGTTTGGTATCAGGTAATCTGTGGTCTAAAACTGAAGTCTACCTCTTGTTTCCATCCTCTCACCGAGACCCTTACTTGATTTCAGCTGGCTGTAGCATTACAAGGATTCCAGGCTGAGACCCACCATTAACTACATTCTGGCTTGTGGAAATCATCTGAGCAGCTCTGAGGAGCATGGGCTGCCTTTGAAATGCACAACCCTCCTCATGGCACACAGACCAGACAGCCTTTAAAGGAGCTTTATTAAATAACAAGACAGAGTTTGTCACCATTGTCAGCAACATCATCGTGTATCAATCCATGCAGGCAGAGGGACAAGCAATTGGACAGTCTATTCACATGGACAAATAACCCAGCTGCAGTAAATAAAAGGCGTGTGTGTGCCGAGGTGCAGTTCGCATTTCCAAGTTGAATAACTGCGAGCACGACGGGGCCATGGTGGACTCGGCAGGAGCTGTTGCCAGGGAAAACTGGTACCAAGCGCATTAAAGAAAAAAAAGCAGGAGTGCAAATGGCTAATGGCAAAGAGAGAAACGAAAGGCTGGAAGTGTGGGGGTGCAGGAGGTGGGGTGGGGAAAACTGTCCTGGCACTTCGCCAAGTGCTCATTACAGCCGAACGCGCGTGCAGTTGGGCCAGCCAACGTGACGGCCGTTACCCTGGCAACCAGCGAAGAGGCCCAAGATGTAATGCATCATATTTGACTAGACAGACAATCTCACTCCACTCTTAACAGTTTCAGTATGGGAAGCGTAGCTGCGGGGGAGGCCTAGACATGGGCAAACATGCAGGAAATGTTAAGGTCTACAGGTCTGCTACTTTTATTACTGGCTCGTGGTAATCAAAATCATGGGTCTATGTTTGTAACAACCATTTATGTGCTTCTAAAATATAAGCTTACAATTTAATATACAGTATGCCATAATAAGAACCAAAGTTACAATCTGAAAACTTAATTGATCCCTGAGGAAAAAGCTTATGTAATTACAAAAGATAAAATAAATATGTATTCCAGTCACCACAAAGTGGAGTGAGATTTTAGCATTGTCCATGACAAATTCAAATTCTAATTTTATTTGTCACATACACAGTGATACACGGTATGATTTAAAGTTTGGACAAACTATGCAAAGCAGTCCAGTTCCCCATTCAAAATCATTTCTTCAGAGCAAAATCATACATTTAAGGAGCATAAGTACATTTACATTACATTTACAGTATTTATCAGACGCCCTTATCCAGAGCGATTTACAATCAGTAGTTACAGGGACAGTCCCCCTGGAGCAACTTAGGGTTAAGTGTCTTGCTCAGGGACACAATAGTAGTAAGCGAGATTTGAACCTGGGTCTTCTGGTTCATAGGCGAGTGTCTTACCCACTAGGCTACCACCACCCCACGGGAATGGTGAATAAGTGGTACAGAAGGGTATTATTACTCCTCTATGACTGTGAGAAATGTATGGATTTTCTTTTTTTTTTTTACATCAAATATGGGCTGCTTTTCTTAAGCCAACATGTTCCAATATTTTCTTGTCTTATTAATATGTCTATATACACAGCTCTGGAAATAAATGAGAAAACACTTCAAAGAACTTCCTTTCTATTTCTATGGTCACCATTCCATTCCATCAACAACAGGAAATGTTCAGTGTAACCACCGAGAACCACTGCTGCTTTTTTTCTTGTTGTTGTTATTGCAGTCTTAAGAATGACCAGGGTTACATTTCACTGCAAATTATGCATGTATGGCTGTGTACAAACAAATCTTGTGAAACTTGACAGCTGGCCTAATGGCAGAGGAAACCATTTGGATTAAACTGTGGTCAACCGCAAGGATCAGAAAGCCACACAAGGATAGTGCATCACAGCAGATGTTCTCTAATTACACCAACCCTCGCTCTCGCCTGCTCCTAGCTACCATCAGCTGCTGCAGCAATGCACCAGGAGGAGCAAATGGCCGTGGAAAGTCGCCTGGCAGGGGAATACTCGACCTCAAACCCAAACAAAGCAGAGCTAAGCACACACTGTGTCAACTCACAGTCTTAGAAAGCAACTGGTAAATTCTAAATTACTTTTTAATATAGCAAGTATTATTTTCACTTTTAAATGCCCTGTGTGATTTACCTGTTTAATTATTCATTGTAATATAATTGCACGATTCCTCATTACTCTGTGCCATCAGATATTATACAAAGGTAGCAGCTTGATATCTCCATAATGTCCTATAATGAATACACAGGGTCCTGTCTGCCTGGTGTTGGGTAGACTGTTTTAATGAGTGCAAGGTTTAAACCCTGCAATGGAAAAAGTGCCTGTCAGTGCTCCAGAGCACCTTGGCCCTCCTGGTAAACAAAAGGGCTTTCCACATGATGGGAACGAGGCGGGGCAGAGAGGTTCAGCGCTGGTAATAATAACTTATTCATGTGGGGGATCACATGTCTCACCAGCCCATCCTACCTTGGCAGATCAACAGTAATTTCCAACCACGACCAGGGTTTTAATAATGCAAAGTTACTAAACCAACTGCAAAGCTGACACAGAAAGGACGTGCTGTTGTGTTAGCAAACACGCCTAACACTGAGCAAGAACTCCCTTTAATTTCATACTTTTAAAGATAACACATCTACACTGGTCATGACCCTTATTTCGAATTGGGATTCTATTTAAAAATAAATACATTTTAAATAAATACAAGCACTTAAAAACAAATGATATCACAGCTGGTCACGTCCAGCTCCTCTACACAGTAGGGCGAGAACTTGGCTTCAGACATTTAAGATTGACGCAGCTCTCAATGTCTTTCACACCTATGTGGGCATGTAGACATGCAGTCACTGGAGTGTTACTGGGCTTGTCATGTACACACTCACACACACAACCCACAGACTGAGCCAAAGAGCAGCCTCCCAGTCAAAAACAGCCTCTGGCAGATTTTAAGTGTCCATGTGAAACCAGTCAAAAGCTATCCACCATGGGACCAGTGGCGAGACAGCTGGCCACCTACTGGGTGCACCTTTAATAGCTTTTCTATACACAGCCCTTTTCACCTTTCAAAAAGCACAGTGATATTTTACCACATTGGTGCAGTAGCGTTATACGTTTCTGTTTTCAAAGTAACACCATTAGACATTTGGCTTGCTCATAAGGGGGAAAAAAAACTGTCCCTTCCCTGGCCCTATTTGCTGATATTATTACATACAACATTTATAACACCATAAACACTAAATCAAAAATAAAACCAATCATGCAAAGTTGTAGCTTGACAACACTAATTTCTGATCTACGTTGTTGTACAGACATACGATTATGAGCATGAATCTGCTATAGCTAATTATCATCCTTCATGGTACCTCTCTGTACCTTTTCGAGGAACAAAAATTATAAATATGTCTTATAATGAAATTTGGAGCTGCCTTAGTAACAAGCCCCTGTACCCCTGAAGGTGCAGTTTCCTTTCGTGTAACAGTACATTTATTAAATTGAAGGGGAATTCGAAGAAGAAACCCTAGCCTGTCTGCATTAGATGTTTTGTTAGATGCACTCATGAATCATATCAGAAACCTCACAAAACTCTGCTAGCCGCTATAACTGAAACTACTTACCAGCAAGTAAGGGAACATTTCAGGCGACACATTTCAACAAAGTGTCAAATAAGTGCATAGAAAATATGGACTTTTATACATTCCACAGTGGTGGCATGTGTAAACATCAGTATCTAGGCACACATGCAATTACTAATTAATAAAAGTATATATCATAGATAAAAGTATTGTAACAAAACAAGCCATAAATGCATAAAAGCATTTTGTATTCATTCACATTAATGTATTGTAAACAACCGACGGAATGATACTTTGTCATAAGTGCTGATGAACTCTTTGCAATACACAGTCCTAATAACAGATGTGTGTATATGAATATACACACACACACACACACACACACACATTTTTTTTGTGCTCCAGCTCTGTCAGCCTCCACATATTAATGCTGACTGTGCCACTCATCTATCCTATTACATGAAATGAGCCTTCTGGCTGTCTGTGTATCACATCATGCGTGTGTGTTGTGTCCTCTTAAGAAGGCTTCCGCTCTGTTCTGTGTGTCTGAATGCACTGGTGCTCTGTTTTTAATCTGCCATTTCAATTACAGCAAGGGAAGTATTCTGCCTGGTTAATTAGGAATGCTTGAGACTAAATGAGGATGGATGAATGAAGACATATTGTTACATAATAATAACGAGGATTTCTACCCACCCTCTCCCTCCCAGGGTTTGTGAAGGGGCACCATCGCCTGCAGGAAGCAATATTCTTCACACTCATGAGTAATTAATTGTCTTTATTTATCTCTTTGTATATGTATGCTGTGATCATGACGTGTATGTTTGCACTCATGCTCTTTTTCCATTGCTTGGCCTGAGTTGATTTAACTTTTTCTGCTAGGACTGCAGCTCAGCACATGCTCGGTATCTGCCCTGATGTGCTGGTTGCCTCCCAGGAATAGTAACACAGACGGTGAGGAGACGGGTTGGGTGGGGCCAAAGCCAACGAAAATATTACCCATCTAGTCATATGTGTCAGACTCTCTTTTTACTAACACAATGACAGTCACAAAACCCACTGAGTTGTTAAAATCATTAATGTGTATAAACACTCTCTCAAATGCACACACACTACTCAGTCACAGTCAGACTGGATTGATGGTTCGCATTTGACACAGCTACGCTCCAAACAACATAAACACTCATCCGGTCTCCACAGACTTGGATACCTTGGGATCCATCAGACCAGTCTAGACAGAAATACAGAGGCAGGGGCAGGGAGAGAAGCAGAAAAAAAAGCTCTAAAAACATGTTTACAGTTGGAAGATTTGCCAAGAGGAGTGGACTTTGTTGCCTGGCTCAGGCATGATGCAGCACTGTGTTCAACTGGCAGGGCTGGGAGTTAAACTGGCGCGAGGCACACAGAACAGGACTGAAGTGCACAGCAGGCTTTTAATTTGGTGCATATTTCACCTAATCTGTGCGCTCCGCAGGGACGGGGCGGATCACTCGTCTCTCTGGCACGGGCTCAGCCAGGACAATACACACAACACTTTTGGGGCTAATTACGTGTGTGGTCAGACGGTGCCCTTTAAACGGGTCCCCGAAAATCAAGGGTTTGGATGAATGAATAAGACAAAGTGGAAAAAGAGACCTGGGGGTGACCAGGGTTAATTAGGAAATAGAGTACAAAGCATTTTACATGTCAATCTGTTTTTTTTTTTTTAATCCTGAGAGCATAAAAAAGGTGCAATTTGCAGTCCATTGAGAGAGTGTTTGCACGTGCTGCTGGCCGCGTGTCCGTCGTCACACACCCGTCACGAGTAACTACATCGATTTCTTCCGCAGGGTTTTGTTTGTTGAGGTTCATATTTGCGGTGATTGAGCTCAAAGATTAGTGCGGCAAGAATAGGCACGGTTCATTATCCATAAGCGTGAGGAACCGGGTCGTTAGATCCTCAGCTGCCTGACTCGGTCCCCTGCCGATTATGATCTCTCTCAGGTGCCACCGACCATTTGGGAGACTGACTTCATCACGTGTTTTCCACTTGTCACGACCTCCGCAGTCATTTGCCTGTTACTCCTTTCGAAGGGGGCCTGATTCTGGAAGACACTCTTAACAGATTTGGGCTCATCTGTTTGAGATCTTTTCAGAAAGCACTTGCTCCAGTTTGGGTCAAGTACAGAAACAGACTTTGTGTTGGTCCAAATTGTGTCCTGACACACTTTAGTGATATTTTGAGGTTTGGTTGCCAGGAAGAACCAGAACAAAGCTGCCGATTTCAGAAGCAAGAAATTCCCAGGTACAGGTTACATATTTAATATATGATATTTGTGTTGCACATGAAATGCACACAATTGTTTTTAAACAAAATTATGTTTAAATTATTAACAAATCTGAATTTTCCCTTCTTAAATGGCCAAATTGAATTGAAATGGCAAGCATTTCTATAAACAAAAATATTTTCTGTCACATATTACTATATCAAACACAAATTCATTTGAGCATGCTGGTCTTTTCTTCAAACAGTAAGAACCTGGGGAAAGCAACTGCTGGGAAGAAAAGACTTTGACCAGCAGCTATTTCCATCACAATAGGATGTCATAAGCCTCTTTCTTCCTTTGAGATGGTAATTTGTGGACTGGGTGGTGTCTGATGACCAGAACTCCATAATGGCAGTCAATTTATTTTCCCTTATAAAAGAAGCTCTTCAGGGCCTACATGGCTGTAAAGATTCATTTTTAAAAAATCAAAACTGGGTTAAAAAAATGCCAATATATCAACTACAAATATATCAATGTTACACTTGTGCAAATTAAATATTTTTGTGTATATCAGATTATTGTGTTTCAATCACCAGATACATCTAGCTTCAAGGATTTTTGTTATTATTATGTTATTATGAATGTGATTATTACTATACATTACTATATAATAATATTACTATTATATATCTTATAAAAGAAGTTACATTCCCAGGAGACATGACGGCTCAGAATCCAAAGCTGAATGCGAATTCTAGTGATCCTTTGGTACAAAGCAAGGCCACACCTGCATGTCTCCAAAACTTAACTCTTATCCCCAAGAATGAATGTGACATTAGCATGAAAATACTGCACTCTTTACAGGAGTAGGTTTCCACCTATCCTCTCAGCAGCACCCTCGCCACTGCTAGTTACTGCTAAGTAAAGTAAAGTAGTTAGCACGCCGTTAACCGTCTGTCCTGATGAGAATACTGACCTGTGTGATGCAGGCCGCAACATTAATCATTTCTCTGCCCGGGCTGCAGCTGAGGCTACTGTCGGGGTGTTGTGTGTGTAGTTAGTGTTCACTAACTTCATTTTCGTTTTATTATGTTAACTGGGCTACATTAGCCACGCACAGCTGCCGCCATTGGGCATAGCTGTTTGCACTGGAGTTCAATTTGACCCGGCCCAGCCCTGGGCAGACACGTCTCTCCAGGCGTACACTCTCTCACACACAAACACAATTTAATCACGCCCGTCAGCAGCCGCCAAGCAATCAAATTCAATATTGACATTTTCTGGAACTGGAGCTTACAAAATGCCACTGGATCAGTGCTGGGACTCCACCATACACAGTCACTACAAACAAGGCACACAAAAGGAAATTACACAGTCTGACATGACAGCGGAGGCAGGAAAAAAAAACATTATTCATAAAAAGCATCACCTTTTATAGACATTCAGCGATTTTGAAACGGGGTTAGGAGTTGTAGATGTGTGACAGGATGTCACTTATTATTGCCTTGAGTAAACTGTTTATTTCTATGCCCCTGCAGGTCCCAGAAGACATGAACTGCTGTAAGATACCTGACAGGGATCTCAGTGGGCCACCCAGTCAGTTTATGTGAACACAATTACCAGCAGGGCTCTGTGCTTCTTACTTATAGATGTATGAATTGAGAAGCCTTTGCAGTGACTTTTAAAATATCCATCTGAAGACGCATTCCTTAAAGATGCTGGGAATTAATACTGTTATCGTATGCTCTGGCATTAAACCATACAACCATGTTATCTGCGTGTATTCTGTGAACTCTGACGTAAGTCATGTATGTGTGGGCCATGAGGGGCACCTGCAGCAGGACGTAATCTAAGGAGATAACCAGAGCGACCATTTCTGAAAAAAGCTTCGATTGTCCTGGAAAATATTAATGACACATAGGGCCATACATTGACAAGCTAATGTACATTTTAAAACCCTGCTTTGCACTGCCCTCCAGGTCTCTGGTGGCTCATCTTTTTGCCACACTCCCACGTCCTCCAAAAAAAACAACCGAAGGCAGACGCAAGAAGTGAAGGTGAATATGCTTATAACGAACACAAAAACTATGGTTAGAAGATACTGACCAATTCGGGCAATGTTCCTGCAGCCGAACCAACACAGTTTGATTAACCAAATTGTGGCTATCACTCAATCACTCAATTTCATCACACAAGAAAAACTTTTTGTAGATTCACTGAGAAACAGTAACACACACTGATTAAAAAAAAATACAATAATCTGAATTTGATGTTGTATTTAGTATTTAGGTTTTCCAGTCCTGAGATGTGCAAGGACAAAATAAGAAATGACATTTTTCAGGCAGTTAGCAAGGTTTTTTCTTCTGTAATCCCAAATCATGCAAAATCGTATTTTTTAACTTTTTTTTTTGTATTACAGTTCCGATTTGTGGTTGAACAGAAAGATGGTAAGGTGGTTGGAGTGATAATTAAAAATCTCATACTGACCATGAAGCAGAGTCTCTTGAATTGAGGAATTGATCTTTGACCTTCAGCCTTGTCAGCACCTTGTTTTTTTACTTTTACTGTAGTACATATGAGCAACTGCATTTGTACAGATGTTATTGCAGGTCAAGCATGGTTATGCCACCTTCCTCTCTGCATTTGTTTTGTTTTGGCCCATGTTTTAAGCTCTACATGCATCATGGTAAACTCTAGGTAAACAAGGCTTATCCCACCAGCAGGGCTGTTCGCAGTGCCTACTGTATGTAAGTGAAAGTCCACAGTGCCTGCATTATTCTCCCGTTTCAGACATGTACATGCAAGACAGCGAGTGAGACTGTTTGGCCTGTGAGGTCAGGCTTGTCAGGCAATACGTTCTGATTACCATACAAATCCCCATCAGAAGCCGGTTTTCCCAAGCACAGAGTGGCCAGCACAATGCCCGGGCTCATTCTGTTCCTGCCTTTGTGTGAGGCTTAGAGCTCTGCGGCCAGGGGAAAATAAAAAAACACATTTGTTCAGAGGTTATACTCTACAATAGAGAGAGGGGGAAATGCCTGAGCTATTCCGAACACATCATGTTGCACTCTGCTTGGGTGGAACCAGGAAAAGGCCAAAGCTCAATTGCACAACAGTACAGAGATATTTATTTACCTTTCCACCACCACAAACTGTCACAGAATAAAGGCACAGGCAATCATTTGTTGATGGAAACGGCATGAGTAAATGATCACTTCTTGAAAAAGTGCCACACTAAAAGCTTTAGAAGAGTTTTTAAAATTAATTTATCACCCGCATTGAGGTCTTCCTGAGTTGCAGTTCACTTTGCGTCTGGCCTGCTCTGCCTCATTAATCATTGTGCAAATGAGTAATAGCGGCACGCGGGTGGGGAGAACGCAGGCCATTGGCTGCTGAGGGGGAGGCACGGATGAAAGGGCTCCCTGTGCCGTGAGTCTGGGGTCTGGAATGATGCCAGGCTGCAATCAGCTCATGTTTTGAACAGAACAAAAGATCAGTGCTGACTTTATGGCGCACAATAAAAAAACTGTACTTTAGTTTAAAAAAAAAAAAGGCGTGAAACGTTTATCAACCAGGCCATCCCATCAGCATCGGATGAAGGCTTTTGCAGCTTCCTTTGCATGGGCTTTATGTCTCTTTGGTTATCTTTAGGCACGAAAGCTGTGGGGAGCTCATCTAAAACACACTTGCTCGACTGCCAGAGCATACTTCCTCTTGTAAAATGGGTGGTTGTGCAGGCTCACACCTCAGTAATCCTGGGGCATCCCGCTGCCAGATTTGGCTCTGTGTTTAAGGGAACAGACAAATATTGTGCATCCTACAATGTGAAATAATCCAGGAGGGAGTGTTCTGAGAATAGTAAGCATGCATTTATACAGCTGAAATCTGCAGAGAATTTGGAAATTATATTGTGTCTTTGTTGAGAGCAAAAGATGTATTAAAAATGACTATGGATGGTGGGTTAAAGGTCCCCTGACATGATTTTTTTTTGTTATTATATAGGTCCGCTAGTACTGTATTTGTGATACATAAAGAACTAAGTTCTCAGGGCACACAATGAAACATGTCCCCTGCATTTAACCACTGAACCACCACTGAACATCTGTGTACTTATTTGGAAAGCTTGCAGATTTGGAGCAGTACCACTGGAAATTGGGGGATCAATATTGATCAATATGAATAAGGCCATAAATAAAAAACATTGGGGTCAACATAAATGACCTAAATGGACAATATCAGTTGAAACTCTAATAGACATTCTTATTTTCATGTGCAAAGGAAGCATAAATGAGCCTTAAAATGAATCATGAACGAAAGCTGACATTAAATATAAGATGCAAATATAAGTA
This sequence comes from Denticeps clupeoides, assembly GCF_900700375.1. Taxonomy (NCBI): domain Eukaryota; kingdom Metazoa; phylum Chordata; class Actinopteri; order Clupeiformes; family Denticipitidae; genus Denticeps; species Denticeps clupeoides. The sequence goes on from NC_041713.1 coordinate 14,405,658, forward strand.
CTTTCATCAAGCAGTTACATTCCTCACAATCCGGTACATTTCCACATAGGTGCAGTGGCATTTAGCTTTTTATTTGAAACTCAATTCAGCCTGCTCACTTCCTCATCAAAGTCCAAAAAATGCTTTTCATAACGCCCATCACCAACTCCCTACTGTGTCCACTAAACCATCAGCCCAAACTCATGCAGCCATCATCACCCCCGCAACAGAGAGTTCCCCGTATACTTACTGGCAGCCCCACTTTGCCCAATTATCCTCAACAGCCCATTTTCACATGAAAGACTACGTGATGAATAACACAAAATTGCTCAGGCCAACAAAAGAGCTGTCTGGAAACATGTGTGTTAAATCATACAGGGAGTGGAGTCATCTTACGCATGCTGGAATTCGGAGGAGAGAGTGATCGAGATTAAAGCAGACGGGACAGCGCCAAGTCAACAACCACATGCTGGAAAATGACAAAAACCTTTAGTGTGCGGACTGCATTCAAACCTAAACACAGGTATACCACACAAGGCTGCTGGATGACGCACTGCCAGAGCCTGCAATTAATGCACAGCTCTTCTGTACTTTCCACTGAAAGACTGGTGAAAAACTCCAGCCGGCTGAACTTAAATGGAAAATTGGAGACTAAACAAACCAGCAGTTCCCAGCACATTTGTATACAATAGATGTCCAGAAAATTCTTTTGCCTCATTTTGGTGGGAGCTACAGAAAAATGTACTTGAAATCACGGAGAGGCTTCTTTCAATATGCTAGATGACACCGGCTGATAAGATACAATAAGCTTTGGGAGTGTTTGCAAATGTCAGATTCACACATTTGCCAATCGGGTGGTTTTAATCTATCTGCATGTTTGGTTTGGTAGCAAACGTAGTCCTGAGATGACTGTAACAGATAACATTTAACATGTTCACCCACATAGTGTAGAGAACAGAGGGAAACAGATAGACAAGCATGTAATGTGTTGACACTGTAGGCCCTACAGGGTCCTCCCTTTTCAAACTTTGTTCATAAAGCATCACTAAACTCCACTGTGTCAGAAATAATTTCACATCAACAAAAAGCTGAGTGGGTAGTTAGCTTCTTCCTCTCTGAGAAACAGAAAAAGGGGCTGTCAGTTTATTTCTGTAAACCCTGAATGTGTTGTGACATTTGCAAACCTCCCCATTCCAAATTAATTAAATCACATTATTGCAATAGGACCACCTTATAAGGGGAGTCTGACTACCGTAGGGGCAGTGGTGGCCTAGTGAATCCCAAACCGCAGGGGTGACAGGGTGCCACTGAGCAAAGCACCATCCCCACACACTGCTGCCCGGGCGCCTGTCATGGCTACTCACAGCTCACCAAGGGTGATGGTTAATAGCAGAGGACACATTTTGTTGTGTCACCGTGTGCTGTGCTTGCTGTGTATCACAATGACAAATCACTTCACTTTAATTTATAGTGTTCTTGTGCCCTACACAGCAAGGGTTCCAGCAGTAAATACACAAAATAGTTTTGTCTCTTTATACTTTTTGCTTTGCAGCTTACTTTAAACATTAGACCCAATCTAGGGTGGTGGTAGGCTAGTGGGCAACACACCCGGCTATGAACCAGAAGACCCAGGTTCAAACCCCAGTAACTACCATTTTGTCCCTGGGCAAGACATATAACCCTGAGTGTCTCCTGGGGGAATGTCCCTGTAACTACTGATTGTAAGTCGCTCTGGATTTGGGTGTCTGATAAATTCTGTAACTCAGTAATGGTTTATTTTAGAAAAACAGACGTGACGGGATGGCCCTATGCTATTATTAGACATGCTGAGTGGCCAACCAGACAGAACAGCAAAATGGACTGTGTAGTACATGGGCAGAATTTCATGTTTCAAGGCGTAAAAGAGAGCTGTAAACATTAACTGTCACACACACACCTTACTGCCCACTGGTGCTGGGCTGAGCAGACGGTCCCCGGTGCTGACTGTGTCATTAGGTGTTAACTGCTTGTTAACGCAGCCTGACAAATCGTTTCCTTGCTTTGTAATTTCTTGTATGTGAGTGTGTGTATGAACATGTGTGTGACAGATAAGGGGTCCGTGATTACAGCCGTCTCGGTCAGAAGTCACAGTGGGATGGAGTCTTATTTTCATCATAGCAGTTCGTGACTCTGAGGATGTGACTGTAAAGCTCTTCCTCTGGTCACCAATAATTAACAATTAATTTCTTAGAAGGAGACTGGAGCCCAGATCCATGACTGAATGGTAAAACACAGATGACCTTGTTAACCTATTTTCACACCGTTCATTACTTTTTAAACAGGCTATACCATTAAAAATGTAATGCTCACTTTCTGAAATATTCAGGACCCTGCAAAGTTTTGATTTTGAACTGTTATCAGATTCCCACTCACCCTCGTTGCTCAAGATAGGTAAATATATTCCATAAAGCTAATGCTATGTGCATAAAGCTAAAAAGTGATCAGCCACGGCTACTAATTTGCACAGACCCTTCATCAACACAGACGGCACCTATGCGTAACATCATTGCCATGGTAATCACGCATGCACAGGTCACAATCACACTAAAGCCACCAGCGTGCGGCGCTGGGCATCTGCATTGTCTGCGGCGTACAGCGGAACGCAGCACTGAAAGACCACAATACCACGATGACTGGGGAGCGAGGACGAGGACTCTTACCTAATTGGAAGTTGCAGCACGTAATCTCAGCACGGCTGTTTCCCAGGGTTAGATGCGGTGGCACTCACATCCGAACACTCTCACTCACAGTCTGCGGGTTATTTTTCCTGCCTTAAGGGACTCGTGCAGGGAAAGAGGGCACGTGAAGAACAGAGAGGCAGTTTTCTGTTTTTTTTTTTTTTTTTTTTAATGAAACCACAGTGTGTTTTTCTGGACCAGACCCCCCTTTTTTAAAAAGGGGGGTCACAAATGGCTGCAAGCATTAGTACATAGTCATGTGACCATGGTCCAGAATCACATGGCCAAATAAAAGGTCTGGATATCCACATGCCATAAGAGATGTGGGCTCTGTGTGGTGCCATCCGACAAACATCCCCCAACTTGGTCCTGTCTGTCTCAGGTAGGGGCAGGGCAGGTGGCATCACGAATGCAAATGGAGAACAGAGGCAAGAGAGCATGAGACAGACAGTGAGAGTTCTGCAGAAACGCTGAGGTTTTAATGAATATTTATCATCCCACCCGGCCCGTCCAGAACCCTCCCCTGTTAGATCAATGTTGGATCAGCGCCTAATTCATTAGAATGCTTCCCTTTGTTAAACAGCAAATCAGCAATGCTGTTAACTGCTTGTGGTAAGTGGCACACACACACACACACACACACACACACACTCACTCACTCTTTCACACAAAACCACAGGCACACACTCAGTGGATAACTTGCAAGCCGACACACTTATCCCTTCTCCCGCTCTGTCCTTGGCACACGGACAGACACCGACAAAACCCCTATTGTGCCGCGTGCCCAGAGAGCACGCAAATTCTCAACCTCGTCCCGAATTCACCCGTTCTCATCCTGCCTGAAATTTCTCACCGCTTCAGCCCTCATCGAAGCCACCACGAATAATAATTTGAAAGCAGTGGTGCCCTCTGCTTCTCTTTGTTCTTCCAAAGAGATCTTGGATGTCGCAGACACGGGGGGTTAGTGGGTTGAGGTGGGCTTATTAAGAATGGCCATTTCATAAATGAATTCAATTTCATCTGACCTTTCTCTTTTTGAAAGGTTCCACCTCTTGAACATGTAAATGAGCAAGAAGTTTAGTAGATGTGCGATTTTCATTAGTCGGATTTTAATCAGCGCCCTCGGCTGACTGCCTCAAGCCAGTGAAAACTGTAGGACAGCAGCAAGACCACCAGAACATGAAATTATCAAGGTATAAACTGCTAAATTAACCCTGTTTAAAACCACGCCCCCAATCCCCCCCAGTAAATTCGGAATGCGTGCACACACACACACACACACACACACACACACACACACACTTAGATGTATGGCAATGCAGACAGTGTCTCATCCTAGCACAGGGCTTATTGATATTCTGTGCACAGCACGGTCACAGGCAGAGCAGAGGCGAGGTGGAGGCACAACTTTGCTCGGCTCAGAGACCACCACTACAGCGCCAACCTGAGCCCCCCGCTTAACACCACTCTCAGAGCCATTAACAATAGCGCTTTGTCCGGTGCTGCTGTGTGCCACGTGAAAACATACACCCACCAAAACAGCAGTGCATTCCGCCATCCAGAAACAGGCCCAAAATTTCAGAGATTCCCATGCTGCCTTATCAAGTGCGAGATGAACAACAAGTAATTACAGAGAATATTTAAAATGAAGGTCAGATTGCATCAGTGTGTGTGTGTGAAACACCATCCAGAAAAAAATGTCCCCCTTTGTGTACTTCCTAGAAGCATCCACTAGAGGGCATTGCCATGTTTTCACTTTTTTATTTTTTAAATAATTTGGAACACATCTCACTTTCAGAAATAAGTACTGAGCATAAACATTTCAGAAGATCATGCACAATACCTTCCTTCATTTAATTAAACTACACAGCATCTTGAAATCCATCATGATGCCCATGTTACATGTTTTTTTATTTAATTCAGCCTCTGGAGTAACAAACATATTCTTTCTAATTAAATAATTATTCTAGTTAATTAAACATACGGCAAGGTCATTTAGAAATTTCATTGTCTTCCATGTAAAAAACATCAAAGAAATGTCAAAATATTTCGAAATAAAAAAGCAATACAACAGTTATTGACAAAGTTAGAGCCAAGATTCTGCTAATGCGCAATATTCTCAACTAGTATGAATTTAGCAACTGTTTTAATCTGTTCTGAGATAATTGTAAATGGGTTTTCTAGTAATCAATGAAGCTTTTAAAGCTTGCATTAGTGAACACAGCACTGTGTTGGAACTCAAGAATGATTACCAATAATGGGTCTATCTATCACGTTTATACAAATATTGCATTCATTAACAGCAACAAAATTTATTTACAACCTTAATACGGACAGCATTTTTGATAAATGCAATGTTTTAATGGACAATTACAAAAACCCAATTTTCTATCAAAAATTACGATGTTTCTAAATTACCCCATTCAACATTTGAACGGTACTGTAAATTATTTAGTAAATCATTTATTAATATGAGCAATGATTGTGGAAATGTAAAGAATTCAAACATGTTTGTTATAATGCAAGACCACGCATGTGGATACTCTTCAAATGAAAAAGCCTGCAAGGCTTACCTTACAAATGAAACCTTTTCCTTTAGTCTGTGGATCACATGGTCATGTTAAGGCCATTCATTACTGTGCATCACCTGCAGAGAAAGGAAGAACTTTTTCATGCTGGGCCAGAGCTGCCGTAAGGACAACCAGACAAACAGACTTAGCAGGTCTTTATCACAAAAGGAGGCACGTCCCCAGTGGCCGAAGGTGCTTTGTACTCAGGTGTGAGGTAGACCTCTCTGTGTCATGAGAACACAGGATCTGCTAATTACACAGACAGGGCAGCACAGTCTCCATACGCCACTTCACATCTCCCACGTCCCCCTGGGGTTCGTTACAACTCGCTAATGTCAACACAATGAGCGCAGGGAGGCAGGAAAAAGTCGCCACCAGAGGGGGAATGTGTACAAGATAAACAGAGCTTTAACAGGCACTTCAGACCTTCTCCTGCGTACGCTCAGACCAGTTGTAAAGAGCTAAAAAACTAATTAACATGAAAATGAATGATATTAGAGATGATGTTCAGAATACAACAAGGAAGCATACTATACACTAACACTAACTACAATGATGTCAACATCACAAATGAAAAAGAAAATATACACTTACAATTAAAGCATTTATCTGACTCCTTTATCCAGAGCGACTTACAATCAGTAGTTACAGGGACAGCCCCCCCCCCCCCCCCCCCCCCCCCCCCCCCCCCCCCCCCCCCTGGAGACACTCAGGGTTAAGTGTCTAACTCAGGGACACAATAGAAGTATGTGGGGTTCAATACTGCATTACAAGCTGCTCTGTTTAGGAAATAAAAATGTACTTATGAAACTATTACATCAATCCCTGTACCAACTGAACATGTCTAAAATTTATCAAGCACACTAAACAAAAAGTAAACAAACATCACTAATAAAAGATGAAGTTATATTAATAAGATTACATTATATTAAGGTGATTAAGTCTTTTTGTTTATTATGTGTGAGATCATAGTAAATCCTGGCAACAGTGTCCGCCTGTCTGACCAGACAGGGGCAGTATTTAACCCTGAAAGCTGTTTGCAGAAATTCAGGGTTTTGATGTCATAGAACAATAAAACAATTACTTCTTAAAGTAAAATCCAACAAAACTAATAATCACTAATAATCAGCGAATCTTTATAGATTTTGAGATTTAATATAATATATAAGTGGGGATATTTTAACATAATATATTTTAAATATCCCCACTTTATAATTCTACAAAGGTTGCAGCACTCAGCCTCTCAAAAAACAACAATTGCCCAATACAGAATAATACAACATTCAAAACTTAACAAAACACCACAAAAATCAAACCCAAACGGTGTAAACACAAAAAAACGGATAAATGCTGATAAATGTAAAAGGCTATGCCACTATAATTGCATTCCTCTGTGAGCATACATGAAAGTGACTGCTGCAGTCATTGTTCTAGCTGTAAGCCCAGCCTCCAAGACCAGACAGAGCTCCTTCAAGGGCATGACGGTCTTGGCTGGCTGCCATAAATCTGAGACGTAGCAAAATGAGGTAAAGCCAGATTAATTAACAGAAAAATAAATCTGCAACGGCAAGATGTCCCCATCAACGTACGCTATTGATATAAACACGAACGCTCAGCGCACTTCAAATGCTAACACAGAGACGAGCACTGCCGACGTCCGTTATGAGAGCAAATCGGAACATGTGAACATCAGTCTAAATAATGTAGTGTGTCAATCAGAACGGTGCAAAGAAATGACAGCCATCCCGCCAACTGCAAAGACGAACACGGCTGCGTGCGGCCCCCAAAAACACACCTTCGCCAATCACCAGTAAGTGCGACAAATGTTTCCAGCTGCCATTAGCTAAAGCAAGGAAGATCTGCATATGCTTAATCTTAATTAGGCAGACTTGGCACGAAGCCTGGAGACAGGCACAAAACAAGTCGCTCACAAAGAAAAGGAACGAAGACAGGAATCGCACCCCAAGCAGGTTTGCATCTTAGTGACTAAAGCAAAAACCAACACGACCAACGGCAATTTGGACCGCGTTGTTCATAATCAAGCATGATAATCAAGCATCAAGCGTTGTTCATAATCAATCAAGCGTGCACGGCGAGGCTTCCTTGCGGCCACATCTGGCGAGGCAGTAGCATCTTCGACGCACGTAGATGCAGCCCGGGGGGCTTTACAGGCACCAGCCAGGGCCAGGCGCAGAGGCAACAGTGATCTGCACAATACAACTCCCTGAAAACAGCCATGGATGGAAAAGTTCTTGGTTTCTGGCAATCATTGTTACATTATTGTTGTTATTGTGAAAGCACATTGTAAGTCGCTCTGGATAAGGGCATCTGCCAAATGCCGTAAATGTAAATGTAAATGTAAATGTGACAATTATTGCTAAAACAAAAAAAAACTGAGACAGAACCGTAGTCCAAATGCCGTCACATTCATCCATCCTTGGATCACTTTAGCGTTCCTGAAGTTGGTGCATGTCTGGCATGGCATGGTTTACTACATTTTGCATGTAAACCCGGCGTAGGTTTGCAGGACAATCATTTCCACAATAACAACCCAAAAAATTAATTCCTTGTTACCCTTACGCCACCCTAGCCAAAGCCTCGATGGGCTCCAAGGGACAACACAAACAACACAGCATCTATGCCCCTTGGCAAGCTGGCACGGCTGCTTTCATTCATTTTTTGTCGCCGCGCCCCAACCCCCATAGCAAAACCTTTTCAATTTGAGCATCTATACTAGACCCAGAAGACATCAAGATCCAAACCTCATCCCTCTCCCCAGAAAAAGTATTTGGAAGTTGGCGAAGACGTCCTCACCTTGCACGGAGCCGGCAGAAATGGCAGCGAGGAACGTGGAACAGCAGCCCTGCGCAGACTGCCACACTCAGCGGACAGGCAGAGCAGTGCCAGCTATGGCGGCAGGGGGAGGTTGGAGGCAAATGAGAACGGCGCTACACGTGGGGCAGACCCAGCTCCCCCACCTCGAAGGTTCATCTGCAGCCAACAGTGGGCACCAGGCTGGGCACCGTGGCTTCACAGCAACACGACAGATGCTTCCCTTTAACGGCCATAACATTACTCAATGAATGCACGCGGAATTCACAATTACACCCTATTGTTAATTTAAAGGACCCCTGATAATGTATCTGAAGTGTCTTGCCGAAATTCAGCCATGGTGCAGAATTTCAGCCATTTTTGGCGAGAGATTTACCTAGGATGCGCCGTTTGGGTGTGTCGCTTTAAATGATAATGGGGAGGAAAGCGGCGGCTCGAGGAGGGGAGTGGTGCAACCAGGAAGGTATTTTCCCACAGAATATTTTCATTAACCCACTGTTTCTACAGCGTTATGAAATTTTCATTTATGGCAGTAATGAATCTCATCCTCTTGGACAAAAACGCGGTGATGTGCCAAATATACGTTACACACAAAAACCACACCTATTTCTTAATTAGCCTAAAACCACAAGCACAATGTTTCAACGGGCTTTAGCAGACCCGACAGTTGACACCTCCCACACTTTGACCCAACCTGCTGACTCGTGCCAACAGGCCCACCAGTCTCACTTGACTGGGTTAGAAGCAGAGGACACATGTTGACAATCACTTCACCTACATCTCTGTAAAACTCACTCAAGTCAGTGGCTAAAGCTCACTGCTGGTTCATGAGTCCACTCCACATGTTCAAGTTCAAGTTGAGCTTTATTGTCATTTTATGGCATTTATCAGACGCCCTTATCCAGAGTGACAATGAGTAGTTACAGGGACAGTCCCCCTGGAGCAACTTAGGGTTAAGTGTCTTGCTCAGGGACATAATGGTAGTAGGTGGGATTTGAACCTGGGTCTTCTGGTTCACAGGCGAGTGTGTTACCCACTAGGCTACTACCACCCTGTTAGACAGTACATAGTGAAACGAAACAACGTTTCATGGGAACCTGGTGCTTAAAGTGCTCATGTGCGACATCGACACATAAAGTGCAAAAACATGGTAGAGCTTCTCGATCAGGTGCTGAAGGATGATGGAGTTGAATGCTGAACTGAATTTGCGCGTATGTGTCTTTATTGATCAGGTGGGTGAGGGTGGTGGCATCGTCTGTGGAGCAGCTTGGGCCGCAAATTTCAGTGGGTCCAGGGTGGAGGGCAGCAGGCTCTTCATATGTTTGTGAAATGTACAATACAGACCAAAAGTTTGGACACACCTTATCATTCAATGTGTTTTCTTTATTTTCATGACCATTTACGTTGGTAGATTCTCACTGAAGGCATTAACACTATGAATGAACACATGTGGAGTTATGTACTTCCTCCACGGTCACCGGACCTGAACCCAACCGAGATGGTTTGGGGTGAGCTGGACCACAGAGTGAAGGCAAAGGGGCCAACAAGTGCTAAACACCTCTGGGAACTCCTTCAAGGAAGCTCATCGAGAGAATGCCAAGAGTGTGCAAAGCAGTAATCAGAGTAAAGGGTGATATAAAATATGAAATGGCCTGTCAAATGAAAGGACAGCAAAATAATTTAAAAATGTTTAAAATTATACAAAAATGTGTACTTTTCAATCATTTTTCACGTCTATATGGTTTTGGTGCGATATTAAAATGGCTAATGACTTTTAATAGACACATTTCAAATATATGTTTAATATGTATCATCTAAACCCTTCTCTATTGGACATGGTTAATATCGAGATTGCTGAAGATATAACTCATCTTTTGTTGTTACAAGTTCCTTCCTCGTGTTTATTCACTAATTTCATTATTTTGTATTAGGAGATACAGAACGTAATTGTAATTGCACATTTGTATCAACATCGTTTCCTCCACGAGATGAAAGTATTTTTCCTGGCCATCCCTGGATGTCGGTATTAACCATACCAGGATGGGCTCCCCTGGTACATTTTTGCTGAAATTAATTGACCGACTGATTGATATGCTCAATAAAAAGGAAAAGGAAAAAACGCAGAATGGTAAAAAAAGGCTGGGATTCCCTTCCCTTCAACCTGAAATTGTGCTTGTTTACTTACGTGCTTGTTGCTGAAATTGTGCTGAAGTAGATTTTGTTTTGGACGTTCAGTCGAGATACAAGTTCAGCGGGTATTTAAAGGTTAGAATGCAGCAGCTCGACGCTGCTGGTCGAAGTCTAGACTTACTTTGGTGCGCTTAGAGGAAAAGTTGGACGTCCTGTTCCGTCCGCGCACTGGCGTTTAATCGCGACGCGTTTTCTCAGGTAACCGCAGTTCTGGCTTCGGAAGATCTAGAAAGCAAGACGTCGCCCCCCAGTGGCTGAAGGTAGTTTCACACGGTCCATACAACCGGTGTCCCAGGTTTTATCAAGCACCCGTGATATAATGAAGAAATGCAGTACATTTAAAGGTTATCAGTAGTGCACTTTAATAAGCAGGTTGGATTACTGTACATAGAAATTTAATTATGAAAAATATGAAATAGAAGGTTGCATATTGCTATGTGGCCTGAGATGGGGTGAGGGGTGATGCTCTTTTTGAATTTACCAGACCATTCCTCTTCCCGGACAATATCCCTATATGACAATTTATGACGATTACTGAAAATACATTTTCCTAAATCTGTTAATCACATGTGAAAACTGTTAAAACACAATACCTGTGATTAAGGAAGGAAAAGAAAAAAAAAAAAAAAAAAAAAAAAATCAATCCCTCATTTCTGATATTGCCTCTGGATGGATTAAAGGTAAATTGCATTCAGGACACAGCAGGAGAGAATTGTTCATATATTTTATAGTGTTATGGTGTACATTTCCTCTTGATTGAAAATGTGTTTAAGATGTGCATGTTAACGTCCACAAAACTTTCACAGTAAAGGACAAACAAAAACACTCAAGATATCGGATATCATATTTTACTAAAAAAAAAGTTTTATTAAATTATTTCCGATGCTAAATGATATGAGGTATAGTAGGGCAATTCTCTGCACCATGTGGTCACATCCATCTTTAAAGTGCTTCCCCTATACTCATTGCCTCCAATTAACTGGACTAGATTATGCCGATTCTTGATTTAGAAAATCAAATTTATTTTAAACAAAAGGAGCGCAAAGCACCCCGGAGAAGAAAAAAACAAGTAGCTGTTCTCACAAACATAAATCAGCGTCAATCAACAGAGGTACCGGTCAGCAACAACTCAACTTAATCAGATCACTAGTAGTCATTTAATGAAGTGCAAAGTCATTTATTATTTACATAACTTAAAGGTCAAAGGTTGAAAGCAATAATGCTCTATTGATCTTCCCGCTCCTTCTCCTCTTTCTCCTTCTCCTCCTTGGTTTTTTTAGACTTCTTCTTCTTATGCTTGTGTTTATGTTCCTTCTGCTCAGAGTCAGACTCATTACTGGTATGCTTCTTGTGTTTCTTGTGCTTCTTATGTTTCTTGTGCTTCTTTTTCTCCTTCTTCTCCTTCTTGTCCCTCTTCTTCTTGTCCAGGCTGCCGGTGGAGCTGGCGCTGCTGCTGCGAGCATGGCTGCCTGATGGGCTCTGGCTGCGACTGCTGTCATTTTCCCGCTCCTTGACCCTCAGCTCGGACTTGTCTCCACTTTCTGAGGCCTCACTGTCACTCTCACTGTAGTCGGGGATGAACGCCGCCTCGTCCGTCTCCCTGGCCAAGTCAGAAGACAGGCGCACGGAGCGAACCGAAGGAGGCCTGATCTTAGGATGGTCCCGCTCACCTCGGGGGACACCACTCCGGTCACCGTCGGCCCGAGTCTCAGGTGAGGCTGGCCTGTGACCACTGTGTTCTCGGTCTCTGGCAGGACGGCTGTCTAGATGCCTGGAGGCCTGGCTCTCCTTGTGAGCAGAGCGCTCAGCTCTGTGCTCATCAGGCGCTGCTCTCCTTGGCTCTGGCGCGCTTTGCGAGTGACGTTTGTCGGCTTGATCGGTCCTGTGTGATTCAGAAGTCATTTTTCTCGTCGAGTCAACATGGGCCTCTCGATCTCGTCCCCGTGAGGCTGGGGGAGGGGAGTCCCTCCGTCTCAAAGGCTCTCTGGGTTTGCCATCTTTGTATTTGGAATCAACGTAATCCCTGCCGCTGGTCCTACTCTCCGGCTTGCGTTCGGTGGAGCCAGCGCTTTGGTCGCGGCTGCTGGGTTTACGGGAGGTGGAGTCGGTCCTTTCGGAGGTTCGGTCTCTAGTAGACGACTGAGAGGAGGAGCTTTTCTCGCTGCCATGGTCACTGCTGCGCTCCTGGGGCCGATCGCGGTCCATATTCACGGTCAAATGTTTTCTCTTGTCTGATGAATCACGGTCCAAACCACTTCGCTCTCTGTCCTTGCCCCTCTCTCTATCCCAGTCTTTTTCTCGTTCTTTTTCTCTGTCCCGTTCTCGCTCATTCTCCTGTTCCCGGTCACGTTCCTTTTCACGCTCTCGGTCTTTGTCCTTCTCCTTCTCTTGGTCACAATCTCTTTTATCCTCCCTTTCTTTGTCGCTGGGTGTTGAGTCTTGGACTGGCTTGGCCTCTACGTGCGACTCTTTAGTTACAACGGCATTTTTGTCGGTACGGACAGAATCTCTTTCTTCTGACTTGACCACATCAGTCTCTGATGGAACAGGAACAGGGGACGCATGGTTGTTGCTTGCAAAAACTGCGGCCGCCTTGGTCTCATCGTCCTCTGATTCATAGTCTTCCTTTTCCCACTTTGAGCGTGGTACTTGGATCATAACAATCTCGTCCTCTGCAGGAGTGGAGCTGTCGTTGGTGTACTCTTCCAGGGTCTTTACCACAGTCTTCTTGAGGTCTATCTTCTCCTCCAGTCTTTTGATTGGACTTCCACCAGTGGAGCTAGTACTGGGGGGGAAGAAAAGAGAAAACAAGCAAGTTATTACACCAAGAATTCTAGACAGATTTAGAGTTTTAAGAGTTTAGTGGTTTTGAAATTACCTTGTGTAGTCAACCAGTAAGGAGCCAGAAGCATCTGTGGTCTGCACCTTCCGGCGGATCTTGCCCCTTGTCTTGTCCAGCCTGCTCTTCCTTGAATCCACAGTGGAATCATTGGAAAGCCTCTTTCCAATCTCACGGTTTATTTTAATCTTCTTCAGAGGCATTGCACAAGCATCTTCTTTCTCTACCTGACTTTCAGGATCTGGCTTGGTCTTGGATGAACCCTTCGCCATTTCAGAAACATCACCTCTCGGAGACGTAACTGAAGAGACATCAGGGTCCACAACTGTCCTTTCATCCTCAGTCTTCCTTTTCTCTGGCTTAGAGTCAGGTGCCTTGCTTGAGGGCTTAAGCTCAGTTTTAATAGGCTTGTCCACTTCTCTCTTGGGCTTGACTTCTTTACTAACTGTCTTCTCTTGTTTAATTGTCTCTTTTGGCAGCTCTTTCCTCCCCTTCAATTCGTCTTTCGTCGTTTTGGTCTCCTGGTGGTGCTTGGCTGGTTTCTGTACCACCTTGCGGATCAGTTGGGATTTGTCATCTTTTTGTGGTGTCTGGAGCTTGCTTGACTCTCCTTTGAAAGCTAGGTCTTCCTTGGCTCGCTTTATAGATGGTTCTCCTAAAGCAGCCTTTTCAGAATCAGACTCTTTTTCTTTAGGCAATTTTGATGATTTACCAGCCGCTTCCTTCTTCTGAGTGCTGTTGTCAAGTTTGCGTTTTACTTTTTCAACTTTGCCCTTGGCCTTATCCTTCTTCTCTTTGTCCGAGGAACTCTTGTAGGGTGGTGCAGTGTTGTCCATGGGCTCATCCCTAACCGGAGTGGCATCACGGCTGGAGGCCATCATCATACCCCTTCCATCATCTCCCTTGCGCTCATCCTTCCTTGTATCTTCCATAGAATCAGAATGGCTAAACATATCGGTTTCATCCCCTTTTCGTTTCTTTCTATGTTTTTTATGCTTCAAGCCTTTGGGGTCTACAGCAGCAATGCTGCTTGGCTCTCTCTCCTTGGTGGTTTTCAAGGGTTCCTTGTTGCCTCCTCGGACTGCCTCTGCATTGACACTGAGATGACCAAATTTCTCAGCATACTTCTCCTGATAAGTTAAGGTAGCATTGCGACCTCTAGGAAGTGGTCCATGACCTTGAATTGGCGGTGGATATTCTTCTCGTCTCCCCCTTCCATAGGGAGAGTTCTCTCTGGGACGTGGTGGAGGGTATCCTTCTGGGGAGTATGGATCTCTGCCCAGAAGAGGAGGACGACCTCGTATTTGGTTGCCAGGAGGGTTATTGTAACTCTTGAAGTATTTCTCATACCATTCTCTGTACTCTCGTTCCCATTCCTTATATCTCTCCCTCTCGTAAGGATCACCCATATCAACATTTCGACCATAATAGGCCTTTGCATCATAGGGAACAGGTTCCCTCATTCGTCCAAAGTACTTCCGCTCTCCTTCTATCTGTGGGCCAGGTGCTGGTTTCTTACCAGGGCTACGGTTCCTGTAAACAGGTGAACGGGTGCGGGAACGGTAAGGTGCCACACCTGCATCTCGACCTCTGTAAGATGGGGAACGAGTCCGAGAGCGATGGTAGCCGTGAGAACGGGATCTGGAGCGATAACTGCGGCTCCGTCCACGAGCACGACGAGAACATGGAGAACGGGAATAAGAACGAGAACGTGACCTTGAGCGTGAACGAGACCTTGAGCGTGAACGAGACCTTGAGTGAGAGTAAGAACGGGATCTTGAGCGTGAGCGAGACTTGGAGTAGCTGTAAGATGATGCACTATAAGATGAACCTCTGTATGGGGACCTTGACCTACAAAAGGCAACCAAATTTAAAATCAAAAGTTAATAGTACTTTTAAATACTACCTTAAATAGTTTGTTGATAGACAGCAGTACACACCTGCTATAAGACCGTCTTCTCTCCTTCTGTATTTTTCTGTACTCCAACAGTTCCTTGGCAAAATCATTAGTGAACTCCTCCAGCTTGGACTTCTCCCTGATAATTAATCCATATGTTGCAATAAAAAGCTAAGCATTGATTTCTTAAACAATCAATACGTGTGTATGTAAATGGAAATAAAAATCCACTCACTCTTCTTTAAGTCTTTTTTGCTGCCTGTAGAACTCTTCCTTTGACAGAAAAGGTTGTGTTGGCAGTGGTGGGATTGGGTTGGGAATTGGAGGCTGTGTTCCAGGTGGTACCCATGAACCAGGAACATTTGCTGGAGCTGGTGGATATCCTGGAGGTGGTATGTTAAAGCTAGGAGCAGGCTGCTGTCCTGTTGGGTACTGCATTGGAAACTGGAGAGGTACCACACCCGGTGGCTGAGGAATGGGGTGCTGTGGGGGACCAAAAATGCTGGGCGGAACATACAAAGGGGGGGCAACTGGAGGAGGTGGCTGCTGAACTGGTGGTGCCTGTGATCTGGGTGGTCGATCACTATGGGGTCTTCCTCTTCCAGAGGATCTGCAGGAATAGGTACATATTTATTGAATGAAATTGTGATTTGATGGAAATGTTATAAGGTACCAAAAAGAAAGAGAATTGAATGACTTACGGATCCCACCCAGGTCGCCCTACACTTGGTCTGGGTGCTGAACCTCTGACTGGCTGACTTGCTCTGTGCATAGAATGGCCAGCAGAGTGAGGTTGGGAGTGAGGTTGTCTGAGTACTGGAAGATGGTAGCCCTGTGAATGTGGACACATTAAAATTAATTAAGCACTTTGTGAGATCTCAAAGAACATGATGGCAAACAATACATTAAGGTAAAATAACAGACCTTCGAAACAACCGGAGATGATGAAGGTAGATCTGCAGAAGGAGCTGCAGATGAGGCTGGTGCAATGTTCTCGGGCTCTCTGCAAGCCACCCAAAAACATTAAATACACAATTTCCAACTACAATATTAAAATAGCTAATTGAAGTAGACCTCGGTGCAGACTAAAGAACCAAAACTCACTTAGATATGACTGTCTCCTCTTGCTTTACAGCTGGCTGTGCCGAGGACACAGATGCACTGCTGCTTTCTGTAGGTGATGAGGGGCTGGAAGCTTTTTGGGGGGGTGCAGGAGGCAAAGAGGTGGACTGCGTGGTCTGCGGTGGAGTGTTAGCTGCCGTGGGTTGGGGAGCATTAGCCAACAAAGGGTCCCGCTGGCGGGATCCAGGAAGCTTAATCGGTAGGACTGGTCGCTGCAAACGTGGTTGAGGTTGCTGAGCTGCAGCCTGGGCCTGATTTGCGGCAGCAGCCTTTCTGATGTGTTTAGTGTAGCCAGTCTCATTTCTAAAATTATTAACAGCCTGAGGAAAAAAAACAACCAAATATCTTTAAGAACTTTCCTAATCAAAAAAGTTACAATGATAAGCGGTATAAATATCTGCCTTACTTGGCGAAGAAATTTGTTGGCAATTAGAGCATCTGGAGACACATCAGTCTGGTTGCAAGTGGGGCACATATGCTCCTCAGACTCTAACAATGATGTACGAATACCTAAAAAAAAAAAAAGAAATCAATTTAACCATTAAGGACAGTGTGAACAATTTAGAGAAATAGTAACTAAAAATTTATTTTTAAAGCTCACACTCATCACAGTAGCTGTTTCCACAGCAGGGAATAACCACTGCATCATTCATGAGGTCCTTGCAGATAAGACACAGTAGCTCATCAGGAACCGGATCCTCTTCTTCGGAGGAAGACGACTGCTGCTGGGGGAGGAAAGGAGGTTTCTCCTTCTTCCCAATAGCATAGGCCTCCCTATAGGGGGGAAAAAAAAACAACATTGGATTAAAGAATCCATCTTTAACTCACTTCAATTACATATTAAACAAAATACAATTTTCCCTTACGCATCTATGGTGGGGATGGCATAACGTCCGGTGTTTGTCAGCATGGCTCCTTTCATGCTTGGATCGTCAACTTCCATCATGAAGCTGCGTGGTATCCCAGTGCTCTTTTTAATCCTCTGAGGAGCCTCAAAGCTTTTGTCCTGCGAGACATAAGTAAGATTAGTTCTGAAACCAGACTAGCATAACGTATGAAGGAAGGAAAAATACAGCCCACACACTCCATTTGTAGGACAGTTGCGTATGTAGTGGCCAGTTTTCCCACAACGAAAGCAAGTGTAGTTTGGTGGAGGTGGTCCAACAAGCTTCTTCATGTAGCTGTTAAAATAGGAAATAAATTATGTTAAACCTAGTAATCCTATGAAAGCAGGATACCAAGCTACCAAGAGGGAACACTTACTGAGCTGGATCATAGTCATGATTAGACTGAGACATCATAGCTTTAATTTTGTCTTCTTCAGATGCGTTTGCTTCTGCGAGATTGGCAGTCTGTATGGCAAGAATGTTTTCATACACAGTTGTCAAGAAAACAGAAAACAAATAAACTCCGATCCTGTAAAGAGCAGCTGGATGCCTTCGATATACTGGGTTTATCCAGGTGAAGGACTGGAGACATTGAGTGGGAGTACCCCCTTTTCAAGAGAATTCAATACTAGCTCATTTTAACCCTGGGTAAACAGACAAGTATATTTACTGATCTACAACTCTTACTGAAAACTAAGCCCTCTATGAATGCCTATGCAAAAGACTGACATTTCCTAACATTTTAACAAACATTTCCTATTACATATATCTGTGCATTAACAGCAGTGTTGTTGAGGATGTTCTTTTTGTGTGTGTGTGTGTGGGTTTAAAGCCTAGCAAGATCAGCATTCCATTACAGCTATTAACCCCCGAAATGTTTAAATGTTTATTTACTATGCCCACTGAAAAATGGATATTGTTCTGGGGAACAATATACAAAGCAGTAACACCTACACTATTACACTGGTTAGAAGTTAGAAAGGTGTCTCCAGGGCATTCAGAAGCAAAAATACCAGCAAGCACAGAAACTAGATAATTATAAAATAAAATATATTTAAATAAATATAAGGAAAGCATGCCAATTGGTGTGGAGTCCACTGAATGGGAAATGTTTCTTCACTAAATAAATTCCAGAAAAGGAAAGGAAAAAAAAATACAAAATAAAAAAAACGTTTCAAGAAACTCAAATTACATAAAAAAAAATAAATCATACAAGGCTTTGAGGATACTCCCATCCAATGACAAGTGAGGCATATAGCTTACTTTTTACAGGACCAGGCATAGTTTTAAAATAATAATAATAATAATCTGTTCAGAAGATACCGATACACATAAAATAGACATTAATATCTGGACAGTTGAAACAGATTCAGATATAAATTAATCTGATGAGCTATGAAATTACTCTGTGGGGCACTCACAAGAAATTTGATGCATATACTATGTATTTTACATGTTTCCATGGAGAAATGGAGTCAGATAACCTCTAAGTTCACAAGGAAACACTTCTGGTAAAACAATTACATTAATTAAGCAATACAATCAGAGAGAAACTGAAGATTAATCAGAAATGAATAAACCTGAGTCATAAAAAAAATGTACATTAAAAATAAATAAATAAAAAGAATTTGGTGACATGGCACAACATTATAATACCTTAGACAGCTGGGCCAGTGTTATGGTAGCAGGTGAATCATCCATCTGTTCATAAAACAAAAAGTCAGACATTTAATACCGCAAAAGGCCACAAGGCCATGACATCGCCCCATTTTTTATACACAATGCTCTGCCAAGGCATCACCTGAAACAATCATTTGAACATGCTCCACTCATCCATCTCTGTTATATGAATTTAACTGCTGTTGTAAAAATGTTAAACTAATAAAAAAATAAAAACAAACTAACTAGAATTGCATGCTGCTACATTTGTTGGTGAAATCTGCCTATGGACACTGATCCTTGCTATTTGAAATAAATCTTAAAATTTAATAACCATTTGCAGTGGGGCCGCTTCAAAAATAGAAAATGAGTGCTTGATTCAGAGCTTCAGAATGTAATTTCTCACCAGTCTCTCGCAAGTGAACACACAGGGCCTTGCAAGAGGTGTCCAATAATCTTTACATAGGTATTTTATTGACAAAGGTTGTGTTCATCATTGTACACAGCACCAAAACTGGTCAGCTTGTGTGAACTGTACACTTGTCAAATACCCAATGAAGAAAAAAACAAAATTATCCACAGGAACGTAACTGACTGAGATGTATTAGTTGTGGACTGGTCATATGTAGAAAAAGCACATAAAATAGTAATAAAAATGGTTCTACTGTGAAAAGCATACCACACAGCAGTCACAACAACACTGCTACAGTAGCACATGTACCACTAGGATATAGTGAATAGGAAAACAAATTTTATAATTGGTCACAAAACAAGGCAAATTCGAGTAAACTACCAGAAAAAAAAAAAAAAAAAACATCCCCCATAAAAACAAGTTCGTTTTAACATTTTCCATATGTTTCATATGGTTCTCAGACATACAACATTCAGGAAATTAACAAAAGATATTGCAAACTGACAGATCATCCCCTTCTGTTAACGTGTGAAGGTGAAACTATTGAAATTTTACTGAAACCACTGAACATTATTAAAACAGTCTTAGCAATTATGCCAAGGGGTCAAGATGTGTGGTCCTTCCTCATCCATTTAGCACAAACAACTGAGTACAGAAACAAACATTTGACTCAGGACTGTGGCACCTCATTATAGCTTCTAAAACATGGACAGACATCGAAGCTGTATGATACAAGGTGAAATCAAAAGGTATAACACATTTTTATTAAAATAGATAGATATATAAAAAAGAAATTACAGATGCAGCACTCTGAAGACAGACAAGTTGAACATGCCATCATGTTCAGCAACCGTCAAAGAGTCACAGTAATCACACATTATGTACAGCAAGATTAAATGTGGGACTAGTGTTCCAATATGAAATACAGTGCAGTTACATGCACATTTTAACCACTTTACACTATGTGCAAAATGTTAGTTTCTTTAACACATTTAAAACAATGTTACATCAAAGACTACCATCATGGTTGAGAAAAATACAATCAGAAACATGTGTATGGTGACGTTTTGGAATTAAGGAAAAATGGTTTGTTTTTACATACTGCTTTTGACGATCCACTTGAAGGTTCAGAACGATCACTAGAAAACAAAAACAAGAGGTTTGATTTGCATGCCATAATGCAACTACTAGAATAAGGGTTTGTATTTACAAAAAGGGGAAAATGATACTTACATGACAAATGTTTTGTTTGTAGACTTGACTCCTCCAATAGGAATACGTCTAATGATGACTGAGGAGTTTTTGGGTATGAGGGCGCCATCATCTGTGTATTCTAAAAGAGAAAAGCAGAAAAAAACAAAAATCCAAGGATTACAATAACTGAAACAAGAAGCACCATATAATCTATTAATCTGAAATTGTAATACAGGCTAATGACAGAATTAAACATTCATTATGACCGCTACAATGGTCTACTGTACATTTCCATTCCAGGAAAAAAAATAAACAAAAACCAATCCTTTGCTCATATTCCTATTCGAACCTTCCCACATGTTAACCTCTCATATATAGGATTTCGTGAAATTACCAAAAAAAAAAAAAAAAAACGTGGCGAGATTTGTGCCTTTAAATCCACTCGCAATAGGATAAGCGCAGATAAACATGTTTATGGAGGGGTATGAAAATTAACTACGTTGCTCACCGCAGCAAGCATGCAGCTCAACAGGCTAAAGCCACATTTCATGCTAGCCAATGCTAACACGATGGGGGTCCGTATTGGTGAAAGTTGCTGGCAGGATTTAATACATTATAATAAAATACAACCACTGTGCACTTCGTATGAAAGACTGTATAACGAACCTTCTTTGGTCTGGGCGTTGGTGATCTGTAAATCGCAGTCGGCCGCCTTTAGCTTTTCCCGGCTCATGATCTGTCGCTTCAGATCACTCAACGTGATATGCAGGCCATCAAACGTGACCGTATCATAGTTGAGTTTGGAGGAGAACTTATAGTGAACACAGGACATGTTTCAAACGGTGCTGCTTTCCAGCAACCCCACCACTACCCTTCCCAAAAAAAAAATATATAAAAAAAAAAAAAAAAAAAAAAAAAACACGTTTAAGACCGATAGCCGACTACAGTGCAAATCTGGGAACAAACCAAGCGATTAGCAGAAGTGAGAGAAAAAAAAAGAAAAAAAACACAACAGCAAGCGGGCGGCTCTCCCCCACACACAACCTGGGCCTCAGGCCCAACCAAACGGCGGGTTCCGAATTCTTAAAGTCCAGTGAGATCCTCTGTTGTGGCGCTCCGTACAGTCCGTAAACTCGAAGCGTCCTTTACAGTTCAGGGGTGTTAATGCGCAACAAAGACGCGGCTCAGGTCCTTGTTAGCGTCCGACTGAGAGCAGGATAATGGGAGCATTAATCCAGTCCGGCGACTCGACACATTACGGGGAAGGGGGTCCTCTTGGCCTTGTCTTTATGTCGTGTGATTGCAAACGACTTCAAAAACCACGCAAAAGCCTTCGTCGACTTGCCGCGGCCTAAAATGGCCTCCTCGGACTCTTCACGTAAACGCAGCAAGAAATCCAACGGTAAGCGTCTGATGCAGCTGGCTATCAAGACAAAGTTCAATTAAACAGAAGATTACAGAGAAACACACACATCACTACCTGAGATTATTAGAAAAGGGAAGAAAAAAAAAACATATACAAATTTACACAAAGCACGTATGTTCTTAGTTAATCTGTCTCACAGCTGCTCTCCTCGCTTCCACGATACGAAAATAACCAGGATGGCGCCGGGGTTTCCGCTCTACTCGCAGGGGCTAATGCAAGCCGTGTTGCCAGATCTGGAGAAAATATACGTCTCTGCAGAACGGGCGTTTGCAGCCTCCCTTTAACATCGTTGAACTGGCTACAAATATTATTTTTATGGTTGAAATTAATATAATTTCTTGTCTCAGCACGCACGACGATCTCAACTAGACTTTACGCATATAGAGCACTTTTCATCCTGAAAGAAAGGTGCATAACAATGTGGAAACTGAAAACAAGTAAAATTGAATAGATCTAAGACTAAATCCTATGTGTAGTGTTATGTCAATCAGGAAACTACAAATTTATTAGGTGTTTTCTTTTACTATTTTTAAGATTGTACATTACACATGAGTGAAAGTGAAGTGATTGTCATTGTGAAACACTGCAACACAGCACACGGTGACACAACGAAATGTGTCCTCTGCTTGGTGAGCAGCGGGCAGCCATGACAGACACCCGGGGAGCAGTGTGTGGGGACGGTACCTTGCTCAGTGGCACCCACCGAACCGGCAACCTTCTGATTACGGGTCCGCTCCCTTACCCACTAGGCCACATTGATAAATTTACAGAATTTTTTAGATGCCTTTATCCACAGTGACTAGTAGTGGTAGTAAATGTGGTTAGAGCCTGAGACTTCATGGTCTTCTTATTGTTCATTTTCGGGTACTTTACCCACTAGGCTACTACCATCTCGCCCTCATAACATTTCTGATGCTACCACTCCCATTAACTTGGGCTTGGGACCAGTGCAGTGGAATTCCTTCCTAGAGTAATAAAGGCAAATGTATTTATGGTTTGTTAGTAGAAGTAAAAAAACAAAAGCAAATCATCCAAAATCCTGAGAGTGCCCTGAACTCCACATACACAAATACATAGACATTGTTTAATCTGAGTTCTGCCTAGACCACACTGTCCTGTCTGTTGTCCTTCTGCTGAGGCGACCCTGCATGACCTTTCTGCATGGAACATTCAAGCGTTTTACACAAGCATTTCACACTACACAAACGTTAAACATTATCAATTTTCCCTTTACACCAGCACAAAGAAATACACTGGCATGTGAATCCCTAGAAGCGGGGTTATATGCTATATCTATACTATTTCTTAACACCAAATTAAAGGCTTTACCTATACCAAAAACATGACATCAGCAGCAAGGTTGCTATGGTCTTTCCATCCTGGGTACCAGGTCACTGAATGTGTTATGTGTGAATCTGTTTTAGATGTTTACACATTGTTGTGGACTGAGATATTTAAAAGTAAGGTTTAACTCAAATCATCTTGACCTCAAACTCACCCATAACAATTAATCTATGGAGATCATGAAAGTGGGCAACCATAAAAGGCACCTGGGGAGCAGTGGGTGGTGATGGTGCTTTGCTCAAAAGCACCTCAGATCAGGATTCGAACATGCAACCTTCTGATTATGGGGCCGCTTCCTTAACCGCTAGGCCACCACTGCATTAATAGAGAGACAGTTCAGAAAGCTGTTTCTTTCTCAGTTCTTTGAGCGGAAAAAGGTTTGATAACACTTACTCTGCTATACAGGTTCTGCCAAGAATTAAGATTTAAAAAGTTCAGTTCACTTTTCTCTTACTCTGTTTTTATTTCATTTCTGATCTGTCAAGGCATGTAATCCAACAGATTGTGCTGTAGCATATAAATCAATTATCATTCTTTTTTCTCTGAGGGCAGAAGCATGCATCTGACATTTATTTCATGTAAATAAATCCTGTAAGATGATATCATATCACTATGTTAATATCACAGTACATTTACATATAAATGCACTGTTTTAACCACTCTCTGATCACACCCTCTACAACTTTCTAATATGGTCTTACTCCTAACATATGTCTAAAATGACCTCATGTAGTCATTTCTTTTCCTTAAAGTTTGGCAAGCGCTATTTGTACACTTTTTATACTGTATGTTTTCCAACCTACTCACACAATGAGAATGATTTTACTTTTGTAAACCAGCAATGTCGGCTACATCAACAATGTTTGGAACATGGGTGTTCTGTTCTGCATAGAATACCCTCTCACTTCTGGGATCCACTATCTGAAACTGAACTTCTGATTTGATTAGAATGCTCCATTATTTGTAAAAGGCTAATGGTAAAGCACTAATAGTTTTAAATTGTCAGCATTTGATTTAATGTGGGAAAATATGTTTGATCACATAGACCAAAAAATTCTTCAGAGCAGTGATTGTCATTGTTAGTCCTAAGCATGGTATGAAAACAGTGAACCTGGCAACACAAAAGTTTGCTTGTATTACAAAAGAAGGCAGGTTGTGCAACATTCAGCAGAATTTGTTTCAAGCACTTTTCAGTGAAAAAAAAAAAATCACTTGGTGTGTAAACTTTATTTTCATACAAAATACATAAATAGAGAATCTACAAGTGTTGCAAGTATTTGTACACATTCGCAGTGAACGTTTAGATAAATTATGTATTTTCTCCCCATAGAAACCATATGACTGTCTTAACATTTACCACTTATTCCTGGTTTAGAATTCTCCATCGATTCGTATCCCTGTACACCAGTACACTTCCAAGTTTTTCTTGTGTATTTAATAATAATGTATTTGTTATAGACTCTGAGAGATGTGCAAATAAAATGGAGTTATATATTTTACAAAAGGGGACATTTTTTTTGTTAACAATTACAACATACAAAACAGCCTACACAGCTACGTTGGCACAGTTCTTTTTCCCCAGCAGTTGAGCAGCAGAAACAGCTAGAACAAAACACCCTCCCAATTCCCCCTCCCCTACCACTGTGTCTGTTACAAATGGCACCAACTGAAGAATGCAATACCACAAACAATAGAATAACAAGAGATAATTTGTGCTTTAAAATGTAAAATATTCTGCCCAAGCATAGCATAATTGATATGTCCTTGCAGTATATAGATAAAATAAAATCTAAACTCAAATAACACAGAATACCTTAATACAAAAAGGCTGTAGCAGTATCAAGTAGACATTTAACAACAGACACATAAACAAACAAACATTCTTAATCTTCCCAAAAAGTCATTATGAAATGAGTTTTGTAAAACCATATATATATTGCTGAGGGGCAAAATAATAAAATAATGAGATGGACTTTTATGGACTGCTTTTGAATACAATGATTATGCATTTTTTTCTTTCCGATACATATTTCACATAAATATTGCCATGTTAATTGTCACCTACTGTGTGGTACATTGGCATATTTAATGAGCAGTGATAAAGCAGTGGGCTTCATACGGGGAAGAGTGCCTTGGGCTAGGGAATAAACGCTGAAAATTGGTTCACCAACCCCGTTGTTTATGCAGGAGCAGTCTTGAAAGTGCTCCAAGCATGGAAGACGCGAGTGAAGCAGTGAGGTTCATTGCCTTTGCGTACCAGGCGAAGTTTTCTTGGGTGCTCTGTATCCTTTGACCTCATGTGTTGAATGTAGACCTGGGAGAGGGTAAATTTGTTTTTATATTTTATCCATGGGTTTTTAACCTATGACAATGATAACTAAAACCACAGTGGATGGGTTTGGATGAGTTATGGATGCAATCACCCTCAAAAACATTTCTCATGCCATGCTGTTCAGTTCACAAATATCATTTTGACACGACCATTGTGCACTGCTCACCTGACAAGCCTTCAAACTCAGTTTGATCTCCACCTGACTGGTCTGAGTGCCCACCCACATGTACACCTGTAATTCATACATACAAGGTTAATAGTAGCACTCATAACTGCTGTACTAGCCCAAATCTAATATATAATATGTATAAAGTGCACATTCATTTATCTATTTAAATGGGAAACATTTTTAAATTGTAATACTATTGAAATAAATGAAACTGATTAATTGATGTTAAAATCAACTCTACTTTATCATCTTCATTTTTAAAATAAGATTTTGAAAAGCACTTGACCTCTTTTCCATTGTCCAGAAGCATTATGTCGTCATCAGCCAAGTCGTCCTGACAAAAATCTGAGCATTTCTCAGAAACAGAAAAGTATCCCTTCTCATTGGAGCATCTAAAGGTTATAAATAAAAATAAATAGATAGAAATAAAAACTGTCACCAAAATAAAAGATCAGAAAAAATGCTAACCTGAAAAGTCTGGCATATTTCATATAATCAGCATCTTCATCATAGGGCTTTTGAGAGCCAATGCCCACCCAGAAGAAGTTCTCGGGCTCCTCCCCTTCATTTATGACCTAAAGGAAAAGTTTGCAAAGTTCTAAGTTCTTGAAAGTCACAAACGAATCTTCAGCTAACTTATCTGATCCTCATTAACCTGTTTGCTGTAAGTGTCATCAAACATGGAATTCATGATGTCCTCCGCAAGTTTGGCTTCATCTGGATCCGCAGCTCGGCCAACCCATGTGTACACGATTCCTTGATTGTCAGTGCTCTCAAATGGCACCTGAAGAATGCAAGTTGTTGTCATATCCAACAAAGTTCACACATGTATTAGACTTAAAGCATGCAAGCTATGAGCGCAATTACAAACTTGATCACCTTCAAAATGAAGCAGAACTCAGAGTTGAGGTTAGCCGAATCTGTGGGAATCTGGATTGTCCTGAAATGAAAACAAATATATACTGATCACACTGATCCTCTATGTTGTATACCTGGCCAATTGTAATTTAGAGCCAGATTAATTATATAACAATAACAATTTTACCTTGTACACAGAGCACTACCATTGGTCCTAATGTGGTACAGGCTTGGCTGAGCATTATCCACCTTTAACTTCCTTTTCCCTTTGTGGATGATGAATTTCCTCTTGAAGTGTGAGAGAAATTTCAGGTTCTCCTGTTGCTGGGTCATCCTGACAACCTAGACAATGGGTTGTTTTATTAAATAATAATATGTAATTCAATAGATCAGTGAATCACAGGGGGGTTGGGGCAAAGAGAGACATACCTCTAATTTGCCTGGGAATAAGCTTTCAAACTTTTTCTGCAGACTAAAGGTGAAGGTGAGCCAGCCCATGTTGGAGGCCTCCCTGCCCTGCCAAAAATACACCACACACTGGAAGTCTTCTTCTGGCTGCTTGTCATCATCTGCATCTTCTTGACCTTTCTCTTTGTCCTTTTCTTTATCGTCCTCATATTCAACTGGTATCCAGTACCTTCAACCACATACAAAATTGTTATTAGGTTTGCTTGCAATATGCAAGCTTTTATGATTTGTATAAAATCAAAACAGTACAACAGCAAAGCATCTTATGCTCTCGCCAACCTGCATAAGAACACATAACAATCCTGAGTGTGGAAGTGTCCAAACTCCTCCTCGGGCAAACGGGCAAATTTTTTTCCTTCCAGTACAAATCCCTCCATCCCATCCAAATCCTCGTTCCATTCCTCCATCATCTGTTCTGCCTGTGCAGGAGACAGGTACTATATTTAAACACAAAGTATATGAAAAGCAGACTAGCTGACATGAAGAAGGTGGGGCTGTTACCTCCGTGAGGGGCATTGGTGGCTGTCTGGGAAGAAACAGGGCCGTCAGGTCAGCCTTCATTTGATCTTTCTGTTCAGCATCTTTCTTCACCTTTCCTGACAAGCCAGTCTGCTGCACACTTTCAGCATTCCTGGTGTAGTCCACCTTCAGCACATCATCCCAGTTCTTAAACTTTGATTTAAAGACCTTTTAGAAAAAAAAAAACAAAAGGAGTAAAAAAAAAAGAAAAAAGTATCAAACTCCCCTGGTATTTCTCTATTTGTCAATTAAATATAGTTTTACAAACAGTGCAGCAGGGCCCACCTGGCACTCTGTTCCCTCTAGGTTACGGATGACGATGGCATGTTTGGGCCGATGAAGCATGCTGCACAACTCTTGGCCCAGTTTCAAAGCAGCAGCTCTGACCAACCGTGGTGACTTGCGTCCAATCCAAATGAAGACATCAGACCAACAGTCCAAAATGTAGACTCCTTTAGTGTCCAAAAGACTCTGAAGCTTAAGTGGGCAGCCAAGGGAAATCAGGATCATTTTCTAAAATAAAAACAAATCTACAAAATGATCCATATTAAGAGTTATTTACCAGTCTGAGTTCAGGAAGCACGTCCAGCTTCATCTTATCCTTGTGTTCCACTGAAAGCTTGTAGTTAATTTGAGGTAGCTCCAAGTAACCCAAGCCCAATCCAACCTTGAAAATAGACAATAACAGACAAAAGCCATATTTAACTAGTAATGAGCTTGTTACAACCTATATTTTATCACCCTACCTTGTAAAGCTTGGGCCTAACTGGAGAGAAATCATCAGGAACATGCTTTTTGATTTCTTCAGGTCGTCCTCCAAGAGTATCCCAAAACTCGGGAGGTTCAGCATTCTGGACCAGTGACGTGATCTCAGACTTGCCTTTTCGCTCATTTTTGTTGATCTTCTCAGCAAACAACCTGTATCATGAAGACACTTATGTCACACAAGCGTGTCAACACAATCATTCCATGTTGCTATAAACTCTTCTCATTACACACCTGGCTTTTGTGGTTCCACTAAGCGTAGCATTTGCTCCTCTCCATATGTAGATTTCCAAACCAGAGTCAAGCAAAAAAACATAACTGGAAAACAAACAGGTAGAATTATGGTGAATAAAGAATGTGTAAATGACACATGAGCCTTTTGCATGATATATATCAACGCACCGTGGGTCAAGTGAAGGTGCTTTAATAGGCACAGATTCCAGCTTGATGTTTTTCTTCCCATATACACGGTAAAGCCTGTTACAAGTAAAGAAGAAATGGATGATGCTCTAGCAAGAATGCGTTTCTAACTGAAGGTTTCCACATCTCCACTCATTACCTTGTGGGATATTGCGTGTCCTCTACAGTGTAGAACCCGCTTGCGGTCCCTCCTTCAATATAGGAGATCTCATTGTCAAACACCTGCAGAGCAAATGTCTAGGTCAAATTTTACTCACACTAGAAACAATAAAAGTTAAAGATTTAGGCCTAGTGAAAAGCACATAACCTATTAATCTCAATACAATATTTAGTTTTTTTACAAGACATCAACAGACCAAAGCTACACAGGAAAGTTATCCAATTGGCAAAAATAAAAAGCAGATGAAAATAGACAAAGTTATTCTAATTTGCAGTGGTGTACCCTCAAAAGTATATAAGCAGCAAATATTTGAATATGCATAACGTATTGTGCATATCATCCTGATCAGTGTTAAGGCAGAGGTACTCACTGCAGTGAACTCCTCGCTCTCATCTCCCATCTCTTCCCTGATGGTTCTACACTCAGCACCTAGGCAATTCCGCAAGTTTACAGCATGAATAGCAGATCCCGCCTTCTTATCCAATGTGGCTTCCTGCCCAATCCAATAGAAGATTTGCCAATTCAACGCCCCGTTGTCATCCAGGGATGTCTGGGTGGGGGAAGAATGGCATTCTTATATTCATTGATCAACCCATGGAATGAACAACCAGGTCATGGACATAAGGTAACTGTTTTACAAACCTTTAGGACAATGTAGCAGTCAGCCTCATAGAACTTTCCATGAAAGGTCTCGTCCACCTGCACAGGTACAAAGTTTTCTATCTGCCACACAGTAACACCCGGGATCTGTCCAGCATCATCCATGAAGAACTCAGAGTAGTCCAGTTGCGGTTTCTCTAAGTTCTTGTCCCAGCGTTTCGACTTGAGGTCTGAGTATTTCATATCACCATTCTCCTAAAGGAAGAACACATTATTGGATCCAAGCCATTAAGACATAAATGCTGAGTGTCATTTGGTAAACCTTTCCATACCTCAATAGATTTATTCTTTTCCTGGGCAACGTCACTCATACCCTTCAGCACTTGTTTTGCTTGATCATCCTGAGCAGAGTCCTTGCGTCGCCTCAATCTCATTTTTCTAGCTAGGGTATCTTTATGACTGGTTCCTGTGAGGAGTGCACAACAATTAAATCACTATCACCTCGAGCATTGCGACAGATACTTCTATAAGGCATCTTAAACTAAAACAATTACTATACTAAGATTACCTCCACTAGCAGCAGCCACTGCAGCAGGTGAAGCACCAGCCAGACGTAGCTGATTTTGCAGAGAGAAGTCAATGTTGTACCATTCAGCTGTCCTATCTACTGGCTTCGGAGGCATGACAAGATTAGGGTTTTCCCTAACGTCAAGGACCTGAAAATGTAGTTAGAGGTTAGGTCAAGGACAAAGCAATTTTGAAATAGGTAGGCTAATTTTAATGCAATATATGACTAAGCAAGGGCCAGAAGGTCACTGATGTTTACATAGACAGTAACCATTTCCAGGATAAAAAGAGTTTAAAGGTAATAAATACAGATTAATCTCATTAATCTGGTGACAGTAAGTGCATCTTAAATGGCCATCTGTACAAGACTTACCTCCAGTTCAGTGAGGAAGTGAATGGCCTCCGGCAGTGTCACAAGACGATTCTTGTTCAACACAAGCTTCTTCAGTTTACCACATCTTTAACAAAATTGAATGTAAATGATCAATGTTGCAATGTTTATAAAGATCTTTGGATATCACCTGATGGGTTCTGACCTGCACAATCCTTCAGGTATAAGTTCCAAATTATTATTGGCTGCCATGAACTCCACTAGGCTGGACAATTTCCCAACTCCAGCAGGAACACCATCAAAATCCAGCTTGTTTGAGTTCAGATACAGCTTCTTCAGTTTGGATAATTTACAGATAGCAGACTGAAAGCCACAGAATCGGTGTTAATTTACGTATAGTGTAAAAAACCTTTTCTGCTATAATTAAAAAAAAATAATAATAATAATAATTTATGGGTATAATACTGAATTTAGTGATACTTAAGTTGTAATGGTTAATGTGTTAACAGTAGACTAGTATCTTACAGGCAAGGATGTGAGCTGGTTCCGTGAAAGGTTCAGTGTCTCTAGATGAGTCCACTGATCAATGCACAAGGAGAGTTCAGATATCTGATTGCTGCTCAGATTAAGGCGCTTCAGATTAGGCAATGAATAAAGGCATTCAGGAACTCTGGTAAGATCATTACAGGACAGATCCACATCTAAGGAGAGACAGACATCACTGATCAGTCAACAGTATGAACAGTTTAGGTACTTTGCCAACAGGAGGACCTGTACCTGCTAAATTAGTGAGACCTTCTAGAGTGGTCGGCATATTGCTCTGGGTGCGCTGTGTATTTCTCAAGTGGAGAGTTTGCAGAGCAACCATGGCGGGCAATTGTCTATGAGAATAAACAAAAAGTATAAAAGCATGTTATTACGATAATTGTTAACCCAGTGGGATACAGAATATCCCAATTGTTTTTTTTCTTCTTACCTTAACTGAGCATGCATGAGAGGATTATTGTTGAGTATTAATGTGTGCAGGTGAACCAGGCGTCTCATCTGAGGGGGAAGGCTATCCAATTTATTGTCGCTTAGGTCCAAGTAGAGCAGATCAGTCAGGTTAATGAACAATTGATTGGGTATGTTATCAATGCTGCAGGAAAGGAGAAACAAATTTCAAACTGAAACCACCTTAAGGTCAAACAAAAATCTAGAACAAAAGCCATGTGGAGACAGGACAAACCTATTGTGACTAAGGTTAAGAACAAGCATGTTCCTTGAATTCTCCAGGTCCCTTGGAATCTCTGTCAGTTGGTTGTAGCTCAGGTCCTAAAGAGAACATGGAGCAGTTATACTATATTGCCAAGAGGCAGTGGACTCATGCCTTTAAACACACATGAACTTTAATGGCTCATTCATCTATGTTGAAATAGGAAGAGGCAGCCACTACAAAGTTTGTGAAACTGTCCAAAATATCATTGCTGAATGCATGCTGAAGTGTTCAGAGTAACTCTGGAACCAAAGAGTCCAAGCCAAGCCCCTAAAAGAAAGAAAGAAAGAAAAAAGGAACAACCCAATCTTGAAATCTCCCCTCTGCAAAACTTTACATTGGGCACAATGCAGTCAGGCAGGTAATGTTCTCCTGGCATCCGTCAAACCTAAACTGCCCCGTCGTATTGCAGAAGTGATTTGCAGTGTGCTTCACACCACAGCATATGACTCATTGGGTGGTTGTAGCCTAGTGGATAACACTCTCACCTATGAACCAGACCCAGATTCAAACCCCACCTACTACCATTGTGTCCCTGAACAAGACACTTAAGCCCGAGTGTCTCCAGGGGGACTGTCCCAGTAACTACTGATTGTAAGTCGCTCTGGATAAGAGTGTCTGACAAATGGCATAAATGCATTGTATTTGCTGATGTAAGGCTTGGCCATAAAAACCCATTCCATGAAGCTCTTTACACACTGTTCTTGAGCTCATCTGAAGCTTCCAACAGCTTCTGCTTCATTAAAATACCACAACAATGTCACAGTGGAATATAAACTATCAAGTAGGGCTCGCTGATTATACAATCTCGATCAATGATCATGATAAAATTCAGTTCGATCTTGGTGATCAGCTTTGGGCATTCTTCTTGATCAAAATGAGCCTCTTTTGCGTGTGTAATTGTAAATGGAGACACATGGCCGATGGCACACGGGAATATAGGAGCAATGTACACAGAACCACAGCAAAACCACAGCAAAAAGCAAAATGGCTGACCATTTATCCAAAAAGCAAAATGTTAAATAATTTATAATCTTCAGTCTGGCAATATTAAAAAAAAAGAATTGTGATAAAATAAATTGAAAAATCTAATTGTTTGATAAGGGAAAGTATATGATGATTATTTTTTTTACCATATCGCCCAGATGTGGTGGTGGATATTATGCAACTCCATCTTGTTGAATTTGACCTACACAGCATACACCAAATACCTTTTAAAACTGGAATCATTGCCATGGTGGAATTCACTGAGATTCTGAGGGCAACCCATTTTTTCCACAAGTGTTTGTAGATGCAGTCTGCATGGTACTTTATACAATATCTAGATCAATGAGTTGGCAGGGTGTCACAATACTTTTGGCAATACAGTGAATTTATAGCTCATGCAGTAAACTTTTAATGTTTCAGTACTCAGGGAACCACTGAAATATGAGACATTACCCACTTTAAATCGTATTGTACCAGTTGTGTAAGCCAAAGGCTCAACGCACTAAGCGTCAGGATGAATGTTTACATACCAACACAGAGAGGTCATCCAGTTGAAAAATGTCATCTGGAACTCCTGAGTTCTTTAGGTTGTTCGCTCTGGCCACAACTGCCTTTAAGAGCATAAAACACAAATCATAGTTTTCGTTTTGGCAACAGGGGGGAAAACTACGCATAGAAACTGCATTACGATTAAGATTTCCCCCCCCCACACACACACAAAGAACTTAAATTACCCTTAAATTGGGAAGACTGGACAGCTCTCCGTGTAAGGTAGTGAGGCTGTTGTGACTCACTGATAAATGCTCCTGTAAATGGCAGAAAGCTGTAAGACCACAACAATCTAGGTCATAAATGTAAATGGGTGTTTTCAGACAAAACAGTCACCAATTTTTGCAGGGAGGCCAGCTCCTCTGGAAGATAACAGAGCCCGGTTCTGTTGAGCTTCAGCCATCGGAGGCTTGTCATAGACTTGACATGATCGGGAAAGTAACCACCCTGCAAATGAGAAGTCATGGTCACACATGAAACAACTGAGATAAAATAAATGAGACGACGCCGGGAAATAACATTTTACTGACCTGCATAATCTAACATGATGTATAACGCAAATTGCACTGAAACACTCTTTTAACTTATGTGTATGGAAATGCAGGCATACAGCCAGGGGGTTAAGCTGACCAGACCTAAACTGGCAGGTCGCACAGGGGGGAGGGCTGCCCTGTATTTTTCACGTCGCGCCATCACCTGATGAAAAATGGGCTGCCAGACACGCTTCCCTTTAGTTAAACGAATGACACGTACAGTGACGTGAATTTGTTCGTCACTCTAAGGGCTACGGCGAGTTCATGTCTGCCCAAAGACCAACTATGAACCAGTCGGGCCACTCGTAAATAAGAATTAATTACATTCGGTTTATGCTCTCAGTGTTAAACAGTGGAAAACAGAAAGTTCCGCTAAAAGCGGCGTCACCTCTGAACCACACCGCGATTCATGACAACTCGCTAACGCCCAGTTTCGTTGCAGGCTAACTGTTAGCTACTAGTGACCAGCCAACTACAGTATTTCCCTTGCTGTTAGCCTAGCATGCTAGCACGGCCAAGCAGAAAACAAGAGCACATTTACATTCAGAATGTATTACTATTCGCGGTCTGCGCGTTCTACTTACTTTAAAGTCATTCCCACTCAGGTCCACTCCCCTGATAAAAGGGAGAACTCCGGTGGCAGCCATTATAGAGCCAGGATGTCAAGAGTCTATTTCTGGCTGGGCTGAAGAATTTGGCCAGACTAACAGCGCAGATGCCGGAAATCACCCCCCTTTCTCCATGCGGAATGGTACGTCCCGCTGAATCTAATCTTAATTCCGAGGCACGATATTTACTAGTGAATATGGGACAAGCTGTTCAGTATTTCAACAATGCGATACCAAACTACAGACGTATTTACACATTCTACATTAGTAAGATCCTGGCTGAACAGAACAGGGCAGTTTCATTATTTTCTATCATACATGCCTTTTGAGATTTAAGAGACACATCTTTAAGAGAAACTCTTGTACAACCTTTGGGTAAAATCTTGTATGCATCTGAATCTGTGTTGAAGATCACAGACAGTTTAAACAAATTATAAAATTATTTTATTGAATTACATTGTGACTTTTTATAGAGAGGAATCAAATTATAAATGTTACAAAAAATCCAGATTATTGAGCCTGTGGACAGGTGGTACGGGTATGTCCGGGCTGATGACATATCCCACAACTCCTTGGTTTCTTGGCTGCGGGCGCCTTGTTTGAAGTAGGTCCAGGTTTTTTTCCTCTCTTTCCCCCCTCTCCGTTGCTCAAACCGGCGAGAACTGTAAGACAACAAGGAAAATAAACGGACTGTCTAATGGCATTACTTAAAATCATATTCTCTGCTACACCATCATCTAGAGAAGAGAAGTGTAGGTCAATGCTTGGACTGCCATTAAAAACATCAACATGATTCAGTTGTGCCTCAGAATTACAGCCATTATTTCATTAGTTAGTTATATATTATGTCATTTATATAACTAAGTCATTAGTTATATAAATGAAAAATGAAATGCAATTGAATCCAAAACTGTTCTCTATTAGTAAGAAGTAATGTTGTTACTACTAACAATGCAACATTGTGATAACAGTGTTAGTAGCTAAAATAAAGTTATCTGTAATGATAGTAGTTAAAATTAAAGTAGCTAAAATTAATGCATATTATACACTATATGAACAAGAAGTTCATTATTATTGAGGCGTGAATAATTACAGAAAGCAAATATCAGTGTGGACAAAGCAGATTCACCTGGGGGCACATTTTCATCTACCCACTGGAAGAATCCACACTGCTGCTCTCGTGGTTTCCCACATGTGTAAAACATTCGCCCTTTGTTAGGTCCATCTTTATTAACAGTCCTCGATATTGCAGGCTCATTGCAGTTACACTGCACGTCCCCGCCATCTCCACCAGACCCCCTGTTGGTGCCTTGATTGTTTGAGTTTCCAGAACCGAATGAGGGCCTGGGAAGTTGAGTTGGTTGGGGGGCATGACTCCTTCCTGTCTGCCCTCCTAGGTCATTTTGTTGGTCAGCCCAGAGGAAGAATTTACAGTTGCCAGTGTTGCACTTGTAAAACTGTCTCCCCTGATTGGGACCTTCTTTCCGCACTGTGAGGAGTATGGCTTCTTGGCCACAGTTGCACACTGTGGTGTCATTGTGGATAGCAGCATGAGGTTGGTTTGTCCAGGCAGGTGGTGGGCACTGGGCTGGCATTCTGCCATGGTCAGCTGGTGGCCTGGGCCCTGGGTTGACTCTAGGTTGGGTATTTTGATGGGAAGCCCCACTGTTGTTGCTCTCACCACCAGATTCCCCTCCTGCTGCTCTCAAATATTTCAAATTCAGGACCTCTCTCAATGTCTCATCACATCCGCCAATGCATCCTACAAATTCAAGGGGCATCATAGGAGGAAGACTTCCCCTTTTGAATTTGAACTTCAACCTGCATAAGAACAGGCGATACTGGGTTTAATTTGACTAAACTGATGCAAATTCAGTCACCTAATGTGGCAAGTAGAAAGCAATCATATAATACATACATGTGAACAGGCTCTGGCTGACAGGTTGGACAAATGCTCTCATCCCTGCAAACGTCCAGCACTGTGTCGGGGAACCACACAGCAACTTTACAGGCAGGATAGCCCATACATGACAGAAATTTGCTGTAGAAAGAGAAAAGACACAGTGAGAGGACGATAGGCACAGAAAAGATCAAAATGCTGATTAAATCATTGTTCTGGGTGGTTCTTACCCTGAGCCATCTTTTTTCGTTTTAAGGACCATGTCCCTTTTACACTGTGGACATTTGCGGACAGGCATGGGCATCTCCAGTTCCTGCTCTACCTGCTCAGTATACTCTTGAGCCTGGCCAAGGTAATTTGATAAAGCCTCATCTAGCCTGAAAAAACACACACACACACACACACACACACACACACACACACACACACACACACACAAAATAATGAACACTCACTCAGTCTCTATCCATCCATAACCACTGAATCCAGAACTGGGTTGTGGCTTCCGCAGCCCATCCTGGGATACTGAGAGCAGGGCGGGGCACATTCACCATTCACTCTGCTATCCAGCTGGTATGTATGCTTTAGGGAGGTGGGCGCAAACCATAGAACCCAGTGCACGGAAGTTGCACGGAAACTCACATAAAGGAGCTGTTATTTGACCCATGACCTTGGAGGTGTGAGGCTACAATGCTAATGTTTCATTCACTTTTTTACAACAGCAAAATAATGCTGA
Source organism: Denticeps clupeoides (assembly GCF_900700375.1). Taxonomy (NCBI): domain Eukaryota; kingdom Metazoa; phylum Chordata; class Actinopteri; order Clupeiformes; family Denticipitidae; genus Denticeps; species Denticeps clupeoides. Next base: position 14,442,483 of record NC_041713.1, read on the forward strand.
CACATTAGACACAATAATGTCTAAAAAACAGCATCCCAAGGAGGGTTCACTAATGCCGGTAGTGTGGTTGGCAGTTTGCTTTACTCACTTCTTTGCCTTTCTCACAGACTCTATAAAAACAGCCTTGTATTTGGCCACATGATGTCTGAGTACTAAGGACTTGTCCTTCTTCCCCTCAGAGACAAGTTTAAGGTCTGCCTCCAGCTCTGCTCTCAGGTTAGGCTTGGACATTTCATAACCCATTGAATTATAACCTGCAAAATTAGAAAATAGTAACTTACAAATTCTACCACAACATATGAACAACATTAAATTACTGGAAAAAATTAAGAACAGAATGTGATCAGCTATTAAAGGTAATAGATATATAGAATATACAGTACAGGCCAAAAGTTTGGACACACCTTCTCATTCAATGTGTTTTCTTTATTTTCATGACCATTTACATTGTTAGATTCTCATCAAAACTATGAATGAACACATGTGGAGTTATGTACTTAACAAAAAGTGGAGACATGGCCTCCACAGTCACCGGACCTGAACCCAATCGAGATGTTTTGGGGTGAGCTGGACCACAGAGTGAAGGCAAAGGGGCCAACAAGTGCTAAACACCTCTGGGAACTCCTTCAAGAAACCATTTCAGGTGACGACCTCTTGAAGCTCATTGAGAGAATGCCAAGAGTGTGCAAAGCAGTAATTAGAGCAAAGGGCGACTATTTTGAAAAATAAAAATAGAATATAAAACATGTTTTCAGTTATTTCACCTACATGACTGAGAAGGTGTGTCCAAACTTTTGGCCTGTATTGTATTTACACAGCATGCCATATACTTCAGTACATTCTGTACATACTGTAGATTCCACTTAAACTAAAGCTATTATAAGATCTCTTTAATGCAATTTCCTCACATTGAATAAAGCTAATCATTGTACTAAACATCGTAGGTTGAAAGTTCATACCTTCCACTAGACCCATGCCAAGCTCTCCTGGAAGGAACCTCTGGTCAGCAGTCAACCCAACATACATTCGGCTCTTGATTGTCTCAATATGTTCAGCATGGGTTGCATCAGTGCCTGTTAGGCCATGTCAGTCAGACAGAGTAAATGCTTACTGTGCAGTCTGTAATGTCTATATTGAACAATTTCCCCTGACAGAATGGTCATACCAATGCCATGTTTCTCCATGAGGGAGATGAGGTCAGCCTCCGTAAGCAGCTGTGGTGGGCTTGTCTGACCATCCACCATCTCTATTGCTGTTGGTTGGAACTGTGAGCCTTGCTCATACACTGGAATTAACTGTTAAGCATAAAAAGACACATGTACATACACACATCCCTATACAAACCAAGTCTTAAAACAAGCTCATGCTCAGTGGTACAGCTGGGGTATAAATCCATTTTACCTTTGTGTACCACTTATCATAGGGGTAAACATCCAGATAGTTCCTTTCAAGGATCATGAGACCACTTGCAGAGAACCTTTCTTGAGCAATGTCAATATCAACAGTGGTTTCTTGCCCCTTAGCATCCTGCGAACAACAGGCCAGGAAGTGGCGGACTATGAACTCGTATACTCGCTTTTCATTTCCCTGTTGAGAAATTATAACAAATATAAGCTTAACACTACATGCATCAAGATCAAATGAAATGTTTTTTTGTAATGATGTCAAGTGCTGATAGTCACCTGAAGGTTATTTGTGTATTTAGTTGGGTGAATGGGGGGATGGGCCTGATCCGATTTGTTTCCATTTCGCGGTGTAGGCCCACCCCTGTCCAATATACCCTGAGCAAACGAGCCCCAATCATTATCCTGGGTTTGCTGCTCCACAAGAATGGTCAGGTTCAGATCTTTTGGGAACATGTTGGTCTCAGTACGGGGATAGCTGATAAACCTGGAGGAAAATGAATAGATTAAGTCGAGGACAGATCGGTATTTACTCAGTACTATTACAATTCAGTGCCCTTACCCTTGCGTATACAGTTTTTCTGCAATTTTCATTGTTTCCTTCGCACTGATTTTCAGTTTTCTTGAGGCCAACTTTTCAAGTTCCTGAACATTGTTAGATTAAAACATTAGTCAAGCAATAATTAATTATGCTGGTTTTGTTGAGTAATGTAAGTTAACTTACAATGGTATCTAGAGGTAATGGCCGCCATTTGTTTTTAGGTTTGCATGTAACTGCAACCACTGTGGCTGTGGTGTTCTGTCGTAAAAAAACAAAAAATATTAAAGTTTTGCTTTTTCTTGTTGAATGCAAAATATTTAAAACCAACCAACCTCCATGCAAATCTGGTACAGCACGAGGCATGCTGTGTGGCTGAAGAGACGATGTCTTTGCCAACCGAACTCCACAGAGTCTTCATCATTTGGTTCGTGTACCACTAAAGACAAAATTTTGTTCACAAAACAAATGAGAACCAAAGTGTAAAGCTGCAGCTTATTTATGAACCTATATCTGCAATGGTAATGCTCCCTTTAGTAAATAACCTACCTTTAATTTTAAAGAAGGTTTCAGGTATGAAGGCTTGAATTGCCTTGAAACGCTCCACCACAAACCCCAGAGTGGGAAACTGGCAACTTCCATAGCTAATCAGCTGATTGGCCAGAGAATCTGGGAAAATTTTCTGCAAACGTAGGGTCTGAAACCTGGTAAAAGATGCACCTTTAAAAAAAGAGAGAGTCTGTTAATATTTTCTATACCTGCAAGATTAGTCATGTTCTGGATGTTCTACTGGGTCCGTGGTGGCCTAGCGGTTAAGAAAGCAGCCCCGTGATCAGAAGGTTCGAATCCCGATCTGCCAAGGTGTCGTCCCAAGACACTGTTTCCTGGGTGCTCACCAAGGGTGATGGTTGAAATCAGAGGACACATTTCGTTGAGTGCACAGTGTGCTGTGATGACAATCACTTCACTTTAAGAAAACAGTAAATTCATTACTTACCAATACGCAAATCCAACTCCTGTCTGACATCCACTGCATCACTGACATGGATATCTGGCTCAGTCAGGGTTTCACATGCTCTCCTGATAGAGTTTGGTGTGATCTCAGAGAAGCGAGCTCGGAACACTTGGACATTTGGCTTTACTAAAAAATGTAAATATACTATTTTGTAAAAAGCATACTATTCATTCTACAATGACAGATGTTCAGTAAAATAATGATGAAATCCTACTGGCCATAAAATCTGAAATGCACTCACCTGCTTTACAAACATCAATGATCTCAAACCCAATATTTTCTCCCTCCCTGTCACAATCTGTCCAAATGACAAGAGCCTGGCACTGCCTGACCTCTCTTTCCAGGGTCCTCTGTGGACATAAACCAAGGAAATCATATCACATATTATTGTGCTTTTTGAAATATATAAAGACATACGTAACAAAAACCGAAAGGACCTTAATCTGTATGAAGTTCTCAGGACAGTACTTTTCAACCTCTGCATCAAACAGCAAGACTGGATTACAGCTGTGCCTGCAAGATCAACATTCCACATAGAAACCATGAGCAAGATCAAAACCATTACCAACGTTCTACTAATTCAGTGCGAGATTCTGTACCATTTTTGAAAAGGAGCTTTAAATTCCACACCCAAGAGGTGTCCAGAAACCGACGTCATTACCACTGTTACATTCTGCAATGAGGCACATTTAAAAACATGTTAAAGTGTTGTATTGGCATTTGCTTATTTGTGTGTGTTATTAAAATGGCCCTTACCTGTCCAAACAGGTTATATTCAAACTCATATAATTTATTGTAGACAGAATGGCCTTCTCTCTGTAGAGAGAAAAACAAAATAAAATACATGATGTTTTACTTACACCAAGTACTGTTCATCGACTTAAACAGCTCACAATGAGTACTGCACGAACACTCTCACCCGTCTCGATCTTCCGCTGGACATGATCTCGGCTATTCCCTTGGCAGCATCGTTTTTCTCCGCAACACAAAGGACTTTCTTGATCTGAGTTCTTCTCATCATTTTCTCGGATTCTCGGCTGCAAGCTCGACTCTGTCCTGACAACGTTCGTGTCACCGAAAAGAGCGATCTCTGAACAAGGCGGAGTGTCATGCTCAACTCACTCGCAGAGCAAGCAGTGGCATTTTAAAATCCGATCGGTCAAATTTCGTTGCTGAACTTCAAAACTACGCCTCTCAACTTGAACTTCTAAGCCGTGGTACTCCAGTACTTCAGCTAGCTATCCTCCCAGTGAAGGAAGCAATCAAAAGATGTTTTATGATCCCCTTTCACAGGACAGGCTGAAGTTATAACCGTAAAGTCGAAGCTTTATTTTGTTCTAACACAAGAAAAAAAACAATACAAATGGCTAGCTGGTGAGCTAACGGGACTTACAAATTCGGCGCCTGTCAAGAGCAGTCGTAAACAACTGTCGTAAATATCTACCGTAAAACGATTCCCGTGTCGTAAAGTGTGTTATAAGCTAAAGGTGCGTATGTTCGAAAATATTAAATAATAAGAACACTTCTGTTTGAATAAAAGTTAGTCTCTGTCTTTTCTTCATATTTTTCATAATATTTGTATTTATATATAATCTATCTCTTAGATTACATATAATCTAATCTCATAATCTATCTCTTATTATTAAAAATTATACAAATTATTAAATTCTAACAATGAACTGATGTAATTTATATGGATGGATGATTTTTTTGTTAGCCGTATTTATTAGTTTAATACTGAATCAGCCAATGCTCGTGTGTTATGTGCATCTCTCCTGGATGAATACTTTTTTATACATTAGATAGATTTCACATCAGATCACCTTGACGTTTGATCTGAAAATCTATCTGGAATTGCTCATAGACTTAAAAAGAAGATAACAGTATAATAGAAAATGCAACTTCATAACAATTAAGGGTGACTTGTTGTCTTTTATGGTTGTAAGAAAATAGATGAAGAAAGATATGGGGTGGGGGGGTGGCTTACAAATGCAATTGTTTAGCTCGATTCTACCGTGCAATTGTCATTTCTATAATTTCTGTCATTGCTTCAATACTAAAATCGTTTCAGACTGTAGAATTATGTGGAATTATTATCATCGATGTGGAGTCACGCACCGCGAATGTCACGTATATACGTAGGGAAACTGTTAAATAACCGACTCCCAAACAGTCGTAGCGTACACGGTAACAAGCGTAGGCCTATAATTTCTTGGAATGACCAATTGTAGGCAAATGTCTGTTTCTCAAGCTGCCAGTTTTCCGATTCCGTGGCCAAACCTGGCAACACGGCTTCCGCCGACATGGTCACGTGGGACACGCCCGCTCGCTGCCTTTAAACATGGCTACTGAGTCTATGTGTGCGGACCTTTCGTGGTTTTAATTGCGGCGTTGGCTGAGAAGGTACTTTTCTTTCTGCCGTTTCGCAGCGACAATGGCTTGATTTACACAGGACGAGCAGAGGTGCTGGCATTTCCCCAGCACGCTGAGTGTAGTGTCTTGAGCTGGGTTGTTGCTCTGCTGACAGATGGCTTGTTATCTGGACATGCCGTGAATTACGATCGCGTTCCGTCATTGGCGTCCGCCAGAGTCGCTCCATTCAACAAACTATGTTTTCTGGTCAGACGCATATACGTCGTGACAGTGCACGTAGAGAGGAAGTGGCTGCAGTGGTGCTGGATTTCTCCTGATGTCCTGTCACATTCTGAGATAATATGATTGGCTCACCAGACGTGGTGGCTTTAACCAAAGAAGATGATTTTGGAGAGGTGTACCCGGATCCGTCTGTGCTCCCTGAGGACTTTTCTGTGCCTTTGTTCGCTCATGCCGCAAACGCAAATCCCTGGACGAAGACGTCCTATGCAAAATTTTCAAAAGACTTCATTCTCATATCCGAGTTTTCGGAACAAGTTGGCCCACAGCCATTACTTACTATTCCAGAGGATCCAAAGGTATGTGGAACATTCGATCTCAACTATTTCTCACTGCGCATCATGTCTGTGGATTACCAAGCCTCATTTGTCGGCCATCCTCCGGGTTCCAGCTACCCGAAGCTCAATTTTGTAGAAGACTCCAAAGTTGTTCTTGGTGACTCAAAGGAAGGTGCTTTTGCTTATGTCCATCATCTGACCTTATATGATCTAGAAGCACGTGGCTTTGTCAGGCCCTTTTGCATGGCATACATTTCAGCTGATGAGAGAAAGATCATGCAGCAGTTTCAGGAACTTTCCTCCAAGTTTTCCAGAGCCTCTGAATGTTTGAAGAGCGGGAATCGAAAAGCTTTCGCGAATGAGCTGCAGAAGAAGCTGAAGGACCTGGAGTACACCAGGTCAGTGGTGCACAAAGAGACAGAGCTGCAGAAGATGAACAATGGGTGTTACTCCACGCAGGCGATTGAGAAAGCTAATGAGTTGGCAAATGTTGAAAAGTCCATATACGAACACAAAGACCTGCTGAGGCAGATTACGTCCTACCCCAACAGGAAAAGGCAAGACGTTGAATGTCTCCAGCCCGAGTCAGAGGCGCCTGCCAAGGCAACTGGCTCAGATGTTGCATTTCCCTTCAACCATTCGGATGCCGAGCATAACCCTGCTGATGGAGATGTTAGCGATCCGCGTCCTTCTTACACACCCCAGCTTATAAAGGCCAAGTCTGCCAAATGCTTTGATAAGCGGCTAAAGACTCTTGAGGAACTCTGCGAACTGGCCTCCTTCCACCAAACCATGGACCAGCTGAAATCCATTGAGAAGTCCTTCAGGGGAGACCTTTGCTACATCTACACCAGCCAGATTGACCAGATTCTCTTGGGCAAACAGAAAATAACAAATTTCCTCTTTGAGAGCGACTGGGGCAATGGGGAGCCTGCAAAGCATTTCGAAGTAGCCGGTCTCATCCCGCATTTGGATCTGCCCCAGGCCCCTGATGGCTCTGGTGAACCCACGTCTCTGGAGACGTGCACCTCTTTTGGAGACTCGGTTCACATTAAATTGGAACTGGAATCTGTTGATGGACCAGCAGAGTCCAGCCCGTCCGATCTTACTCAGGAAACCTCGGAAGATGCTGCTGACATAGAAACGAAAGGGAGTTTCAGCAGCGACAAGAGCATCGAGACACTTGGAGCTGTAAGCCCGTCAAATCTACACTCTCACCTTGACGTGATGGGAAGGCGTGGAACAAGTGACGAATGTTCTGGCACAGAAAACGGCATATTTTTTGACCGGAGTACAGTCAGTTCTGCGAATGCTCCATATGAGAAGTCATCCGCCCAGCCAGGAGCTTTTTCTTTGTTAGATAATGACTCCACTGTTGATGTGTACCACACCGAGACCCTTGTTAAAGTTGATACAGCCTGCTGTATGGGACAGGAGGGCTTCATCTTTGAAGAACCTGAGCCAGTGCACCAACGTTGCGGTGAAACCGTGGTGAAACAGGAGCCTCTGTCTTTACTTTATGGGGATCTTGCGCTGCAGGTCGACTTTGCTGGGGGTGAGGCAGCCCATGAGCACAGCCCCTCAGCAGTGTTATCTTTTCCCAACACTCTTTCAGAGGACGTGGCTCGAATGAACGTGGAAGAGTCCTCAGACACCACCAGTTACATGAGCATCTCCACCAGCTCCGATCGGGCCCCTTCGCCTCTCGGCCATGGCAACCCTGTCACGGTGAAGCAGAAGAAGAAGGCTGGCCAGAGTGCGCTTAAGTTCATTAGGCAATACCCTTTTGCTCAGCAAGCCATCTTCTGCCTCCTGAGTGGAAGAACGCTCGTGGTGCTCGGGGTCGACGAAGGCACCGTAAGAAAGCTGGTGAATGCCCTATCCATATTTGTACCAAATCTTGGGAGGTACGCAGAACAAGTTCAGCCATGGCTCTGTTGCCCATTCCAGCTGACTGACCTGCAGAGATGGAAGCTCATTGGCCTTCAGAGGTGAGCATTTCTGTATTCAGGTAGTATTTACTGTAATAATGGGTGTAGGTCTAATGTGTAAGTCACCCTTTTTGTGGATTTTTAGGATTGCTTCACCTACTGGATCCAGCATGCTTTATTCATTGAGCCGCTACAGTCGATACATAGGTATTCTGGATGCTGACAACAAGACTCTACGCTGCCCAACATATAAAGGGACTCTGATTGGCCACATTGCCGACCACAGGACTCAGATCAAGCGTGGCAGCACGTACTACCATCACGTGCAGAACATGCTGACCCAGCTGACGGCAAAGGCGTTCCTCTACACCTTCTGCCACCATCTGCACCTCCCCCTCGGCCTGGAAGATGAAGACGCGGTGGTGCAGCGCAGGACTACATTTTTGTACCACCTGGGCTTCAGCGAAGAGGAGAGTAAAATAGTGCACTACTTAAGTGGCCTCATCAAGCAACGTTACGTTCAGGGGCCGTGCCAGAGAGGAATCCAGCCAGTCTTCGCTTTTAACTACACCACCAGCTGCTTATATAAAATCTGAGTTCTGAATGTGTCCTTTACCGGATTTCGGTGCCCTCAGTGCTGTTACATCATGCCCAACCCCCCTTGTGAAATCAGGAGACCAAAAAAAAAAAAAAAAGTGAATGTAATGTGACAGTTTTTGACGTTTTATTTTACAACAGTGTTCCTTAAGCATTCCAGTAAGAGATGGTAGTATTTAATGATATGGTCGTAAGTGTCTGATTTTTTCCAGTATGTCATGAGTAAGCATTTTCTTAAAAGTTCCATGGTGTTTTAGGTCAATTAATGTAGTTGGAAATGTATGTTCCTGGAAGCACAAGAGCTTATTGAATGTCTTTTACTTTTCACGTCTAAATGATGAACTTTGTGCCAGTGGAACAAAACAACCTTGTTGGACACATGGTCTTGGCCTGCAGCGTCCTACGGTTTATGTTTTAGGATTCCAGCCATTTTATAAAGGCTTTCCCGTCTGCTGTATGGATGTGTTGTGATGATTTTTTTTTTTATTGCCTTTTTCAGTGACCATTAAGTGAATTTATGCAGATTAATGCTTTATGAATTAGTGTCAATAGAATAGGGGGTAAAACTGTTCTATTGCAGTTGGCCTTAAGTATATTTTTCCATTCAGATGTATTATTGAATTGTCATCGGGATGGAATGTACATGATCTGTACATGTACACCATCTCAGATTTAAGGAATGGTTTTGCTGCTTAAATACCTCAGATTTTGATCATTCTGGGTCATAGTCATTTAAAGCCTTGTTTCAATGTCAGCTCTGTAAGGACCGCTACATTGATTTGGCTTAATTGCATTATTTTGGGAAGTATGCTGTTTGTCTGAAAACGCTGGATCTTAATTACTGGATTTCAACATTGTTTGCATTCACTTGACTAATGGCCCCGGAGTAAAATTGAATTATTGATTAACTGCAGAGGCACACATCGCCTTTTGGCCCGTGTCTTTCCTCTTAACAGAATTAGACGTCCGTGGAAGTCACGGGGAGTTCAGAGAAATCGGTTTTCATTCTAACACAGTTATAAACACAGGGGGAAATGTACTGCATGAACAAATGTTACAGTGTGACTTGTGTGGAGTTGAGTCACACAATTTGCATGTTTCAGAATTAGCCTCATGTGTGTAAAATGCCAGGATCTGTTCACACCGGTCTGTCATACCCCACTGCTGTGGATGTTTGTGGAAGTCTAGCACTTGTTTCGATTCGATATACTCTTGTCTAAGCGTTGTCTGCAAGTCATGGCAGCATGAGTTCTGACTGAGTGACACACTGGATGCTGGATGTGTTGTGCTGATACTTGTTTGTCAGGTAAACTATGGCCATAAACGTCTATGTATTTACATGCCTTGATATTTAGTTTTCTGCTGCAGAGTGACTGTCCCACCAGTTCATGAAGGACCACAGTCAGTTGGATCTAAAACTGTATCATGCCTTTTTCTTTCACAATATTCCTGGAAACCTTGTAAATTATTGCCTGGTTAATTTAACTGAAGTCAGTCAGTGAAGCTTAAGCCATAGAACAGCATGAAGCCCCCAATCCCCTCCTCCTGTTTCCCAATAACATTTCAAGTCACATTGCAGCTTCTTATACATACATATTTAATATTACATTTAGTATGAGTCTTGTATTTGTCCAGTGACAGTAATCAAGTTTGTCAGAGTTTAATGATGTGTACTCCACTGTGATGATAATCTGTACAACATGCCATTAAACACAAACCCTTCTATACAATTCCCACGACTGGAGTACTTTTTGAACTATATGTGTGTATATACTGCGTATCAGGATAATATCACTTTAATTACCTGGACCCACTTCAGTAAATTTGCCCCATGCCCCCCCCCAAATAACTCACAGACGATGGCTGATGTTTATGAGATTTGCTTTTATTAATGTACTTGTATTTCCTCAAAGATGCAGTGGATTTACGTGCAAATTGGAAGCTTGTTAGCAAGTTGTCCATAAACATGAAGTAATTTGCAGAAGGATATGAATTGTTTCACATTTAAAAGGACCAGGCAGCAACAGAATTGTGTTTCTTGAAATTTCTTGACACTATTTTGACATCAAGTGTTTTTGTAACTCATATTAGTCATATTTGTTCCACAAAATATGCAACCGTGAAATAATAATTTTGGTATTACAGTTCAGGAAGCCCAGGCATTGGAAACTTCCCAGCAAAAGCTTCCACCTCCCCTCGGATCTCCTTGATTTTCATTTGGTATTTCTCACTTTGCTCCAGTGTCTCCTTAAACTCTTTCAGGGTGGCCTTAGGGTTCATGCTTGCCTGGATTTCCAGTGTCATCTCAATGCCTGAAACAGAAGCTTAATAAAATCAATATGTCGACCTGGCTTTCCACATAAAGCCACAGGGGTTCTGTCGGCTCTGCTGCTGTTAATATTTTATGTACTCTGTAATTAACCTACCTCTGTGGATGAACTCAGCAACCTGGCGGAAATCCTCCTCCGCTAATCCTCGGGACGTCAACGCAGGGGAGCCAAACCGAAGGCCGCTGGGCCGGAGAGCACTTTTGTCTCCTTCATTTAAAAAAATATATTATTTTCTAGCAGATCTGCTGTAGTATCTCATGATTACGAGAGTATCTACGCATCTTCTCACCTGGGCAGGTGTTCTTGTTGCAGGCAATGGCACAGGCCTCTAGCACCTTTTCAGCTCTTCCTCCGTCTGTGCCATTTGGTCGCAGATCCAGCAATATAAGATGATTGTCGGAGCCACCTAAGCAATATAAGGCATTCCCTCCTTTTACTGTTTCCAATAACGCAACTCATAAGAAAAAACAACTTTTTTGGGGTTCTGAAGATCCTCTTTGGTAGGCTTAATTTGAGTCATGAATAAAATAGTGGCATTCATGGAGTGAGAATCCCTGTTTGAGATGCGGCACATAAACACAGTCACACCCCCCATCATGTGGAGAGTGTGGACGTGCTAATACTGAGTGTGCGGGGGTTTTAAATTTAAAAAATATCAACCTGATGTTTTTAGAAGACATTCTTACAGTGCAGAAAAAATATAGACTATAATAATATGCCACTGTGCATCTATATAAACAGATACCATAATATACTAATTATAATAATATGTGTACTGGTTTAAGAATAATCAAATATTTCTACATACGAAATTAAACAAAGAATTGGTTGTTTTGTGTGGTTTTGGGGAAGAACACCTCACCAGTCACAATTTTGTAGCCCTTATCAATCAGGGTGGACGCCAGAGCTCTGCAGTTTGCCAGCACTTGTTTCTGGTAGACCTTGAACTCAGGAGTAAGAGCCTGCTTCAGAGCTACAGCAACTCCTGAAATTTCCATGTACAACACATCAAACATGAGTTCATTGTGCTTGTCTGTAACTGGTTGCAATGACATCACAAAGCAGAAGAAGAGGATCTACATCACAAACCTGCGATTGCATGGTTATGAGGGCCACCTTGTAGTCCTGGGAACACTGCCTGGTTGATCAGGCTCTCAAGGTTGTACATGGTCTCCTTGCCAGATTTTTGGTCCACACTGCGCACCCCTGAACAGCATATTTTATACAGATCTATGCATCTATTGTATAACCACTACAGGTTTGTGTGGGACTGACTAATCTGAGGGACACTAACCCCTTCTGAAAAAGATGAGACCTGCCCGACAGCCTCTCAGGGTCTTGTGGGTGGTGGTGGAAACGACATCACAGTGCTCAAAAGGAGAGGGAACCACTGAAGCTGCGACTAGGCCACTGATGTGAGCCATGTCTGCCAGGAGGTACGCTCCATTCTCATCTGCAATCTTTCGCAGCCGACCATAATCCAGGTTGCGTGAATAGCAGCTTGTGCCTAGGAGGTAGAACAGTGTTCAGTACAAAACTTGAAATACTCAAGTTTTGCAGGTGCATAATGGCTGACCTGTTGAGTCATCGTTTTTTAGGCTATAGATTGATCAAGTATAGTGCAAGGTCTACAAAATGTGCTTTATTTGTCTTGTAGCATTATGTACCAGCAATGATCATTTTTGGGTGAAAGAGGCGAGCATTCTCTTCCAGACGATCGTAGTCAATGTAGCCAGTCTCTGGACTGACCTGTAAATATGAAACAGATAGGAAAACATAGGAAAAAAGATAAGAACTAACATACCTTGATCCTGGGCTTTTATTGTTAATCAATTGCTTGTGTGGAAAAGTATTCACCTTGTATGGCATAGACTCAAAGAAGATTGATGTTGCAGAGATTTTCTTTTTATCGGTCATAAAACCATGTGTCAAATGACCCCCATCAGGAAGGTCAAGGCCCATAATCCTCCCGTGAGGCTCCACTATGGCTGTGTACACAGCAAAGTTGGCAGGTGACCCTAAAAAAACCAAAACAAAACAAAAAAAACGGGACAATTATGTCACAGTTCTCCCTTCATCGACCAGCACTAGACCGAAACCAGCAGACAGACGTACCAGAGTATGGCTGCACATTTACACCCCATTTAACGGGATCAAGTCCATAGACCTCCAAAGCCCTTTTCTGGCACAACCTCTCCAGCTCATCCACAAACTCTGTTCCTCCATAATATCTACAAAGTTATATACATGTATATATTTATATAGCTATATATATATATATTCACACACACATACACTTTTATTTAATGGCAATCATAATATTTTGCAGTACATGTCCACACTGGTTGTATTGTTACCTCTGACCAGGGTATCCTTCAGAGTATTTGTTATTCATGCAGGAGCCCAGAGCCTCCAAAACAGCACGACTGGCAAAGTTCTCAGAGGCTATGAGCTCCAGGCCATAGATCTGCCGGTTCTTCTCCTTCTTGATAATTTCAAAAACCTTTATGAAAACAAACACAAAAGGCAGTATTATCGCTTTTTTTAATGTCCAAGTTCTGATCACTTATTTTTTTAAAAGTCTCACCTCTGTGTCATTGGTGCCGAGTGGTTCAAGCATCATTTTATTATGGGAGCCCCAAATATCATTGTCATCCTTCGGACCACAGTTATGAGCCATGACTGCTCTGTTCCTGTAATACAAATAAATATGTGGCGATGCATTCACATGTACCCAACTTTCTTTCAATTTACATTTCAAACTTTCGCTTTGGATAAAAGCGTCTGACGTGATTTCAGCACGTAAAAAATAAGGCGACACACAAAAACGTTAGTTTTACAAATAACCCAAAACACGCAAACCTGCCACCAGCCTGTCCCTGGAGTGGAGGAGCCGCGTTAAACATTGACGAGGCAGGAGTTCTATCTGATAATTCACGAAAAGACAAACACGCGCGTTGGCTCTGAGTGGGGAGCAGACTTTCACCCGTGACGCGGTCACGCCGTGCGCGTTAACGCCACGTTCGGAGCCTGGAGGGAGCGCGCACATGGCTGACATGGGACGTGGTGAAATATGGCGCCACACCAGGCCGCCCGGCAGGACTTATGAATAATAATGTATGGATATGACGTGTCTTTTGCCCGCGAACAAGGACAAAACGGAGCAACGAGCAGCGTGTGGCTTACCCTCAAAAACGTGGAGCTCCTGCAGAGGAAAATCGTCGGAAGTTTTAACCAGCGAACGAGGCTCCTCGGAGAAATTCCGCCAAATGCAACCGACCAATCAGGCGAGAAGGTCCCCACACCTCTCCAGAAACCCGCCCGGTCAGGCGCAGCTCCACCCCGAAGCCGCAGAGCAAAGAGAAATAAAGTCGTTTCGACTGGACGTTCCCGACTCGAATTGGTCTTGGTATGTGATAGTGTTTTAATTCCATGGTCTTTGCCATTTTTTTTGGCAAACTATAATAAGTGAAAGTGAAGTGATCGTCATTGTGGAACGCTGCAGCACAGCACACGGTGACGTAACGAAATGTGTCCTCTGCTTTTAACCCATCTTCTTTGGTGAACATTGGGCAACCATGACAGGCGCGGGGACGGTGCTTTTGCTCAGTGGCACCTTGGCGGGTCGAGATTTGAACCGGCAACCTTCTGATTACAGGGCCGCTTCCTTCACCGCTATTTGTTTTTTTTTTTTTTGCCATAACGAGGATTACTGTTACCGATCCTACACGTGAAATGTAAATTGTACACGTATGTCGGATAATTGTCGTAATTGAAAATGTGCGGTCCGGCAAACGCCTTCGGGTACGACGACCAATGAGCAATCACAGCGAAGGACCGCCTCCTCCGGCGAGTCAGCCAATAGCGGTCCAGGATATGCGAAATACGGAAGTAAACGGGTCGCGAAACCGACCAGGAGCGTTTCCCCCCCGGTGTCTCATTTTATGTTCCCGGTTGTGTGAAATGCTAATAATAAATATGATTTGTATTCAGTGTTGGTCAAACTCTCACAGTGGAGACCCTCCGCCAACACAGTCCTTTATATTAAAAAGCCAACCTCACCACAAAACATCAGGTCCCAATTAATAAAAAAAAGTTAGTCAAGGTGATTTACTTAAATAAAACAACGTTCCAGTAATTAGAAATGGAGAATAGACTAAATAGATTAGATAGAATGGCAATGTGGGGGCACATATTATAGTAATCCAGTAATCTAAAATACAGTGCAGTTTAATGTATATTTCCCTGCTTCTTGGGTGCTAGTAGCCTAGTGGGTAACACACTCGCCTATGAACCAGAAGATCCAGGTTCAAATCCCACTTACTACCATCCCTGACTTTTTTTTATTTTTTTTTGCTGCCGTTTCTTCCATCCCCAGAAAAATCAGGCCCGATTTACACTTTCACCAGGTTGGCCACATTTAACGACCCACTTAATGGGGGTAGGAGGAGCTGCTAGGGCGGGGCTGTCACATCTATCCAACCCCTCCACCTGCCTTTGTTCCACTTAACGAACCTATTCAAGGCAGGATTGAGGTGAACCCAACCAGGAGGATAAATTTGTGGGCACAAGCCACCTTACCTCCAATTGACAAAGTTCTGTGGATGCAGAATGAAACGTCTCTACCTTAAAGAAAGAAAGTCCAGTTGCCATGACTCAACTTTCAGACAAATTCACTGAGAATCTTCTCAGACATTGTGTCCCTGAGCAAGACACTTAACCCTGAGTGTCTCCAGGGGGGACTGTCCCTGTAACTACTGATTGTAAGTCGCTCTGGATAAGGGCGTCTGATAAATGTTGTACATGTGAAATTGAAAGCTTACATACGCTGTTAACCTGCTTATAACCTGTTGATATGATTTTTAGGGATAAAATATACCTGAGAGAAAATGAAAAATTAAGTAGGTACAGTCTGTCCAAAGTAAACCGTACTTCAAGCGAATATCCTTTTCCTTTTAGGAAACATGACCACAGGGTTGCTTCCACTGTGGTTATTTACCAGCTTTTTTCTTCACAGTGCTATTAATCAATTTCCACTGATAAATACATTTAAATAAATACCACACATATTTTTCTCTTTGCTACCAAACTGTAGAAACTACTTAATAATTGTTCTTTGGCCCCAGCACTGGGAAAGCAACCCCCCTCCCCCCTCTGGCCAAGACAGACCAATTTATTTCAACTTTTTTCTATTACACATTTGGCTTTATTCTGGCAACAGTGCCACTTTGTTTCTCACATTACAAAAATAAATACCTTTCCTTTCCCCTCAATAATCATTAAAAAAAACACCACAATTTGTCTTGCAAGGTTTAAAAAATGTGAGTTCTTAAAATATTAGCTGCTGTTCAATAAGCAATATACAAAAGGAAACTTATAAATAAAAAAATAAGTATAAAGATCTAGCTCAGTATGTTTATTTCACAGCATTGGATAACACTTTGAAGTGAAGTATTCATATATTTTATACCATTATGGGTAACATTAATCCAATTAAATAATATTAAATAAATAATTACATTACTATAAGACAGGAGTGAAAATGCACTTAGTTTATTGCAACAGTTTAAATTACGGGTGTCTATGACCTAAAAACTGGGCTTGATAGCAGCATTAACTGAGTAGGAAGTGCCATAACTAAATGGCTTCCGGGTTTCTGTTACCATTAGAGAAACCTTCATATATTTATCTTACATAGAATTTTTATATATTACAATGGATGTAACTTCATCCTTGTAGCTCGTCTTTAAAAACTTGCATCCGAACTTGTCAGCACCAGTCCATAATGCATGAAAATACTTGAGATTCATCTGTCATCATTTGAGTGATAAGGTATGGAGTCCTTTAGCTGCTGCTGCCGCTGCTGCCACTGCATCTTTTGCTACACAGAGAGAGCAAGAAAAGCAGAAAACATTATGCAGCTGCAGGAAAAACAGAGGACTGTTGTGTTTGAAGGGGTAACATTTGTGATGTGCCTTAATTTAAGCATAAAAACCAACACATGGTAAGACTAATGAGAAAAACATGGGCAAAACACAATGTTGGGCACAATCTTACACAACATGATCTGCCCTGTAAAGTTTTACATTTTGAAGAAAAGTTACAAGTTGAATAAAATTGGATATTTAAATTTTTCAATCATATTTAAAAAAAAATGTTTTCACCATGGTGCCCAAGCCAACTCTCCATGTGTATTTTTTCAGTGGCTAAGGTGTTATAATATAACATCAGATCATTAACTCACATTTCCTCTCTTCATCCTTTTTTCGTGCAGCTTCCTCTCTCTGTTTACGAACAATAGCAAGCCGGGCAAGGTCTGCTTTAGCTTGATCAGTCTTCCCAGCTAAATGCATTTTCATGTACCTTTCCTTTGCTTTTTGTTTCTCTATTTCTTCTCTGGAGAGGAACAGGAAAGAGCCCAAATGAAAGAGGCAGCAATCAGACGTACTGTGAGACATTGGACCGTGCCTTACCGTTCTCTTCTAGAAAGCTGCCGAGGTTCCTCCAGCTCTATGTCAGCAACTTTCTTGGTTTTCTGTGCTGCTCGGTTTGGATTTTCGATATCTATCAAACCCTCCACTCCTTTTCTCTTCTGAGAAAAAAGAAAATCTGATTCTGGATCACCTTATCAAGCTGCACCACATATTTCCTGAAAGAGGGGGCATTGTATTATTAATATTGATAAGCCCACCTGACTTGAATCTTCATCGCTGTCTTCAGATGCTGAGCCTTGGAGTTTATCTTCGGTCACCTGAGCATTTGTAGATGTTCCATCCTCACCTACACCACCTTGTTCTTCTTCAATCTGTAGTACAAAGACAATGTCACCAGGTGTTTAAAAAATGCATCATAACCATTTACACACAAAAATAGTTACTGTGTTAAACACAAAATAATCTCATAACTTACTTTCTTACGTTCTTTTTCAGCTTTCATCTGAGCATCTATTTCCTCAGGACTTGTGTATGTTCTCATTCGACCCTTATGACCGCCTTTCCTGCCTGAATTAATACATGTTTAGACACACTGAAGCGGTAATGCCAATTAAAATGATTTTACAGAAATGTTCTAACTTTTCCCCAGACAAAAGCTGTTTTAATGCTCTTAATCTGACAGCTAACAGAACACTCTATACGGTCTTGCCTGATAAGGCTGCACTGCTACTCAGACAGACCCATATGTGGGACTGAATAAATCAAACGATTTTTAAACGACTCTCTAACTTCAATTAAACCTCCTTACCTCCCTTTGGCATTTTGCTCGAGTTAAAGTTCAATAAAGACACGTGACGTTGCCCGCATATGTGTATATATAATGCTTGTCAAAAGGACCGGATCCCACAGAAAGGCAACGCGCTCCTTGTTAATCAGAGCTCTTCGGTGAACATGACAAATGCTCGGGGCTGCCCACCGATTTCCCTGTGCGTAAAATAATTTTCTATGCGCAGATGCCAGTCCACGCAACATTATATGCAGGGTGCAATCATTTCACATATTTTGACTATTAAAAGTGTCGACAGAAAACGACGCGTCGAACGTGCTCCGAATGCTTTAATATTATTCATGTTCAGGCAATAACGAGGCTATCTAACCTGATGCAATCGAACGAGGCCGAGAGCAACGCAGCGATTTCAAATAAAATCGAAAAGCATAATCACAAAGGCGACAGTAGCAAAGTTGGTCAAATAATTATATGTCTAACGCGTCTTAATTTTTCCGCGGTTCATGTTGTTATAGTGAATGCATGCGTTCCGTAGTATTGCGTAAATTCCACGAGGCGCTGCACGAGAGTAGAAGGTCCCCACGGCATATGACGCAGAGTCCAAGCGACGCGCTGTGTAGGCGGTAGGAAAATACGCGAGTCGCTTTCTTGTTGTTCGACGTTGGATCTGCGAAGCAGCAACAATAATGCCCAAAGTGAAGAGGAGTAGGAAACCGCCTCCAGATGGATGGGAGCTCATCGAGCCAACGTTGGACGAGCTGGATCAGAAAATGAGGGAAGGTGCGGTGTTCGTGCGTTTGGATGATAGCGGGCGGCGAGGCTAACAAGTTAGCATGTTGTCATGCCATTAACAAATTGCCATGGACATCGGTTATACTGTAGTGCTCGGGATATGTTCTAATATATGATATTGTTCGCAGCCGAAACTGAGCCACACGAGGGAAAACGGAAGGTGGAATCGCTGTGGCCAATATTTAGACTACACCACCAGCGGAGCCGTTACATTTTCGACTTGTTCTACAAAAGAAAGGCCATCAGTAGAGGTGTGTACCGTCATCGCGTTTCTTTTTCTGGTCCGGAATATTTAAACACGAACCCTTGAATCATTCTAGTGTTTGAACGTCCTTCGTGGCGACGTAATGTGAGCTGATTTAGTCTTTCGGTTTTCGGGGCGTTCTTCTAACGTTGTTGGTTTGTTTTAATAACGTTTTTTTCAGAGCTGTATGACTACTGCATCAAGGAGGGCTATGCCGACAAGAATCTCATCGCGAAATGGAAGAAACAGGGCTACGAAAATCTGTGCTGCCTTCGCTGCATTCAGACCCGTGACACTAACTTCGGGACCAACTGCATATGCCGAGTGCCAAAAGGCAAACTTGAGGTGCTAAGTTTTAATATATATGATTAGCTAGATGTTAACTAGTGCTGCACGATTAATCTAATCGCAATCGTAATCGCGATGTCAGTCTGTGCGATTACATGATCGCAAAAAGCTGCGATTTAAATGATTAGTACATGGATTGAATTGGCAACATGTCACTCATTCTCTCAAAGTTTGCGAGCTGACTGAAGTCTCACTTCAGTCGAATGTGACGTGTTTGGTCACATGATTTTTGATTCAGAGACATATGGGTAGACGCCGCATGACGAGCTGCATCGTACATCAACGTCGCCGCCATATTGCGATAGGCTCTGCTGTGGCGTGAAGCATATACATGTCTATGGAGAGAAGTGCATAAAAATGCCTCACTCTTGTGCTGCTTGGGGCTGTACAAACCGCTGTACGCTACAAACCAGATCCCGGGGGATTACATTTCATAGGTAAGGCTGGACAATTGTTTTGAATATATTTGGCCATTATAAAATCCCGCTAAGTCTTAACCTTAGCTAAGATAGGCTAAGCTAGCGAAGCTATTCATTCCTGTGTTCAAGTGAGCCTCCAAACAACGTTTTGGTTAAACATAGGCATTAAATATTTAGACTGTTTTTAGCTGTTTAATGAACTTTTCTCAAACTTTGAAGGTTTCCTAAAGAAACTCACCTCAGTTTACAAATCTTAACCTTAGCTAAGCTAGCAAAGCTATGCATCCCTGTGTTCAAGTCAGCCTCCAAACAACGTTTTGGTTAAACGTAAGACCTATAATACGGGATTTTATAATGGCCAAATATAATCAAAACAGTTGTTTAGCCTTACCAGGGTTTGTCGTTTGGGCATTTCAAGTTGTTATAAATAGTTTGTACATTTCACTTTGAAATTAAACATTTCACTATTAGTAATTTGTCTGCGACTTTTCATTGATATACAAGCAAGTTCTCTTTATCATATCGCAATCGCAATATTGATCTCAATAATTGCAATATGTCTCTTTTTTTTTTTTTTTTCCCCAAATCGTGCAGCCCTAATGTTAACCTTAGTTTTTTTTTTTTTTTTTTTAACTATTTCACCCTCAATTTCACTGTTTAATTATGTGGGGGTTGAATGTTAAATTGGCAGCCTGTTAGTTATTTTAGAATAGATTAATTCCTGATACAGTGTAAAGCGGGAAGGGCTTTTTGTTTCTAACGTGGGGTTTCGTTTTTAACAGGGGCGAATCATCGAGTGCACTCATTGTGGATGTAGAGGCTGCTCTGGATGAATTTCTGACCGCCGTTAATGGGACGTCAAGCCTTACGTATATTGAAAAACTGTTTTACTGGGTCATGCTGTTCATCATTCCTGACCGATTGTCTGCAGTGCACATTGTGAATGGCCACTGCTGTTTTGTTTTTTGTTTTTTTTCTCTCCTCCTTTTGTTGAATTTTTTTTCTTCCATTGCTCAACTGTCTAATTTTAAATAAAACTGTATGTGAAATATTTTGTTTTTACTTTTTTTTTTTTTTTTGTGGTGCATGTTTTTACTTTCACACACAATTAGGTACATACAAGTAGGCCATAGATTTTTGTCTCATAGATTTAGCCTCAAAATGTGTCTGGCTGTCTGGCCGTTTTACATATTTTGATATTTAAATTTAAAACCGTATAATTTTCCAACAGGGTATTTTGGTACTGTGAATTTTTTATTTATTTACAGCTTGACACATAAATTTTTTTTGTTTTTGTAATTTCAAGAAAAAGACAAACCCTGAAAGCATGCATTTAAATGCTGTGGTGGCCTAGTGGGAAAGAAAATGGCCTTGTAATTGAAAGGTTATGGGTTCACATCCCAAAGTGCCACTGAGGTGCCACTGAGCAAGGTACAGTCCCCACACACTGCTCCCCGGGTGCCTGCCGTGGCTACACTGCTCATCAAGGGTGATGGTTAAAAGCAGAGGACACATTTCGTTGTGTGCTCTGTTTCACAATGACAATCACTTCAGTTTTACTTTCAATAGCAACACACAATAAATAACATGAATGAGAATCTGCTTTAATATCAAAAAAACCATCAAAAGGCATAGATATATACACTAGACGACGTGTCGCTTTGAATACAGGCGTCAACAGAGCCGCCATCTTGGGAAGGGCTGGAATACAGAATTAAACAAACAACAACGGAAAAAAGCGGTTCGTTCCAAATGTCAGACATACATTTACGACCGAGCAGCAAAAACATTGATAGAAAAGCGTAGCATAATTTAATGTTCAAAATGTAATCTGCACATAGGTATTTTTTTCATTCAAAATAAACTTACTACACTCCTACTACAAGCAGAACAATGCAAATACAAACGCCACAAAAATGGCCAGCAATGTTAGCCGAAATATTTTTATATTTCCATACAAAGACATCTTGTATAGATTTGTCAAGAACTACAATATATAGGGGCGACAGAGCCGAAGTCGTCTCTTTCCTATCGGGTGGGAAGAAAGGTGCTCTGGTCTGTTACATAAATAATGTTATTTGTCAACACACAAAATTTCGTAATATACAAGATGATAAAATAAAATCTTACTTATGAAATGTTATGCCCCGATCCAGCCGTACGGGGCGCAAACGTCCCGCATCTTCGCTCTTACCGCCAGCCGCCTTGGAAATCCGAAAAAAAGTGCGGTGCTTGATAGAATTACAGAAAATGAACAAGGTGGTTCTGCAACATAAAGACTGTTTATTATGAACCCATAACGTGGAAATGCCCCCCTATTAATTTATGTTCATTTGGAACTGGAAGTACATAACGAATACATTTTGTGAAACCCTCCACGAGGCCTTTTGATTCGAATCCTCAGCGTCAGCACCAGGCTTATAAATAGATTTATCGATGACGGACAGACGTAACACTTATGTACCTCGGATTCGAGAAATCGATAGTTACACACACATTTTACGTCCTGAATTATCTCTTGTTTTGAACCAGCCGTTGTGCCTTTTCTAAGCCCGACCGCTCATTTGAACGATCCGGGATCGATTACACGTGCCTGAACTTCAGAGTTCAGAGTTCAGATTTCTATCGCAAGAAGGGGGAAGTCGTTATAAGCGTTACGGTTTGCTGGCCTACGTACGAAATAAAAGAACGGGAACAAGGAGCAAGTTAGCCGAAAGCTGTGTCGTTTTATTCCCGGACATAGGCAGTTAATCCGTGGGCGCGTTGAGTATCATACCCGTATTGTTCTGCGCTGCGAGCTAACCAGCTAACGTAGCAGACAAGATGCAGGACTTGATAGCAAGTGTTGATCACGTCAAATTTGACCTGGAAATTGCTGTGGAGCAGCAGCTGGGGGCTCAGCCCCTGCCGTTTCCCGGGATGGACAGTAAGTGTCTAGATACGTGATAATGCACAAGATTTTCGTCCTTGTGCAACTTCCAACTAAACGCATTATCACTGATCTCATATTATTATTACGCGTTATAATCATGTGGGAAACTCCGCTTACGCGTTTTACTGATCTCATATCAGAAACTCCGCTTAGTCCCGAGCAAAGCTGACAGCTGTGGAACTCAGGAAAGGTGGATCTGTTTGTCTGGATCCTCCAACATACCTGAACGAGCTGTCAGGATGAGCATCTTTCAGTCGGATTCAGCATCTTCCTGTCTGTCAGTAATCTGGATCGTTTATAAATTTTCTTAGGAAGAAATTAGCAGACAAATCTGGAAAAACCGTATTGCCTTATGTTTACAGTTTATTTTTGTTCGGTTTGGTCGTTTTGTAATGTTTCTGATGATTTTACTGATCACATTTTGTGCTTGTTTAAAATCTTCTTATCTGTAAATTCTTACATCCTCTTCAGAATCAGGTGCAGCAGTCTGTGAGTTTTTCATGAAAGCAGCATGCTTGAAAGGTGAGTTAGTTACTTTAACGATTTCATTGTATTGTATAAATGGTGCACTCTCTTTTAAATAAATAAAAAAAACATATATGTGTAATATATATTAATTTACAGGAGGTATGTGTCCTTTCCGACACATAAGTGGAGAGAAAACTGTGGTCTGTAAACACTGGCTTCGAGGCTTGTGCAAGAAAGGGGATCAGTGCGAGTTCTTGCACGAATATGACATGACCAAGATGCCAGAGTGCTACTTCTACTCTAAATTTGGTCAGTAATTTTGAACCTGTAACACTCCAGTTCACATTTCTGTTTCCTTTTGATGTGCTAAACCGGTTCCCATCTGTTCCTTTATTAACAGGAGAATGCAGTAACAAAGAATGTCCATTCCTGCACATTGATCCAGAATCTAAGATCAAAGACTGTCCTTGGTATGATAGAGGATTCTGCAAACATGGTAAGATAACTTTCATGCACACAAATCTAATTAAAGTTCAGGTTAAAGTGTACCCATCACATAGTCAGATTAGAGACTAAATGTATTCATGGTCATTATGTCAAACCTAAGGACATCATTATAGCCTTTCTTCTGCAGTAAATGGAAAAGTGTGTAGTTTTTTTTATATACAATTTGTGACTGTGACTGCTCCACTTAAGGCATTTTACAGTCCATTGGGTTCAGAAAGACAGTTTCCCAAATGCTTTTAGTATTGTAGTATTTTCAGTACGTTTATTGTGATTGTTTAATGCAGGCCCAGACTGCAGGCATAGACATACACGAAGGGTCATCTGTGTCAACTACCTTGTTGGTTTTTGCCCTGAGGGTCGATCTTGCAAATTCATGCAGTGAGTTCAAATTTGTTTATTTTTATTGATTTATGGATGAAAGTAATAGCTTGGTTGTTAACAAACAAACAAACAATTGTTTTAATTCTCAGCCCACGATTTGAGTTGCCAATGGGTGCAACTGAGCAGCCCCCTCTGCCCCAGCAAGCCCAGTTACAGCAAAAGGTAAGGCAGCAGTAAATACAGGACACCTATACTTTCAGGTTTGCAATTGCACTGTAGTCCAATGAAGGAATGAACATATACACTTGAATGCAGAAGTGTATATAAAAAATGAATATCCTGAAGTGGTCTTATTTTAATCATTTTATTTAAAAAATGACAATTTCTCTAAGCTGTATTAAATACAATTAAATTTAAATGTGTGTCTAATTGTTAACATTCTACCCAATTGAAAGACTAAAAATAAAGTGCATAAATTATTGATTATTGTAGCGATCAGTGCTCTGGACTCTTCAGTGCAGGGAATTCTATTGTGTACTTGATGTCTGTTTTTTTTTTTTTTTTTTTTTGTAAGCAAAACACACCATCATCTAATAGGTCATCGCTGTCACTGATCCAGCTGACGAACACAAATTCCAATCCAAATCAGCGAACACCTAATCTTAGTGGGCCACCACAAATGCAGAATAACATGGGTGGTAATAGAGGACCCCGCCCTCTGGACCAAGTAACTTGCTACAAGGTATTATTATCCCCTTTACATTTTTATATCTGTATTTATTTATGGGTTTATATTATTGTTTTTAATGCTTATGTATTTTGTTTCCCTTTAAAGTGTGGAGAGAAGGGCCACTATGCCAACAAGTGCACAAAAGGACACCTGGCCTTCCTGAGTGGACAGTAGCCTTATTAAACTTTTTTTGGCCAAATGATGGAACCTGCAATCTCAGGGCACGAAATGAGCCAGCAATGGTGCACTTCACCTTTTTAAAACAAAGGTTTCCGTGGACATTTCTACCTGCCCCAAGGAAAATGGACAGTTGTGCCTGTCCCATTTGCTACGGTGTAAATCACAATCCAGTCACAAGTACAACTGGAGGAACCGGTGTATTGCCTCTGGTATACATTTTTTTTATCCATTACTTTCTCCAGGCCTAATGCTATCCATTAACACAAACTGCAGCTACACGGGATTCAAATAAACACTTACCTATCTGCCTTAAGATTTTTAGTTATTACAAACCAGCATAAACTCATTCAGCATTACTGGTGCTGGAAAGTGTTTCATTTAAAACTTCCTCTTTAGAATGTAATGGTAAAAGTGGTGGAAACCATAACCGTTCTCCAGTAGTAAATTCTGTAACAGACATGGATGCTGCAGATTTTTAGTACTACTAT
This sequence comes from Denticeps clupeoides, assembly GCF_900700375.1. NCBI lineage: Eukaryota > Metazoa > Chordata > Actinopteri > Clupeiformes > Denticipitidae > Denticeps > Denticeps clupeoides. The sequence goes on from NC_041713.1 coordinate 14,467,877, forward strand.
GCTCTGTGTATGGTGGAAAAGAAAGCCTACATTTTACTGGAATAAAAATCTGCATTAAAAAGAACTGCACTTTATCTTAGTGACTTATAATAGCACAGTACACAATCCATTATCTGAATTCTGTGGAGAAAAAGACCACAAGTATTAAATAAGTTTAGTTTTATTCTTTTCACTTTAAACAGAGAACAGAAACAGATGAGGATTATGGTGCTGTGACACTGCGGCAGGTTCTTCCATGTCATAACCTGGCGGTCCTGGAAGCAGCAGCACCTTCAGTGGTACTTCCTCCAGCGGTCATGTTCTAAAAATTAAAAAGTGCTCAGGGGGAGACAATACCATAGCAGGAAACACACAGTGACATCCAGATTTCAAACCCACTTACTGATATGATCATACTCCCAGGTGTAGCTCAGCACCACATAGCCCACCAGGAGCATCGCGACGCCTCCGATGCCCCCCTTCTTCACGTTGATGTACTTGTTGTAGTACCTGTCGTGACCTGCAACGAGAAAAAAAAAAAAGTGCGAATGGAACCACGGCTGCGGCACAGAGCGACGCCGAAAGCCGCCCAGGAGCGAGTCACGCCGCTCACCTCTGCGGACAGCCGACAGGAGGCCGTTGGGGGTGAAGTCCCGCGTCCCGAGCCACGATGGCAGCTGGCCCAGCTTCACATCCATGAGCCTCTTCTCGGCCAAAGCAACTACAACATGCGCGTTCGCATCTCGTTAGTTTTTTTTCCCCATTTAGTGAATGTAAAAACATATATATTAAAAATAAAGTATCATGTCCTGGTGTCAGTCAATTAAATTATTTTTTTGTTTCGCAAATTACATTTCAAAGACGGTCCTGCAACCTAAAAACTAGTATTACTACGTTAGCTTGTGACTGACGTTCATGACAAATATACGCAAGCAAACCACGTTCAGAATTCAGAAGTTTATGGCGCCGCAACACGTTATAACCCGAATAAACGTCGTTTGTTTGAAAGCTTGAAAAGCTGAGTTGAAAGCGGAGTCCAATAAAGTAGCGCTGGCAGACGTGCCGCTGAGCCGAATGACAGAAGGACCTTGACGCCAAAATGTCCCGCTGAGGGCCGGCGACAGTGGCCGGAGCAGGGAGGCCACTTCCTTGGTTTTAGAAACGCTTCAAACACCAAACGCTGAGGACGAACGAGGGCCACAAATCGGACAAAACCCCTTCAAGCACCGAAAAACGCATTTTAGAAGGTGACAAGGGAACCGACCTGGTCTGTCCGCCATCTTGTTCCGAGTGCAACCAGCTTCGAGCGCGGTGCATGTTGGGAAGCAAATGGAGTGAAGCATCATGGGACTGCGAGCGCAGAGGAGGAGCTAAGCTAAAGTGTTCAACATTAACGAAATACATACGAGAATTATATACAATAGCGACATAAAATTGTGTAATTAAAGTAATTTAGTAAAGTAATTAAAGCATGTTTGATATACAGCTAATTATTGTGATATATATTACACTATATAACTGCTATATAAATGTACTTATTTTTGTGAAATATTATTTCATTATTTTCACCCAACAACGCAGATTATTTCAGAAGTCTTTTATTTCCTTTCAGCAGTTTTTATTCTAAAAAGTTCTTTAATTACTTTATTTACTTATTACTGAGATGGTGTTTTGCCCAATGGACCATTTATTTCATAATGCAGCTTTTGTCTGTCAGTCAAAAAAAAAGGTCTGTCAGTCAAGAGAGACGGGGTTGTGTGATTGGCTGCTCCTTTGATCAGACATTGCCTCCTTAATAGCAGGTTGGCAGCACCCAGTAGGTGCTGCAACATGAATGTGGGTGTCAGTGAGACTTACCTTATGTTTTAGTTACCAGTTCCTGTCAGTCGACACACACCTGCGGGGTACTTTTTGTTTGTTCCGTTCTGTTTCTGTCTTTTGTTTGCCCTTGTGCAACATCCCTTCTGCACTTCCTTCCCCCGTCAGCCCTCAGTCATGGCATATGCAGAGAGAACTCTTAGGACAGAACACATGCATAACACTTGCTATAATATTTCTTTTAGAATATTCCACAAAGAATTGCACTTGTGTGAATGGATAGTTGTGAGTTTGAATCACAAAGTTTCCATGTGAATGGTGTGTATGTGCCTTGTGTGCAGGGTGAGTCCCTGCCGTGCCCCCAGTGTCACGGGATGGACTCCAGCAGCCGCAACCCCGAGTAACAGGACAAAGCAATTACAGATAGTGAGTGAGTGAGTGAGTGAGCGAGAGGCATGCAGTGAATATGTACCTGTACTGCACATACTGTGCAGAACTAGGTAGGTAAGATGACATTTTGTGCGAGTGTAACAATGTTTTCAGGCTGTAAAAAGGGTTTATACATGACTGGAAAACACAATTTGAGGACTTTTACAATAACTGGACATATGGTTCAGTCTAAACAGGGGTTTGAGTTGTGCTCATAGAGCGTTGTTAGATTTCAGTGCTTAATTTAAAATGAGATTAGGTGAGATAAGATTGCTTTGTCATTTTATCATGCACTTTCATATAATCAAGCAGCAGCATGCATTTTAAATGGTCATCAAGAATAATGTAGAAGCTTATACGGTTAATAAATTAGGTTTTTATCTGAACAGAATGTTCAGTTGCAAATGAATTGCAACCTTCACAGTGTTTCCAAGTATTCATCTGGACCTAAACTAAATCCAGCCAGCTGACGTAAAGAAGACAGGCAGTGGTAAATATATTAAACTCATACCTTGCAGGGGTTACAGACTTATTTTGGCCATGATATTGACCCCTACATTTCCACTTCTCACCAGATGGTGGGGCTGTTTAAATCAAACAATCTTGTGCTGAAAACAGGTAGGCAGGTAACACTGGGTGAACCTGAGTTAATGAGAATGCATGGCAAATGCATGCCAAAAAAACAGACGTCATCATGGAGGGGGTGTCACTAATGTTTTTATTTGGTTTGATCATTTCCTTGTTAATATGAAGCTTTGTTTTTGCTAATGCTATTTGCATTTTCTTACGCATCCTCCTCCTCAGGATTTGGTGGAATCTGATCCACTTGGAGAAAAATAGACTGCAGTTTTTCCATGTAGTATTCTGCTCCATCCCATCAAGAGATCAATATAACATATGCCGTCTGAGCAATTGCCAAGGCCGAGCAATTTGGTCATCAGCCAAGTGAAGGCTTTTGAAATTTATGGTGCATTTCTCTACCTTAATGAACGCTTGGTAAATGCATTGTGTAGAAAGAGCTCATTTCTTTACCCAAAGAACTGTTCCCTGAATTTGAACATAAATGTGTTTAATCTTGTGTGCACAAAAAATGTCTTTGGTTTAAAAATGACATTTGAAGCATCCATTGAGATTTTCTGACATTTTAGCCTTTGATGATGAATCAGCTACCTTGAGGTCCACATCCTTTTGATACTTCGGCAACCTTAGTCTTTCTCTCACGCTTTTCAAGGTCATTGACATGCCAAGATAACAAGAGCGACTGAAGTGTTTGCCTAGGTTCTTGTCTTAATTGAGGAAGGCAGAAACTAATCCAATCAAACCGTTTCGCTCAGATGCACACAAACATTTTCACATTTTCTGAAGCAGCCCCTCTTCATGCAGAACCTCTGAAAAAAGACTAAAAATATCAGATTCAAGCATGTGCCTCTGCACATTTTGTCGGAGAGATTTGCAAGAAAGTTGTTGATTAAGATTAAAATGATAAATATAATACAAAGCAAGAAAATATACTACACCAAGAGAGACTTTTGAGAGACTGTCTTAACAGTTTTATGAAATCTCCATTTGGGTTCATATTACATGTGCAAATCGTACATGCATTTTCTTCCACTGCTATACTATAACACTACTAGTGCTGGCCAAACTAAAAGGGAGCAGAGGTTCCACATGTGAATATATGTCTCTCATTAGAATGTATGAGGGACAGAAAGGTGAAGTATTCGCAGCATGGGGACGTAAGACAAATATTTAAGTACTGTTCATTACTTTGCAGTTAGCGCCATAGAAGGGATTACAAAATGAAGACTTTTTATTAAGATGCAGATGAGACTTCATGAAAGATGGATTTCTGCATTTCTCACATTCATATTTGTTGCTTCAGTGGAATGGATGTACATTTAAAACTTATTTATGATTCATTTATTCCTGTTTGGTGGTATTATAAACAGAATATTCTGAGACTGACATGCTGTGACATTATATTTTATGACTCTGACATGCCTGGGGACAAACACAGCTCAGTGTTAATATATGGTTTTATTAGAATTTTGAAATACATAAAAGAAGAAATGTCTTCATAAATCCTCATAGGACATGCAAGGGACACCGTCAGATATTCTTTATATTTAGAGTATATTCAGACCGGTATTCAGAGTGCCTGAAATGTTTGCTGCAAGAAACCGGGTTCTAGGGTGAAGGCTTTGGATTGAATACAGTACTCAAAGAGCAGCTGTCCATAGTAACATGGTACTTTGAAGCAGATGAAGATGGCACAACAGAGGAGTACATGAGAGCCAGTCGAGAGCGGATATGAGAGATGAAAGAGCAGATTCTTTGTTCTGCTGTCAAACGTTGGCTGTTTCCCTGGTGAATTAAGCTCACATCATATGTATGACCTTTCGGTTTCAGAATGTCCTCTGTGCTCACGTGTCTTTGATATAGTTTCTGCCCTCTGAATTTACTGGTTTGGATGGTGAAACACATTATATGCTGTGCAGCTCTGAGGTTCAGGCGCTCTAAAGATGTTTCACATTAAGTCATTTTTTTTCTGCAGCATATTTTGTTTCAGAAAAATTAATCTTACATTTACTAATTGACTATACATTCATGGTATATATTCATGGCCAACATAATATTAAAGTAGAAAAATTATTCACTTTAAATTACCGGTACTCCTTATGCTCTCAGACCTTCTAACTCCTGCATCATAATAAAAGCAGCGTTGCCAGGCGACTGAAATTGAAAGGTGAAAAAAATGGGAAAGAAAAGAAATGATTAGAATGATAACCATGGGGGTGGAACGAGTAAAATAACATTATATATGGCTTTAGATGCCCTGGAATCATAGGAAATTAAGTTTTCCCACTGATGCCTGGGCACGATGCTGGTGTGCCGTGCCAGAGATGGAGATTGAGGCGGTAGACACAATTAGTGCTGAGGACAGCTCTCGTGTCCTGGCTCATTATTCTACAGTGGGTCTGCTTTTCACCCCCAGTGTGGTCCAGCCCAGCTCGTCCATTCCCTGCAGAAAGAGACTGTAATGCTTCTTTCCCTGGTGCTTCAGCTGAATGGCTGAATAGGGAGGCAATGTGCTGTGGTGCCATAACCAATCTGCACTGCACTGAGGATTAACCTGGGGTGTGCTGAAGCGCTGTCTGTCTCTGTTGTCTTCTCACACACTAGCTTTGCGAAACATTTTTTAAAATCATGTTTAACATTTCATAAATCAATACTTGTGAGCAAGAAAAGCTTGGCTTGCTGGTTAGCAGGCACAGAAGGAGGAATTACAAGCATATCCACCTGTTTTTTGATTTCCACTAACACAGAAGTGTTGTTTGTTTTTTATATTACTATTTTGTTTTTACTGTATACTAAAATGTTATATAATTAATTGTTATATATAACATGTATTACATATATATTATTAATATCAACTATATCAACTGTCTTATTGTATTAATCATTTTTCCCATTGTCATATATATCCAATATATATACAATCATACAACTGTCACAATGTTAAATTTTATGAAATTATATTCTGTTCCACTTTCTTCACTATTCCAACATTAAATGCAATATATTTATGGCACCTACACACAATATGTGTGTATCGTTAAATGTTTGTTAGACATATTGTGTATCTTAGTTTCACAATTCCACATTAATTTGTGCTGCAAATGTGAATCGATAATGTAACTAATAAAGTTGATCTTATCTACATACCCTCATACAGTAGTGAAGTATACTGTAGCGTATGGCGTATGTGATGCTGTGGTTCCAATCCCCATTTGATTAGGACACTGGAACACTGTAAATATGCATCTCGGCCTCTGCATATTTCAGATTCAATATGCTAAAAGGTTTATGGGTTGCGCTTCACCTCACATAAACATAAAAAAGACACCCCCATTGCCTTCCTGCTTTAAAATGATCCTTTAGGCCACTCTAAAACATGCCTCTGTTTTAAGCTGTAGGCACCACTGGTTAGCCATTGCTGTTGCATGCAGAACAGTAAACCTAGAAGGGCTATTGTGTCTGTCATCTTTACAAGCTAACAAGGCTCTGTGCAGTAGAAATTAAATGAGGAGCTTGCCTCTTTGATGGAGCAGTGCGGTGAGTGTGACATAGACGGCACCTTGTGCACTCAAAAACAGAGCAACCCTCGAGAGAGAATAAGTAATGAAAAGGCCCTCTGCACGTTCAGGTGCGCTGGCAGTCTTAGGAGAGAGTGTTTTGGAAAGCAGATTAGATTTGTCTTTGGTAAAAAGTCCAATGCAACTAAGAATAGAATAGTGGATAATGTTTTTTTTTTTTTTAACTCACCGGTGGTTCCATTGAACAAGCCACAAACTGTGAAACACAGGGAAACTTTTAAATTCAAATTCAAATTCAAATTTTATTTGTCACATACAGTCATACACGGTATGATGTGCAGTGAAATGCTTTCTGCAACTGCTACAGACCACAGTATTGCAAATGTTGCAAGTAAACAATGAACCAATATGCAAATATTGCAAACATAACCAAGTATTACACTTTTACGTCTTTAACATAAAATATGTGTAACTGGTAGGGTGAAGGTGTGCAAATGAGCTACAGTTTTTTTTACAATGTTTAAAGAAAGAGAGAAAGCGCCATAAAAGGAAGAGCAGTAAGGACCTAAAAAGCGCAGAGTCATTTTGTGCAAAGCGATTTTGTGCAAAGTGGTTTTGTGCAAAGTGATTTTGTGCAAAGTGAGAAGTGGTTTTGTGCAAAAGAGTCCGGAGTGATTGGAGGTGAAAGTGCATGAGTTCTATGTACTGTTGTTGAGAGCTTGGACAGCCTGCGGGAAGAAGCTCCTCCTCATTCTCTCTGTGTTGGACTTCAGGGAGCGAAAGCGCTTCCCTGATCGCAGCAGAGAGAAGAGTCCATTGTTGGGGTGGGTGAGGTCCTTCACTATCTTCCTGGTCCTGGTGCAGCACCGTTTGCTGTAGATAGATTGAAGGTCAGGGAGCTTGGTACAGATGATTCGTTCGGCTGATCGAACCACCCTCTGTATGGTGCTGTTCCCGAACCAGGTTGAGATATTTCCTGTCAGGATGCTCTCTATGGTGCAGGAGTAGAAGTTCCTGAGCACCTTGGAGGGCAGTCTGAAGTCTCTCAGGCGTCTGAGGTGGTAGAGACGCTGCCGGGCCTTTTTCACCACGGTGTTGATGTGACAGGACCATGACAGGTCCTGCGTGATGTTAACACCGAGGTAACGGAAGCTGTCCACTCTCTCCACTGAGCTCCTGTTGATGACAGGGGTCTGGTAGGTCCTCTCCTGCTTTGTACTGAAGTCCACTATTAACTCCTTTGTCTTGCTGACGTTCAGGTGGAGATTGTTCCTCTGGCACCAGTTCGCCAGATTTCCAACCTCCTCCAGGTAGGCCGTCTCGTCGTTGTCAGAGATCAGGCCCACCACAACAGTGTCTTTAGCAAACTTGATGATGGTGGTGGAGTTAGTAGTGGCGCTACAGTCATGGGTGTACAGGGAGTACAGCAGGGGGCTCAAAACACAGCCCTGGGGGGCTCCAGTGCTGAGGGTGATGGAGGTTGAGACATGTCCACCCATCCTTACTGCCTGTGGTCTCCCGGTTAGGAAGTTGGAGATCCACTGACAGAGAGATGAGCTGAGTCCCAGGTGCTCCAGCTTGGTGGTGAGTGTGGAAGGGATTATTGTGTTAAATGCTGAACTGTAGTCAATGAAGAGCATTTTAACATAATTTCCCTTCCGAGTGTCCAGGTGGGTGCAGTATGGAGGAGATGTGATATGGCATCATCTGTGGACCGGTTGGGACGATACGCAAACTGTAGTGGGTCGAGTGTATCTGGTAGTGAAGAAATGATGAAGTCTCTGACCAGCCGTTCAAAGATCTTCATCACTACTGAGGTGAGGGCTACAGGGCGGTAGTTGTTGAGGGAGGCAGGATGGGTTTTCTTTACTGATTCAGAAGCTTTTTTGAGATATTGTTGAAGCGCATGTTGTTGATGTATGTGTTGCAGTCAGTAAGGTAGAAACCTTTGATAAAGTAGTTGTAAACAAAAAATAGCCTATTAATACAGACAAATATGAATCATGAATAATTAATTGTTTTATTGGAGGACAAAGCCACACTCACACCACAGTACATTTACATTTAAGGCATTTGGCAGACGCCCTTATCCAGAGCGACTTACAATGTGCTTTCAAGTTACAGTATGTTTAAGAACTGAGACAGACCACAATTCATACTAGATGAGCATTTGTCTCTCTACTGATAAACGATCTTCGTTGATGGATTGCTCAGTTTACCCTGCAGCGCTGAAGTAAACCCTGGTACCAATCATGCAATGTCACAGTCTGACGCCACTCGTCCTGTGTCAAAGTCCTCTGGATAAATATAGACCACAGCGCGCCTCTGCAATTTCGAGGCTTGCTGAACAGAAGGGTGCATTCCACTCCTGTGGTGAACTATATGAGCCAGATGTCTGAATGTCTCCAGCCAGACACATGAGAAAAGACGTCTGGGGTCTGAAGGTGTCTGTGAGTTTACTATGAAAAGACACATTTATTGAAGGCTGGTTAGTAACCTAGTGGGTAACACACTCACCTATGAACCAGAAGACCATAAAGCCTCAGGTTCACACTTACTACCATTGTGTCCCTGAGCAAGACACTTAACCCAGAGGGGACTCTCCAGGGGGACTGTCCCTGTAACTACTGATTGTAAGTCACTCTGTATAAATGCTCAGCTAAATGCTGAATTCACATAAAGCCCTAGTTCAAGAGTGAAGGATGTGGATGCAGAAGCAGAAGATTGTCGATTCGAATCCCGAGCCGCCAAGGTGCCACTGAGCAAAGTACCGTCCCCACACACTGCCTACTGCTCACTAAGGACACATTTTGTTGTGTCATCGTGTGCTGTGCTGCAGTGTTTTGCATAGGAAAGGTTAACATGCACCACAATAACAATAATAATGAAATATTCTATTTTTTATGTCAAATTCCATTCACTAATCACATCGACACTATTGTTCACACAAGATTTTAAATGGATTTTTTTCTATTCCAATTCGCATTAGTATGACCATATGTTTACATTTTACATTTATGGCAGAGGGACTTACAATCAGTATTTACAGGGACAGTCCCCCTGGAGCAACTCAGGGTTAAGTGTCTTGCTTAGGGACACAATGGTAGTAAGTGGGATTTGAACCTGGGTCTTCTGGTTCATAGGCGAATGTGTTACCCACTAGGCTACTACCACCCCGGGTATTGTATTGTCTAGATGATGGAGACAATATGGAGATTATATCCAATATTAAGATTAGTCAATGTAAAAAAAAAACTATTGTCTGAAACACTTACCAAAGCTACAGTTATACCGTTTTTTTTTGCAATATAATGTTAGCAATTCTAAATATTTTATCTTTGAAAATGTGCTAGGATCTCATAATATTACTTTCTATTTCTCTTATTTTAGATATTGGTATGAATTTTATTTGTAAAGAACCTGATCTTCTGTTGTTAACCCTAAAACATATGTCTTTGGGACCTTAGAAGAGCAAGGTTGAATGACTGGTAAATTGAAATGCTTCAATTGATTTGCACAAGATTCCAAAGACACATTTATAAGATGAGATTCAATTGGTGAAGATGACTCCACTGACCAATGTGACAATTCCAGTGGTGCTTTTTTAGATATACAGAAACGTGGCAGAATACCGGGGTATTTCATGGCACACTTTGAAGTGGATTTCTCACCAAGGATGAACCCTTGTCTGGCGTTACAGTAGAAGAATAAGAGCTCACTCTATTCCGCAGCTCTTTTAAAAAATGTGTCCTTGCCTGTATTAATTTTTTTCATTATATATTTAAAAAAAAGTGAAGTGTGTGTGTGACACACACGTTATATATATATACGTTCACACACGCACACATATACACACACACACAGATATATACACAAACACACACACACACACACACATATATATATATATATCAATATTCCAAAGTAAATCATATATATACATTTTTTTTTTAATTACTTTGAAATCTTCATTTTTTTGTACACTTTTTAGGTTCTATTCCGAAGCTGCCACATTGGCAGGCTCTGTATATTCCCATGTGGATTCTTATGTTAATGCTTGCACACCAGATTGTATGTCTGGTGCCCAAATCTCTGTGGCAGCTCAGGCTGTGCAGGCACACAAACCATCCCAGCTCCAGTTATTCAACTCTCCATTGGTCTCGGAATCCAGAGAAGCAGAGAAGCGGAGAAAAATACTGCATGTGACTATAAATGACATCTCTCTGATCTCTCTTTCCCACCACGTACTTGAAATGAAGTCAAATCACATATTGGCCAAAGTGATTGTATTTGAGTGAGAAAGGGTAAGCGATAAGGTGCTATGACCTTTTTACACATTCATATACTGGAAAGGCATAGCGAGTAAATATATACGGTTCATGTGCTACTGGACTGGCAAACACACACTGCTGTGAAATGCAGGTAACCCCAACCGAATGCTGCATACAGACCTGCTGAATGGCAAAAACAGCAAAAAAAAAAAAACCTAACAAACATGCTGACAGGTATTAAGGAGCCACTGAATACATTATGCCATATGCTGTGAGGTCAGGCAGGTGATTCCATTCATTTATTGTAGGCTTTCGTTGGTGTGCAATAATGAAAAAGCTGTTTGTTTTTAGATTGTTTCTTGGAAGTAATGTTTGATTTCCCATATCTGGTTGCGCAGCACGCTGCAATAGCCTTATGCACAGCAAATATTTGTAAAGCCATGCATATTTCTTTTTTTCTTAAGGTGTCAGTCAAAATTTTGGACTTTTTAAAGATCTGACTTCTGTTTGTGGATGTTATATTTTTCCAGCCTCATAAAATAAACCAGTGCCACAAGTTATAGGAAATACAGTCGAGAGCATCTCCCTACAACACTGCACAGACTAAAGCTGTCAAGGCCAGTTCACACTCTTCTGCCAGTGGAGGAAAAGTAATTGTGCTCCTTGTCTGAGGTGCTGGAGCTGACAGGCGCACACAGGGAATACACTCCTGACGAGTTTTTGCACATATTCATGTCATTTCCACTCGTTTATGGCTCCACAATCTTCTTCTGAACGGATGGCCAGCCAAGCTTGGAATAATGAGCATAGATCACAGGCACCGACTGGGGAAATTGTTCCCATTCACACCTTGCTCAGGTGATGTCACTCATTTGCAAGTAAACCACCATTATCAAAAATGGGCACAACCGGCAATCGTTTGTCATATAAGATCAAAATTTTTTTTTACATTTACGTCCCATCCCCAAAAGATCCCCATCTTTACTGAGTCTAAAATTCTCCATGAAAATGCATCAAAACTTCACATCAAAGAGAAACTGGGAGTCAGTGAGCTATAACCGGCAGAGACTCATTTTTCTCTGATGCGTGCGAAACCATTTGCTCCACGAGCTTGGCATGCAGGATAAGAGAACTCTGAAGTTTGAATACAAATTGCTACTTTGTGGCGGTATCTAAGGAATTCTATTGCCTCAAGTCCTAGGATAACCTGTGAATAGCTAATGAACTACCATTGTCACCTCTCTGCTCAGTGTCATCCTCTCCTGACGCGCCAGCCCAATGAAGTGAAACTGAAGGTTCCCACTGGAGTCCCTCTTTCTCTGCTTATTTACTGAAATCTCATTATTATTTAAAGAAAGGTGAGAAAAAAATGACAGCAAATTAAAAAAAATAAAGAGACTCCTAGACCAAGCAGTGCACTGCTTGATACATTAACACCATGTTCTGTTGTAGAAATAAAGATGCTGAGAAAGATGGCAGGGGGAAAACAAATGAAAGCACGGTCATGATTCGTGCAAGATTATCAGGTTGGCTGGAATTCAACAACTAAAGTGACAAGAGTGATAACATGACTAACATCATCATAATAACGGAATATTGGAAATAATGGAGTCCATCGGTCTGGTTACATGACAACGATGGGAGAAAACTCTAAAATGGAGCCCTGAATCTGTTCCACAAGGTTATGCTGCCATAAAGCTGCTTTTCTCTTTCATTCCAATCTGGAATCTCAGTGAGTGAAGTATTTGAACAAAAAAGCGCAACATAATCTAAATGCTTACCACATTGTCATGGGATTGCTTTGGACATCCATATAGTTTTAATACAAAAATCATAATACATAACTACAGTACAATATGCACGCGATGCGTTCCATTACGCAGCATGCATGCACATGTAGGATGTATGAATCCCATAAATAATTTACAGCCATTCTGCATACGACAACGCAACGCGTGCATAATATAAAGTGGCCCCAAAACAGCCCCATTCAAACAGGAGATGCTCGCTCAGGGTGAATACAGACCGAGGCTCCCCTTTAAATCGCTGATGGGATACAAAACAGCAGGCAGGGTCTACTGGCAGCGGCGGCCGGGAGCAGCGATGGTTGGTAGGAGGGAGGGAGGGAGGAGGAGGAGGAGGAAGAGGAGGAGGAGGAGGACGATGCTCCGGCACTGGTTGTGCACCTCGTGTGAAAAAAAGGGACAAAGCTGGTCCTGGTAAATGGATTCAGCCCCGGAGCCGCACAACAGATGGTTCCAAATCCGTCGGATTCTCCCGCGCGGGTTTTAATAAAGGATTTGCTAGTTCGCGTCGAGCGGTAAGCAGATATAACCTGTTGTGTTTGCTTCCTGTGTGGGCTGAACGGCTTTTGAGTGAACCCAGTTTGAGTGGATAAATTATGCATGCACGACAAGGCTCGCCTGTCCTTATCTTACACTTTGATGAATGCATTCCGCGTCAAAAATGTATATTACTGCAAATTCACGGCAACACACCACATGCAAAAATATTATAACGACACACTGTATCCATATTTTGCATTTTGTAAAATAGCGTAGTGTGTCTGTAGGCTACGTAAACAATGGCTTTTACATGGAAGTGAAAAAAAAATCATATCGACCCAATATTAAAATTGATTCAACTGGTTTTGCGCTCATATATTTTACAAACGAAATGACACTTTTAATTCACGGGCTGCTGTAATTATGTAGAAGAGCGTTTATAAGAGACCACTTGACAAAAACACACACAAAAAAACAGCAGAAAACCAGACTGGCTAGGTTCAGCGTTAGTGACAAAGAAGTAGACATTACAGAATTAGGTACATGTATAGATGTAGATTAAAAAAAGGACCTCTGCCCTACCATTGTCAGTGTGTGCTGCCGATGTCCATGTTAAATAGATTAAATAGATTGTGGGGCTTCACAATGAAGATACGCTGACATTTGCCCAGCCGTGTTCCACGTCAGTCCGCTGTAAATTCTAGCCAACTGTAAAAGGTTAGACAAATGACATGAGACAACTCGATGACTGAACACCATAGTTTGGATGAACTGTAGTGACTCGCTTTATCACTAGTATGTAACCAGCATACTAGCTAGTTCAGCTCTGTTTAGCTATGCATGTGCATATGTAGTAACAACGCTTCAAGGGGAAGAGAATGAGACTTGAGTGCATATGATAAAGGTTGACAGCGGAATTTGTACAGGAGAGCTGGTGAGCAAGCAAACGAAAAGGAGACAAGTGCAACATCAAGCAACATTTCCAGTTAAGCAGAAATTTGCTTGAGGCAACACTTCACATACTTCGTGGGGTAGACTTCAGACAGAGCGGCACGGCATGACGTAACACGCATGTGAGGCCTATTCCATTTCCAGGCTGTGACAGGCCTGCTGATGGGCTGTAGGTAGTCAAACTGAAACACGGAAAGCATTTTAACAGATTTCCCTGGGCCACAGTTCAGTTAGCAAATTTATAATCCTGCCCGGGAGACTGTCACATATATTCATAATCCCTGTGGTAACAGGCTGCAGGTTCTTAACGCTAAAAAATAAATTCATGTTGGATGAAAGCCACACAAAATTATATTTAGAGTTTGTATTAAATGGATGATAATACTCAACACCAGGTGGTTGTCCAGGCATTGTACCTGGTTTGTACATGGACCTCTAGGCCCATGACCCTGACCTTGTAGAGTGGGCACACACAGGATGAGTCCGAAGCCAGATGTTGTCAGCATGAACACGATGTACAATTAAAAAACATTTAAACGCCTGTCAGAATATTGATAATAAAACTATATATCAACAGATTGAACCGGGCATTTGGAGTTTCAAACACCTCTCTAGTGTGTGGACCTTGGTCCAAATATGGGCACAAGAGAAGGAGAGAGGCGCAAGTACGCCACCCCAGCGCAGACCCCCGAAGGCAACGTGGTCATGAGCTTCAGCTTTGAGAGTTACCAGCTAGAGGAGGAAGACCTTCAGACCAAAGACATCTCTGACCAAGGTGTCCTGGCACTTTCAGAGCCTGGTGAGAGTCTTCATTTTACCAATCTTTACCAGTGTTTATGGTGTTAAAATTTTAATTCAGCCACTCAAGGCTGCATAAATACACAAATCTCCAAAACCCTACACAGAATATGCATGTGTGGTGATGGATGGCAGGACAATGATATTAGTTGTTGCACTGTGCAGAATAGGATGGGAGTCCGGAGTGTTATTATTTCATGCAAGGCCATCTGTGCATGTAATAATTTTAGCATCAAAGACCCTCTACCAACCACTGAGTCTGACTATTTAAACATCTGTGTGTGTATATTAGCATTTCTTTTGATGAAACATATTTAAATGTAGATCATATGGAATGAACATCATTAAACTTACTTTGAATATAAAAAAGACATTTAGCCTTTTATGTAAACGCTCACTGGTTGCTATGTACAGTTTTCCCTGTGCCAACGCAACACAAACATCCCACTACCATGACAGTGTTGTTGCATTGACAGTGATGTCACAACTAGGCAACATCTCTTCAGCAGGAATTTCCTTCGTCAGACTGAAGAGTGATGTAGTGGGTGGCTGTCCGACTGTCCTCAACATGAGTCCTCAACAGTCTGTGTCTTGTACTGTGTGTCAGAATAATGGCCAAAGAGTGTCGGCGCAGGTCCTGTGTGGATATTTTTATTCGGTGAATTACAAGTGAACTTCCAGCTCCAGCATTTGCGGTCGTTCTGACCCAAAGGCCACGTTTATTGACATGTTACACCGACAGCTCACACCACAGGCTAATCATATCAGCGCAGACGGGACAGCGTCTTTCTGCGCGTTGCCTGGACACGCTAATCACATCAGCAGCCAGTGACTGTTACACCACAGCACCGGCCTTCCATTCACACGCCGTAATAACTTACCATAATACACCGTTTCTACGTGGTACCCGTGTGGCGTAGTAGTGCCGCTAAGCATGATTGTGTGTGAGCTTACAAAACTGATGTCACTGCAAGTGGGTTCCCGTAACGATGACTCAATCGCCGTTCGTGAAAAGACTGCCAGTGCTCAAATGCTGAAAACATTCGGGGTTTTTTTTATGTGAAACCTGAGAGAGGAGACGCTCATTTCGTGATATTTCACTGTGAAAAGCCTTTGAACAGCCGCTGCCGGACGACCGTTACCATGGAATATACTTTGCTATGCTGCTGGCTGGCGTCGGGTTCCTGCTGCCGTACAACAGCTTCATCACAGAGGTGGACTACCTTCATCAGAAGTTTAAAGGTGCAGCAATGCTACTCTTGCAGATTCGTCTAAGAATACGTGAAATAATGCTTTGTTACTGTATGTAGTGTAGTATTATTCTGAGACGTTCATTTCTACGAATGATTGAGAATGCGTTTTTATATTCGGCTACTGATTTTTTTATTTTAGGAACTTCCATTGTTTTTGACATGAATCTGACATACATCCTTGTGGCCTTGGTGGCCGTGATACTCAACAACGTCCTGGTGGAGCGACTGAGTCTGCACACTAGGATCACTGTGGGTGAGCTTGTTTACATACACACAGGGACAAACACACACACACACACAGATACAGATACACACTCCAACAGTAATGGACAGAACAAACACGCAGACGGCAGTGGAGGGTGGGGGCGGCTGATTGACCCGAGAGCGCCGCAGCCTCGGGGGAAGGGGGGCGGGAGCGGCACACTGTGTACCGCGCCGGCAGACCACATCGCTCATCTCTTCCTCCCTGACTGACGCCCGCCCGGCGGAGCTTGCTCCATAATTAATGAACGCTGGGGGAAAATTGATGAAAGGCGTAGTTAGCATATAAAAGAAGCGATTTGCTGGGGCCACCGCACGGATGCATTTCCATGCAGTTTCCGGGGAACAAAACGAACAGAGCTGAATGTCACAAATGCCCAGTCCCCCTTTTCCACATGTGCTCTTTGTAAGGAAGCCTCATTTGGGTGATGGCCTGTCCTGTTCTGATAAAACAAGCCCAGTCTTATTCTTATTCTTACACGGTTCGTGTGCTAGCTCATCCAAATCATTCTGGCAGGATGGGAATTTCAACCCCATAAATAAGTTTGACACCTCTGCCTTAAAACAAAATGAAGGTAACGGGTAAAAAAAAGACGACATTGCAGGCAGTGAAAAATACAGACGTAGTCACCCTTTAATAGCGATGGGGTGACTGTTCTTTTCTCTCTCTGTCTGACTGAGAAAATTCAATCTCTTCCTCCCAGGTTACATCTTTGCTCTGGGGCCGCTGCTG
The DNA here is from genome assembly GCF_900700375.1 of Denticeps clupeoides. Taxonomy (NCBI): domain Eukaryota; kingdom Metazoa; phylum Chordata; class Actinopteri; order Clupeiformes; family Denticipitidae; genus Denticeps; species Denticeps clupeoides. Next base: position 14,484,752 of record NC_041713.1, read on the forward strand.
TTTGTCAGCGTTTTTGATGTTTGGCTGGAGCAGTTCACCACTAGGCAGGCCTACGTCATCAACCTGGTGTCTGTGGGCATCGTGGCATTTGGATGCACAGGTATTCTGTTTTCTCTGCTACGTTTGAATAAAATAACAAGTGTTTCCGTTCCCCTTTGTGATGCTGACTCTGCGTCATTTCCCCCTTTCATCAGTGCAGCAATCCAGTTTCTACGGTTACATGGGAATGCTTCCGAAAAGATATACGCAAGGGGTGATGACCGGCGAGAGTAAGATGATTCTAGTTAATCCAGTCTCGTGTAATTAACTGTCAAGAACGATTGTGCAGAGTATTGCGAATTATGTCTTTATATACAAAATGATGTTCTCTGGTTATACTCTATACTGCCAAATGTCAGGAGGGTCTTTCTCTCCCGGCGCAGGTACAGCAGGGGTGATCATTTCCCTCAGTCGCATCTTCACCAAGCTGCTGATCAAGAACGAGAAGAAGAACACCATTATCTTCTTCCTCATCTCCATAAGCATAGAGCTCATGTGCTTCATCCTTCACATGCTGGTGCGCCGCACGCGCTTTGTCAAGTACTACACCAGCCTGTCCCGACAGGGCATAGCCGCGAGCAAAGGCCACCCCAACTCCAGCTCAGAATACCAGGTCCACCATGATGTCATTACAGAGGAAGTAAGATTTGTAAGTTTTTCCTGTAACTGACAAAGACAGAGAGAGTGGGCGGTGGTTTCACCAGTCAGAATTCATATAGGACTGATAATCTATCTGCATATATGGGTTGGTAGCAGCCGTGGTCTTGAGGTGACTGTAACAGAGACTTATGGCGATGTGAAGAAGTTGTATTACGAACAAAGAAACCTTAGAGACGCAGAGGACAAAGGGAGGAGACTAGACCCTGTGCTAAAGCTGTGGGGTTTACATCGTCCAGAATGGTGAAGTGAGAGGTATCAGTCATCGCTGCAGAACTACACTTCAACTAAAAGGCTGGGCGGGTTGTTAGTTCCTATCCAGTAAGCAGTTGTAACTAGTAAGCAGTTCTTTCATTTTTGTATCTGTTTATTTCTGTAAATCCCAAAGACATGGTGCCACTGAGGTTCCCTTGAGCAAGGTGCTGTCCCCACACATTGCTCCCATGGCTGCCCACTGCTCACTAAGGGGTTAAATGCAGAAGACATATTTTGAAGTATGCTTACACTCTTAAACTTAATGAAAATAACATTATATTTATTTTTTATTTTGCAATTAACAGTTCGGTTAAATCAATTTTTAATCAGGGGGGATTGAAAACCTTTTGCTTTCAGTGGTACTGGTGCCTTTGTACAGTACTGCCTGTGTGCCTTGTCTGTAGGAATAACATTTATAACATTCGTAAGGCTCAGCGTTATTTCCAAACTAGCTATTTTTCCCAGTGGGAAAACAGTGTGGACAGCTAGATTTGCATGCAGCCAGATATGAGTGGGCAGCACATCAGCAGACAGCCAGGATTTTTACATCTTGTGGTTTTTATAGTAGCAAACTCAACAGGCAAGGCAGACAAGGCTAAAAGGGCAATCCAAGCAACAACACAAGGTCAAATATACACAGGGCAGGTTATGCAGAGCAGAACTGATAGTAGCATAAAGGGATGAGCTTTATGAACGAGGCGTGAAGCAGCTTTAACACTGGTATTTAAAGTTCCGATTTCCTGCTAGGATGGCCACGTGCACCTCCTGCTGGCACCACAAAATCATTCATATTCTAGTTTGGGCCATTTTCAGTGCCTGATGGTTGCCAGCTGTCATGCACACTACCTTCATCATTCTGGGTGATTTAAACCTATGGCTGTCAATTGTCAAACTGACGCCTTTGACTTTACACTAGCAAATAAGCCCCACGCTTAATGTAAGTTCAAAAATAGTGTACATAAGAGTAGTACAGTTCTGCAGTGATGGATACTGATGGGTAGTGATAAGCTGCACTCGGTGGGTTGATCAGGGAATGGTTTGAACTTAAATAGATGCATATAAGTTCAAAATTACACTTGAAGAGTGTGATTGAAGTAATAAATCAGAGCTGGTCCACTCAGCTGGTATTGAGAACAAGTTTCAGTTGAGATTATAGCAGGCTCAGATACGCTTGTTACATCAGTGGAATCATACATGCTTATTATCTCCACTGATTCACAGCATTTTTGCCAAACATCCAAAGTGATGCAACCCATCCTCAACCACAGTTATGAAACTATATTGACTGACGGGCCACATAGCCCTTTCATCCTGAATACATGGGGAAATTATTTCAGCATTATTTAAATTTCAAACTATCCTGATCTTTACGTATGCCAGCCTTTGCAGTGTGTTTTTTGAGAGCAAGCCGGTCACTTCGGAGTGCAACAGAATTTATCTGGCACTATCTGTCTGTGGCTTTGAAACTGGTGAGTTTATATGTGACACATTTGATGGACCACTTTAATAATGCTTACAAATGTGTCCAATTTGCTTGGCAGAGGGACCTGAATCGTGGACTAGGTGAAGATTTATCAAGCATGTCTGAGTGAGGGAAAGGTCCTTCTCAGTGTGAAGCACTGAACACAATGGGCCATTTCCACAAATGAAAATGAGTTCCTGGTAGTAATAATGGTGGCCTTGACAACATTTGAAACACTGTAAACTATTCATCGAGTTCAGTGGGTGAAAAAGTGAATCGACCTGTGACAGGAAGAGGTTCATATCTTCCATCATGCAGCAGATATATTTATGTTTTGAGGGTTCTGTATTTGTTGCTGTGAGATCACCTTACATATACTAGAAATGCATCACCTTCTCCATTTTATTACTCTGTACACTCAGAAGGCTGTGTGTGTGTGTGTGTTTAGTCTTTTTGGTTGCTGTAGGACACTGCTTTTTTTATCCTCAGCCAATTAAAGAGAGTGGCTCTACTGGCTCGGGCAGCCACCTAATCAAGTAATGGCTCGCTTCATGCTGCCCCCCTTCCCTCATAGTGTATGCGCGCACACACACACACACACACACACACACACACACACACACAGTGAAAGTGCTGACTCATCAGGCATCGTAGTTGAATGCTTGACATGCTGTAACAAGGTTAGAGTGACCTGCTCTTTTTTGTCATTGGTTTTGACATGTTTCTCTCTGGCATTGTCACTCTAGGACCATTGGGCCTTATCGGGGTAAAACATGTTAATCATGTGTGGCGCACTAACGGAATTTTAATAGCCCCCACACCACACCCCCCATGTGGCCCTCATAACTACATTCTGCAGGGTGTAACACACTTTTTCTGTATCCTTTCAAGGGCAATGGTGCAGTGGGTGCATGCCCCATAGAGGATGGTGCTGAAGCTGAATATGCTGGAGGCAACACGTATGTAAGGTTTGATATCCCCAAAGTGAAGATGCAGAGAAACTGGCCTGGCAAGAGGGGTGAGTATGTTAACATACACAATGCATATATTTACTGCACTGTACAAAAATCTTAAGCACCAATAATTACCATTCAAAACAAAACTACTGTTTATGTAAAATGCAAGAAATTTAGTGACAAAAAAATAATGTCAACCACTGATCAAATATTGATTTACCTAAACCAGTTATTGCAGAATGTGCAATGAAAGAGACAACACAGCTCTGTTATTCTAATAATTAGGGCCTAGCAGGTAAGGAAGCGGATCCGTAATATGAAGGTCGCCAGTTTGAATCACGAACTGCCGAGGTGCTCACTGCTCACTAAAGGTGATGAGTTAAAAGCAGAGGACACATTTTGTTGTGTGCACTGTGTGCTGTGCTTGCTGTGTACCACAATGACAATCAGTTCACTTTATTTTCTTTATAATGTTCCAGCCCCAAGTTCTTGAAGAAGTCCTGTCCTAAACAGTTGTCAATCATGTCAAATATTTGCCAATGCAAATTCATTCTTCAAACTAATGTTACTAAAATGTTTTATAGTAAGAGTGATGGGGAGTAACAGTAACTAAAATGGAAATTTAAAAAAGTTTTTTTACATTTCTGCCTTCAGATGATGCACCATGCCTCCAATTGCAAAGAATGTTAATGCAAACACAAAAATATGTGCAATCGAATTGGCCCTAAAATCATCTTATAGAGATCGTCTCTGTAAACAAAGTAAACAAAATGCAGTAACAATATGTTAATTCATCAATAAACAGCATTTTGGCAGCCATAATAATGATACCATAAAAACAATACAATATAAAATGAAGACATTTTGTACAGAAAATATACACTATATACTATAAACTAGACAACATAATATACATAAAGTGCATCCCACATTAATGTGTGTAGAGTATGAAATGAATGAGAGCAGTAATAATGCAGTAGTAAGTGGTCTGTCATGACTAAAAGACCCAAATAATGAGTAGAACTGTAGTAATGCTGATGTGGAGAAGGTCAGCTGTTAATACATGAGTGTAGAAAACGTTCCTGTTTTAATGCTAATTTACCATTTCTCCCTCCCCTTTCCCTAGATATGATCCTCCACAGATATGTGGTCGCCCGTGTCATCTGGACCTACATGTTGTCCATTGCGGTCACCTACTTCATCACCTTATGCCTGTTCCCAGGCCTGACCTCTGAGATTCGCAATTTCACGCTGGGAGAGTGGCTGCCTATCCTCATCATGGCCATTTTTAACATGTCTGACTTTGTTGGCAAAGTGAGTAGCAAGGGGCAGACTGAGCTTGTTGCAGAATGTTCCATTTGCAGCATCAGAGACAAGCTCCATCCATTTAGCAGATAAACAACAGTCTGGGGGACAAGGTGATGGCTATCAAGTTGCAATTCACTAATTGCTGGCAATTATTGATATCTGATGAATCTGCTCATCATATGCAATTATGGTCTAATGAGAATGAATTAAAGCTCAGTCGACAGTTACGCCTCTGCTACTGTTTTTGTTGAATGAGAGTGAAATGTGATCAGAGAACCTGATATCAGGGGTACCATGCACATACCATGGTACAAAGAACATGACTGCAAGCAGAACCTATCGCAGATCCACCATACATGGCTGCTCGCTTGTGCTCTCATCATCACTTGTCTGGATTTGATATCTGTTTAGGGAATTGTGATCCGCTGCATGCGCTGGATTACTTGGTTTCCACAGAAACAGTCACTTTGCATGATTGTACTCCTAAATAAATAATTAATATGACATTACCTAGGAATATAATTATATTAATTAGTACTTAAACAATACTTATATGCTGTATTCAATAATATATTTCATATGCCATAGTTATCTTAATTGGATTAATTTAGCTAAAATGTAATTTTTTTTTTAATTTCAATGCTTTAAATTTAATCCTCTTTTTGTCTTAAGATTCTCGCAGCCCTCCCATATGACTGGAACGGGAGCCGCCTCCTGTTCTTCTCCTGTATTCGGGTGGTCTTCATTCCCCTCTTCATCATGTGTGTGTATCCCAGCCAGAAGCCAATCCTGAGCCACCCGGCATGGCCCTGCATCTTCTCCCTGCTCTTAGGGATCAGTAATGGCTACTTTGGCAGCGTGCCCATGATCCAGGCCGCAGGGAAGGTGGCTCCTGAGCAAAGGGAGCTGGCAGGTAAAGGTTTTCATGGACGTGTGGTCCTAAAAATAGACATTGCGCATACATGAGAGAGTGCAAAGCGCTACCAGTGTTGCAACTAATCCGTCCCCTTCCTCATTCCCCCTACCACAGGTAACACAATGACAGTGTCTTACATGACTGGATTGATGCTGGGATCCGTAGTCGCCTACGCTGCCTACAGTTTCACCGCTCTGCGCACGGGCACGCACACAGAGTTGGGTTATAACTACACCCAGGGGTACTAAACCCCATTAGCACTACTGGACCTTGCAACCAAACAAATCAATGTCTGTTCATGGCAGAATTTCACTTGATGGCAGTATTCATGCTTTGATGTAGCAACCACAGATCATATCTGCCTTTTGGGGCCTAACTGCCACAGTGTTTCTCTGAATGTAGTCAAGCCAAACAAAATCTAAACCATGTTAAAAAATAACTAAATGAATGCTCTACTGTGTCACCCCTTTCTGTGTATATTTGATCTGGTTAAACGTGTACATGGTGTACGTGTGCTGCTTGGTAAGGAGGCAGGTGGCCAGTTTTTGTTTGCTGTTCTGTATCTGTTGACCTCTGGAAATCTGAGATCACTGTTGAGAAACTGTGTTTTTTTTTTTTCTCAGAGGAAAACGGTGTTAATTGTACTGCAGCACTGTTCTGTGTTAACTGTAGCATTTCGGTTCTGTTTCTGATTTTGGGGAAACATTTTAAGGCTATACTTTATTTGGAGCAGGTCAAAACCAAGATCTGACAAAGCCTCGTGAATGCACTTTTTTCTTTGTTTAAATTGCTGAATGTTAATGTGAATAAAAGTTGTTTTTTTTCTACATTTCTGTGCATCAGCTATTGTTCTTTAGTGAGTACAAACAGTATTTGGTTTCATGATTGTGAACATTTAAAAATTGACACAGCAAAGTGTATTGCCATAAACCCAATTGTAGGCAGTAAACCCTGCAGTCGGCACCTTCCTCTTTTTTTCTGAACAGTATTAGCAAACAATACTACTGCTCAGACTCACTCAAAGAGTTGGATAAAAGTGTGAAATGAAGTTTTGTATTTGTATGGCAGAACTGGCCTCAGACAGGTAACTTGACATTGTACATAAACCCTCCGTTTCCTGGGCTCACACAGCAAGTGTGGATGCACTTCATTAAGGACAATTAAACACGAATGATCAGGACCCCTTAAAAGAGGGCATGCAGCACCCAAAAGGTGCTGCCACATTCACGCTACCCCTTTAGGATTTATGTTCCTGACTTTTTTTGTCACATGCCTTTGGGTCCATTTAAATTTATCTTGTGTTATCTCGATGCTTGATTATGTTCAGTTTTCAATAAAGGATCCTTTTCATCATGTTCTGCCTCTGCGCCTCCTTCCTCTTCCAACCCCGAACCGTGTCACTATTAAAAAGGTGGTGGAGTGGGAATTAGTTCATTATAAAAATAACATGGAAATTCACAATCCTTGCTTTTTAAGCGAAGCAAAAATAATTGGGACTAAAGCCAGTGAAATTCATTTAAAATAATGATGAAAACATTTTGGAACATCAGATACAACAGATAGTGTATTGACACTATACGTTGCTCTCAGACATCTTGTTTTTTATAGATGTCCCTATATACTGGTGCACAGACCTCACTTACCTAATTCACGCATTCATCAAGGTGATTTGAGGTTAAAACGGTTGACACGAACACCTACAGGCAATTGATTAACCCTTTTGTATTGATGATTGTACATAAATCCAGGTTAAGGGTCCAGTAAAGGTAAGAATTATGCTTCGGTTAGGCTGTTAATTAAGAAAGTGGTTTATTCCTGACCATGTTTTAGGAAACCAATGTCTAATGTTCATGTTATTTGAAGTTAAAAAGAGCCATATCTATTGTGTCATTACAGCCATATCTATTGTATCTGTTCAAACTTGCATCGCATCCCTACTATCATAACAGTAGATGGAGCCATTACACAGTGGAAATAAAGACCAGGCATACTGAGCACCAAGGAACCAAACCACAGTATTCAGCTGCCAGAAGCTTTTAAAAACAAGCCAGCCATTTCTTGCAAATCTGAACTAGTCTTAGATTTTAAGTTACATAATACAATTAACTTAATGCATGCAAGTCAGTGTCTTAACTGTATGATTAAAACATATTTAATATAATTTGAACACAAACTAATGTCATTCAATACCATTTTAATGCAATCAACATGATTAGGCATAACATATTTAATATAATACATTGGTCACAATTATGGAGTTATTAGTGCGATAGTCTACAGCCACCAATCGTTCAGGCAAAATGTCACCACTTGACTGAAAATGTCACACTACACAGTTGAGACGGTTGTGAAAATATCTTCATTGACTGGAAGCCTTCACTGCATGCAACCACAGATCCACTGTAATGTGCTGTTTTGATAATGGCAGCTTCAGTAATCACCATTATTTTATTTTACAGGAGCCTGTGCATCCCTGATGAGAAATTAGGACATTGTAGAGTATAAATGTAATGTCAGTGTTTCTTCTCTCCAGTGTTGTTGGAGAAAATAAGCAGTAAGGAAATTCTCTTTATGGGTTCTAATTATGATGCCACAGCTGCTTGCTATGATTTATGCAAAGTTTATTGACATTTTAGATATTGAATTTGGTCTAATGTCCATTTGAATATCAACATTTATGAAGAAAACCAAATTTGTTGAATGGGAGCCTGCAATGTGTAGCCTGAATCTTATACATTTCACAGAGAGATATGACTGCTGGTAAAATGCCATCCCTGCCAAAAAAAAAGAAAAGCAGGCCACCAGGGTACGAAACACAACAGATTACACTGCTCACCTGCAAATCCAGTAATGCTTGGGTATGAATGTCTAGTTTTTTCAGGATCATCTTTTTGATGTCATTCTATCTTCAGGGTTCAGGGTTGAAAAGGCCCAAAAGACTACATCTATAAAAATTCACATTCAGAAGAATCACATATACCTCGGTGGACATCATTAAGTGTCTGAACGCATCATGCACACACATAAATCTCACTTGAAGGAAGAACCTAAGAACACCTAAGAGCAGAGTGTTGGTCCTGCCTGGTTCGAGTTAGCAAAAGGAACAAATCACAGCCCTCGGAGGGCTGTCGACAACAGATGCCGGTGACAGCCAGCAGCCCTGACACAGCCTTCTGCCGGTTCCCCAGGGATGCGCACAACTGCATAAACGTGCTGTTGACACAAAGTTGCATTTCAGCCAGGCTCTCGCTTTTGAAAGTCCATAGATTAGTAGTTTAGAAGACGTTAATGGGCGTCCTTTCATGAAACTACATGAAGAAATGGCAGATTGTCTCATTACAGCTAAGTCAATTTTGCCGTAACCCGAAACTTAAGAATCAATCTTGAGGTCTTTGGAGGCTTGGGGAAAATTTGTTCATAATTTACCCAATTTATTCTCAGATAATATATTCATACAAAATCTGGCCATGGCGGCACTGCTGTTTAGTTATTCTGTGGTTACCGAGATCAATTAATTCGGAGCAACTGTTGGGCCAAAGCAACTTTTTAGTGTTATGAAGGGTTGTATACTTAATATCACATCATAGCTTATTTGTGCTGTGCTATAGTTTGTAAAGTATAGCGATCAATCTATCTATCTGCATACATGTATGTGTGTGCATGTAACATACCTACTTAGCTACGGGGCAGTGGTGGCCTAGCGGTTAAGGAAGTGATGGTTAAAAGCAGGACACATTTCATTGCGTCACTGTGTGCTGTGCTGTGTATCACAGTGACAAATCACTTCACTTTTACTTGCATATAGGTTTCACTAGCAATCACCAGTAATTTGATGCCATAAACATGGACCACCTAATTTATGTTATTTATACAGCCAACTGCCAATGTGAAATTTTGTAATTTGGTTCGTAAACCATTTAATATACAAATTAATCGAATCATTCACATCACACAATGTGTTCAGAGAGCGTTTGGAGAATATGCGGCTGTCCACAGGCAATTTTGCTCCAGCTGAGACTTAATTAAGCAGCTTGATTGATAGCTTTCATATGGCACAATTACTCATGCATGCAGCACCGAGCCAGACACACCTGAAACGGGCCAGATCCGTGGCCTGTTTTGTCATTAGGAAGCGCATTATAGATTGCGGCGTGCTGACAGACGTGGATTCCCCGGCTCCCTTTTCATCTTTCGGAGGGACTCATATGGAAATGCTGTGCACAAAACTGTTCAAGAGATACGGCGGTGACCTAATTAATAATGCAGAGGGCTACACTGGAGTTTTTTTTTTTATTATTTAACGCACGCTTGGTGGAGGCAATCCTGCTAATTTCAGCCTCTGCCGCGGGAGGGTCTCTTGTGTCTAATGGGTTCCGCAGCCGATCATTTTTCACTGTGTTCCAGTTCCGAAGCAGATGAGCTGCAGAGCTCCGCAGTGCCTTGGAAGAGACAGATCAGCCTAGTGAGAGTGAAGCAGGCCGGCAAGTGTCAGCGAGCTCCTAATTCATCACCCGAGTCCACATTGCATCCACAAGCTGTAATCCCACAATGCCGTCTTCCCTCTTAACCCAGCACCACTTCAACGCCTGTCAACGGCCTCTCATAGCGTCGCAGCGCGTGACCTTGATTCAGAAGAGCTGGCAGAGAACTAGTTTTCCAGTACTTTCAAAAGTAGGACATTTTGCTTTGCATTTGTATTTTGTTCCGGCAACCCGAGAGTCAGTGTGGGGAGTGTGTGTTTTTTTTTAACACATGTGACTTTCAGCCCTCATCTTTGTTTACCTGTTTACCGCCGACACACCCCTGGGGGTGAAGGCGAGGCTGTGAGAGCTGGTGAGTGCGCTGGCGCTGAAGGCGGTCCCCTGGGAGGAATGCTTCCATGCAGTTGCTAGCCGTGGCGAGAACTGTCGCCCATGGGCCCGAGAGTAGCAGCTCTCACATCCGTATGAAAACTCCAGAGTCTCTGAGTTACTGTGCCGTAGACAGCGCCGTAGACAGGAGATGAGGCTATTATTCACAAGTAGTGTAGTGTTCCCACACTACTCGCCCTCATTAATGCCGGAAGCCCCGAGACCTTCACCTGTTCACTGCAATAATCTGCAGGGAGCCATACCTACCGCACGAGCTTCGCGTGTGAAGATGTCGTGTGAAGCGCGGGCCCGGATCTGAGGAAAGGTGACTCTCCAGAAGAGCTGGAGTGAGTTGTATAATCGCTACGTAAATATTTCTGTTTTGCACGGCCTTCTCGATGCCCCTCGCTCCAGGAGCGTGGAACTAATTCAACCCGAAAGTGCCATAAGTAGGCCTGACTTGTTTTTATACCACACCAACTGTGAAAAGGCTTATTCAGACTCTCGGCAGAAGAGAGCCATTTAAGAGGCGGTTAGAATGAAAAGTTAAACAAACACTTTCTGAGTTCCTCCCTCCTGATGAATGGGTCGTCTGAGTCTACTTTTTCATATTTGTATATGTTTTTATATAAGACCTCCGAAACAGATTTTTTTAGTCATCCTAATCAGTCATCTTAATTAGTTAAAATCCATAAAACCCATTCAAATATTTATACTCACTGGCCACTTTATTAGGTACAGCAGTAAATTGCTTGTGAACACAAATAGCCAATTATTCAATCACATGGCAGCAACTCAGTGCATTTATGCATCTAGACATGGTGAAACAAACTTGCTGAAATTTTAATCGAGCACCAGAAGGAGGAAGAAGGAGATTTAAGAACCTTTGAACGTTGCCTGATTGTTGGTTGTAATTCAGAAATAGCTGATCCACTGGGATTTTTACAAAACCATCTGTGGGGTTTAGAGAGAATGGTCTGAAAAAGAGAAAATATTCAGTGAATGACAGTTGTGTAGTTGTAAATGCCAAGCTGATGTTAAGGTCAGAAAAGAATAGGTGGACTGTTTAGAGATGGCAACAGTAGTTAAAAAAGAACTCTTGTTATAACCAAGGTATGCAGAATTCCGTTACCAAAACCAGACAACAGAAGACTGGAAAAATGTTGCCTGATCTATAGAGTCTTGATTTAAGATGCAACATTGAGAAGAAAGGGTCAGAATTTGGCATGAAGAATATGAAATCACGGATTAATTCCTGCTTTTTATCAAAATAGTGGTGTAATCTTGGCTCACCTTGGGGCCATTATCACCAATTGAGCATTGTTTAAACCAAATTAAGATTAATGCTATATTTTTTGTCTTTATGGACCTGGTCATGGAATTTTCTCACCTGAGGGAATATTTTCACAGCGCCAAATGAGACAGCAGTTGAGCTTTGTTGTAAATTACATTTACGTTTACAGCATTTATCAGACGCCCTTATCCAGAGCGACTTACAATCAGCAGTTACAGTGACGGTCCCCCCCTGGAGCAACTTAGGGTTAAGTGTCTTGCTCAGGGACACAATGGTAGTAAGTGGAATTTGAACCGGGGCCTTCTGGTTCATAGGCGAGTGTGTTACCCACTAGGGTACTACCACCCTACATTAAATTACATCAGTACAGCTATATACATATTAGAAAGTACATAGTGAAACAAAATAACGTTTCTCCGGAACCTGGTGCTGTGTGTAAAATTTGAGCAATTTAATAAAGGTATATACTGACATAAAGTGCAATCAGGGGACACAGGCAGTGCAGAATAACGATTAACAAAAGACATGTAGACAACAATGAGACAGACAGCGCTAAACAGGTGAAATGAATAATAAATGCATAGTGCAAATATTACTGTGCACAATGGAACGGTGCATAAATAGATGGTATTACAGATAGAAAATTACAACATAACAAAGGTAGTGTGTGTGTCACTCCAGAGTGTGAGTCCCTTAGTGTTCAGGTGTCTGATGGCTTGTGGGATGAAGTATATAAGAATTATATAAGAATTATGATGAGCTAAGAAAATGGAGAGCAGCCCCATACGCAACAAAGTATGATGTACTATGTGTTCTGGCACTCAACTTTTCAGCTACAATAACTTTTGGGCTACAATAACTCTTCTAATCGAGCAGACAACACAAGCCAGTTTGATCTCAGTGAGTCTAGGACACCCATGATCCTGTCGCTGGTTCAGTGGTTTTCCTCCCATGGGTCACTTTTGGTAGATCCTGACCACTGCAGGCCAGGAACATCCCACAAGGGCTGCAGTTTTGGAGCTATGACCCAGCTGTTATTTGCTAGAAAGATAAAACACTTTTTGTATCACATGGGCTGCATGACCTTTATGGTCCAGACACAAGATACATCAATGCAATCTATGCACTGTTGTCTTATTATTACTATATATTTTTACAATCTTAATTTCTGTTCATTAACAAGTGTGGCTATATTCATGGCAACCCACCAAGGTAGTCTATAATAATGTCAAAGAGAAGGCCGATAGTATTAGCATCGGACTCATTATTTAATTCCAGACATCTAATCCAGACAGTGTTAAAAGTTTAATGAGGCACGTGGCACAGGGGCACCAATATTATGACTTATGACTTTTCAACCATTAAGTGTCCAGCCATTTTAACCACTTTGATACGTCATTCATGGACCAACAGTGACAGCCAATCCTCTGCTATAAAAGTTAAACTATGAACTGCAATAAAACTAAAACTATATTCCAATATATGAAATCTAGTACAATGAAGTTATGATGCAGTAAAAATATGTAATTTATTTATAATATTAAATTACTAGACATCTTAATTTTCATTTAGGTTTTGATCCTACAGGGACTATTACACAAAGGGACATGCAAAAGCAGAACTATGGAGGGCAAGATGATGACAAAAGAACATTTTCTAATTAGAATCTAGTGCTGTCAAACAGCTGTATTTTCAAATGCAGCCAGCAGATGGGGTCTGTAAGCTGATTGAAAAGTCAAATGACCCTTCAGTTTTTTAACCTTCATAAAACATTGATTGACCTTCAGTGTAGGCACTTAATTTGAACTAATGAGTTTTGGAATATGGACACGGATCTGAGGTGCCTGTTTTTAGGCATTATGAAAACATTGAGACATTAGGAACTGCCTAAGGTTTGGGCTTTTGTTCCCTTGGTGTCAAAGGGAGTCTCATTTCAAAAATCAGACTGACAAGCAGGTGCTCACAGATGGCTCAGTCAGCATTAAGTGGAGGTAATGAGTGCAAGAGTGTCAAACAGGCCTAAAGGACCCTGAAAGACCAGAGGGATGGAGGATCTAGAGCCCCCTCGGGCATTTGGTTCTGGGTCTCTAACAAATTCAACCCAGTATCAAAAATTCAAACATATGAAATAAATAATAAATATGATTTATAAAAGAGTCCAATCTGTGTTAAGAATATATGCACTATTTGCACTACATATATAAATAAAAGCTGAAATATATACCTCCAATGCAGTACGGTAAGTGGATGGACTGTTTTCAGTTAACATGATCCTCATTTAATAGGAAGAATTTGATGTACCAAGGAGTATTTGTTTCTCATTCCTCTGCTGACATATGTAAATTTATACAACATTATACCGCCAACAAGCATTTTAAGTTGCTGCAACAGAAAATGTGACAGCCTGCAACAGCCTGTCAAATCCTGTTTTTTATTTTTCATTGTAATTCATGAATGTGTGCGAGGAGAAAAGTTCCACTTCTATCTGAGAACATAATAAGGATTATGTTTTAGCTGTTTGGATATGAATACAAATTAAACCCATGGATGATAATTTTGTAGCTGAGCATTTTCTGCCCTTTTATGGAAAATGTGGCTCTACATTGTCTTTGGATATAGTTTTCCAGAAAAGCCTCAATTTTTCACCCGCAGCATTAACTGTAGTTTATAGGCTATGGTGAAGAATTAATCTTAAAAAAACCCAGGTTGTGGACTGGATTATCATTTGATGGAAGGATACAGGGCTACAGTTTAATATGACCTCAATTTTACCTAAACATGCTCTCAATTTGGGATCGAATTTCTGTTCTGCAGTCAGAAAAAAGTGAACCTTGGCTTCTTGTCTGTAAACTGGGCCAAAGGGAAGTAAGGAGCAGTTGAATTTACGTGCAGGTGACCAGACCTCCTTACACATCCCTCCAGTTCCTTCTATTGTTTTAAAACAGAGGTTTCCCAAAAGTACTTGTCAGACTATGTTGCTGCGTGAGGATCAACCGTCCAGTGGTTTTATGTTCCCATCGTGTCACTTGTTTGCCATGTGCACCATTGTTAGCTAATAAGTATAAGTGAAGGGATTGTCATTGTGAAACACTGCAGCGCAGCACACGGTGCACACATTGAAATGTGTCATCTGCTTTTAACCCATCACCCTTGGTGAGCAGTGGGCAGCCATGACAGGCGCCTGGGGAGCTGCATGTGGGGACGGTGCTTTGCTCAGTGGCACCTCAGTGGCACCTTGGCGGATCGGGATTTGAACCGGCAACCTTCTGATTACGGTGCCACTTTCTCAACGCTAGGCCACCACTGCCCCTTAGCTAGTACAGCTCCTGCTTTTGAGTTGGTGGCCTGGCAGATAAGGAAACAGACTTGTAATCTGAAGGTTGCCCGTTCGAATTTGAGTGTGTGAACAATCCATTAACTCCTCTCAATAAAAACAAAGTTCATTTGTACTTCATTCATTCATTTGACCATAATAAATCCTGCTGCTAATCTTCCTAAACAAAGTTTGTGGTTTTATTCGGGAAGCCTTGTCATTCTTGTCATTATTGAGTAAAATTGCTGGTTATTATTTTCAAAATGCTTTGTGGTGTTGCGAAATATTGTTCCAGAATTATGTAATTCTGTATAGGCTAAAAAAACAGCTCTGGGTTAAGACAACATGTGTATATTTACAGTGCGTTATCATGTCAATTAGCCCAATGGAGATAAACGCCTCAAGATGTCTCTTTACTTTGATCACTTGAATTGTCCTCCCACACATAGGGATAAGGAGTCATGTGGTTCCTGTTAAAGGCTGTAACCTAGATATACCGTGGAACAATAACCATGTCTCTGGGGTGGCTTGTTAAGATGATAAAGCAAGTGCTGCAGCTATGTGGATAGTTTTGCAACTTGTGACCTTCCCATACCAAAGCCTCCCAGCAAAACTCGAACCCGTTTCTCATCAGCCTACGGTTCTCCAAAGTGCTTTTTTAAAGAAAAAAAAGCAAACAGTCAAATACTAAGCATGCCGCTGCTGAAATGGCTGCTAGGAAGACAAGGGCATTGTGCAGAGAAGGGAGAGCCAGGTTTTATTGAAACCATAAACCTCTTGACGTCACTTTTGGTAAGTCAGCCTTCAGTGGAAGCCTTTTTATGAATCAAAGAGGGGCTGTAACTCTCCCTGGGTCAGGCTTCACAGTTGAGCTAATGTGTGTTTTATTATTCCATAAACCTGTTTTGTCCTCCCCATTACCTGTAGTTCCCCTGTCAATAGCATCCCTGAGGCATGTACGCTTTCGTATTTTTCACACTAGTAACGTCTTTAAACGGACACCTCGTCAGAATACAAACCACATGTACATACTGGAGACATGAGGCTATTGTGTATAGGCGGGATTGCTCAAGGTGTTTATGGAAGAGACTAAGTGTCCTCTAAACATTTTTTCCTGTTTTTTTTCCTGGAAATGTCTTTCTCATAACATCCAAAGAGAGAGCGATTCCACTCCAACCACTTTGTCTGGCATTTAAAAACTAGAAACAGAAATTCATATGGACACCGGAGGAGCCCTTTTTTTTCATGGGACGGACAGGTCCTTTCCTCATATGCCATCAAAACCAAACATACAGATATATTATCGACACTTATATAATAGAATTCTGAACCTAACATTCCCAGAGCCAACCAAATAACACCTCCAAAACAGCCCCCTAAAAGAATCAAACTAGCCCGGTTGTACACCATTCCTCCTGCTTCTCCGTGCCTCTTTTACAGGAATCATTCACTGAGTGTGGAACTGTTTCAAGCAGCAATTCGGGGAGAATGCAATTCAGGAAGGCTCAGGCTTGCATTTACTGTCACCATAAAATAGCCTCGATGATGTCTGGGTTTCCCATAAAAATAACACACGGCGATGCACCAAACAACCACAAATCTGGAAAATGGCTTGACAAACAAGGACACTAGTGCCGGTTTTCACGCTAGAAACAAGAGCAGATTTAATCTGGAGGAAGAATGTCTGTCAGCCAGATGGATCCTGCCTGCCATTCTCTTTCTCTGTCTATCCATCCATCTCCCATTTGCCTTTTTTTTGTGTAGCCTAGTTAAAGGCAGAACAGGCCAAGGCAATGTGACCCAGATTTCAGGCAGCTGTGTCGCTGCTCAGGATAAAGAACACACCCAGCGGAGGAAAACCAGGGGAAAGGTGGACTCCAGAGAATAGAGAACAAAAGGGGAAGCCTATAATAAGTTTCAAATGACAAAAACATTGTCAGGCACTAACAAAACATTGTTTTTTTGTGGCTTATTAACCAGGCATCTGGTAAGGAAAGTCGCGAACCTGAGGATGAACCAGGCGCCTGGTGAGGAAAGTCGCAAACCTCAGGATGAAGCCAACCTTTTTCTTCTCTCTCTCTCTCTCTCTCTAAGCAGAACTGTCATCTGTGACTGTGATTTTCATCCTCCATACGGCACTCACAAATAGGCCAGAGAGGCGGGGTCACAAGGTCACACCCAGGGCGGCATAACAGAAAGGAAAAGAGTCATGTTTCAGTAGCAGTAATGAAGGCGTTATGACGCCTTTTTTTTTTTTATTTGGGAGACTTGGAAAAATGTTCGCGGCTTCCAGCCCCTGCAGATGCATGAGCCACAATTAGGTAATGTGTTGCTTTCATTAACAGATACGTTAAAAGAGAGGGAACTTCTTTCTTCCTTTTTTTTGGCTTGATGCTAATTATCACCCTCACATTCTGACCAGGGACTGGAATAAGAAAAGGGGTGGAGTGCTGAGATCAGTACGGGCCTTGAACGTGTGCAAGAGGGCACTGGAAAAAGGGACTAATGAGGTTGCAGAAGAGCGACCGTGGTGGTAATTACGTGGACGGATGGCACTTTGGGCTCTTTTAAAAAACACCCCCCCCCCCCCCCCCCCCCCCTCCCCCAGTGTCCAGAAATATGCTACAAATCAGTGGAGCTTGTCAAGGTGACTGCACCATATGGAGTTTTATGAGACAGATGAGTAAACAGTTATCTTTCCACAAATGTTCCTCCTTGTGATGCCTGGACATTTTTGTGGCAGGGAGAGCAAATGTTTCCTCATTCGTCTCGGCGCACTTGTTTGCTTTTTTTTTTTTTTTTTTTTTTTGCAGACTGACAATGGCAGCTGAAGCCCAGCGCCTCTGTGAGGGAAAGCTGATACCCGTGACGTAAGGACTCAAAGAATGCCGAGAAGAAGGCTATTGTTTGCCCCCGGTTGGTTCAAACTCCCATGGTGTGCTGCGGTTTTCCTGCCCGCAATCGCATGAGTGTGTCACGGATGAAAGGGGCCGACGCAGACGCCCTCGTGAGGCCTGGAGGTCTTGGACTGAGGGTACAGCAAAAACCACACACATAAAGGCATGTGGTGTGCGAGTGCTGTGAGAATAGCTCAGATCAGCGTCCGCCCTGTCATCGTTCCCTTTGTCTTGCCTTAAGAACTCCTGCGGTTTTCGGTTTTGTGACATTGTTGGAGTTGGAGTGTATTAATCATGCAAGTCCTTGCCGGCGCATAATTCGATATGACAGTAATACGATTCCGACCATTATTAATTCAGAGAGCAAAACAAAGGGCAAATCACAAATGAGCAGGGATGAAATTCCACTGCATATCCCCAGTCACCTCCTTTTAAATTGGATTTTAAAGACATTCAATTTAACTACATTTCCATTTCAATCACATTATGAATCTACACCGCATGTAGGTGGCTGCACATATTATGTATACATCAATGTCAGGAGTGATGCTCAAAATGAATGTACAAATAGCAGCGTATATCTTATTATGTTATGTTGAAAATGATTCATGGATGCTTTGAGATGCATATGCATTAGGATATTGACAGTTTGACAAGAGGATGAGTAATGCCAGTTGTTAGTTATCAGATCTGCGTGGAGAAAAGCGCTCTGAGATGTAAGCAGAAATGCAATATTGCAACTAAATTATGATTTATTTTATGCATGCTGAAATTTCTCAAACCCATAAGTGTTTGTGGGATTCCAGGCGCCCCTTTTCTTCGTCCCAGCTATGTACAGATCAATATCGCAAAATGACACTTTTTATATTCAGGCTTAAACCTAAAGCTTTCCATTTTCTGTTTGATTTATTTCTGCAGTATGAGCTGTCATCTTCCATCAGCACTGTTTTTATCACTAAATATAAAGGTGCCCAGTAAAACCTGCTGCATCGTGGCCCACTGTTTCAGTACAGGGATGCATTTTTTCCCCTGCCCATGCGATGCTACTCTTTATCTGTCCCATTTATTCCAAGCCTCGGCCCATTATTTAACACACGTGGGGTCAGATGACCTTTGCTGATCAGGTGTCTGGGAGTTAATGGCAAACAGTTGAGACACATCATCTTTCGGCAAATTCAATGGCAGCTCTTCACTGTAGAAAAAAAAACAGAACGATTCTATTTCCATTCAGAAATGTGCTCCATTCCCGAACGCTCTGTCGCTCCATCTACAGCGGGAATTTCCATTGAAGCGCTTCCACATAAGGATTCATGAAGAAAATACAAACACCTGGCCCTGGATGGGGAGGTTGTGGGGATGTAAAACGCAGGAATTGATTGTTTTTTTGAAAAGGCTGCCAGAGAGTCATCTTGCTATTTCATTTGCAATAATGCCAACCATTCCAACTGGCCAGTGCTTAAGGAAATGGCTTACTCCTTGCCACTGTTGATCACAAACAGCTTTGAATGTGTTAGTGTCTGTGGAGCCAGAAAGACATGCTGAGGGTTCAGATGTTCCTCATTTCACATGGTTTCTGTGTGGGTTTTTTTTTAAGACAGCCACACAATGGCAATTTATTTCACTAGAGGAAGATCAAAGTGACAACAAAGCAGTCTGGTGTGTGAAAGTGATGAGTTCAGCTATCTGGGATCTGGTGGCCGGTGGTCCACAAATTTTAGTCATGTGACAAATACGGGGTGCTATTAAATGACAGATTGAATTGCACTGAGAAACACACATGCAGTCATAAATGCTGATGAAGCCGGAATGCCCACGCTCTGCAGCAACCAGCTGAAGTTGCACATCGAGAACCAGGGGCTCAAATGGAAATTTCTCAAATACCCTTGATTCACACCACCAAAAACATCTGCAGTCCTATAGGAACATTGAGAAGGTACTGTTAAATTCCTTCATCTGCTGAATCAAGATGTGCGAAATTCACCATGAATAAAAGGATTTTGGACGAAAATAGTTTAAGGAACTCTTATTATAAGCATGTAATGATCATGGTTATTTCATAGATTTCTGATTAATATAGTGTTATATATGTTACAATGATCTAAAGGTAAATATAAAAAATTGTGATGGTACATGCTAGTGTACAACATGGTACCAAGAAGTGAAAAATAGATCAAACTGCAAAAATAGAGATGTTATGTGCATTTTAGAACTCTTGTATAGTCAGCGAGCACAGGAGCACACATTGAATACTGGGTTAAGGTTGGTAGGTGATCAACTCATTGCACCAAAATGCATCATATTTCATGGAAGTAAGGTCATAGTTCACTAATGTCCGTGGATGTCATGCTTTCACGACAGGTATGATTTATTTTATGAACATGCATTAGAAAAAAAACATATTTTCGTTCATACCATAAGAATATGTGCCATGGCCAGTCTGCAGTGAATCTTGATTTATGGCTGGAACCGCACAGGGCACAGAGGAAACCAAATTCTGCTGGGCACTTCAAATTCGGCAGTGCACAATTGGCTCATTGTTTGCAACCTCTGAGAAACTAGAAAATATTTGACAGCAGGGAGATGAACAGAAAACCAGCCAGTCTGGCATAATTACATGGACACCAGAGAGCACAGAAACCTTTCAATTAATCACTGACTAATCCCAACGAAGCGTGCGGCATGTGCTCCCTTCCTCAGTTAAGGGGAAGCCGGCGACTTTATTCTGAAGACTGCATGGAGCCGTGGTATCAGCACACCAAATGTCAGCACACCGAAGAGCAATATATCCAGTTACCTGGGTGAGGAGGGTTGTTTGATAGGTGTCAGCAGTGCCCCCTCACTTGTGATTACTGCTCAGCAGTTGTCAGTGAAGTGATGTGCTGGATAAATGACAAAAGATCAGAAGGTCACCGCGGCATCAGATTTGTTGTTATTCCTCAGCGGTACCTGCTCAGGCCCACAGCGTGTGCTGCACCTTTATTGGCATGACACACAAGCACATACATTACACATGTTGTCTTATGTTTCGATGTTAAATAAAACATTAATCATCATCAGATATATAGGAGCAGACTCTCAGATAATACATGAAACATGTTAATACCTAAAGCACACAAGAAACCATACAATAAAGATAGGTTTTTCTTGTTATAAAAAGAATAAAAGGTCAGTAACAATAAGTGACTTTTAAAATAGATAAAAAAAGAATAAACTAGAAATAAAAGCACTATATTGTCTTTGGTTGGCCTGATGCTGCATTGTTTAAATGAATGAAAATGAATGAAAGGAACACGTGAACATCAGATTTCCCATGGCATGGTTTATCTGTGTTATTTTAAGGTTGAAAAAAATCCCTTGCAATTCGTGTGACCTCATTCACAATGAATGAAGACTGGTGCAGTCTAATGTCAAGAAAGAGGCTGTCATTTGTCCCTCTTGAAAGCAGCATGCATTAGACTGTTGCAAATGACATTGTGTTTTCTTTGGGGAATGTCCCAGAACACTTATGCGGGAAAAAAATGAATCTATTCTGACCTTCAGCGTGAAAAAAAAATTACTGTTGGCAGTGAATAAATCTGCTAGGGGAAAAAAGAAAGGTCCTCATTTCTGGAAACACTGTATAAACACATCAGGAGCCGTGATGAAAATGGCCAATGTAATTTTTAGGCTATGACATTTTATTTAGTGCTTGAGTTTGTTGGTTCTCCAGTTTGATGGGTGGGATGGGGCGGGGGGCTGGGTGGGTTGTTACTCATTTAATGTACCATATTTGCAAATGTATCTCAGTACAAAAAAAGGCTGTATTATAATGCTGTATCTAGTGATGGCTTGGGTCTCTGTTTGTTGATTACACTACATATTCACTAAACTTCTATGCTATTGTACTCTACAATTCGTTTATGAATTTCAGCACTTTTTACGCATGCCAGGCCCAGCCAGTCCACATTTAAATTCTGCTTTGTAGCAGACCAAAATAGAAGGTGTTGGAGAAAACCCTGAATCACACTGAAAGAAAAAAAAGAACAGGAACAGTGGGAGGGCATGCTGATGGTGGGATGTGTCCCAGAGGGTAATAGGCCCTGTTCAGAAGGGAACTGATGGGGTTGGTGCCACATAGTCTTGCTGAGCTCCTCCAGGTGCTATCCTAAGCCATGTATGAAATTTTATTTTATTTTTATTTATTTATTTTGCACACACTTCTGGAAATCCCAGGGTTGCTGATGCTGCCCTTTCCACCCTTTAACTTGCTTCATGCTAGTGACACGGTTGAAGCAAATCTGGGATTTTCTAGGCTGAGGCCGCAAATCGAACTTTTGGACTGTCCTCATTGAATTATGAGCTACAAAGTCCTAAAGTTTTTCTCAAGGTGTAATATAGTTTGCAGAATCGTATGCAGAAAAGTGTATTTTAATGATGCCACACTAAACAAGAATATTTCTTGAATCACACAGCGTCTTTTGATTTTCATGTGGTCCATTAATCTTATCCATTACTTATGCATTTAACAGTTTAATCGGGAAGAGGCCTGGAAACCCCCTGTTAGGGGGGTTAGACAGAGTGTATAATTAACTTTCCCAATGGATAAAATGTTTGGTTTGGAAAACCCAGTGGCATTTAGGGCTTTGGCTATGTACTATACAAATGCCATTAAAGGAGTTCGCATTTAATGGCTCCTCTAAAGCACTGCCAGCTACACAAGGAGAACCGAGTTGAGATCAGTTCTCACCACACATTTATTAACAAAAAAATCTCTTCAGATTTAAGTTGAGCACATCAGAGGGCAATGGTACATTATAATTTCTCTAGGTCACAACTTCCCTCAACACACCATCAGAGGTGGCCTAATTATCAAATCTCTTTGTGCGGCGTGCTCACAAAGTGACGCCTGTCCTCGCTTCCCGCTGAAAAGGGGTGGTGGTTCCTTTGAAAAAAGTACAAGATTTGGCAGAAGACTGGTAGATTAGATATGGAGTTTCCTTGTCTCTGAGTACTGCATCGTGCATGTTCGAAACAAGGTTTTGTGGTTTTTAATCTAAAATTCCAGGTTGATATCATGGCCACATCTGACCACAAGTCCTTCTGCTTGTGTAAGTAAAATAAACGTGGTCAAATACATGCCAAAGGGTAAAATATAGTGGCATCATTATGATTTTAGACAGTGTTAGATAGACATTTTTGAAATCTAGATACAACTGCAGAGTCTTTGGAGAAAATGTCCAGGCAAGAGCAAACCTTCTGGGCCCTGGTCTGGAAATGGTGGAGGACTGAGCTTATTCACACCTCCAGCATGCGGAGCAGAGGCATATGGAGGCTTCAGGCAGCTCTGGTTCAGGGCAAAGGGCTTGAATTCTGCAGCGGAACCAGAAAAGCCCCCCCACTGTCAGGAGTCAGGGGTGCGTCTGGCACCCTGCCGGAGGTCAGCCTTCCAGACCTGCTTCACGGGAGGCGCCGCTTAAATGGCTGTTTGCGTTTCAGCCAGCTCCGGTCTATGTTGTGACACTTGCAGCGGTTGCAATACAACCATGGCCTGTGCAAAACCGGCCTACGTTGTGTGCTTTGCTTTGGAAGGGCCGACACATGGGATCTGAAGCATGGCAGCTGAAAAATCAGAGATACAAGGTCTTGAGGCAGCCATCAGTTCTTCAGTGTTACCAACATAAAACAGTCCATTAAAATAGATTCAACTGTGTGTTTTTTTCTTTATTTGTGGAGCCTTGCAAGGGCTGGCAAGGTCAATATTTGAGTGTGAAATGAGTGTGCTTGAGTGTGTAAATATCATCATAGTTGTCTTTAACATATTTCACCCTGGTGGGGGTTTCTAGTCACACATTGGTTTGAATATAGAGCAAAACGGAATCGAATGTATAGTACACACACACTATTACAAAACAGATGAATACATATTGCTTAAAATATACATGAAATCATATGCAGCGTCTATCTACTCTGTCAACAGTGAGACGTTACAATCTGCATGAACATTTAAAACCCTCGCCAGTCCCTCAGTTTGTTTTCAGGTGATTTAAAATGACAGTAAATGAAGTGAACATCATTTGATTGCCTGTTTTAGAGTTGGCACAAGATCAGCAGGAAATCTGTCATCTGTTCCTCCTGTGATGGGCTGTTGGTGAAGGTGGCTTATGTCTCCCTTGGTGTTCGCCATTCAATGAGAATGCAAATACTGGAGCTAATTAAGTAAACAGAGGTTGGTTCTGAACACCGCATTTTCATTTTGTTGCCACGCATGGCTGGCGAGTTCACACAGACAGTTTTATCAGAGTCACAACGACTATAGTAAAAAATTTCCTCACACTGTAATCAATGTTTACAAAAGGAATAATGCATTGTTCTTCTAATCCGCTTCACGTTCTCACAGAGAACTGTTACCTTGGTTTGGTTTTTGAATTGTCCACAAGAACAAATGGAAATGTTTTTATTCGTTAGTGTCATCCATATTCACAATATGAATAAATAAAGTGTTTAACCTCACAGGGAGAAATTCAACTGGGACATTTTTAATATAAAAATATTATAGCATATAATTGAGTTTTTGCCTAGCCTACAATGCCACATTAGATTATGCAAGAAAAAAAAACACAAACAGAAAAAATATACATAGATATGTGGGAGGCAGATAAAGAGTCTGGCTTTACACTTCTGAGCACAAGGTAAAGAGACTCCCTGACTCCCTGACTCCCGTCTCAATGTGCACATGAATCCCAACTGAAACTACAGCTCAAAATAATAAAAAAAAAACTATTCTATTTGCAATGGAAAAATAACCTGTTTTGATGACATGATTCAAATTCTTCTTAATATTGTATTACAATTATTGCAATACAGTTCATGACAATCCATCATATTAAAGCACAAAGTCTTGAAAACATAAGCAATCCCCTGCGTTTGTGTATTTAAGCCAAGCAGACTATATGCACAGACTGTATCCAGGAAAAGTGTGAGACAGCCTTCAAGAGGGCAGCCACCTTGAGGGTTTGGTTTTCCCAGTCCCCCCCCAAGTCTGATATGAGCCTAAAGGTTACAGCAAAGCTTAAGTTAATTAAATACATCCACCTGCCCCAACCAGTGACACACACCCCAATATTTGGCAGCAGCCTTATCCTGAAAACGTCTCTCCCCTCTCCTTCGCTGTTGGGAGCGTTGTGTCTTTCTCGAGCGGCTGAGCACCACTGCAACTGTTTAAGCCCCAAAAACAACGTTTTTGGTCTTGCAATTCTGCCTCAGAGATGATTAAATGATTTTACTGGGGGGATTCACGGTTGTGCTTCTATTTGAAATCAAAGAGTTGTGCAAGGGGCGCTTTTATTATATTTTGGACTACATTGTGCTGCCGCTTGATGAATATTTCATGGTGCACCATCAGTGCGTGGAGAGGCCTTTTGACAGATCCACCCTGAACCATACATTCTGTAAAATTTCATATTAAATTTGTGCTTTTTCCCTTACATGCATGTATTTGCGAGTATTTTTACAGTTCTGCTTTTTTTAATCATAGAACATGCTGGTGCCTTGATACTTAGGGCAGATAATTCTGGGTAAAGCGCTTTTCCTGTTCCCAGCAGTGGGCTTTGCAAAGTGGGACAGCTGTTTAAAAGCCTCCCTCATGTCATTTTACTGTACAGAGGTGGTGAAAATGCAGGATAGAACAACATTACAAAAGGCAAACCGAATTCATGAATATAAAAAAAAAATGCACACCCCCTTGGAAAATAATGTAATGGCGTACAGTGGGCCGGGACCATTTGGACAAGACGTGAATGTCCCGCGGTACGTTTGATTAAAAGCCCTTGACAGACAGCGCTTGATGAATTGCGTCCAGAGAGAATTAGAGTCTGTCATGAGAGCCCAGGCTCCACTCCGAGATTAAACCCCAGCAGGCTGTGTCTTCCTGGGAGGGTCTCTGGGCTGTATGGCAGCTCGTCTGGGCCGGCTGTCAAGGGCTGGGCCTGTCATTCGCCATAAGACTGAAGGCGGGGGTGGGGGGGGGGGGGGGGGGGGGGGGGGGGGGGGGGGGGTGTGTGCACTGTGTCAGGCTCCCACGGGATCTCCTCCAAGGACCCTTTGGAGGCGGAGGGGGAAGTGAAAAGTTCAATAAATTTTGTATCCCGGCCCCTGCTACTTCACTTAAGTGACTCACATAAAAGGTGGACAGCATTTTGGGGGGGTGATTTGTTCCCTGTTTGGAAAAGGAGAAAAGGATTGGCCGCTGCTTCAAAAGAGATCTTAAAACATGCTGTTTGGCTTCGAACCTGCTGGGGTATTTCTTGACAAAAATTGCTGTTGTATCTCCATAAACCAAGGCTGAGGGCAATAAACTCGATTATATCTGGCCCAGGGGATTGGCGCAAAGCATTCGTGTGATTGAAAAAAGAAGCTGGGGAGGAGAGGTTTTAAATCAAAAATGTTTTCTACCAAATTAAAAGTCCAAGCATACAGAAATGTGTAAAATATTGCAGTCACAAAACAGCATTAAATTTAATAGAAAAGGTTGTTTTTCACCATCTCTCAACGGTGAAAATGGAAGCTTGGGGTGCAGGGGATGTGTACGGTACCTTTCCCTGTCTTTCAAACGGTGACTAATAAAATGCACCCTGCTTTAGGCCTGATGTTAAACACAGAAGTGTAACAGTGCTTTGCTGTGCAAATGGCCACATTGCCAAAATAATGAACTTTTACAAAACTTAGAGGAGAAGATCAGACCGTATGTGGTAAATTATTGCTAGCAACGCTTTGATGATTTATGCCGGTTTGGCTCTGTTTTTACTGACATTGTGCCTACTGGATGATTGTTATCTGAGATCATGTGTGGTCTGGCATAAGTACTGTCGTCCCAGTCTATTCTTCTGATTTTATCAGAGGCTTCATATTCTTTACCATTTACTTATACATTTTTATGTACGGTATTTAGCAGACACTCCCCTTCAGTGACGTAGATCAATACCACAACCGCCAATAAGATTTTTTTTTAAGAAAAAATGGGCAACTAATGGAACATCCTGTGAGTGTGAAAGCTTTTCTTTCCTGCACAGAAGATGTAAAGCAAAGAGCATCATATTTTAACAGAAAGAGCAAAGAAGAAAGAGAAAACAGAAAGAACACAATATCAAACAGAAGATGGCTATAGATATGTGAGAGTCAGATAAAGACTCTTGCTTTAGACTTCTAAGCGCAAGGTAAGGGGTACGTTTCGGAAAACAACATCAGATCACCTGACTTACATCTCCCTGTGCACACAAATCCCAACACTTGCACCTCGCACCTGCAGCCGTCTGAGTCATTGTGGCTTCCTTTTTACCCGCTAACACCTTGAAGATGCATTTGCATGTGTCTCAGCACGTGCAAAAAAAAAAGGTGTGATGCAAGTGTGAGTGGGCTGTAGAAGAGAAAAAAAACTGGTAAAAATGCTTACCACAAGCACAGGGCATGGCTTTGGGTTTCTGACATGTTTGGAAAGTAAACATTTTGTAGAATGCAAAATGCATGTTTTTGATGGCGGGATATTAACCTGGGTGTGTCTATTGTAAGTAAATATAATTGACCTGCACTCACTCTGGTTATCTTTGAGTGTAATTAATCATTTCAAACGGTGTTCACCTCTAATTGCTGTCTGACAGCCTGGCTCTTGGGGTGCAGAGTTCCCTAGTTAATGTATAAATGCTGGCCTCCTACCAGTAGAGTGCGCTGTGTTCTCCAGGTACAATGTACTAAAACTTGCTGGAACATCTACTCTTGCATGTTTTCACACACCGGGATGTGCGGCATTAATAACCCAGCCACTGGGGATGCACGTTTGCATGGTAATTAAAAAAAATTGTGTCACAAAGGTCATCCGGCAAAAAACTTTTGCCAAGTCAATTGTGCGAACAGCCAAACCAGATGATCTGCTGTGGCAACCAAAGGATGCAGAAGAAGAAGAAGTTGTGTGGGGTTTATGGAACTTGCCACACAGTTGCTAAAGCCTTTGGCTCACGTTTTTTGCCCTGTGTGAGACCATGTCAATCACTGCCGTGTTACCATTAATTCTCCTGTAACAGGTCGTACCCGTGGCTCTTTAGAGAACTGATAGCAGAGGGACTGTTTTTTTTGCTGCAAAAACGAAGTGATTGTTATTGTGAAACACTGCAGCACAGCACACGGTGACACAACAAAATGTCCTCTGCTTTTAACCATCACCCTTGGTGAGCAGTGGGCAGCCATGAAAGGTGCTTTCCTCAGTTCTGATTACGGGTCCACTTCCTTACCTGCTGGGCCACCCCTGCCCTGTCAGGCTTTATGAATAAGGCTCAACAATCAGGCTGTACTCAGAGAAATCCACTTAAGACACACCAAAGAAAAAGCTTGTCATTGCAGTAATTGTTTTTTGTTGTCATGTTTTTTTTTTTTAATTCTTGTCGGATCCAAAGTCATTTGAACATTGCTGCCAATAATTAAAAGCAGCGTTCTGACATACATTTTGTTTTTGCGGTGGAAATATGAATGGCCTGTGCATATAACAAATGCACAATGCATGTCATCATGGTTAGCAAGCAGCATACATGCGGTAATTTTACCCACTCACTGCCACTGCCTGCCACTTTACTGTTTCAGGCCTTCGTTTGCTGTGTTTTTCTCTCTAGATCCTGCACCACAAGAACATCTAGGACCGTATTTTGTCAGAAACCCATTGCATTGCATTTCTTCCTTCCTCTCTTTTGTTTAGGGTGAAACCACTAAATGCCATTCCCTAAAATATGGCTTGGCTTCCTTCAGATAACGTTCCAGCCAAAGGCTTGGTCAGGGCCCAGGGAGGCTGAAGCTCATTGGCTGGCTCTGGGCGTACTGGGCATACGTTCGTAGTGGTGAACGTAATCACACTCCAGATAAAAAGGTACAATTATTTCTGTCAGCCTTTTTGCCAAGACCACACTTAAAGTGCTTATTTCATTTTCATTGAATTTTACATTACATATTGTCTATATCATATGAAGTACAGTTATACTGTATTTAACATATTTAACGTATATGGAAAATTTTTTTTGAAAAGAATTGTATTTTAGCTAATCAGAACATCGCATGCTATACTTTCATTGAAAGCCCACATTTGTAAAATGAATTTGATGTTTGATATTAATATTTGTGTTGATTTCTCCATCCAGGCCTTCAAGCTCTGGTCAGATGTGAGGGCCGGACTTGTGTGTTAACACAAATGTTTATCTTCTGTTCTTGCCAGGCGTCAGAAGAGTGAAAGTGACAAATGGAAGTTTATATAGTCTTTTCCAGTGTGACTCAAAATACTGGGCACATTAAAAATATTATATAAAATATAATATGTTAAATTTGTCTTTTTTTCTTTATTTGGTGTTTATTACTGCAGTTTTCAATTTTCATTAAAGATTTTTTATAAACTTGTGACTTGTGGTGGAACATTATTGTCAGTAAAGCGCTAATGTAGCATGTCTATTAAATATGTGACTTTGTTGTAGGTTTTGTCCAAGGGGAGTCAGTCAATTACACTAAATATATCACATTCAAATATTTTGCAAAGATGACACTTTAAAAGGCACATATAAATGGCAATGACAATTTGAATTTGAATTGAAAACTATTATGGAAATGTAAATTCCATTTCCGTCTATATAATTACCTGGTTATACATTATCATTGTGTAAGAAATTATTAGAACGATGACATGAAGGGTAATAAATATATGGACCCATATACACTGTCCCCTGCTACCACTAGAGTGAAAGCACTGCCAGCATTCAACAGACACCAAATCATCAGCTAGAAAGCACAGGAAGTGAGACGTGGTCTTAGGTCACAACCTGCAGGACCACGCCTTTATTGGGGATGTCTTGTTAATTGCCTATAATTTCCACCTGCTGTCTGTTCCATTTGCACAACAGCATGTGAAAGTATTTTCATTCAAAAACTAGAAGAGCAGTGTTAATATCTTACTTTAATTGTGTCACTCATGCTTTCACTTCACATGCGACATTCATACTGTTATTATTGCTGCACTGGTGACTAACAATAGATCCATAGGTCATTTTCATGATTCATTTTAACAACTGAAGGGATTTAGAAGCTGCTATTTTATATTATTTTTAAATATGTTTTCAAGATTTAACAGGCTGGCACTGGTTTCACTAAAGATCAAGCAACAGCATGGCACGTTAGATTTAAAACAGTTCTGTGACGTCTTATAGTGACAGTAGTCCTGACGCTTGGCAACTCCCTGTATTCAAACATGGATTAACTGCTCTAGCAGACAACTGCGTAGAGAGAAAAATATAATTAAACTGCATACTTTTTGTTAAGACTTTTTGGGGAAAGACTTCTGATTTCTAGAAAGGTTGGACAGAGGTTTGCTTGGTGAGATTTGGTTTTTTTTTTTGCCATCACAAGCACTGAACATGCAGGTATTGGCATGAAAGCAGAATTGAGCCGATAATAGACCAAAGTAGCTGCTGTGTGTGTGTGCGCGTGCAGACCATGTTACAGATAAGTGCACACAGTCCTCACAACCGCCCTGCGATGCGCATCAGTTAGGCCCGAGCTTATATAAAAACGTGTCAAACGCGGGCATCTCCAGTCGGCAAGCTCATTTATATTTGCAACAATACGAACTCATGCAAGTTATAATAATAAATGTGCTGGTGAAAACCGCTGTGTAAGATAGTGTTTTTCAGTAGTCCTTTATGCCTTGACCAAAAATTTTTTTTTTATAAAATTAAAAAATACTGATCACTATTTTTTGTCAAGCCACGAAAATGCAATTTGACTGGAAAATAGTAAAATTTACACAATGTTCAATAAGTTTTTTTTTCTTTATTGATTTTTTCGTTACAGAACATTTCAAGGAAGACATCTCCCCTTGTAAGGAGTTTATAATATTAATGCCATTGGCAGTGTTTCCAACCTTAACGCACGAATGTTACGCTTTGAAAGAGCAGGTAAGTTGGGAATTATCGCAGGATTCTGTTCTGACGGCCCACATGTAAACAGACACGACGACGCGAACCACATGAATACAAGAAAATGAGAATCTGCACGTTTGCGATTATTTATTCATTTATTCGGCGAGAGTGTGCAATATACAGACCCACCTGAAAAAGAAAACATGAAGGCAGCGTTTCCTGAAAGGGAATGAAAAATGAAGTCCGTGGCGGATCAGGTCTCTTGACAGGAGGAAAAAAAAAAAAAAAAAACGCCGCTTGAAAAAGGACAGACGGCGCTCTCACCTAATGTTAAACGTATCCGAAGGTTAGAGTAAGTAACGTAGTCCACGAAAAATAGCATATATATAAAAAAAAAAAACAAAAAAAAAAAAACACACATTGACATTTGCTACTTGCATCGCTGCTCTTTAGCCTTTAAAATCTCACCACGTCCCCGCTGAGCAAGAATAAGCGTCGCCATTGCAACAAACAAATCCACTAATCTTTCCCCGTGGCTTGTCCTTAAAAACACGAGGAGAGAAAAAAAAAAAAAAAAAAAAAAAAAAAAAAAAAAGGAAGCGATCCAGAACCGGCACGTATGTCGCCCTGCTGAGGTCAGTCGCGCATAGGTTAAAAACTCAAATAGGTCGCGGCGAAGCAGAACAATGATCCGGAGCGTTTCTCCCCGCGTCTCATTGCTATTTCGGTCCAGCGAAGGGGGCGCCTCGAAACCGGGGGCAGTTTGAAACCGGCTGCGCCCCCCCCCCCCCCCAGTAATCACCGCTGCTGTAAAACGCACAAACGTGGCGGGAAGTACGTACTTTCCAACACCTAATTATTATTAATATTATTATTATTATTATTATGGCTGATTAATTACGTCTGTCACCCAACCCCACATTCTGACCAACACCCGAACGAAGGTACAGTCGAATCTCTCATTTAGACAGGTCGCTAAAAACACGAGCTCACGTCGTGCCGCTAAAACTGAGGTAAACGTGCCGACCGCGTCGCGTTTAATTCGTCCGTCAACACGCCGCTTGATCTCCGGAGCATTTTTCTAACCTGTCTTTCGTTTTTTTTTTTTTTAAGTTGAATTCTTACCCCATCTGTTCGTCTCGGGGTTACGACGCGTCCCTCCCCCACCACAGAGCCGCGTTACGGTCGTTGTGATTCTGACCGACACGGACACGGGCCCCGTCCAGCGGCCGTGGTCGGTTTATCGCGAGCCGCCGAATGGCTGGACCGCGGTCCCACGAAAGCAACTCGAGGCGTGTTCGTGCTCGGTTCCCGGACAACGGGTGACCTTTCGCGCACTTCCCCGCCCCGGTAATAAGGAGCAGAGCTCGCTCGGCAGAGCAGAAGCCGAGAACATTTCGCGTCAGCGCCGAGACGAACAGTTGTCCGAAGGCACACCAACAGTAACCACCATTACTACTACTATTACTACTACTACTACCACCACTACTACTACTATTACTACTAATACCACCACTACTACTGGTGGTAATAAAACAGCAGGGCTGCAAACATCGGGTTTAACGCGAGCGCAGCCGTGAAACTGGCGCCCAGAACATTCTCGCTGCGTGTTTTGATCGTTCTGCGGGGAGAGAGGGGGGGGAACTCGAATCGGTCCACCCTCCCGGGCCCGTAATTGGTTTTTATAGCGCCGGCGTGACGGACGCGGCGCGCGGCCTATCGGCGGCTCCGCCCCGGCGGAACGTGTCGGGCGGGGGCCGCCGCCGGGGGGGGCGGGGCTTGTGCGAAAGATCGCTGGTTTCGTCGCGGCGGAGCCGAGCAGCGACGGAGGTTCTTGCGCGGGGCCCTTCCTCCGCAGACGGTGTGCCGCGGCGGAGCGCCTTTCCGCATGGAGTTCGCCGAGCTTCCCTTCGGGCGCCCGGACCTCGACGCGGAACTGGATTTTTAACTTTGGGAGTCGTCGTTTCGTGTGAGAAGTCGCCGCGAAAACTGGTACACGCCGCGCGTGTCTTTGAAACAAACTCTCTTATTTGTGCTAGTTTGTGTATTTAACGTAACAGGGTATTGCTGCGAAAAGGCGGGGAAATGGCCGGGTGCGATTCGGGGACACCCCTGCACCGTAAGAGCGCCGCTCGCCCCCTCCGTATCGTGGCAGGACCTCACTGGAGAAAGTTAGAAACTGAAGAACTTGGAAACGTGGCCGACGACTCCACTCGATAATAATGACGTCCGACTCGCGCACAACCGCAAAACTTGGACTTACATGTTAACTTCCCCTCCCCTTCCAACAAACAGAGCCGATTTTCGAGAAAATAGAGACCCATCGATCGACCTCGAACAGCGAGGAGTCGAATACCACATCGCAGGTAAAAAAAAGAGAAAGATTTACTTTATAAACCCTCGGGAGATTTTTATTGGACGTATATGTTCGCGAGTGCGACTTGGTCGCACCGCCCGGACGCCGATTTGTCGTCTCGCGGTGTTTTAATGGCCCCGTTCGCACCAAAAGGCACACATTTTCGACACAACTTGGCGGCCGGGCTGCATCGCGTTCGCGAAAAGGGCAGAATTTGTCGCCCTCGTGTTAACGTTGTGGATGCAGGGTGGCCGTTCGTCGTGGCCGCGTCTGTTCCCCGGCTGCAGCATTCGCAGCGAGTTTCGCTGCCCGGTGGACGACCTAAATATACCCGTATATACCAAAATAATCTTCATCTTTCACTCGCGCGAGCGCAAATATAATTTATTTCCCACCATATTGTACTTGTTTATCATGCAATATGTGGGGTCCACGGTAAGTTTTTTTTTTTTTTTGCAGAGTGTAAGAAGTAAAATGTTTTCTGTCGGTCCGTGATCCGCTTCGCAGATCCGCAGCCCGACCGTGCGTGGTTGTTTTCCTGCCGTTTTCGCCCACGGCCCGCGTCTGTGCTGCGTGTGAAGCCGCTCGGGGTCGAAGTTGGAGCGGCGCCGTGGAGGCAGGATGGCGGCGCGGCGTGTCGGAGCACCTCGAGGTCTCCGCGGTACCGGAGACGGACTTTTAAACGCGACGAATCGCACTTTCAAAGTGCGCACGCATGTCGCGCATTTTTCCCGTGTTTTTCCGCCCCACCATCTCCACCTAAACTGCGCCATTTCAGAGACGGCGCGTCTCTCGAGGTCGAATGCGGATATCTTTTGCAAAGATAAATGCAGCGATCTGCCCTAGCAAATGCCTTTTGGATTAAAATGTGACCTTATATTTTCTTTCTTTTTTCTTTTTTTTTTAGGTCGGCACAATGCCTGATAAGGACGCTGATATGCCTGGAATTCTAGGGACTGTATAGCCAGCGACTGGCTTATTCGGATTTTCCGACCGGACACTTTTTTTTTTTTTTTTTTTTCTTTAATCAAGTTTATCCGTCGTGGATGATGGATGGCCGAGATTTCGGGCCCCCCAGATCTGTGCAAGTCCCCCCTCCTTTGCTCTCGGGATTGGCAATGGAGCCGCACCGACTCGGAGCAGCCGCTGCAGCCGGCAGGATCCCCCCGTCGCCCGGCCACTTGGGCGCGGGGCACTCGGGGAAATTCTTACCAGCCATGAACCTGCATTCTCACCACAGTAAGTCTGCGTGTTTTTCTACAACATTATCAGCATTGTTACGACGTCGTCGTTTTTAACCGCGGCCTCCGTGGCTTTTCTGACGTTTAAAAACGTTTTACGCATCGTGTGAATGCCGCAGGCTTTTCCGTGCGGTGCGCATGGAGTCGTGCCTTAAAAAGGCGGTGAGGAAAACAAACTTTAGCCACAGAATTAATTCTATTTAATATTTATCGCCGAGCAGCAAGCAATAATAGCTTCTTTTTTTTTTGCTTTATTGTAATAGTTTCCCCCGCTTATGAATGTTCTTTGTAAACGCATGGTTGTAGACAACGTTCACGCCGACGTCACGCAGCTATTGGGGTTGACGGACTAGTCCGCAAGTAGTCAGCATGGCTTCATTTTTTTTGGCTAATGTGTGTGAGTGTGTGTTTTCTTATAAACGTGCATCGTACGAGTGTGCTGTTTTGTGTGTGTGTGTGTGTGTGTGTGTGTTTTTAACTAACTGCAACGCGAGACTCGAGTGGTCCGGAGTCCATTCACTGTTTCAGTAGTCTGGTCATAACCACATTTAAATAATAATAGGAACCCCCCTTAACCATTCGTTAGACTTCAATGCTTTATTGTTGTGGTGTGTGTGTGTATGTTTTGTACTTGACATGCAGAAACCCCAACTTGGAAGACTGTAACTTGCACCGTATCACCCCTCCACAGCCTCCGTTCCTGTTTAGCCCGAACCCATTTCCAGCAGTAAAATTCCTGAAATTATTACCCCCCCCCCCCTCCTGCATGAAGACTTTTATCTGGACGCTGTGCGGCTTTAATTTGGTGCCTGGTTTGTGTTATTTAGTAAATGGAAGGCAAATGCCAGGAGCTATTCCATTGTTTAGCTGCGATTTGCTGAGGCATTACGCCGGGAAATACATTCAAAAGCAGATTAAAATATTCTGACTGGGTTAAAGAAGATAATCCCATTTCGGGAGGAATCCACCCAGTCAGAGAATAGGTTTCTGTGTGTCATGGTTGAAAGTGGCTGAAGTTATGATGGTTAGCTGTGCTTGTATGCTGGAAACACACAAATGCACGTCTTTTGTCCAGTCAGTTTTGTGTGTAAGTTTGTAGTTTTTGGTTTTGTTGAAGCTACAGTAGAACACTTATGACGCATTAGAACACAAATACAGAAGAAATGCTGCCTATGCGAATCAGTGCCACACACTTCATGGTAATTGCTTGTCCTATTAAATTATGACTGCCAAATGTATTTGTCAGATAGCAGAGGCTTAGTCGAATTGCGGGTGAAATATGAAGGATGTGGAAAAATTTTTGGCCATTATGTTAATGTGTGCTAACAAAATTATCAGTTAGATTGCAGGAAGTAAAGACTCAACTTTGAAATTACTATTTATAGTGGAACCTCTAGTGTGTGTGCGCCTTTTTTCTTAAGCCATAAAACGCACCAGTTAGATGATTTTTGTGCTGATTTTGCATCCTCGCGTGTCCAATCTGGGTTTATCCTGCCCCATGCATTGTGGACTGATCAGTGCAGGTGAGCTGTCCTTACTGTAATTGTGTCCACCAATGTCTTTTGGTTCTTGCTTGTTGCATAAATACATCAGATTTGGCAACCAGGGGCTCTTGTAGCATCTCCTCCTTTTGAAAGCTACTGCCTATTGTCCACAGCCTTTTTTCCCTTTTTTGTAGTAATGTGGCTTCGGTGCGTTATTATATGTACTATATTATATGAAATCGTGTGTGTGTATATATTCTGTGTGTGGCACACACTCTATGCCCATACTTTTGAATTTTGAAAATGTTCCATAATTTACTTTTTTTTTTTTTATGTTTTTATTTTAATTTTTTTATAAATAGTCATAGATAGTCAAAACTGTTGAAAGTGATACTGCATCACTACTCTGAAATCACTCAGTGATGGTCAAATTGTGGACGAAAACCATGGGGTGTAATTTGTTTACTCAGAGGTGCATTTAGTTTGCGCAGCAGTCCTCTTTCTGCACAGGACTGTCTTTTTCTGATGTTGACAGAAGTGAGTGGCATGTAGCATGTAATTTTGTGTGTGTGTGGGGGGGGTTGGGTTGGGGGTAATTTATGGGCGGATGAGAAGTGGAAGCAACAACAAAATTGAAATGCGAAAGGAGTCACGTAAACACGACCACCCCAGTATTCTGAAGATGAAAACTACACGCTACCCCGTCTGGCCGTGTAGTGACAACTCCAGGTTCTGCTCTCCGACACGTTCCAGACTTGCTTGCGAGTGCTATATAGGCCTGTGAAGTTTAGTACAAGCAAAGTTTGACTAAGTAGAAAGTGAATTTTTTACATTTTTTTATTTAAAAAAAATAAAAATGTTTTCTTTAAAATAATAACTTACAAGAAGGAAGTGGCGTTAAACCAGTTTGAATATACAGTGATTCAAGTTTTTTTAGTCAATGTGCTTCAGGAAACACCTGAAATGTTGTCCTTGCTTATGTTGATCTTGTGAATAGTTTTGAAGAATATCTGCTTTTTTATTTTACTTAACTAGACTTCAATATTCAGTGAGCCAACAAATCAATCAGTCCTTGATTTGTCTCATAACGTGGGGTGTATATTACATTGCATTTCGGCCCTGCTTTGGTGGGTCTTGTGTGACAGCAGCAGGTGTTGAAATGACAAAAACAACCACCCTACCGAAATATGCGACCTTCACAAAGTGCCAGGGAGATCTGGATGGAAAGTCGCTGTTTGTGCAAGAACAGAGGTTTGATACCCATGACGTTTTAGTTACAGGGATAAATAGACGTGGAATATTTTAACAAGCCGTGACATGCATACTTATCTGGGAGCCCCACTCCCAGTGTCTCTTTCGCCTGGCAGCTGTGTCTGAGGATTTCAATGGGAACAGTTTGTTTTTATGACACCTTTTTTTTTTGGTACCCTGTATGCTGTAAGACCGGTGAAAGATGTCTGTAGCTCGCGCGGTTGTGACATTTTTATTTCTGGAGCCCTATCCTCTCTGAAGCTCCCACTTGTGTTCTGTAGTTTTTTTTTGTTCCCCTGCCCCAGAAGAGAATTTACGTCCGTCATATTCATTTTGCGTGAAATGGCCACTGTGCTCTGGTGTTTACAGCCTCGCGAGTAAGCAGAGACCACAGCTGCTGTCCTAAGTGATACGCAGCTTGTCCTTCATGCTCCACTTTGTTGCAAATTAACGCAAATGTAAAAAAAAAAAAAAGCTTTTCTACAAGGGATCAGTTGGCCGAAAAAAAGGGGGGAAGCGGCATCATATGTTTATGGAATGACTCAGTTTCTGGAGAACGGCACAAATGTTCCAGGCTTTCCAGTAATAACTGTTCAATAGCCCTCCCGGCGGTGAAAGCAACCCAGACTCTGTTCATCATTGTGTCCCATTTCGGGAAAACACAATGAATAATGATTGTGTACTTTGGTAAACAGCTTTTGTTATTGCCTAAAATGTTTTATTTATGTTTCATAAATGTATTTTTCATTGAAGTACATGTCTGTTTCTGCGAGTGAGGAGTAGAATTATTATTTTTTCTTTGTGTCGTGACCAAAGTCACTCGGTCACTTGGCTGGAGGGCCTAGAGTGCGTGAGAGCTGGAGCCCTCCTTCAGTTCAGAAAGGATTCAGAAAATACAGACAAGTTCTTTTCTTTCGATGTTCTACTTAACTTGGTGTGAAATGATGTGTAATGTGCAGACTGAGATTAAATGAATGTGTGTGCGCGCGTGCTGTGTTGGTCTCTGCTGTATTCTGCTTCCATTTGTTTATTAGACGGGATTATTACTATTCTGTTCATTCCCCCCCTTCTCTTTTTTTTATTTAGAAATTACTGTGTTGTGGGGGCTGGGGGAGTCTGAGTGATTGGAAAGACACAAACGGCGTAGAGCATGAAATACGCCGCAATTAGTTTGTTTGGCAATAATTTTAATTGGATATTCGCGCAAAACCAGCAGCACAAAATCGTAATGGTTTACTTTAATATTACCCCTCTTAGTAACACACATTTTTCTAATAAGGAGTGCATTGTAGTCTGTTTGAAGCTTCGGCCAATTAACGTGTTAAGTGTGTGTTCGTAGAAGTGAAGAAATTCTCCTTCCCCGTCATTTCTTTCTTCAGACTCGCTTAACAAACAAAGCATTAATGGGCAAATGGATGTTGTTATTCTGGGGTTTTCTAAGGGGGAACATTCCTTCGCCCCACTCCTACCGGGCTTTTGCGTACCCTCATTACTCAGACCTAGCTGCGTCTCGTACCTCAGACAACCTTGTTGACGACGTCTAGGGCAGGAACCCGTTCAAAATATTTAGGCTCTGGAAATCTCGTAAAAAAGAAAACTGATTGCTGTGACGATTGTTTTGTTCCTGCTGCAGAAAGGCGAGTGCATAACACGTGAATTCTGTGTGCCAGAACCTCCTCCAGCTGCCAGTTTTCCACGGGCTCCCATGAACATGATGTGTTGAAACTGGGTTTTGGGATTTTTTATTTTTTTTACTTTGTTGTGTTAAAATATCTACCTAGTTAAAGAACTTTTTGTGTTTGTGTGCTGGCCCTGACCACAGGGCTTACATGTTCAAATTCTGTCGAACTACATTAATCTACTGGCAGATTATATGGCTCGCTGATCCTTTGGAAATTATTCACCAAATTCGCTTGGCTTCGAACCGCCACTTTCCTGGCCATTGTTGCCAAGCTTGAGTAGGTGGCGCAATCTGTCATTATTATTTTTTTTCCAAACCTCTTAATGAGACCATCTTCTAATTGTGAAACGATGTTATAAATTGAGACATAATGTTAATATTGAATATATTGATAATGGTCTATTGAAGTGCTTGTTTGTTGTTTTTTTTCATTCTATTTCATTTTTTTTTTAAACGTGAATTGTATGAATAATTCCAAAACCCCCCCCCTGTTAGTGGGTCCATGCTGTGTCTTCATACGAGAACCCTGGTGTTTGGCCCGGAGACACTGCTGACTGTTGACACGTCTCCTATCGATTCGGAAGATCTCTCTGATCCAGCCCTTCCCCCCAACACAGAAAATCCCCTCACCCACCCTGTTTTCCATGTTTTTTTGGTGGTGGTTTATTTCATATTCACCAGATAAAGAGGAGGCACTCGAGCGGGTTGTGTTGCCCGGACTGTCTTCACCCGACTCAAGTCAGGCCGCAGTTGGAACGGTGACTGCCTGAAAGAAACACAGTCCAGGTGTTTCACTGTCTGCTCTTTCAAGGTTAAAGGAGGGTTCCTGTGGGTTCCTGCTGCTGCTGTAGGTGGAGTCCGGCTCCCCTGATTACCGCTCGGTGTTAATTTAGCAGTCGGGGTTCTGAGGACCGAGCGTAATTGTTGGGTATTTGTCCTCCGTCTATGAGGCCCTGCTGGCTGAGTGATGAGCCAGGACCCCTCATAACGATCGGTGGTGACTGGTGGGATGGACGTGTCCTGAGCGCCGTGAAACTGGGGAGGGAGTGTCACTGTGTGTGTGTGTGTGTGTGTGTGTGTGTGTGTGTGTCTGTCTACACGCGGGGGAGGAGAGGGCAATGTACACATCCCACGGCCTTGACTTCCCTCTGAATAAAACATGGAGTGTTTAGTGTCCTGGTGCACAGACCCCCCCCCCCCCCCCCCCCCCCCCCCCCCCCCTCCTCCTTTTAATGGCTTGCGCGCCATGGGTCTGAAATAAAACGCTCTGGCCATTCGGCATGCCCATGCCAGCATATTTCATCTCTCTCAAAGGCATTTTTCTCCCCCTTTCAGCGCAGCACTTTTTATTTTTCCTGTCAGTAAATAATTTAAGATTGCTTCTCTGTGTTGGTCATTTTGATATGCCTGTTGGCTGATGTGAAATTCGTTTTTTTGTGCCGTGTGGTAAGCGCGTGGTCAGAGCCGCAGGCCGGGCCACACAACAGGACAGCAGTGACCGGCAGTGGTGGCCTGACCTGGATTAAGGCAGCCCACTGGAAAAGCCAACAAAGAGGCGGCAAATGGAAAAGCCTGCTCCCATCCCGGGCTCTCGGATCACAATCCCTGCAGGAGACACGCAGACTGTTTTTTACCGCCTTGGTTGTGGC
Source organism: Denticeps clupeoides (assembly GCF_900700375.1). Classification (NCBI taxonomy): domain Eukaryota; kingdom Metazoa; phylum Chordata; class Actinopteri; order Clupeiformes; family Denticipitidae; genus Denticeps; species Denticeps clupeoides. The sequence goes on from NC_041713.1 coordinate 14,525,278, forward strand.
GGAGAGGCGCTGGCCTGTGTCTTGTTAGACGTTCCTTGTGCTGCACTCGCTTCACCAGAGGGCAAAAGGCGCTTGCACAGTAGCATAACGCACCACACGTATTCAGCACCGCAGAGTCAAAAGTGCCTTTAATGTATTAGTGGTCGATTTTTATTTATTTATTTATTTTTTTTAAATAAATTTTTTTATGGAATATGTTATGTCAGGAGAACCCTGGCAACATTTGTGTTGCGAACTCCGTGTCGAAGGAGGAAATACAGAAAATGCCCCAGAGTGTTAATCAGTGCTTTTAATAGATTTTCTTATGCTGGTGAAAAAAGGGGGTTTTCTGTTCCTCAGACTTTAGGGACTACAATAAGCATCACAAACCATGTAATTAGATCCCAAATAATCTGTCTTAAAAAGACATGCATACATTTATACACAAAAAAGATTATTATTAGTCCATTATTATTAGTGTTGAGGTAAAATGTATATCTTCTTTATTTTGGTTCTGAACAAAAATAGTTTCTCTTCCTGTGTTCAACATCCTCTTCCCCACTTGGCAACCAGTTATCAATAGAAGATGTTGCGATGTCTCATTTTAATAATTCTGCCGATTCATGTTCATTCAAGTGCAACAGGTTTAAATGATAAACCTTTTTTCTTGGATATCAGATTTTAATGGCAAATATTGTTTTTATTATGGATCTGGTGCGTCTGTCACCGTTTCTTTCTCCCCCCCCCCCCCCCCCCCCCATGTTAACTAAAATTGCTTTGTGTTTCATTTGCCTGAAATCCTGGAGGAGGAGCTTGCTGTTTATTATTGATCCGGTTCTTTTTATGATGTTTAAGTAACTTTTTTTTTTACACTTCTGCTCTTTGCTGCTGGGTGCAGTTGTGCACATTGTCTGTTCTTTTATGAGCACAGCAGTGTGATGAGATTTGAGTTAATTTTGGACGGTGACTCGTTCAGTATCTGGCAGGGAGGCCAGCAAAGTGCCTTAAGAGTCTATTTCATTTCCCTGCCACGGTCTTTCATTTGACTTCACTTGACTACTGTTTCATTAAATAAGCCTTTCTCTATGCCGACGTGCTTTAATAGTCTGGAGGCAATCGCTGATCCAGGACCAAGTCCCAGGGCCTCGCTGTCATCGCTTCATATTATTAGCCCTTTGATTCATGTGGAAAAGCGCCGGGCGCATTCTGTGGACGCTCCTGCGCTGTTTTTAAAACGATCATGTGAATAGCTGCACGCTCTGCAGGCCACAGCAAAGGGAGAGTTTGGGTGGGACGTCTCGATCAAGGTGTTAATGCCAAGGGTACAAAGCCACGGTCCCAAAATCCCCCCACCCACCGTTTACAGCATCTCATGCAGCGGGCGCTGGTCTGTGTTTCTGGTGAAATCACTGCGGTACTGTCAGCCTGTGTATGAATGTCAGGATGTCACAGCTTTGTGGAAAAACCCTTGTTCTGTAATAAAAACCTGTGTGTGTGTGTGTGTGTGTGTGTGTGTGTGTGTGTGGGGAAGTAAGTAAGAGTGTTTGTCATTCTGTTCTGTACTGCACGTCATTAAGCTCCTCCACCAGCAGTCTGCGGGTCACTGGCAATATTTAAGCAGCGCCTGGCGGCCAATGAAATGCAGGCGTGGCGTAAGTACACCAGCCGGCCCTTTGAAAAGAGGCGAAAGGCAGCTAACAAATGTTACTTGTTTTAATGTCTGCCGCGGCATGCCGGTGCTTAAAAGGGACGCCATATGCTGTCGACTGCAGATGCGTTTGACCTTTCCAGCGCCCTCCTCTGTGTTTAGCTCAGCCCAGTTGCTCTAGGCAGACATAGGCAAGCCACGGCTTATAGGGAATACATAGGTTACGTTTTACTTATTTACCCTAATGCCCTCCCGCCCAATTTTTGTATGCGATCGCGGAACGATCGTGTGGTTCTACCCACCATCATTCTTCTACCCACCATCATGGGGTGGTAGTAGCCTAGTGGGTAACACACTCGCCTAATGAACCAGAAGACCCAGGTTCAAATCCCACTTACTACCATTGTGTCCCTGAGCAAGACACTTAACCCTAAGTTGCTCCAGGGGGGACTGTCCCCTGAAACTACTGATTGTAAGTCGCTCTGGATAAGGGCGTCTGATAAATGCCGTAAATGTAAATGTAATCATTCTGTTACAGCAACATGTGATTTTCTGCACTGTGCTGAAGCATCCAGTCAAATCTGCAGTGGTACAAAAGTGGCATTTTTAATGTAATTAAAGTAAGTCCCCGATATTTGGCCGGGGAGAGCCGTTTCATGTATGACTCCCATCCGTTGCTGGGGACGAGAGAGGCAGCGTGCGGGTGCACTGTGGAGTGCTGCTGCGGGCCTGCCGCCTGAATGAAAACGGCCACGTTCTGAGGTCTGATGCACAGCTATTAGGTAAGGATTGCCTTGGCATGCAGGGCTGGCTGGTTTAAAGGCTGTAATTATTTTGTCATTCCCTTCTGTCAAAAGCACTAAAACCGAGAAAGGTAGAGGAATCCGAAGCTATGGTTTAGAGCAGGCAGATCTGGACATGTACAGCAAATACAGCCATATTTATACAGGGGGAAAGAATCCTAAATGACGACTTGTTTTCACGAGAACCATAGAGCTGATGGTAGCTGGGGTGATATTCGTAAAAACGGTTTGTGCAAACTGCTGCAGTGGTCTGTAGATGTGTGCATGTGTCTCGGAATGATTGTTTTAAGAGCAGAACTCTGAAAGAAGGTCATTTTGCAGCGTAACCTTGATTCATTGCTGGGGCCTCAATCATTTCCTGCCTTTGTCATGTGGTCAGCTGTGGTCGCGTCACGGGGATATCATGCCCCGGCTGGGCTGCGACCTGAGTCACAGCAAACGCTCTTCCCCCCCTTCAGCTTGGCAGATCAGTGGCGATTACAGCCTACACATGAACTGTGACTTTTAAAGACAAGGCTCTCGCTCCTCTGGTGCATGGATACCCTCTCCTCAGTGCCGTGATGGTAGTCCGGTCATGTGGAGGCACTTGTGCGTGTTACAATCAGTGCTATCCAAGAGCTTTAGCAGACTTACGCTGTAGGGCAGTATGAATGAAAGAGCCCGTGCAACTTACCCCATTAATGGGTTTTACCTAGAGGCCCTTTGTGCAAATGTTGGTGCCTATGTCAGTATCACTGGTATAAAAGATTGAAAACATTGACACTTTGTCTTCCAATAGTTAATGTTTTCCACATCTGCTCTGTTCTTCAACCCTTAAAGCCAGAATCGTCCAGAAGACAAGATCCATGTCTGTATAATTAAAACTATTTTCTATCAAAAGAATCCATTACAGAATTGAAAGCACAAATGTAGCACGAGTTGTAGGCAACAAGTGCAAGGTTTAGGTGTCTTTTAAAAATCCAACTGTGAGTCACACAAGCAGCATAGTTTAAAAATGTTTTAGGAGGACTAAGTCACAGTGTTAAACCAGCAGGTCTACCTGGTTTAATAGTAACCTATTAACCTGGTACTGTTATTGTTAACCTGGTACAATTTTATTTTATATTCCCATTAAGTCCATATTGTTAACATTTTAAAATGCATATTACAAGTACGATTATCCAAATTGAAAATAAACTTGCAATGGAACAAATTAGCATTTCCAAAAATGCATTTTGTGCTCCTTTAGAGCTAACCAAAATTGTGAAATGCAGTCACTTTTAAGGGTCTGAATCATACAATATTTTATTAGATTTTTTTGTTAAGTTTAGTACATGTTGATTCTGTAATACTGAAATATTGCAATGCGGCATGAGTCTGACTTGTGTATAGAAACTTCAACAGAGTGAAAAAAGATTGTATTCTTTTTGTATTGTATTCATAGGGCGTCCTAGTAAACCAGAACTGATCACCTCATCGATGGTAACATGGAAGCACGTTGTAAGTCGCTCTGGATAAGGGCGTTTGCCAAATGCCTTAAATGTAAATTCTCTCAGACGGTAACTGTAATCGCAGCTTTGCAGCCGTTGTTATGTCTAGGCTGCTGTTGGGAACAGGTGTTTTTCAATTTGCGTAACCATTGAAGAAACCCCGCCACCCCCGAGCTTTCTTTTAAACCTGAAATTGTAATTAGTGTCTCCTTTTCTTTAATTTACAGCTCTTCTCTCTTGGTTGTCTTGAAGGGTCTGTGTTTAATTGCCGGGGGTTGCCGGTTGGGGCATTGTGGACGGCCTCGTGGACGGGCCGGAGGCTCGCTGTTCAACTCAGCAGTGCAAAGCAATTAGGAAATTCCTCCGTGCTGCTGGGGGCTTCGGTGGCCGTGGCCTTTGGCGAGGGGTAGGAAAGAATCGGGCCTCGGCTGTCGGAAGGCTCTGAACTGCTTCTGACCTGCTGAACTCTGGCTCAGGCTCGGGCTTCCTGGATAAGTCGGCGAGGAAAAAAAAAAAAACTCCCCCCGCAGTTTTCCTGCGTTTGCAAGGATCGTCAGGTCAGATGGCAGTGAGAAATGTTAGAAGGCAAATGCATGAATATTTCACAGGTAACATGGAACGGTTCCCATTGTAAAATTTTTGGCAGTATTTTTTTTTTTTTTTTGTACTTTTTTTGTACTTTTTTTTCCCCCTTCTTTTTGGTAAGTGATCTCGCCCTGTCGACCGGAGCAGCAGCTGCAGCTTGAAGTTTAAGCTGTAAGGCAGAGCGCTGCGGCGCAGCGTGTGGGTGCGGGCGAGCGGCTTCGCAGCCACAGAGAGTGTTGCCTTTGAGGTTTTGTTTTATTTATTTGACAGGAGCTACCATTTACATTCTAGGCAGTGGAGCGGCCGGCGCTGTGGGGGCCTCGGAGCGTGTCGCTCACCCCAAAAGCCCTTCACAAAAGGATCCCGTCGTCAAAATAGCTCTGTAAACAGCAGCCCGCCGGCGCAGCCGTGTCCGACCCAACGACGTTCTGCTGAAAAGAGGGAAACTGAGTCAAATTTGATCCGGGGGACTTTCCCTTGTGCTTCATGCTTTTCATGGCCGCTTTTATGATTAGCAAGCGAGTGGGTTCCCTGGTTGGAAAGAACATTCCCTGGCTGGGTGTGGGATGGTACTTAGACCACCACCGTTGTTTGTTCTGCCCGAGCGCTGGGTTGCAGGTTTTTGTGGGTCTTAGCAGCAGCAGGTCTCTACTGAGCTGGAATTGGCCTGATTTAACACTGGTGCTATTGAAAACACAAATCCCAACATTTATCATAAACACTAGATATAAACAGAATGAATCTGTTAGACAAACATGACTGGTGGCATCAACCTGGTTTCAGAAAATGATGGAAAATATATATATATTTTTTTCCATACACTCAAAAGTGAAAGCGTTTTTGGAACAAGTCCCATCTGCTGGGTCTTTAATTCGAGGTAGAACAGTTGAAAATGGCTGTTAATTATATAAAAAGTCCTGGATTTATTTTTCCCAGGTTCACATTATTCATGTTGGTGACTATGCATGCCCACTTCATCTGGCTCTACACAAGTCCTAATTGAGACAGCTCGGCTGTTGGTGCACAGGTCGTGTTTTATGGGGACGTAGTAGCCTAATGGTCAGTGCCTCAGCCTCAGTGGCTGCCAGGGTTAATTGTATGCGATCCTTTAATACGAAGGGTTCATGTTGCTGTGTAGTCCTGGTTGTTCCTCCTCCTGTTGTCATGCTAATGCACTGTTTACACATGCAAAGAAAGCCCATTGTGCTGCAGCCGAGGAAGTGTGTGTGTCTGTGCTTACGCAAATGCATCTCAATCCATCCATCGTTTGTTTAATGGGTGCGAAGGGCTCCGCCCTCTAGTTGCAGCGTTGGGTGCTTATTAATGTTTCCTCAGTCCGCACTGCGCAGACCTGGGGGCTTTTGCACATGCAAAGAACACCCCCCTCCTTAACAATGCAGAGCATGGTCTTCGATAGTGTTCCATCTCACGTTCTGCCGGGTTACATGCTCCTTAAATATTCAAGCAAGGCCGTTATTTTCCCTTCCCTCTCTGCACAAGAGGCACATCTGCTGGCCATTGTAATGACAGTTATCATAACATTTAGGGTGACTAACGTTCGGTGGTGACGCCATTTGTTTACAAGTTGCTCTTTTCATTTGTGCGCTCGCTCTCTCTCTCTCTCCCTGCCTCCGTCTGTAAACAGCCCCCTTTTAAAGGGAAAGCAGCAGCCGGGCTGCGGTGGCGGCTGCCGTTCAAAAGAAACCACAAAGCTGCTGAGTAATTCTACCGTCTGACCTGCTGTGACTGGGAGAGATGCCGTTTTAATGACGCGCCCCCTGTCTTTTGTTGCCTTTTTTCCCTCCAAGGCGATGCCTTCCCATGTGCCGCCGGCACATTTGTGAGCTACGTGGGTTCCTCCAACCCCCATGGCGGTCCCACCCCTCTGTCCTCGGACCCCTCCTTCAGAGCGCCGAACCCCTCCAGCCTACCCATGGCCCAGTTGTGGGCGTCCCATCCCCATGAAGGTAAGACCCCCGACCCCTTTTGTTTTACGACAGTGCCCCAGCAGAAGTTTAAAACAAAGCAGCCGCCCTGCTGATTGAAGCACTCTTGAAACATATTGAATTTAACAATCAGGTTTGATGGCAGTTCACTGGGCCGAGACGAAGGCCAGGCACGGCGGCGAGCTAAAAGCTGCAGCGCGGACGTGCTAATGGGGGGGAAAGGCGCCGACGCCCTCGGTGTCAGGGCTGACAGGGGATTTTGGGCTCCTTTTGTATGTGAAGTTAATGGGAATTGACTCGCAGTTTGAGGATGCGAGAATGCAATGTGGGCCTCGCATGAGCAGATAAAGGCATGGGGGTGGGCATTCGCGGGGATTTGGTTCGGATTTTTGTTTTGAGCGAATGCGTTGCTAGATGTGGCCTGGGACGGCCTGTGCATAATGTCTGATGGGCAGAGGGTGGATAGTTATGTTCAGTCTTCCTCTTCCTCTTGTTCGCTCTTTGCATTGAAGTCAATAGGCCAGTGCTTCTGTTTGCCCAAAACATAAAAAATGCACAGGTTCAGCCCTGCTGTTTCAGTGACTATTTCAGGTTAAAATAAATAAATTCGAATTTCTTTGCGATATTCTGAAGCAGTCCATGGCCTCTGTTGACACTAATCCGCACATATTCTTCTCATTGTATTTCAACATTTTTTTTTTTAGGTCCAGTGCACTTTCAGATGTGAACCCTCCCTTAAAAATAAAATACAGAAAAATGATCAGTTGGACTGGGCGTGCCCTTAACTCCCAACGAGGCCCACAGGGAGAGCGCACACACTTTGCCTTGCTGGTGTTTGAATGCTCTTATTCGAGTGTGCGGACTGGTTTTGCACCGATCGCGGGGTAAAAGTAGAGGCGGGAGCTCCGGCGTGGGTGTGGGTGGATTATTAACTAGGCTTTCTGAAGGCCCTTGTACCCATAGGCCTTTTGTTTCATGTCCCCGCAGAGAAAGTGCAGATGAATTGTGCGTAAAGCCTTGGCTCAGATCGTTGTGGGCGCTGCAGTGCCTACATAGAAATGTGATGAATAGTTGACAGTGAAGAGTCTCTCTCTCCCTCCCTCCCTCCCTCCCTCCCTCCCTCTCTCTCTCCCTCTCTCTCTCTCTCTCTCTCTCTCTCTGGCCTGTGAAAATATTTGAACGTGCATGTTTATTCTAAAGGCTGCACCTGGCTCTTATTAAGAGAGGGAGGTGGAAGTGGCAGCTGAAGAATTTGGACTTATAAGAGAACCAATCCCATGTCCTCTGCAGTTAACTGTTGTTAAGATGGTATTTGTTGATACATGTATTTTTTTTCCAAGGAGGTTATATTGATTGCAAGTGGTTGGTGCAATAATAATAATAATATTTTTTTTATGGAGACCGTGTCTGGTAATGAGATTTTCTTTTTTCTTTCACTTGCTGCTGAAACATGTCCTGTGTCTAGGCATCACCATGAAAGCTGGAATTTCAGTTTCCATGTAAAAAAAACCCCAAACATTGCCTATCGTTGTGCAAATTTGTGATCTTTCCACTCATTTCAGGGTTTGCTCACTCAGTATTTTAAATATGGGAGATCTGATTAATACGTGAAATTTTGCTAGCCAATTTGTTTTAAAACCAACATATTAGAAATTCCAATCCCGTTTAACAGCATCATTTACCATAAGCTTAAAACAGAGCTGAGACCTGTTGACCTTATGACCCCATGACCCCTAACAAACTGATACACAGGTCTACAGATGGAAGACTGCTCTGGGTCAGCAGGGTGAGATGAGAACCAGAACATTTCTGTTCTGTGGAGCTTTTTTGGGTGTCAGAAGAAAATAGAACTGTCTACAATCACCAATGGCATATAATTCCCTCAACTTGTTTATAATGTTTAAAAGTTTCTTTCATTGAATTAAACTCTCCAAATTGAGATTAGAATCCTTAATAAATGTAGACTTTCCCCACCTGACACCTGCATGTTTTAAAAACCTGTAATCAGTCAATGTGGTTGAATGTCCCTGTAAGCCTGTCAGTAAAAACTCTCCACCGAATTCTTCTACAGGCCATGCTTATCATTGCTGGTCTGGGGCCAGAGGGCTTTGGCCCCTTGGCTGTGATTGATGGCTGTTTCTGTGCCTGCTGCTCCTGTCACACACACTGGACCCCAGTCAAAAGGCCAGTGGGGCCGCTCTGAACCATGCCGATGGATGCGCTGGTTCAGATAGCCATGCCGACACTGATATGCGTGCGGCAGCCAGTCTTCTGGTTTCGCAGACTGGCCGTAGAGAAGACATTTTGCCAGATTAAAAAAATTTTTACAAATGTGCTATACTTGACCATTTATTAAAATTTGTATTTTGTTGTATTGCCTTTCAATAGTTTCTTAATCAATTGTGTGTTTTTTGCGCAAATGCTGAGGCCACTTGGAATTTGCCTTTAACTCCATGTTGCTAAGGGGAAAGGTGAGGAGGCCTAAGTAATGAAGAGTTCAGGCCTGAGCAACGTCAGGGTTCAGCACCGACCCACCCTCCCATGACCTTTTTCATGTCTTGAACGCCAGCCTCTGAAACCCCTCCACCCACAGATCAGTCAAAGTGGTATCTCTTATCTCGTCTTCCAATTTTCCCCCTTCCTCCTCATCCATATCCAACGAGTGAAGTTTCAGAGCAGTTTTTTGTGCTTGTGTGAAGCCCCTAGTGAATGTTAATGGCCCCTCTTTTATGATAGTCCCACTTTGAACAAAATTCTACACTATGCGCCCCACTTACGGTAATCGTAACCTTCGTCTGTTCTCAGAAACAGATCCCCGGGGGTCTGGGGAGGTTAAATCATTCTCATGCCTGAAGAAACGTGCTCTATCTCCCCATTTGGCAATCGCACCAGTTTAAACCCTTAATCTGTTTGGTGGATTATATTCTTTATTTCCCCCCACACTCCCTCCTTGCTCCGTCTTGAGAGTTTTCACTACCACCCATCTGGCTGTGCTCCAGTTTCCAGTTCTACGTGTTTACTTTTGGGCGCATTGTGGAGCAGAGAGGAGGTTCCAGATGAATCAAGGGCCATTTATAATCTGAAATTGCTCTTAAGGTGGTCCTTGTATGTATGTATATAACTACTGTCCTGTATGAGATTCCTGAGAAGAGAAATATTAGTTTTTTTATCTCAAGAGCTGTCTGCATTTGGTGTTTACTCAAAATTTGAATGCAAGTATAACTTTTTTATTTCAGAATTTGTGGGAATAAATGTGAATGTTTGCTTTGGGACTTGCAGTCTGTCTTTACAATGAATTGCCATTGTTAAATATACATTTACAGCATTTAACAGTATTTATACATGTATAAAACATATATGTTAGTGTTTTGTGACTGTGCATTCATTTATTTATCTTACAAAAAATGTAAGAAATCTTCTTTCTGCTTTTTCATTTTCTGTCTCCATTTAGGGTAACCAGTAGACATTTGGATGTGAAACTTCACTTGAGTATGTCTTAGACATTGAGTCATTTTGACCCCGCCACCACCCTTTATGTGGTAGATTAAAATGAAAGTCTGAGGGTAGGGGGGTGTTTTTAGAAGGGCTTGGGTTGGGTGCGCACAACCGGACCCGGCCTCTCGTGTATTTCAAAGGAGCAGAAATAAATGGCTCCTTTGGCCGGCAGGATGTCTTCAATCCTCTCTTGGAATGGTGTCAGAATGCCATCAACAGTGTAGCACTTTCATGTCACCTCGCATGTGCTATATTAAGCTTCTGCTGGCCACTGTAAGAGATTCGCCTAAAGCACGCATAGCAACTGCGGCGCTTTTCCCAAAAGCACTATCCGTCTGTGAAATACGAAACAAAAAACATCTCCAATTTTTTTTTCTTTTTTGCTCCGTGTTTATTTATTTGCTTCTTCAACAGATCTTGCTTCATTGGGAGTGCTACAGAGTTATTCTCTGGAAAATGAAACCAAAATCCTAAAATAATTTCTGCAATATTTGCACTTTTACTTGTCCTAATATTTAAGATGAGTACTTGTACTTAAGCTTAATGTGGAACATCATTTTATTGCAATGTATTTAAAAAAAAAAAATAAACTGAAGGTTTTGCAGACATTTGAAACACTTACTTCTTGCAATGTAAAAATATTTACAAATTTCAATGAAATTCAAAGCAAATGATGAGAACCCAGACGTTCAAAGTTCAGTTTATATGTTAGATTCAATGGTGCTGTGAGAATTGGGCGAAACCACACCCATGTGACCACTCAGCCCACAAACAGCCCACAAAAAGGCATGTATTTTATTTATGTATGTATGTATGTATGTATTTATTTATATTTAACATTTCCCCACTCATCCCTTGTCCTCTACTCCTCTTTTCATCCCTCCATCCTCTCATTCTCCGCCATGTATTTTACAGAGCAACAGTGGTCTTACTTTCATCCTTCCAACCACCAGACATTTCACCTATTCAACAAACTTAATATATTAAACCTCCTTCCACTCATCCCTTACCTCCTCTTCTCTTTTTCATTCCTCCATCCTCCCATTGAAGCCTATTCATTTTACAGAGGTACAATGGTAACATTTTCAGTCTTCCAACTAACATAGTTGACATGCCCCAAATGTCACAAAATTTAACGTGACTCATTGTGGCCACGGCCCCTTAACATTTTTTATTATATTAACATGTTAACATTGGCATGCTAACATGCAAATTTTTCAACACCTGCTTGCATTAGCATGCTAATAATTTTTCAATATTATAACAGTAAATGAGTGTATGTGCAAAAAATCTAAACCAAACTGTGCATGTTACAAACATGGGGGAGTACAGCTTTTCCAAGCCAACATAAAGTTAGTCAACGAACTTCCCTTTTTAGTTAAAACAATGGGCCACATTGTAACTGGCTATCGCATGTTAAACTCTACAGCACTTAGCTTTTAGTCCAGTGACATTGTCCTGTGCATAAAATCTTGGTCATTTTAGTTGCAAATATTGGTATTGCATAAGCATTATTTTTTAAATAGTGTTGTACAGTTTTGACACCCATTATACATTTAAATATTTGGTGCAATAGTTTTGTCTATTGTGGGCCCAAGTTGAAGTTCCTGTTGTTGCAACTCCGACAAGCACTGCATATTTATCTGTCTGAGGTCATCCGTTCACTGATGCAAATAGAGGGCATAACTGATTGCTTTGTGGAAATCGCATGACTAAGTAATATGACCACACTTGGGGTTGGGTGGGCTGAGTGGCTGGGAGGGGAGTGGTCTCAGGATGACACAATCCTTCATGTTGGCTTTCATCACACAAGGTGCACTTTGCGTGCTTTTAGCCAGCTGCCTTTGGCAGAGCCTCTTAGAAGAATGCACCCTCTGAGATGCAGCCGCCATTGGAGAAAAGGGTCATGAGATTCAGCAGACTCCCGGCACAGCGTTCATATGATCTCATCCCCTCACCTTGGGGTTTCTCCTTAAGTGCCCTTAGCGTGCACGCACACACACCCGCTTCACACTGTGCTCATTAAGGTGGTGTGACCTTTGGCCTTTCTTCTCCACAATGGCTTTCCTGCATTATCTTTCTCAACACTGTTGAGAGGTCATTTATTGATTTCTCCTGACTCATGCACTAATCTATATAGGCTGATGTGACTTGTTTTTTCATTGCTGTATAGACCTGAAATGGATTTATTCCCTTCATCCAGTGGGACCAGGTCCACATTCTTATAATTTAAAGTTTTTGTTTTGTTATTTTGTCTCTTGAATTTGCATTTTTTTTTTTGCGCGCTAAGGCCTTGGTTTTAAATCAAACTATTGTCTGGTCTGAATTGTTCACATCAGCTCCTAGCAATGATGCAGAGCTCTCCGCTTGCTAATGTTGACTAGCAGAAAATGACTACTGCGTGACCTTTTGCCATCCATTACGCCTTTAACTCCGGGGGCTAAATTGTCACCCTGGCTGAAGATTGTGCAGAATGACGGACTGACTGACTTGCTCCTCTATTACACCAAACAAAGGCAAAGAGTCCTTCTCTTTCAGCAGCAGTCATTAATCTGGATCTGATAAATATGCATGGAGGAGAGGGTGTAGTTGTTTCTGATTGGGTAAGAGCTTGGTCATTTCTCCGAGGGAATTTCTCACCATGAGTCATCAGCAGCATCTTTAGCCTTAAACGTGTGTGTGATGCACTCTGTGAACGTTCTGAATAATTGCCAGGCTTGGAAGTCGTTGCTCTACAACACAAAACATCACATTTGACTGCATTGCCCTCAGAATGAAGTGCTGTAGGCCCAGGGCTTCTTTCTTCTAAAAATTTAATGTTTTTAGTATTTCCAAAAATTTGTGTGGTCACTTGCAAAGGTCCTACATCAGTCTTCCCTTTTCGTAACCGTTTTTTCCTTTCAGGTCAAATATGTGGCGATGTGTCCTACAGGAAAATGGTTGCCCTTTTTTATGAGGTCATTCCTGTCTTCAGGAGGCTGTTCATTCTCAGTTTTCCAACAGACCGTCTTTGGTTTTCATTAAAACTGTATTAAATGGTGAATGTTTTGCGTGCATGTGACTCGAGTGTTGCTGCCGTTCCTGCACATCTCAGTTTGAACTCCCTCGTGACCAGCTGTCAGATGAGAGAAATATTCTTTTCCCCCTCCGCCCTGGGTGTCCATAATTCAGCTTTATGATTCTACCAGCGTGGACTGCAGCTTGAGGCTGGAGCAGATTCATAAACTGATGAGAGATTAAATCTTAGAGGCTGTTGTTCAGATTTGAAAAGGAGAGTGAGCGCTATTGAAATGGTGACCAGAATTGATCTATAAAAATGGTAATGGTTTAAATAAAAGGCCAAAACAGAATATTTTACTTATGCAGCAGTATGTGTTTGACTTAAATTGTCCTACTTGCTGTTTTTTTTCAGGTTTCCCCCATCTGCCTGGCAGTTTGTACCCCTCTCCATACCTTTCTCTGGGCCACATGGATCACCCACAGCTGGGCCAACATGCACTCTTTGAATCCCAAAAAGGTTTGTGGTACCTTATGTACCTGAACTACATATTAAATGAACAATAATAGAGAATCACCCAGAGTCTCAACACGAGTCACTTTCAACAAATGGTGGTTTCCCTTTTTGGCCACAACGACTTAGTCATGACCATTTTTTTTGCTGCACAAATGTGTAGTGGGAAGACTGTGCGTCAAGAAGACTAAAATTATTTAAATTAAATGTCTTTTTTTCTAATAATGTAATTTGACTGTGTAAATGTAATAATACAACAAACGTACATCTGGGCTGGGCAGCATTTGTAAAAATTGCAGATGTCTTCTTGCGACTTCTAAATGCACTGAACTGCACCTCGTTTTGCAATGCTTCACTGTGCCCTTTGTATTTTGCAGAGGGGTTTTACCTACCTGGTTCAGTTGGGCAGCCATCCATACACTCGCAATCTGCCCATCCCCAAAGCCCCGTGACACACATGCCCAGCTCTCTGGCCAGGGAGAAGGAGCCTCTGTCATCACACACGAGCTCCAAAGATTCTGGCAGAGAAATGAGCAAAGAGAAGGCCTTCAGGGGTGAGCATGGCCACTCCCTGGTCAGGAAGGAGCGGGAGAGGCTCAGGGAGGAGTTTCGACCCCATAGTGTGGTGGATCTTACCCAGGACGTGAAGGCTGAAGACGAGCGAAGGACCAGTGGCTCGGAGCGTCTGGCTGCTAAGAGCGCAGAACATGCATGGCCTTTCTTTCACCAGCACTCCCCTGTGTCTGGCGCAGCTGATGCGAAGCCCAAGAACCCTCTGCAGACCTTGTCGCTCAATAGCTGCCGGGGCGCTTCCTTGGCCCGGTTCGGGAGCAGTGAGGTTGACCGTAGTGTCCAGGATGAAGAGCACATGCGGCCCGGCAGCCACATGGAGAAACGCAGAAGCGACTCGGTTTCTACTTCAGCTGCTTCTTTGCAGTTGTCTTATGCCACCCCCTCCTCCCTGCAGAGTACCCCATCCCATCTCCCTCCCCGACTGGTATCTTCTGGCACCTACCCTCCCCCTCACCACATGCCACCCAGCCTGTACCCCCTTTACCCAGCCTCTAAAGAAGCAGGCAAGGAACACAGAGTGATCGCCCCCACTTATGTGCCTTCTGTCGAGGTTTTCGAGGAGAGGAAAGGACCTATCCAGATTGCATCGCAAGCTCGAGACAATAAATCTGACAAAAGTAAGGACCGCGAGAAGGACAGGGACTCTCACAGGTTAGCCCCTCAGGGTGAGAAGACTCACATGGAACATGGACGTTCCTCTGCAAGGAGCGAGTCCCCCATTCACATCGATGTTAAAAGAGATTTTTTAAGGGAGGAGGGCTCAGTCATTAAGTCAAGTGGTTTGGCCATAAAAAGACCCCCAACATCTGAGACATGTATGAGCAAATTGTGCCACACCCCGGACACCAAGGACTTAACCAGCTCTCTGTCCAGACATGTGATCAAGATTGGGCCAGAGGCAGATTCCCGCAGTCAGGATCGCGAGCGGTCCGTGAGGGCCAGCCTTCCCTTCGCAGGGATGGACCGAGCTGCACTGCATGCAGATCCGCACCCCCTGAAGGGATTTTCCTCAGCCGAACCCAAATGGAAGCCTTTCGACATCGGGAACTACGCCACCAGCCATATGGCGGCTCTGGCCGCCCAGCATGGGCACACGGGCCGGGGAGGGGAAGAAGAGGGCAAGCGGAGGTACCTGGAGACCTCCAGCCTTCATGGGCCATCAGCGAGCAGGGGCAGCCCTGACTGTCTCCATCCTGAGCCCCACGGTGAGGTCTCGGCCATGCAGAGCCTGATCAAATACAGTGGCACCTTCCCCAGTGAACCGGGTTCCAGGCACAGCTCCGACAGCCGGAGCCCCTTCGGTGGGCTGGGGAGCATGAAACTGGAAGGAGGACATAACAGCAAAGTCCAGCACCTTCCTGGGAAGCAGCTGAAGAGGGACCCAGAGAGGCCGGAGAGCGCAAAGTCCTTCGGCCGGGATGGAGTAACCTCCCAGGGTGAGGTAGAGGTCCGCCACCCACCAGTAGGGATTGCAGTTGCTGTGGCTCGTCAGCGGGACAACAGCAGTAAGCCCAGCACTGGGCCGAGCGAGAGGGAGCGGCCAATCCTCGGCAGTGGAATTAAAGGTGCCGTATACCTGACTATACTTTCATTAGTATTTTGCAGTTGTCTTGTTGACAGGATTTAAATGATTCATCGGATTCTGTATCTGATCCTTTTATTTTAATGGCCTCTTGATGTCCTTCTCTATTTAATTTCAGACCAATGGAAGGGCTTGATGAATGAGGACTGAATTAAACGTTATAAGCCTTTAGTTAAATAAAATTTACTTGTGCAGGGGTATTGTGTTTTTGACTTTTGACATTTGTTTGACATTGACATTTGTTCTGGACCTGATTCTCATGCTCTGTGGACAAATTTCCTCTTGTATGTAAATTCAAAAACACACTATCCATGTCGAGAGAAGAGTGTCTGTGTTTACTTCCAAAGCTTCTCTGGGGACATGTAAATTAGTCTGCTCAGGTCACAACTGCAAGCATAGTCGTCCCCACTAGTCCAGAGGAGAGCATGCTAAGCCTTTACCAAACTAAGACACTGCCCGCCTGCTTTTATAAATGTAATTTACAGAGCAGAACTAAAAGCTGCAAACAAGCTTGGAATTCTAATAGGACTTTAGGATTGTTGCTAAGCAATAGAATCAGTGGCGGGAGAGTGTGAGGAGAGAAAAAGGCATTAATTTATTTCCTCCTGTGTGCAAAGGGATTGTACTAATAACACCAGCCCTTTCTGTTCTCTGGCTTTTGAATTTTACAGAAGTATTTGCAGAAAGGGGCAATCGTGTGGCTTTGAGTCTGCTAATCTTCCATTTTGAGCACCCCCCCCTTTCTTTTCTCTCTTTTTTTTTTTTGTTTTTTTTTTTCCCCCTTCCACCTCCATCCTTATGCTAAAAGATAGCACATTGGACTGGCTTTCAGTAACCTTGGAAACAGTTTTGAAACCTTTCCTCCAGAGTGTGCCAAAGATCAGTGTGCTCTTTGGTTTTGCCCCTCTGAGGTTTTTACAAGAGCTTTGCTCCCCTCCCCGTCACTGGCTGTCAATAGTGAAAGGTTCAATACACTTGTAAAAATGACTGAGGGCCCCTTGGTGCATCTATGCAGTAAACGGGGTCCTGCTCTGTGACATTTATTCTGGGCTATTTGAATTGCAAGCTTTGCTTTGAGTGGCTGTGAATGTCTGCTGGTTTGCATAGTTATTTCTTTCTGAAAACACCCCCACAACAGCTGCAACAAAATTTTCAGTGTTGGTCTTCCAGTCTTTACTCATATTCAGTACATTTTCGTTTTAATTAGTCAGATTTTGATCCGTAAAGGCGAACAAAACCAACATTTTTTTTTGTCTGTGATACAGGACTTTTTGTCTGCTATGTTTTGCTTGTTGTTGGTGTGTTTTGGGTAGTGGTGTGTAATCTCATGCCTCTTGTGCGGTGAATGCTGTAAGTTCTGTCCAGTAGAGGTCTTAATACTTCAGGGCCCAGTGAGGTATTCAGATGCTACAGTCCTTTTTGTTGAATCTGTTGTATATGCTGCATTTATTCCCAGTCACTGAATTTTAGATTGTAATGTGAGCTTGAAATTTGAATTACTAAAAATATAAAAGAAACCAAAGCAACCCCTGCGAAGTGTGTCTCAACACTTTGTAATGCTCATAATGCTGTTCTAGGCATTCATAGAATGCATCTTACTCTGGTCATATGTTTTGGTTTGACCCAAAAATGGAAGCCAGCAAGGATAGAATAACGCTTACCGAAAAGAGTTGCATATAAGGTAATGATCAAGTGTGAATTTTGTCATTGTAACACATGCTGAAATATGTTGTTATGGGGCTTGAGTGCAATTTGAGTAAGCAGAGAGCACATTTCCGTGAATGGCTTTTCCAATGCATCTGATTTCATTTTGCAAAAAAAAAATAAAAAAGAAAGACCGAACAAAATATGCAACCAAAGCTTTATGTAAAACAGCTGCACATACCACACAATCATAGACTGAAAGCTGACCTTTTGACCCTGTCTTTGCAACTCTCGGGCACAGGTCACATGGAGGACGATCGAGGGGAAGACCGAGCACGTCACAGAGACGAACGGCTTCTGACTGGCCGACTTGAGCGGGATCAGGAAAAGGTTCTGAGGTGAGAAGTCGGTGGTGCAGTGATAGTTAAATAAGAGTTGCAGTGCTGGTTTACACATCTTCTCTTTGTCCCCCCCCAACTCCTGTTAATAAATTTGATTATTCCCTTCCCTTGTGATCTCTATGGGCCATCCATGAGAATCCTGAATTTTGTTGCCTATGAATTCTGGGATGTCTTGTCACATTTAAGTGGCTGTGAGTTTAAAAACACAGCAGCCTTGGACGCATAATTGTATGACGTTTTATGTGGGCTGACAAGAATGGAATTTTTATTAAAAAAAAAGAAAAAAAAAAAAAAAAAAGACGAAAACGTCCCAAAAGACATTCAGCTTTGTGGTTAACAGTCTTGCTGACTGCTTCTGTCTGTCAAATTTTGTGCAGCGCAGTCTCTTTAATCTGCTGTATTGCATCCACTGCATTGTGAGCAGAGTGGTGGGGGTGCAGAACAAAGCATTTGCTAAGTTGCCCCTGAAGTCTCTTGTCTGAGCTGTTGTATTTTGGTTTTTCATTCACTGGGAGAAAATTGGGGGAATGGAACAGAAAGTCTATACCCAATCTTCTCCAGAAGGCGTGGGGTGGAGCCGGACTGTGGAGCGTCGTGGATGTGATTGATTTTACTCCCCCTGCAGTTATGTGGGAACTGGTGATAAGGGCTGTTTAAAGATAGGATGTTTGTCCTTTTGAAGGTTACTCATTAAAGTAACTCTCAGTTCTCACAAGCTACTGGTGAAGGCGCTCTTGATTTAAGGTGCCAGACTGTGTCAGAAAAAGAATGCTGGTGCATGCCAGTAAAGGAGTTTTATGCTGTTCCTCCAGTTGCCAAATGGATATTCTTAATCCAAACTTTTTTAGCCCTTAATTTTACTATTCAATACTTTTGCCTCATGCCATTTGTAGTGTAGCTCCTGCTAGTGTTCAGAGGTCAAACTTTTTTGTGTTTGTCTGATTCGCAGCATGGGTTTCTTTAAGGGGCAGATGGATTTATGGGTACTTTACCACATCACGGGAGTCCATTTTCAAAGTGTGGCGCTCATTTAGAGCAGCAGAAAAAACATGCCTTCACCACTGTGGAAATTGGTGCTTATAAAAGACTGGCTCTCCCAGCAGGGGCTTGCCCCTTCGGTCCTGCTCCTCCCCAGGCTTAGTGCTGAATGAATGGCCCAGGTTTCAGAATTGTGTTTTAATATACTGCACATTTACATGTGGAATCAATTCTTGTCATTGGTGGTAATGCAATCACAAAACCTGGTCCTTTGGATTTCACAATATGTTTACCCTGATATATAATACAAATCATTTAGCAAGTTCATGATTGTCACATGATTGGAAAAATCACTGATGCACTGAACTGTGCTCTGCTGTTTTAATGTGGCAATTGAGAATGATTTCTACAATTCGTTTTTATATTGTTTAATAGTGAAACATAGGCACAGAAGGTCAGTTCTATTGTACTTTGTATAGTGCCTTCTTGGTGGTAGTAGCCTGGTGGGTAACACACTCGCCAATGAACCAAAAGACCCAGGTTCAAATCCCACTTACTACCATTGTGTCCCTGAGCAAGACACTTAACCCTGAGTGTCTCCAGGGGGGACTGTCCCTGTAACTACTGATTGTAAGGCGCTCTGATAAATACTGTAAATGTAAATAATATGGTTAAGAGGCTATGAATGGACTACGTCAAATTCTTTATATTTAATATCGTCACAGAGAAAGTAAAGAACTGGCGGAGTACACTCAGATGCACCATCCTATTGTGTCGACCAGTGGACTCAACCCCAACCTTATGGTCACTGGGGGTCCTTCCCTGGGAGGTTCAGCACGCTGGCCCAGCGATCCAGCCTCCCACTTGGCCTCACACCCCTGGTTGCCTCGTTCCAGTGCTCCCTCCATGTGGCTTCCCGGGTCTCCTTATGGTATGTCTCCCTTTTACTAGCACCTTTTATGGCCACAGCTGCCTGTATTCTAGAATTTCCTATGTTTGTGTTTTTATCTCCTGTTTTTACTCTGCCTTGGTTTATCTGTCTACACAATTGGATCTGTGTCGGTCTTGTTTTTCAGTGGATTCATTTCCTTCTAGTCTCTGTGGGCCTGTGTTCTGTTGGTCTGCCAGTTTCACCCCAGCTCTTTCTGCTGTCTGGGGTGGACATTTTTTTTTTCTTCCGAATTCTTAGAAACAGTTTTGGTCTGTACATGTTCCTGATCCAAAAATAACAGTAAACATGCTTCCCATCACAATTCCCTGTTGTCAGGAGTTTTGTCTAGACAGAGATCCAGAACAGAGCACCCATACCACACCAAATTCAAAAGGGCTGTGGTTCCTGGAAGGGCTGACCAAAAATGGTTCATTTTTAACATGGAAGTGGTGATGATTGGGCAATGCTGGTTCTCTGGGCCTCTTTAAGTCTCTTCTGGAATGCTGCAAATTAACAATAAACTTCATATCTATCTGTCTGTCTTTTTTTTTTTTTTTTTTTTTTTTTGTTACCTGTTATGCACACAGGGCTGCCTCCACCTTCCCTGCACCAGGGACTGCCCCCCGGGTATCCACCCTCCATCCCTGGCTCTATCCATCCACCGTACCAGTTTGCTCGTGACCCACAGACTGGGCAGTTGATTGTCATTCCCACCGAGCATCTACCGCACTATGGTATGGTCCCTGCAAGCAATTTCCAATTAAATGTTTTTTGCCAATGTTGTCTTTGTGTGACTTTGTTCTAATTTACACATGTCTTTGTGGGGATTTGAAGCATAGTTGTAACTGGCGTGTGTGTGTGTACTCACTGTCCGCTGCAGCTGAACTGATTGATCGCGGCCCCCCACTGTGGCCAGCCGTGTACCCGCCGGGCAGCTCTCTGCAGCACGCCCACCAGCTGCAGCTCCTGTCTCACCAGCAGCTCGTCCGGCAGCAGGAGCTCTACATGATCCAGCAGCAAGCCGCTCAGGTCATGGAGCTGCAGAGGAATGCTCAGTTTGTGGTGAGTCTTGACACATCACCCAATCACATTCGTAGTATCTCACCTACAACATTTCAGTTATAGGTTTCCAATTATTGTTTTATGCTTCATACAGATATTAATATAGGGTTAATAATTGACCACCATGAGCATGCTCATATTACATGAATTTTTCTCCCCTGAACACAGGAGAGACTAAAGGCCAGTGAACAAAGGGCAGAACTAGAGGACAAAGCTGACAAAAGAACCAGCGATGGGCACAAGGCCGTCCTGTCAGGGGTCTTGGCTCCCGAGCTTCACCCACGAAAGCAGCCACCTCGCTCCCCCACACCTTCCACATCATACACGAAGGCCATGACTCCTCTGCCCATCCCTCCCCAGCTCTCTCCAGTCACTGCGCTCAAGTCTGAGCAGCGGTCAAAGGGGGAGAAGACCTTCCCGCAGCAGTCCTACTCCCACCCATCAACCCCGGCCCCACATCCGCCCAGTCCGGCCTCTGCATCACCCCCACCTCCATCCCCAATCAGGCCCAAAGAGGAGTCTGTGTTGGTGCCTGAGAAAGAAGGGTTGCAGAAACAAGCATCTGCCTCTTTCCGTTCCCTGTATTCCGGTAAGAGCATATTTAAAAAAATTATTTTTTTTTTTCTAATTCACTTTGATGCTATGAACTTAGTGTCAACATTAAACCGCAAGATAGTCTCTGGGGGTTTGACCATGTTGAGATGCTAACTAAGTTGCCTGACAAGACCTTCATTAAATCACCAAAGTTCATGTATGCAACCAGTTCTCTGATACTGTTATCAAATGACCTCTTCCTGAGTGACTTGTCTGCAGGACAAGTATTTGAGGATAGTGGAAGGGGGCAGATTAGATTAGATCTGTATTCATTTTTGCATTGTGTGTGTTGTGTGTGTGTGTTTAATTATCAGTTCCAAAAAAATCCCAGTTTAGCTTATAATTAATCGAGAGAGGTAGCTGATCATGCCCTCCCATTAATCTCTCTGTAGTAAATTTTTGAAGAACGTGGTGGGAGGGGACAGGCAGATTTGGCCCTGGACCCCAGCTGGGTGCCATTTCTCACATCAGAATGCCCTCTGCAGAGAAGTCTTAATGAGTAGTCTGCAAATATCTCCACATCTGGGATTACTAGTTGTCACTTCGCTGCAATTGAAATTTCAGCCAAAGCAGGATTTTTTTGGCTGATGGTCTCTTGGTAGCATCTTTTTCTCCTGTCGTAAAAAAAAAAAATGTTAGATGCTCAGAGTAAACAGACCTTTTGTTATCTGTGAATAAAGATAAATATGTTGCTTGTGTGGGCTTTTTTAATCTCCTGTCTGTGTGTGTGTGTGTGTGTGTGTGTGTGTGTGTGTGGTTTTGTATAAGAGTTTTTGGGATGCTTACTCCGAGGCCATTTGGCTCATGAAATTTTCATAAAGCCGCAGTTCTGAAGTGTACGTGGGAGATGAATCACTTTGTCACTCTGTCACTGGGAACTAAGCCCTCTGCTTTCTTGCATAAGCATTCCAAACCTCTCAACACACACTTTCTCTCTGTCTGTCTCTCTTGCTCCTTTCATCCTTTTTTTTTTTTTTTTATTGGCAGAAATTCCTCCAGGCTACCCATACCAATCAATAACCGCACCGTTTGGCAGCCATTACCCCTATCTCCTACAGCCAGCGGCGGCTGCCGATGCTGACGGCCTGGCACCAGATGTGCCACTGCCGGCCGAGACCTCAGAGCACTTGGCTCCCTCAGCTGACGTGAAGCCTCAACACTTGTGCTCCCCTGTGGTGCTGGAGCCCCTACAGGCATCTAGGGAGGCCGAGACCCTGGAGCAGAAGACCTCTCCCAAACTAGAACCTAACCTAGAGGATAGCAAGCATGGTTTGAATCAGGAGGACCTGGAGGCTCTGCGCTCTGGGTCAGCGACTGTGATTATCAACAGTACAGACACCAAGAGTTCCGCCTCCCCTGGACCAGATGACCGTATGAAGGAGGCTAAAGGTGCGGGGGCTGTCAAAATGGAAGTGGCCCCTTATAGTTGTCCCAAGCCATATCCTATTCCAGACCCAGTCCTGGATGGAAGTCCCACAGCGGAGGTTGCAGAGGGTTGCATCAGCCTAGCTGACCCTACCTACGAACACTCGCCTGCCTCTGCTGACTCCCGGCCTGTAGCGTGCGAGACCCAGGCATCTGCTCGGCCCCCACTAGCGGCAGAGTGCTCCAGCCCACCCTGCGCACTGACTGAGCCAATGTCGGCATCTCCAGACATCGACCCCTCCTGTGACAGTCCCTTCCTCATGCTGAACTCATCCCCACTGCGTCTACCCTCCTCCAGCTCCACCGCCCCCCTCACCATCATGCCCGAGGACCCTATGGCGGGCATGATCGCCCTGGTGGCTGCCAGTGAGTTGCCTCAGGCCAGCACGCTGCCTGTCACCACCCAGGCACTGAGCTCTGTGCTGGGGAGCTGTGCCACCGTGTCCCCCATGGAGTCCTCTGCCCTGGAGGGCATGGCGCTGCTCAGCCAGATGGCAGAGCTGGAAATGGATAAGTGTTATAACAACGCACAGAGTAAGTCTGCATAATCATTTGGGATGTGTAGCTGCAATCATTACATCTTGCTACAAAACAAAAACAGCAGAATTTTGTCAAAGAGCCCAGTAGAGCATACTTGGTTAATTTGGTAATTTATTGGGACTATATTTCATCTTTTTCAAATTGACCCTCAACCCTTTTAAAGCTTTTAAAACATCAATGTTTGAATGTGATTTATTTGTGATTGGAGCTGAAACATTGACTTTAATGCCACCTTTTTTGTAATAGTAAACTACTGTGCTCTCAGAGCAATAGAGTGGAAAAAAAAAAATTCTCCATGCTGTGCAAATGTTAAATGTGAGGAGCGCAGCGGGCTGGTTTCAGCTCGAGTGAGCCTCTGCAGCTTATTGTGCTTCATGAATCTTTTTCACAAATAAGTCAGTAAAGAGCATTTGAAGGTCACCTTGTCCGGTCAGTTGCTAAGCACATGTTTTTTAAAGAAAAGCTTGTGGGTTGAAGTGTGTCTGTAATTACAGCAAATATTGATTTTGTGTGTTTTTCTCTCTGCAGCCATGATCCACTTCGGCCTGGAGAGTCTTCTAGAAGCAGGCAGGCAGATCCTCCTAGAGGCCATTGAGGCTCCCATCATCATCCAGCTGCCTAGGGAGCTTGACCCAAACAAAAAATACAGTTGGAGGCAGAAGAAGGATGAGCCTGTAATGCATTTCTTGCTTTCGTTTTCTTTGTTTGCCCTTCTTTGTATACATGTTTTGTACTGACTGGCAAAGTTGGGTTCTTGATTAGAGACTGTTTTGGTTAATGGTGTGGAATTACCTGTAATAGCAGGGGTGAAAAAATTCAGAAAATGATTTGGCTGTTTGGGTTGGCTGTATCTGGAATTTAAAAGGACATTCACTGGAAGGACAATGACCCTCCCTGGGTGGTTCAGCCATCATATTAACACTCCGTTTGTGAAAATTGCTTTAATGGTCAATTGAGACTCTTTATGCACAAATACTGGCTGCTCTTACCTGCCGGCGCTGCTGCTGCTAAAGGACGTTTCAGATCCAATTCAGTCCACCTCAGCCT
This sequence comes from Denticeps clupeoides, assembly GCF_900700375.1. Lineage (NCBI taxonomy): Eukaryota > Metazoa > Chordata > Actinopteri > Clupeiformes > Denticipitidae > Denticeps > Denticeps clupeoides. The sequence continues at coordinate 14,549,491 of NC_041713.1, forward strand.
CAGCAGCCAGATTCTAACAGAGCCTGGTCACTTACTGGTCATTATTAAACACCGCAACATGTTCTGAAACAGTCCCTTTCTGCCCTGTAGATGTTCTCCAAGTCGTCTATGGAGGGAATGGATGCCATGGAGGTGGACTACCGTGTCAGGCTGGCGGAACTTCAGCGGAAATATAAAGAGAAGCAGCGGGAGCTGGTTAAATTGCAGAGGAGAAGGGAGAGCCAGTGAGTGTACCCCCCTTCAAACCCTTAAAAAACATTCCCTTTTTCACATGAAGTTGTTTAACTACCAAATACAATAATGGGGCTATGTGTGCTGCTTTGCAGGGAGCGGCGGCAGCAACAGCTGCAGCAGCAGCAAGAGGAGCGAAACAGGAACCTGGGCAAACGGGGTCCTGGAAGGCCGAGAAAGAGGAAACATGGCCTCTGTGCTCTTTCGCCACCCCCTGGCAAAGTGGATGCAAAATGCGGGAAGTAAGTTTGCCAGCCAGGCCCATAAAGCTTCCCCCAGCTGTGGCACCGCGCCATTGAAAACGCTCTAACCTTGAGTGGATTCTGTTTTTCTTCCTTCAGGGTTGGCCGGGGCCTGCTATATTCCGAAGACTCTGAGAGCGGAGAGGGCCTGAGGAAGCGCTTTCGAGCCTCCAGCCGGGAGGATGAGGATGACATGGATGGCGGAGCCATGAGAGCGAAGAGGAAACACAAGAACTGGAACGACCAAGATGCCTCTAGCTTTTCCCAGGAGGTCAGCAGCATGTAACTGGAGAGAGAGGCTGTGGTGAACAGCAGTACAAATTTTACAAATGCGCTTTATATTTCCCTCTTCTGGGGCTGCCACTGATTCTGCATTCGGTTTACTGGTTTCTGTCCCTGCCCACAGGTGCCTAAAAAGAGCTATAAAAAGTGCAGAGAGAGTGAACAAGAGCAGCTGGCAACCAAGCTGGACAAGGCCTTATCTCTCACAAAACTGGGTAAACTTAACAAGACCTCCTGTAAATTTGTAGATGGTTCTTCTGGGCAATCTAGGGCAAGTTCTGGGGGCATTAGCAAGCTTCCTGCATTCCCAGATTCCAACACAAGAGCCAAGATGGGCAAGCTGAGCCTGTCCCGAGATTTGCCATTCTTTCACAAGGCTTCCAAAATGAGTAAAATTAAAGTAAAAGCCTCACAGACCTGCCTTAAGGGGAAAGCACCACGGAAAGAATCCTACTCTCCTGCAAGGTCGGAAATCAGCAGCTACTCAAACAGTAAGTGAATTCAGTTTGTATTTTGTGAAATGTGGTGTTTGCATTGAGTGTCAGAGGTCATTTTTGTATTTGTTGCATACTTGAACATCTGGTTTTCTAAGAAGTAAATAGGAATTCGGTTTGTGACCTTAAACCATTCAGTAATGATTGTTAGTATTTTTTTATAGTTCATGTGCTGGTCTTAAGGGTCACTTTTGGAGATACTAAATTCTTTGATGGCACAGTGTGTATTTCGTGTTGTAGTTCTTCATTTTAGTGTAACATGTAGCATGCTACTGTGAGATTAATGTGGAAGATATTTTAATTAGATTTTAATTTTAGTCTGTATCGCTGCAAGTTCAGCAAGTCCACATTGAGAATAAAGTGTTTATTGGTTTGCTCAAACCTGTTAACCCATATAAAGCAAACTGCACGTAGTGCAAAAATAAAGTGCAGGGTGTAAAGCACATGCAAAATCAGAAAAGAGTTTTTGAAAAAAATGCTCTGGAAAAATGAAGGTCCCGAGCACCAAGTGCATCAACTCCAGTTATTGTAAGTGACATCTAGACAGAATTTAGTTCCACAACAATATATTTAATATACAGGTTATCTGCATTATTCACACTGTAAATAAACACTTATCAATTAATATCGATTGATGTTTCTTTTACCATAAACTAAATGATTCTACCCTAATTTTCTTTTATATGGACATGAAATTTTTTATGGCCCTTTTAAAGGCCAGATTAGAACATGCATAAATCCTGTAAACTTTTTGTCACAATATGAAAGCTACTATTTGGGAAATATAAGGCAAAAGGTACAGGGGGAACCAGATTGCATCAAGTTTTTAAACAATTTTTCTTCTGATTGTCAACACAGATACCGACTCTGAAGAGGAAGACTCCATGAAGGAGGGCTGGCCAGCATGCTCTACGCTGGGTAGATCAGGGCCACGCCAGCCTATGCCCGGGCTCTCTAGCACTCCGGCCAAAAAGAAGCGCCCGACGTCGAGCAGGGCCTCCACGTCATCAGCAGCGGCGGCGCTCAAAGCCAAACAGGCGGCCAAAGACCGTAAACACAAGCACTTTGCCTTACTGCTGCAGGAGGCGGGCGTCAGCTCCTCCGAGGACTCGTTCGATCAAGGTTACTGAACCTAGCTCTACACTATGCACAGAATATCTGGGAGATGGTAGATGTCTGCCAGCTTCCTCTTTCTATTAAACGTGGCCACCGCTGGTAGCCACGGTGATGTGTCTAGGGAATCTTTAGATTCAGGCAGCATTGTCTGGCACCTTCCCTCTACATATTGTACATATTATTGACTCTTGTTAGAGTCTGTGTGTCGTTTTATTTTTTATTTTTTAAATTGCTTTATATAATTGTCTGGCTTTTCTGAGACATTTTAGTAGCATTGTGAAATTTGAATGTGTGGCTTTTGTGGAAACTTGTTTATTGTATTGCAGTTTGGTACCCAAGCTTTATTAAACTTGTTGATTTTCATTTTTATTGAAAGATGAAAAAAGACCCAGCGTTCTTTGTCTCTCTTGCTTCATCTCTTTTTAGATGATTAGATTGCAGCACTTTACACATTCCTATAATGGCGCTACTCTTCAAATATCCCTTTTGAAAACTGAAGATAGGGTTGCTAATTTAAAGGGCTACGGTAAGGAATGCATAAACAGAGTTTCATAGAAAATTCATGGAAATACTGTAGTGTGAACATTTTGTATTTACAGCTAGACCCATGTGGAATGCCCAAGAATGTCACAATCTGTAAATGTACTTTCCCCACATGCAGACATGCTCTTATTAATTCACACACTTTTAGGGCCTTTTCCTGGCCATTAAAAATGGGATATTTGGAAAATAGGGCCCTTCCTGTTTACTAAAATAATGAATAACCTAGCCTCTCTAGACAGCTCGCTTTCTCCCTGCAGCTGCTTGGCCACACCCTTCCACCTCTGACCCCTTCTCCTACCCATGATACTGCTATTTTTTATTTATTTTGTTTTGAATGTCTATCGGTCTGTGCTTTGCTTGTCCTGCTGCAACCCAAAAAATGGAGCAAAGCGCTCGGCTGGGAGTAGGGCAGCCATCCGCGCAGCGTGAGCTCACTATCCATGTCACCTGAGCCATGGGCATTGTTCTGTAAGTAGGACATCACCCTCTTCTTGATGTGACTTCTTAATTAACCTTTCTTTTTCATTTTTGCATTTCACTAATATGTGCTGACATTTTGTTGTAGAACAACAACAACAAAAAAGAAAGGCATCTGGAATACATTTCGTAGTATCGGAGTAATTTTAACCCCCTTTTCTTGAAACTGGGTGCCCGAAAAGCCATGGTTATGTCTTCGTTCAGCAGAATACTGTTCAGGACTGATGACTGGTCTTGTGTCCAATTTAGATGGTTTATCTAATACCCGGCTTTACAGATATATGATGGTAAAATTCTGCTTCTTCACTTCACCTTTTGTTTTTCATAGTATAATTCATAGAAATGCAAATTACATTTATCATCCTCTGCAGTTTTTTTAATGTCCTTTTTAAAGGCCCTGAAAGACTGGAGAATGTCAGCACTGATTGGGCACAGTTTGCAGGGGAAAAAAATGTCTTGTGCAAATGTGTGCATTTTGCTCATGAATCATTGGCCTGCAAATTGTTCACTATTGTTCAAAACATTCAGCATGTTCTGTATGGCCTTGGGGACATTGTTTCTAAAGAATAAAAGCACAATCTTTAGTGAAGTGCAGGAATTTTCTGTAGACTGCAAAAAGTATACATTACTCAGCATGCAAAAAAGTATACATTTTCATGCAAAAAGTATACATTACTTTTATTATTAAAAGGTTTACATTCTTATTCTTATAAAATGTCTAGATGCTGTTCATCCAAATAGTAATTTCAGTATTACTTTGTGGTATTGGATATAGTACCAGGGTTCCCATGGGTCAAGGAATTCGTGGAATATCAGGGAATTTCAGTAAAGGCATTACCAGAGAGGGAAGATCAGGGAATTTAATAAGTGAGGTGCCAAGTCAGGGAATTATCAGTCAAAACCTGATTTGTATTTATGCATATTTTTTCCCCTGTGAGTGTTTTTGTTTCTCTTAAAACCTCTTGCACTCTAAAAATGTGCAACATTGTAGAAAGCAAAATCTTTTCTATGTACACTTGCTAACTTTCCAAACATGTCAGGCAAGTGTAATTTTCAAGATATTTGGCTTGAACCCAAAGTGATCAATATATGCATGTAGAAGATGTCAGAGATGGAGTTGTGGTTCAGGTGTGTTCCATTCAACACCTTAAGCATCCTATATTCAACCCCTTTAAATGCTCTTTTCTGCCCAGTAGCCAGACATTATATTGGACATTTCTTTATACAAGAGGTCAGGGAAAGTCATGGAAAAGTCTGACTTAACAGTGGGAACCCTGTAGTATGGAAGAGTCTGCCCTCCTCTCTAGTGCACGCAGAATCAGAACTCTACTGTATTAAGGCAATTGATGTCCAATTCATAGGCCAAATAATGTCCTTGTTTTGTATCTATGTATGCTCTTAAATCAGTGCGTCAGTAGCCTAGTGCCATTAGTAGTGGCATTATAAGGTCACATTACTTCCAAATGCTGACTCAGGTGCTGGATTTTAGAGGACATAACCATGGCTGAGGTGGCCACATTTGTCCAGAGCATGGCTGACATTGAAGCCACCAAGACCCAGGAGCCATGGAAGTTGCCCTCACAGAGCGCGCTTTGTGTGCTTACCGCTTGCTTCCACCTGGTCTCATCCTCTGCTTGTGGTTGGTTGTTTTTTTTTTTTTTTTTTTTTTTGTGTTTGTTTGTGTGCGCGCTGTTTTTTGTTTTGTTTTATACACTATGACATGAATGGCTGCTAAAACCTAACTGCACTGTAACATCCTTTGTCCTCTGTCTCTGTCTGTTAACAGTCCCTCAACCCGAGAGATAAAAAGGAGTGTGAGGAAGAGGTGTTTTTACTGGGTACCTACTGTCTTACATTTAGTCCTTGAGAATTCTGTCCTTTTTATCAGATTGGACAAGCACCTTGCCAAGTGAACCGTTAATAATTGATGACTTTCTTAGTCAGTATTTTTTGCTCTCAGCAGAAGGCAAGCTTTCTGCAGCATCGTGGCTTATTGTTAGCAGTTTTTTTTTTCTTTCTTCTTCTTGCCATCTCTGCACCCATTCAGCAAAAATGGGCAAGGCCACTTTCCAAGCCTCTCGTTTTTAGTCTGAAAATCTCAGTTTTCCCATCCACTCGTATTTTTGAAGGAAGAAGCAAAAAGACGTGCCGAATTAAATCTGCCCCCAAAGCTCCTCCGGTTTAAAAGCTGTATTTATGAGCTGCTGCCCACCCTGCTTGGCGCATCAGTCCTGCATGAAACCAGGCTTTGTCCCCCTTCCAGTAATCCTATGTAGTAGTGGGTGGGCGCCTGTATTTGCACAGGAGCCCTTGCTAATCCGGTCAGCGTTGGACCCTGTGCTGTTAGATTACTGATACTGCCTGCTACAGTGTCCCAGGCGTAGTTGAGCGAGGGAGCCTTTAGAAGCAGTGTCAGGATGATGGATGCTTGACTGATTTGGTATTCACGGCTATGCAGATGACCCGGGGGGGTTTGTAACCCTGTGTAGGACGTTTCAATATGAGAAGCTTGCAGCGAAATGAACCCATTTACAGAGGGTGATGACACGCCACTTCTCTCCCCCCCCCTTCTTTCTTCAGAACAGCCAGTTTCAGGAGTAGATGTTAAAAACATGCTTGCCTATGGGAGGGATTTGCCTTTTTGTTTTTTTTTTTGTTTTTATGTATGTATGTGGGATTTGGAACGTTTTGTTCATCTGAAATTTGAGCTCTGAATATATGTCTTTGTGCTCCATTCAAACAGAGTACTTCATGCACAGGGATGAGTTTGATGAGGATGACTATGAGGATGAGTACGACTGTGAGCTGGATGAGAGCGATGGCCTGTGTTCCTCTTTTGAGGAGAGTGGGCTCGGTCTTCTTGCTCGCTTTGCCGCTAGCGCTATTCCGAGTCCCATTGTGCCTAGCCCTCTCTCGCTCATCCAACTGGAGGCCAAAGACAAGGCCAAGAAGAAACAGGAGAGACAAAGTCTTTTGGGTAAGACTCCTCCTTGAGCTTCTTCATGTTCTTGTGAGGACCTGTGGTAATATGTGTGGAACTACATTAAAGTAATTTATGTTCTTAGACCTAACTCTGCCCTTCAATTTAACCTGAAAATCTAAATCAATGGGCTAAATCTAAAAGAAATGGCGGACTGATCTCCGAATCACCTTAAATTGATTTTGAAAGACTCTTCATGAGGTCAGACATAGATTCTTAAAAGATATTATTTTTTATATATATATATTTTTTACACAACATTGCTTCCTTTTTATTGAATCTTTTAAATTACCTTGTGGTCTTATAAAATTACTTTTCATCTTTATGAGGACTTTTGATTGCTATATAAGACATAGTTCACAACAAGTAAGTCTTTTGGATTTTCAGAACTAAATAGATCTAAACGAAAAAATGCTATGGCACAAGTTGAACACCCACACAAAAACTGGAGCTTTTGTTTATTTTTTTTGATAAACCAAATTTGTTGTAAGCCTATTGCGAACCGTCTCCCTTTTGATGCAGTGTTATTACCTTATTCACGTACCCTGTGTGCGAGTGACAAGAGTTGGGAAAATTGTAAAGGTGCCGCCAGATGACCACACGTTGTGCTTTGAATTGGTGCTCAGTGGGGGCGTTATTGAATATAGACACACATCAGTTTCGTGCCACCTAGAGACTGGAGTGTCATTACCCATTCGGCACATCGGTTTCTGCATGTCCTCCGTCAGCCGTGCGAGGGGTCACTGATCTGTGTGCCCCGCTTTGATGGAGTGCCACTGCTAGTGGAAGACTGTGTCCATGGAAGCTACAAGCGCTTCCCTCAGTTTAATACTCCTCCAGGATGCACGTTTCTCTAGGTCTCCTGCACCATCTGTGTTCACTTAGCTTCTTAAGTAATGGCCCTAGTGTGAAGCCTAATTTGCCGATTTCCTGTTTCTCTAGAAATGTGAGCCCTGCTGAGCTGGAAAAATGAGTATTCATCTAATCATAAAACTATGTCTCTATCAGATGAGCAATTCATAAAGTTCTTGTCTGCTTTATGAGAGTGTCCGTTAACCATTTGTATTCCATCTCCAGGTCCCGAGTTTGATTTCACAGATTCTGAGAGTGATGTGAAGATTCGGAAGAAGTTCCCTTCGCTGCTGCACGGCCAGCGGTCTGCTCCAGAGCTCCCCCTGCTGCCCCCAGCCAGTGTGCTGCGGGAGGATTCCAGCCCGCGGAAGCGCGGCCGCAAGCCTAAGAAGCCCAAGTCACCGCGGGAATTCAGCTTCGACTTCGCGGCCGATGCCAGCGATGACGACCGCTGGACTCGTCGCCGCAGCGAGCGTATCTTCCTGCACGATGCCGCGCAGACCAACCCAGTCTCGCCCATCAGCAAACCGCCTCTCTCACTCACGCCGAAGCCCAACCGGACCCCGAAATCCACGCCTCAGAGCCCCAAGGATGTGGCCAAATCCAAGGAGATTAAAGATTTCAACAAGGTACAGCGCGCCACCCTGTTTTATTGATGCAGTGTCTGCAGCGTCCCTATTTTTTGCCAATCGCGAGGGAGGCAGACGCAGCGCTTTTAACCAGCAGGTGTCCCGGTACATTTGTAGGACGAGAAGGCCTCCTGCTGTGTGTGTCATGTTGTTGGACACAAAAGGATGACTGGAGCTTGCCAGCTTACAATTACTGGGGCTCTGTGCTCCACCCTCCGCATCCTCCCACCACCTTTTTATAGCGCACCTTACACACAACGTCCTCCGCCTCACTGCCTGTCGTACTGAAACAGAGAAAACGAAGGGAAACGGTTGAGGCTTGTAATTGCAGGAGGCTACGGTGGCGACTCAGGCCAGGCGAACTGACACTGATGTTGTTTTCTTGTAGAAAAAGAGAGGCAAGGAGAGCCCAGCGTGCATCCCCCAGCCTGCGTCCACATTGCCCAGCCCCCCTGCAGACAGCACCGTGGCAGCGTCAGTCAGCCCCGGACACAAGAGCAAGGTCAAGCCCAAGCCCAGAGAGGTAACAATCCCCCCTCCCCCCACTACTAGCATAGGGTCAGCTCTCCAATCACTGGCAGTAACATCCCAGTCATAAAAAATCGGTATGTTTGTGCCATTTGTCCTTTAGCGAGTTGACGCTTGACTGTGTAAGCGCATACGAGGCACCATTTTAAATGGATGCATTCATATTCCGTTTCATAGTCCAAGAGGGCCATTTTCCAGACGATAAATATTTTAAGGGTGACTCTGAGCTGCCATTTTGCCAGGCAGTTCCACTGTTGAGGAGAGAGTGAGAAAGTCAGCCCCAAGAGAGCGATCTGAGAGGGATTAGAATAATGTTACCTGGCAGGGCAGAGGTCCCAGTCGTTCTGAGTCCCACGCATTTGAATGAGCGTCCTTCCCCCCTCCCACTCTGGATACCATCCACCCCATACTCCTGGGTACTGGGAGCCTGGGCAGGAGGCGCTAATTAGTCACCGCGCCCCAGCAGGAGGGGGAGCTAAATTAACGAAAGGATGCATCCTTCCTTTTCTCTACTGTGCCATGGACTGATTTATTTTATGTAGAATTATATATATTTTTATGGCTGAGGGAATAAATCACAGCCCTCTCACTGCATGTTATAGTCAGTCCCCTCCCTTCATTCCTTGTCATTTTAATGTATGAATCATGTGTTATGATGCAAAGCATAGAGGCTTCTGTGTTCTCCTGGGTGCTGTGGTAGTTTAGTTATTTAGTTTAAAAGTTTTTTTTCCTTCCAAATGGGTTGAGCACTAATCGATTCTTGACACACAAGCCCAATAGATTCTTCCCATTGAATGATCCCAGTTATTGCTTTGTGCTGAATGTCTGCCAGGATGCAGGTTTCAGGATGGAGGATAAGGTGCTGTTTGAATTACCCAGCAGGTGCGAGGCAAGGGCGGGGCTGTCAGTAAGCTGATGGAGAGCATGGCTGCCGACGAGGATTTCGAGCCCAACCAGGACAGCAGCTTCTCTGAGGATGAGAATATTCCAGTCAGCATGCAGCCTGAGAGACCCTGCACACCTGGTGAGCCCAGACACACGTTGTATTGTACACACAGACTCACACACACACACACACACACACACACACACACACACACACACACACACACACACACACACAGAGTAGGCAGCTGCTTTCATTTATTTATTTCTTTTTTCTGCCTTTCTTGCCGGATATAATAATCACTTTTGATGGCTGAATTACTTGCCTTCATCTTGTTAACACGTGGCAGTAAAAGGTGTTCTCTTCAAACTGAGCTGAACTGAGTTTTCAGCCTGTGGCACAAACTAAATATTGAATTCATGTGTTGTTATGAGCATTAAAGTTTTTCTAAACCTTTCTGTTATTCCAGCTCCAAGGAACTGCGCCATCAACAAGGACGAATTACAGGACGGGCTGAGGGTTCTTATCCCAATGGATGACAAGCTCCTGTATGCTGGCCATGTCAGCACAGTCCACTCACCTGACATGTAAGATCTTGAACATTTTCTCCTTTTTAAAGGATGTTTAAGGGCCATATTGTTAATATGTTTTTTTCATTGAACACAGCATTGGTATTAAACCAATCAGATATGGGTTGAAATGAAAGTTCTTTGGAGGAGGAAATGTTCATTCACCTACATAAATAAGACTTATTTAATGTTGTTAGAGGCCTGGATCCTTTCGTGGCCTTATGCACATGGATTAACTTATAGTTTATTGAAGAGGGAGAGAATTCCTCTCAAAGTCATTTTTACAAAGGCTAATCTCATTTAGAGGCAGTGCTGGGAGTAGGGGGGTGTAGAAAAATGCGAAACTGCTGAAGCATCTGGCTGGGAAGGCTCTAATGAGAGCTGCTCCAATGCATTCCTGCCCTGCACGAGAGCGCCACGTCCTCCATTTTGGCTTCATTAGAAAAAGCCGCCCCTCTGCGTCCTCTACGCCTGCGCTTTAGTATGCAGCGCGGAAAAACACCGGCGCACTGATCGGGCTTATCCCCGGTCCCCTTTGCAATCCATTCATCCACCCCAGCAATCCCTCCTCCACCCCTGCCTGGTAATGATCTCTGGGTTACAGAGGCAGTCAAAGGCCGGATATATTCACATGCTCGCTGTACAAAGACCTTTTTTTTTTTTTTTTTTTTTTTTTTCCAACGAGCGAGCTGGGCAAAATGATTTCAGAATAGTTTTATAAACTATTCTGAAAGGAGAGCTTTTTTATATCGTTCTACTTTCTTCTTCTTCAGTGCGTGTAAAATAACAAGGACTATCTGTCTGTTTTTTTTTTTTTTTTTTTTTTTTTTTTGGCTCCTCTTTCATTTCTGCCTTTTGTGAAGCCACACTAAAAATATCCTGCTCCCGCCGTGGTGGAAGGTGCCTTTGTGTGGGGCTGTGTTTGATTCCCAGGCCTTTTACTCCTCCACCTCAAGGCGGGAGGTTTAGTATGACAGTGAGAACTGGCGGTGAGGAGATTTAATATCCCTGCTGACTGCTGTCTGCGTGTGTGTGTGTGTGTGTGTGTGTGTGTGTAGGGGTACCATTACCGTGGATAGGTTGACTGGAACAGATCGCTTGTTGTCCTCCTCTCTGCTTTTTCTACTGAAAATCTAATTCTCTGGCGGCTTGTGGTACACAACACCTTAAATGCATTCATGGATGGAAAGTCCATCGGCAGGCCGCTCAGCTGTGTATATTGCACACTCGCTGTTTGCGTGCCTGGTGCTTGTCTTCATTAATGCCTTCGGTCCATTTCTGCACACGGAGAAATAAACGATCTGTCCTCCAGCATGCCGTCGGAGGACGTGAATGCGTCTACCCCACCGGCAGAAATATGCACCTAGGACACGCTCCACTGTGGGGGCGGTAACTAAAATAATTTATAGTGGGAATTTTAAAAAGAGGAATCCTGGGAAAGGCCTGAGAGGTGCCTGTACTCCCGTGAGCCTCCCCCCTTCCTTTCATGCAGCTTGTGTGAAGCGCGTGGTAAAAGGCTGCTGGCGGCCCTATTGTCATTTGTTCAACGTGAAGGGCATGCTAATGCCGCTGGCCCATTATTTATGGGTAATGAGAAAATAATTAAAATCTTTTTTTTTTTTTTTTTATTTAGTCCCACCTTGAATTTGAATTTCAAGGCTTTTTTATTTGTTAAAAAACATAGCACAGAATCTTTTCACAAATGTTTTTGTTCTTAAGCATTTGTATCACCAGTTTGCACAGATCCATATTTTACCTGGTCTAAAGTAAGATGTGGGTATTTGAATACTGAGCATGGCCTGGCTTACTAAGAACAGCCGGTCTGATTTCATCCAGTGCTTCCAGACCCAACATGCTTCTCCAGCAGGCCACCTCCCCTCTCAGCCACATCAACCCTCTCAACTACCCCCTCCCCCTTCCCCCAAACAAGCACCACTAAAGCATCGCCAGGCGGTGTCACAGTAATGGGGCTGCCATTCTGACAGACAAGCCTGACAGCTGTTCTGTCCTTTTGCAACCCATTCAAGAATACAGAAGAAATAAGTCACACATCTGCCCCCAGGGCCCTATTTTACAATAGAACTTAACACGTTCATAACGTTCATCTACATGACTTGTAAGGTCTGAGAAGGGTTAGCAACTCTGAGCCCACCTCCTACATTTTTGACACGGAAGACCTGTTTTTTCAGCAGGGAAAAAGAATGCCATAGTCTATGTTCTTGGGTGGAATATGTGAATTCAACCTTTTTCTGGCTTCCTTTTTGGAGAAGGGAAATGACAGACTGCTTAATACAGAAGCAACTCTGCGGTCCCCCTTTGAGTAAAATATGCCTGGCCCGAGTAATAATACTCTGACAAACTAAAAGGGAGAGGTTAAGTTAAAGCTTTGCCGTCTCTTTATCAGCGCCTCAGTCACACGGTCCCACCTTGGTTCATCTTTCTTTTTTTCCCCCTGTGGCTCTTTTAAGGTCATGTATACACTGCAAAACAAAAGATCTTGAAGGTCCCAGCTGCCCTTTTTTCCATAGCGAAGGAAATAAAATGTTCGAAGAGCATTTCATCCAACACCGAACAAGCCCGGCAAAAGAAAAAGGCTCCTCCAAATCCGGTCCCCCAGGATAAAGCACATTGTTGGAGTGCAGCTAGCTGCTAAAGCTGGGCTCCATTGGGTATTTTGTATAAAGGACTGTTCAAAGCTTTTCCCTGTCCTCCGAGGAGCCCCATGTTCGGTACTCAGACTTCCTAGCTGCTCTCAGGTTGTCCCCCTCCATCCCTCAAACCAAAGAGAATGGATGTTCTCTTAGGCATGCAATTATGTACTTGCTTTTTTTTTTCCCTTCCTTCCTTCCTTTCTTCTTTCCTTCCACCCATGACACTATTGTGCAGTGAGATTCTCCCACTGTCCAGTACTCTATGGCAGGTAGAAATTGAAGTGTGTGTCTCCCCCCCCCACTGCAAATCTCCTGTCACTTGGGTCTTCTGCACCGATTCTGACAGCCTGATTATTTACGAGTTTTTTCCTCTCCCAACAGATACAGTGTTGTTGTGGAAGGTGAGCGGGGGAATCGGCCTCACATATACTGCCTGGAACAGCTGCTTCAGGAGGCGGTGGGTCCCCATCCACTAATGACACGTGGGCATGTTCATCTACAGGACCTGGCCGTATAATGGCCAGAGGGCAAGCTCTTTCTGAGCAGAAACATCTTGGCTGCTGGGCTTGGAGGCATAATGCGGCTTTTGCTATTAACATGGAGCACTGGCCTGAGGAAATGTTTTACTCTGGTACATTTTGTTGATTTAGGCACAGCTACTTAACTCCCAGCACCTCTTTCTGCTAATGTGCAGTAGGAAGCCCCACTCTGCCAAAAGCAACTTTCTGTGTTCTAGACTCAAATTCACTCAGACATAAACAGAGACCTTGAAAGATTAATTCAGTTTTTTGTTTGTTTGATTTTTTTGCATGTAATAAATATGGATCTGTATACCTTTTTATATACATTAAATAATCTTTAATCGTTTAATCAATCAAATTTTATTTCTGTCTTGATCACAGATTATTGATGTAAAGCCCCCGTCTGTGAGATACCTTCCCCAAGGGACCCGGATCGCTGCCTATTGGAGCCAGCAGTACCGCTGCCTGTACCCTGGTACTGTTGTCAGGGGTAAGGTCTTTTGTAATGTTTTGTAATATGCTTCTATATGATAGTAATTTGGGAAATTGAATTTTTGAGGAATAATGTGGTTAAGCTTGATCCAGGTCTTGATCCATTTAGCTTGATCCATTTGTAATTTGGTAATTTGCTCCCTCAAGATTATTTCATCAGTTGGTTTGGGGTTGTGATGAAAAAATATTTGAATTACAAGCAGTTAGAATAAGGAACCATTATGTTGAGCCATTGTTCTCTTGTCCAATGCGTAGATGTTTAAAATTGAGGAGGAAAATGGCTGAGCAGAGTGTATGTGTGCATAAATCCTTCCTTTTGCCTTCAGGGAACTCAGACATGGATGAAATGGATGACTTGATAACGGTGGAGTTTGATGATGGAGACACAGGCCGAATTCCCCTGTCTCACATTCGACTGCTACCTCCTGACTACAAGATCCAGTGTGAGCATCCAAGCCTTTTGGCAAAAGCAAATATTACAGACCAAAAATAAAAATTGAACCTGAAAGCTGGCTGCTCAAATTTAATGAGAGTAAACACAGCTAGAGTTTTAAAAGCTAAGTAAACTGGGCTTGTGTGTTGTATGTGTATAGACTTTTTTAAAATTAAATTCAGCTGCTGATTTGTTTTTGCTCTTGAGGCCTGACGACAGATCATGCATAAGAAATCTGTTTTTCTTAAGCCGCGAGGGGAGTACATTGGAATGCAGCCGGAAAGCTTTTGCCATGTTCATTTAAACATGAATCCTTTTTTTTTTTCCTGGTGATTCTTGATATACTTGCTCTTGCAAGGGTAGTGGTTGTTGCATAAAAGTGTACTCTTTCTCTCCCATTTTTTGTGGTGCTGCTTAGGTGCGGAGCCTTCTCCTGCCCTTCTAGTTGCCAGCACTAAAAGACGGGGCAGAAAATCCAGCAAAGATGTTCCAGATAACAAAGAGACCGGTCCAAAGGCCACAGAGGAACCGGTTCCGAAGAGCAGGGGTCGAGGACGAAAACCCAAACCTAAGCCACTAGGTAGTTTTGTGTAAATCTTTACAAAAGGAATAGTTTCTAGTATGCTTTTTTGAGGTCTCAGTGGAGTGTAAATGGGTGCATAAGTGGAGTAGTTTCTGAGTCTTCCATGTAGGTCACTATTCTGCACATGCATATTAAAATCCCTCCTGTCTGTGCTCATTTCCAGAGCCTGAAATGTCTCCAAAGGAGCATGAAAAGACAGACACATCAGCTCCTGCTCCAGCTAAGGAAAGATCGCAGTCGGCCCAGAGAAATGGCCCAAAGCCAGGCAGGAAAAGCCAGCAGGCCAGCCCAGTCACCACCACCAATGCCGCTGCTAATGAAAGCCTAAAGAAAACCACAGGAGTCAAGGCCCCAGCTAAAGTGCGCTCACAACCGCAGAACGTCTACACAATGCCTATCTATGGAAAAGTCCTGTCAGTAGACCTCTACAATGACCCGTCCACTTCCCTTGCTGCATTCATGTCCAGCAGTGATGCAGCAGGCAGCAACAGTAGCAAAGTCAAGAGGCCAAGCAAGAGTGAGGAGATGCAGGAACCTGGCTTTGGCCTGAAAAGGAAGCAGCCCCAGAACGAGATCCTAATCAAGCTTGACCACGAAGGGGTGATGTCTCCAAAAACCAAGAAGACTAAGGCCCTGATGATGATGGAGGGTCCCTCAAAAAGAGAAGGGAACAAGGCCGTGCTGGGTGTGGGCTACACAACGGTCAACACGACCAGCTCAATCAGTTCCACCACTACTTCCACGACCTCTGTCACCAGTGAGAAAACCAATGTGAAAGCCAAAGCTAAGCTCACTGAAGAAACAGAACCTTTGAAGGTGGACAGCATGTCCACCTACAGTGTACGAAAACTTGGCACCAGTGCTGATGGAGTGGTCAAAGTGAAGAGTTCTGAGGAGAAGATGCCAGTGGAGGAAGAGACTGCTAGCAGCAGCAGCAGCAGTAGTAGCAGCAGCAGCAGCAGCTCAGAATCTGAGGGGGAAGAGGAACGCATTGTGTCAAAGGAGAAGAAAAAGTCCAAGCAGGGTAGCAGCTCTTATAGCTCTCGTGCCTCCAGCCCCGTCTCCTCTTCCAACTCCTCAAGCTCTTCTACCAGCAGCTCTTCTTCGACTGGCTCAAACTCCTCCTCCTCCTCCTCCTCTTCATCCTCCACCACTACCGATGAGTCTTCATGCAGTTCTGATGAAGAGGCTCCCATCCTGCAGCAAGCTTCCTCGTCCTCGATGGAGGAACCTTCTCCATCAGAGGGTGATAAGTCTGAGCTTTTGTCTCAGGAGCATCACAAGTCCCAGAGTACCAAAGCCCAGAAGCAATCCCAGCAGCCTCAACAGAAACAGAAGCCTCAGAAAACAACAAGACAAGGCAGCGGCCGACCCAAGAGAAGGGAGGGAATTCATTTGCCCACCACCAAGGAACTGGCCAAACGTCAGAGACTTCCTTCCGTGGAGAACAGGCCGAAGATATCAGCCTTCCTGCCCGCCAGGCAGCTGTGGAAATGGTTTGGAAAGCCCACTCAGGTACATCAGCAGTTTTCTGTATTTATTCACACTGGATCGTCATGGTTGGATGGGTTGCAAACCATTGAAACCATTTAATGTTTTATTTTTCTTTATTTATAGAGACGGGGAATGAAAGGAAAAGCCAAAAAATTGTTTTACAAGGCAATAGTGCGTGGCAAGGAAATGATCCACATCGGAGACTGCGCCGTGTTCCTCTCTGCCGGGCGTCCCAATTTGCCTTTTATTGGGCACATCCAGAGCATGTGGGAGTCCTGGGGAAACAACATGGTTGTCCGTGTCAAATGGTTCTATCATCCTGAAGAAACCAACCCTGGAAAGAAACTTCATGACAAAAAGGTTTGCTGCTGCTTTTTAAGTACTGCTTATTATGTATCTGTTTTGTTTTTAGTATCAAAATTTAAGGGCATTTTTGTGTCACCGTATCCCTCAGCCTGTTAACAGAATCTGTACTGCCTGCTCAGCTGCTCATAACTTCTCTTGACAGAACTGGGATCAGATGTCTGGAAGGAGTCTTCCTGCAGCGCTGCAAGCCTCTAGTCAGAGGAAAGATTTCATGGAGGTGAGACTTTGCACCAGCAGAGCCTGTCTGACACTTATGTACATATAGATAGTCCCAATTGCACCAGCCTTCCATGCACATACAGTACAGGCCAGACGTTTGGACACACCTTCTCATTCAATGTGTTTTCTTTATTTTCATGCCCATTTACATTGGTAGATTCTCACTGAAGGCATCAAAACTTTGAATGCACACATGTGGAGTTTTGATGCCTTCAGTGAGAATCTACCTGCCTGTAGTGTACATTAATGTTTGTGCGATTAAATATTAAATGCTTGCTTGGTTGTTTTGTTTGTCTGTTTATTTACTTATTTTGTAGCGGGCACTTTATCAGTCCTCTCACATTGATGAGAATGACGTGCAGACCATCTCACACAAGTGCCTGGTGGTCAGCCTGGAGCAGTATGAGCAAATGATAAAAACCAAGAAGTACCATGATAGCGAGGACCTCTACTACCTGGCAGGTACCTATGAACCCACGACTGGTATGATCTTCAACACAGATGGGGTTCCGGTCATCTGCTGAGCAAAGTCCTCTGCCAACTCATGCCCAGCACAATCATGCGTCCAGTGTTTTTGTCTTCAGAGTCCTTGTATATGGGCACAGAAGCATAATGGACGTGACATTTGAATCCCTCCTTACTGATTATAAGCTTGGAATGAAAGCAGTAAAGCATCTGAAGGTCTAGATTGTCCTCCGAGACTGACTGCAAAAATTTCTTCTTTTTTGTTGGATGTGGTTTTGAAGAATGCTCCAGCCAGGCTTTCATCCAGTTGGATGCCTTTCATGCTTAATTTCAAAGTCTTCAAATACTGTTGTTTTTTTTGTTTTTTTTGTTGATGGCAGCTCACAATCTGTCACAATCAGTATTGTAAAATTGGCCCTAGGAGGTTCTCAGATGGCTAATTGGGAGGATATTTTTAACCCGTTAATGGAGAACAATCAGTTTCGAGTTCTGACAGGTGTCGTGAGGACACATCATGCCTTCCGTCTCATGGAAGTTCCAGCCTGCATACCATGTTGACATAACCAGAGAGAGTGTGTCAGAAATGTCTTTAAGGTCAACTGAATCTGCACAGCTGAGCCCATCTTGTCTTCAACCATCACCAGCACCACTCGAATGGAGGTGACACTGCTCCAGTGGGACAAAGTCCTCCCCACATCCATGGGGGATTTTGTAGACCATGCATCTAGGGCCCAGGGACCAGCCCATGGAGCACATGATCCAGAATGACAACTCATGTCACTCTTGGTACTTACCAGCCACCACATTCTCCAGGGACAACCTGGTGGAAACTGGTGGAACTTTAAGAGGAGGAATGTATAATAAGTTTGGACAGCAACTCTGACCCAGACTCTTGCTGCCACCACAAAGACAGTGTTTAAAAAGCTATGGACCATTCTAAGAATACGAAACTGTAGTTAAAAGCAGGGGATTAAGAAGAAGCACTTAAAAGAGTATATGGAACGAGGACCCCACCTCTGCTCCTACATTACCCAGGAAGAGGTTGCGGGTTTTAGAACACGCCTGTGCTCGGGCTGCCTCTCTCCACTGTTCTGTTTATTCACTGGAAAGTGTGAGTCCATTTTCCAGCGCGCAGCCCCCGAGATCTATCAGAACATTTACTCAAGCCTCTCCTTGAGCTAGGGAGGCAGAAAGGTCTCCTTGTATGATTCATGACTTGTTCTAGAGCTGAAGGGATCCTCATATAATTATGTCTGTAAATACGCGCCGCTATATATCTATATATAAAGACAAACATGCATTTTATTTTCATGTACCATAGATTTACGTGCAGGAAGGGGATGGGGTAATTTTTTTTAAAAGGTTAAAAATTTAAAAAGCTTTAATAAACTGTGAAAAAATCTAAATGAAAAACAAAAATCAGGAACTGAAGTTGTTGCTATATCGAAGCTGTCCACTACAGTACATTGGTGTAATGTACTATTACGTTTATATAATATTACATGTGTTACATTACAGGATGATTGCTTTGTGGAGTGTGTGATCAGTATTTGGCATGTATCGTATTTTTCTATGAAATATTGCAGTGGTACAACAGTAAGCACTTAAACTCTGCCCTTGGCCTTGTGTAGGACAGGTTTCCTTTCGACAATCCCCTAGTGTGTGGAGTTAGGCACCTTTTGGGTGGACAAAATATTATTTTATTATTATTTTTTTTTTTAATTGTAGTCTCAGGCTAACGCTAGATTTACATTGCAAGAAGCACCCGAGCTGGCTCTCCTGCCATGCTATAACCCTGCCCCACCCTAGATCTGTCCCGTTTTGTTCTTTTGGTTGCTCTTAATATGTTTTGTGTTGTTCCTGATATCTTTTACCCCACATCTCTTCTGACAACTCTTCCACCACACCAGTTAAAAAGCAATTACATTGTATGCATGAAAGCACTTTGCTAGAACAGACAAAAAAAGCTTTTGTGGAATGGAGAAGAATGGAAGGGTCGGGTGGTGAACTGGAGATAGTAATGCTAGAAGCTTCCGTCTTTCTACCTGTGCACACCCTAGGGCACTTAACGTTTATTTTTTATTTTTTCGCCCTGGTTCCCCACAGCACTCCTGCCAATGTTAGTGTATACCCTGACTAGCCTTAACCTTGGTCCTTGAGGGAGTCTGCTCAGTTTTTTTTAAATTATTTTTATATTAAAATAAATTTTGTTGAATGTTTCTCATTGCAAATAGTGCCCGTTGGTTTTAATATTGTATTCCAAAGAAACGGCAACCATCACCAGAAGTTCTTGGATGCTGTCAGGACCAGGCAATTTATTAGCTGCTGTTTAAATCAAGACCAATCAAATGTATTTGATTTCTGTTTCATTGTAGGACATTGTAGACGTTTTGTCTCCATTTTTTATTTCCCTTGATTTGTGCCTGTTGTTCTAAGACTAGAGTTGAATGTTATTTTGTTGGTTGAACTATATTTTCTGGCCCAATCATATTAGGAATTTTCATTATTTTAGTGTAGGTTGGTAACTGTCTTAGAAAATACAAAAATCTGTAATAATTGCCACACACACACACACACACACACACATATATATATATATATATATATAGGAAAATGTTAATGTCTTTAATTTTGTCTCTGTTCACATGTCTACATGCATCCAATGGGTTGACGTAATGAAATTTAGCCAAGTTTATCCATTGCCACATTTTTTTTTTATTATTATTGCTTCATCTGAGAATGTTGGGATACATCCCTGTCTTTAAATTTGTTGCAATGACTATGTTCTGTCATAAAAAATTTAAGCAAAAAGGGAATTCACGCTAGACATCTGGTCACGTGATTTAAGCCTTTTAGCTCTGTATTTTATATTTGTAGAAATATATAGACACTATTCTGTACATAGAATATATGGGTAGATGTTAGTGTCTTTTTTTTTTTTCCATGTTTCATATAAAGTTGGCCAATCTCTCAAAGAGATGATATCTTGTTGATATTCAATAGGTAAATATCTTAACATGTTTAATTATGGTTTTCTGAGTTTAAATATACATGTTTTCTCTGTATATCAGGCTTGGTTACAATTTCAGAACTCTACTAATCAACCCAAAGTTGACAGTGATGGTGCCAAATGACTCATAAAATTTAAGAAATGAGATGATAAACAGCAATTTTACTGTCCAGTGCCCTCTTTGAGTATTGTGCACACCGGGTTGCTTTGTAATGTATTGGCCCAGCGAAATGTACAATCAAAGTGCCCCACAATGAAAAAAATTACTATTAGCTTGAGTCAAGCTTTATAGCACTTTTTGACATTTTATCTGCACCTATTTAACTAAAGCAATGATACCCTCTAGAAACTGAAATTGAGCAGAACAATCAAAGAAATATATTTTTACTGGTATGACCAACACATATTCCATAGAGATTTAACTCATCCTGGCCCATGGCAGATTTTGCTGTGCCGACCCACCTTCCCCTAAACTGCAGGAGAAAGACACTGGCCTCCTCTGGACATAAGTCATTAGGTGGAGTAGCTATTACCTCTTTCTGCTCTATGGTTCTTGCATCCCTGCTTTCGCCCTTTTTATCAGCAGGTACACAGTACACTATTGCCATGTCTGTAATATGCATTACTAAATACATGTGGGCACAGAATGTACATTTTTAGTGGAAAAGCCTTTAGTTCTTGTCTGCATGGTTTTCTTTCTTTCTTTTTTGTTAATGTTGGGCTCAAATGCTTGTTTTGGTGTACAAATCCTGTTATCTTTTTATTTCTTTACCTGCCATATTTCCCCCCTCTCAGAACAGTTGTCCTCTGTGCTTTATGTGCAATACTGCTGAATTGGTTTCTGTGAGGTAGCTGCTAGTGATGGACGGAAAGTGCTAATGTGTGGGAGGTGAGTGCACCAGAGAGAGTGAGAGAGGGTGTAGTCTGGAGGCTGGTCCTTCACTGGTCTTCGTCTGCTGTTCCTGCAGCATTGGTTAGGTCCTGTTATGAAAGGAGGGAAAAACTTTTTTTAAAAGAATCATTTAAAAGCATTTTGTAAATTGTCCTTTAAGAGGGGGGTGATTATCTATTAATATACTTTGTACACACATTTAATCTTGTAAAAAAAATTAAAGAATACACTTTTTTTAACTGACGCAAAGATTTAAAAGTCTGTTTACCTATATTTAGAATGTACAGAATTTGATTTTTGAAGCATCCAGCTTTTATCAGTGTTTTTCTTTTCTTTTTCTGTTTCCTGTAAGAGCTCCATATTTTCTAGTTCTATAAATAAACTGATAAAAACTGTATTTCTGTATTTTTGGTTAACTTTTTGTGCACTATCATAGAATAAACTTTTTAGATGTTTATATATTCTCATTTGAGTGAAAACTGACTTTATTGATGTGATATTGCTTATTATATATTCTGTGTTCAGTACTAACCTTCTATGCATGCCAAAAAAATAATTTTATTAATGTAGCCATAATGCAGCCATTTTGATAACAGCTTGGATGTCTACTTACAGGTTTCTTTGTGATGTCAGTGTTGTGCTTGGCCCCAGTAGGTTATGACCCGGTATATGCCTGACTGGTGTACCTCCAGGGACTAGTGTTATTACATGCAATTAGTTTTTTTTTTTTTTTTTTTTACCGCGCCTGTCATTGGCTGTGTAACCGGCTCCGCGCAGCAGATTTAAGTGAGCGCAGAAGGACACCTGCAGTGCTGCGTAATGGGAGGTGATGGTGTCCTGTGTGTCAGCGCAGTTCTGAGATGCACTCCAGAATGTGGCTTTCTGTAGAGGAGCCGGTTATGCCAGTTAACCGAAACCGACAACCGTGCTGATAATATTCCACATGGTGGACTAGCTGCATTTTCCTTCCATCGTTGCCATGTAGTGCATGGCAGTATGCCTTCATCAGATGATGCATACTCATTAAGGTCCACAATTTATTCCCATTTTGGATTCCATGGATAATCACCAGTTAAATTATACAACCTGTATGAAATGTTTATATATAAAAACATACATATATCAATGGTTGACAAATCATTGTCTTCCTCCGCTTTGGTTACAAAATAGGTAGAGGACAAAATGTTTTCTGTTCTGTACAGACCCTTGGAATGGGTTCTGTTTGGGCAGCTTTTTTTATATTATACTTAGCCCTTTCAGATGGAGGAAGATGCATTGATTAATTGCTGATGGATTTCTACCTTTTGGGTTGCCAAGCGACAAGGGTAGAAGCCAGAGAGGATGTCCTTGCTCAAATGAAGCACGAGCCAAGATATATTTGTGGAGTACGTCAGCGTTCTGTTTAGCAAATGCATTCTTCCAGTTTGTATTTATAATGAGTATTATTTTAATTTGTTATAGCCAGTGTTTTTCAGACTGCATTTCAGTTGCATAACAGGTTTTTTTTCGTCTTTTTTTTGTTTGTATGATATACTGGGAAAATCCATAAATGACGTGACCCTTCTCACGTGAAAAGGGCTTGAGAGGAAAGGAGTGAAGCAAATTTAGCTCTGCTATTAAAATGGCCTCATGAATCAGGTTTGCAGTACTGACCATCTGTAAATTATCACTTGGAACGGGAAGGGGATGGTTAATCGCCCCTCCCGCAAAACAGCGGAAAACCGGCTTGTTTTGTTCGCAGCCGAGAGCAACCAAAATGGCCATTTTGCCCAGTGATCGAATGAATTTGACTCCACTGTTCGGAACAATTTTAACATCCCTTAAATTCTTCACCATGCCTGCGTAAATGTCTTAAAATATTAAGAGCTTGGCGCTGGTTAAACATGAAAGAGCAGCTCTGTCGTCTCTTGCCACGTGACTGCGTTTGTTCAAGGCCTCTTCAACAACTTAATTTTTCCCCCCTCTGCAAGCCGAGCCTACTTTTAAAATTCATACAAACCGCTGAGATGTGATTTTGATATTGGAGTCTCTTTGATTTCTCTTTTAATGGAATAAAATTAGCATAATGTAATCTAATGGAAGCCCCTCTCTTAATTTTATTACTGACTAAATGTATCCTGCAATGTATTCAGCTCCACTTCATCAATTCTCATAAATTCCCGTTAATGCAAATGAGCAGGAAAGAACATTTGAGATTAACAAGCCGTAAGATAACAATGCATTCAACGCGCGTTCGCATCACACAGCTGGGCCCTGGGGATTTATGATATCTGTGTTTTGGGGGGTGAAAATATTATTTCATCAGCGCTTTGGGCCTATTGAACACTCCACTGTCAAAGACTGCAGCCTCGGCTGAATGGTTCCTCTTTTTTCGGAATAATAACACAACTAAGACGTTTCTTTTTCTCTCAGAAAAGTTTGCACGGTGTAACCAAAGAGGTGCTGCTGTTCTTTTCAGCTCTCAGCTTTATTTGACTAGTGCTTCTTTGATGTCGTTTTTTCAAATGGAGAGGGATACACGTGCGGTGCTGTGCAGCTTTCATGTCGTGTCAATCACTAATACCAAGAAGCATTGCATGAAAAGCTTGTTGTTTAGAAACTTGACTCCCCCATGAGCCAACAATAACCCCGCAATGATGTGCAATCCACCTCAGAGAAGCACCTGCTTCAGATTGGCCGTGACATTTCCGCAAAACATTTTATTTTGCATCGTGCAAAAAGCTCGCGTAATCTTCAGGGAGGAGTAAGGTAACGTTTCTCAATTTTTCATGCCAGTGTTTTGGTGCAAAGAAAAAAAAAATAGTGTTCAGGGAGGAGACTAAATGTATTCCTGTGCTCCATGTAATTTGAAAATTATTCAAGAATGTCATCTCTAAATTGTCACGGAATTACATGTAAAAAAAAATGAGCTGTGCAACGGAAGCTTCTGGAGCTTGATGTGCCCCTGGTAATCAAAGCCACCCACTGAGTGCGAAAATGACACAAGCCAAAGGGACATGTTTGTTCAGGGAAAGCACATATTTATCCATCGCACAACTGTGCACATTAGATAGGAGAGCGGTCTGGGCTGGGGTGATATTTTGGAGGCGGCGGTTCACGGTCTAATACAGTGAATTTAATTCAAGGCAATTAAAGAGCAACTGTATATTTATCATTATTGTTTCAGCAGTTGGCTTGACAGTGTTGCCAGGCCTTTTTATGCAGAAAAAAAACAGCAAAAAGCTTTATATATAATGCTATCTAAATGCATTTAATTAGATATGCAATTGATTTTTTCCATCTGTCCATCTACAGTGTGTCAGTTCATGTTTTGGAACCAACGTTTAACCAGAAGCCGTCTTCAGTCAGTGTATTTCAGCTACCGTCTTCTTTAGAAATGGTCCACTTTG
This sequence comes from Denticeps clupeoides, assembly GCF_900700375.1. Taxonomy (NCBI): domain Eukaryota; kingdom Metazoa; phylum Chordata; class Actinopteri; order Clupeiformes; family Denticipitidae; genus Denticeps; species Denticeps clupeoides. The sequence continues at coordinate 14,573,835 of NC_041713.1, forward strand.
CAGCTGTTATGTTAATGGAATAAAAAAAGAGCAACGTTCATGACCATGTCTTTGGGGAAAAGAGAAGGGGGGGGGGCAGTCACTTAATCAGAATGCACTTTTAAATAACTGAAGCTCAGTACAATTAACTCCAGCACTGCGACCAGGTTCCGCTGCCGTCCGACCCTCGCTGATCTCTCGCCTACCAGATTTACCGTTCAGGCTCTAATGGATGATTTATTTCAAATGCTTTTATCACCAGCATCCAAAGGTCCATTTTGTTGCCCTGTTTACTGCAACTGTCCCATTATGAAATGGCATCTGCTTAAATAGCTGCAGTTTTATGGACAGAGGGCATTGCCATAATAAAGAGTTTTCTTTAATTGAGCTTGTCTGAACGAATGCTCTTCTCATGTAAAGGAGAAAAGCTTATTGATGTGTGGTGTGACTTCCAGCGAAAATGAATTATCAAATTGAAATTAGTGAAGACCCCCCAAAAAAAATTTTATTTTACAGTCTGTACACTGCCATGACGCTGGTAAGCTATTTAAGGGACATGAAGAGGGAAATAAAGAGGGTCCTCCTATTTACTCCAACCTTCTTTTTGCTGTATTACTTTCTCTGCGTCTGGGATGAGAGCTCAGACCTGGACCTAGTGGGGTTTTGTCACAGCCCATGGCTTCTGTGCCATTGGCTGTCAGACTCCTTCAGCTCTCAGGATTTATGGCTGCAGCTTAAATGCACACAACAGTTGACACCAATCTCTCTGGACGCACTCCCTCTCGACAGTTCTCACAATTGCCTTTAGGGAGGTCCCAATTTACATTGTAACCTCTGGGGATTTGCAATCACCACCCTGTCATTAAAGCTATCTGAAGGTGTGAACCCCCCTCTGAGAAGGGAAAGAGACAAAGAGAACAGGGGCGTGGGGGGGATGTGGTTGACACAATGGCTCGGTCCTGTTCACCACTGACCCACTTGCCTTGGTTCAATAGCCTGAGTCCTGGACACAGCAGTGGTTGTCAGTCTATGTTATTGAAATTTTGTGATTTTGTCATTTCCACTGAATCCTAAGATTAAGATATTTTTTATTTCTGTCTCATTCTACATCATTGTTACAGTGTTGAGTGTTTGTTTTTTCATTATGCGATTGTTTGTCACTGATGTCTGCTACTTTGAAGACAGACTCGTATAGCTTTGAAATATTCATTTTATTAGTAACTGATACTACGGAGATACTGTCTTAGGTGACGTAGAAGGCGTCCCATCCCCTGAGATTTAAATTTGATCGCAGGCCAAATGACTTTGGTGTTCCTCCTGCTTTTCCATTAAGTGATGATTGCATCCAGCTCAGCTGTCCTCCCCCATGTCTGCAGCGTTAACCGAGCGCTGTTGATTAATGTAGCACGCTGCACGCCGGGCTGATTTCGTGCCATTCGGTGTGTTGGGCTCGATATTGATTGCAATAACAACAGCGGCGGCGGCAGCCACACAAAATGCACAGGCGAGTTTGTTGACTTATGGAGGGGGAAATATGAAGAGAAAAGCCAAGGTGTACAGCTCAGCACTTTTCATCCAGGGGGCCCTGCGCGAGGGCGAGCCGACCATCCGCAAATCAAAGAAGGGTGAAAGGCGCTGTTTGAAGGTGGGTGGGTGGCTGAAGGCGATTGCAGTGGTTTTGATCAAGAACCATTATGTTCTCCAAAATGGGCACCTTAAACCCTGCAGAGCACTTTGGTCGGAGATTGCCAAAGTACGCCGTCTGAAAGGGGTTTGGTGGAGGATAAAATGGACCCATTGCAGCCGAGGAGGATGGCTTTCCCTCCCCGCCCTTATGTCAGGCTGTCGCGATCAAATTACCACCGATCTGTGTGGAATTAGCAGGCAGGTCGTGTTTCTACTGGTGGCTGCCGAGAGGTGACAGACAGAGGTGTTAATAAAGGCCCCGCACCTTCATTCTCCCTCAGATGGGTGGCTTCAGCTGGTGATGGCCCACCTCCACATGGACTACAGCCAGCCTGCAGCGCTCTCCAGGGGTGCAGGGGGTTTTTGAGTGGAAGTGGATCATTTAAGTGCAATTCAGATTCCCGATCTCAGCTGCTTTGACAATCGGAAGAAAATCACTATGTCTAAGGGTAGCAATATCGGGGAGGGAAGCAAACACTGGACTTGCCTAGAATTTTTAAGTTTTCCTCCAAAAACATAATCTGACACCAGTATTAGAGGAAAAATATCATTATTGGATTAAAATAAGCAGATCATAATGAGCTGACCTTATTGTTAATTGAATTGTAGCCCTTGGCATTTGTGCATTATGAAGTAAATCTAATATAAAGTGTATTATTTCTGCTGTTTCTTTCTTTCTTTTTTTTTTTTATTTTTTTTTTTTTTACCCTCACACTCCTATTACACTTATGGTCAGCAGCAATCCATTTGCCTCAAACCACACTCAACATATTCAGAGGTGGTTCCAAGTATGGTTTGGCTTAGACCGGAACCTGAAATGGGCGGGGCAAGGGCAGTGCGGTTTCTGAAGATGCTGTCCGCAGTAAATGAAGGACTGGTGCAGACCAATGGGAGCACTTCATTGGCTTAGCAACAGAAAATTAAAAAGTTTAATATATTCTCCTTATTTAATACATGTTAATGTTGCTCTGACATACATATTTTAAGCCAGTTTTTGTGCATCGTTCAGAGCCTGTTCGGCAAGACTGAATTTCCTTATTTCTTTGATCTTCATTGTTAATCTAGAGTAATTTATCTTAGATTTGCATTAATCCTGTGAAGTGTGATTTGCAGTTTAACTATTTCTAGATGAATATATAAACCAAACAACATTAGCATCCTTCTGCTTCCAGCATCTCCATTGTCATCAACAAACTCTCCCTGGGATGTGTGAACATGCTAATTAAAACTCTCATCTTCTTCAGACGAGGCAGAAAGTGCTGTCAGTTTGGAAACTTTTAGGTTATTCTTTAGTGGGAAAGTCTCAAAGTGGTCATGAATTTTAATTTAAAGAAGCCTCTAATACATCTGCGCCCAGCGGAGAACTCGGAGGTGTAAAGAAGTGCTGAGAGAACGTTTCAGCCCGTCATTAATGCAGCCATTGCAGCTTGACTGAGAGCCTGAATAAAGATGCAAATGAAAGGTGCAAACTTGCTGTTCTCAGAATCACACGAGCACAACAGCTTAGTGCCCATCTTGCATGCTCGGCATGGCCTCTCTGTACAACATACAGCGTCGTATTTCCAATCAAAGGAGAGCCATGGGGCTGCTGAAAGGAGAGGGGCTGCTGGAGGGGGGGGGTTCTCTCTTCAGCCTTCAGCCCCAGAGGACCAGGTGGGCTCAGCCTAAAGCAGCTGACAGACAGGCCTCTGACTGCCCCACCGGACCGCCTGAGCTCCAGGCTCGACGAACCCCCACCCTACACCCCCCAGGTCCTGCTCCTCCCTCCCCTGCACCTGGGAAGCAGCGGTGGAGCTGAAGAGGGAGCTGTCAGCAGACGCCTGCAGGTTCCTTTATCTGACAGAATGAAAAAGGCCCAGTTGACTGTAAACACACCTGAGGGGGCGAGCCTTTCTAAAGCCTCTGTCTGTGTGTGTGTGTGTGTGTGTGTGTGTGTGTGTTCGATTGTTGAAAGCAAAAAGCAAAGCTATGACTGATGCCTGCGTGTGCAACACGGAGCTCCACTTACCTCCTTGATTTCAGGCAGCAGCCTTGACCGCGCCTAACCTCCAGCTGCCCTGCAGGTCACCAACACTCCAAACTCGCTACGTCTTCTATTCATTTTCACAAAAACAGATTACCCTCTACCCTGCGTGTGGGGGTTACGCATTTTTACACCTTACCGAAACCCCATAATTCACTGGAGTGACAGTAACGCGCTGCAGTCTGGCTCAGATCAATACGTGTGATGCTGTGAACAGAGTGGGCGAGCAACAGAGACTTACGGTCGTCCCTCAGGACTCATTAGCTGTTGTCCTCCGTCCTCATGTCCATTTTTATCTTAAAAATGTTATCGTTTTTTTCCTACAAAGATCGACTGACTGGAAACAAAAGCTTTTTTTGGGGGAGCAGTAGGCCGGAGAGTTTGCGTTCAGCCTGCAGGCTGTATGTGTAACAATACTGTCACTCCACCTGCATGTTCACAGTAACCAAGAATGAGAGACGCACTCATGGGGTGATTCAGATATTTTACGAACGACTGGACTGAAAGGTGACACCTGAATTGCTTGTGCAAGTAATGCTTGTCACTTTTTGGCTCAAGTGTAATGTCTACTAAGGGTTTAGCAGTAATTCATGTTCTGGTGGCAAAAATGGATTCATATTGGGTGCTGTAAACATTTTGTTTAGGCAATCATTGTTCTAGTTACCCTCGTCGTCCTCACTACTTTATGTTGCCACTAAAACATTTTTGCTGATTGTAAAAAGACAATTGGAGAGAAGCATCTGTCAATGTTGCATCCAACCAATGCGTTAGGATTTTTATGAATATGCATTTTAATATAGGGCAGTGGTGGCCTATAGAGGGTAAAGAATCAGAGTTGCAACCAGAAGATTGCAGGTTCAAAACCACCAAGGTCCCACTGAGCAAAGCACCGTCCCCACCCACTGCTCCCCGGGTGCCTGTCATGGCTGCCCACTGCTCACCAAGGATGATGGTTAAAAGCAGAGGACACATTTTGCTGTGTCACCGTCTGCTGTGCTGCAGTGTTTCACAACTACAATCACTCTAATTCAATTTTGAGTCTGGAATTCAAATCTGTCAACGCTGAGCCTGGAGACAACAGGGCCACCTGAACACACAGTGTTCAGTGGTGTTTATGGTTGTACGTGTTTCTTACCGGACAATAGACGATATTCAAGATAAACATTTAACACGAACTCACTCACTATCCATAACCCTGTATCTGCACAAACACCGCTCACTCACACCCACAGACGACCCACCTACTGCCTACGCTTTTGGGCGCGAGAAGGTTTATTGAACATTCTGTATATAAAGATGAACAATAAAAAATACGCAGGGATCCAATTGCGTCAAAATAGTTGTCCTGCCTCAATAAACATAGATTTAAATAAAAATAGAAACAACTCTGATCTGGTAACATACATGCATACATGTATACATATATTCAATCAATAATATGCTCAAGGTCATGCTATACTGGGATATTGACATTTTTGCGCTGTGGCCTGTGCCGGTATCGCACAGAATTTTTATGGTGATTACATCACAATCAGGGTACACTTTAATTTGTCAGATGGACTTAAAAAAAATAGTTTGATCTCTGATCCAGCTCTTCCTAGGAAATGTCACTGAGGCAGCTGCTGGGCATGCGACGTTGCAACTGTAAACACCGTAATAAAGTGGGAAGATGTTGGATGCCAGGTAAGAACCAGGGAGCCGCTTCGCAGCGTGGGCCTGGCTGCTCGGCCTGGAGAAATGCAGAGTGAAGAGCTGGTTATATGTGACTTCTGCCCCATCATTCCCTCTGCAAATGTCAAGACGAACGGAGCGCGGCAAACAAAGTGACTGCACACACAGCCGAAAGAGGCGAGAGCACCATGCGGTGTTTTGTGAGCGTCTGGCGGTTTCAGTCATCTATCTCCCCACATATAAACATGCCGTAAACGGAGCAGGGCTCGCCACTTGCCTATAGCGGCTCACCCGTACTTGCTCGAGCACCGCGTCACAAGAGGAGTTTGGGGAGAAGGAAGGGATCCCTGCACCGACTACAACCTACATTCCATCCTCGCACCCTTCACCCGGCGACAGTGTTGTTTTTCTCGCTGTTTCGCCCTGTTGATGATGGCACCGGTTATTCGAACTCAGATGTGATGGCACTTCTGGCTGTACTGGTTGAGCTTCTAAATCTTGGGATTGCGTGAGCAGCACTTGACCACGTATGAGTATTGGCTCTCCAAGTGCCGGAATTTATGACCAGCGTTATACAGTAGCAGTATTAGTCCAGAAGTTTACACAGAAGTCATCTTTATTCCTATTATGAAGATTATTGACTGTAATACACTGAGAGGAAGTACCCACACTCTTGAGAGCAAAGACAAGAAATTCTATTTGGTGGCCTAGTGGATAACACTGAAGCCTCCCCGTAATCACAAGGTTGCCGGTTCGAATCCAGATCCGCCAAGGTGCCACTGAGGTGCCACTGAGCAAAGCACCGTCCCCACACACTACTCCCCGGGTGCCTGTCATGGCTGCCCACTGCTCACACAGGGTGATGGTTAAAAGCAGAGGACACATTTTGTTGTGTCACTGTGTGCTGTGCTGCAGTGTTTCACAATGGCAATCACTTCACTTTTTTTTGTGTTTTTTTTTTAAAATTAAATAAATAAAATTACATTTCTGCATTTTTTTCACCCAGCTGGTTCCTTGCTTCTGTCTCGGGGTCACACACAACGTAAAGCACCAGCAGTCCACAGTGACTGTGGCAGTATAGGTTGTTTAATGAAGTGTGTGTACAGGCGTGCGGGGCCGTCACGCAGAGCACCGCTGTGATTTATAGTCAGTGGCCGAGCCCACAGACCCCCGGAGGTCCGTGTGGAGTCTGCTCCCGCTCTCACCCGGGACTGTAATAGTGTGAGAAGACCCTGACCGGAGGCCACGCGGTGCGCGGTGTGTTTTTAAACATTGCCGTATTTCTTTTTTTAAAAACTCTGGCTCTGTTTGAGAGGGAGGCCATCTGTGGTGAAGAAGAGTGCTGCATTGTGTCCCTGTCAAATAGAACAAGACCACAACCGTCAGCGGGAAGCCGACGGTCATAAAAAAAAAAAAAAGTCTCATATTTAGCACTTCTAAAAACCGGCCATGCCAGGGGCTGCTGTCTGCTCAGTTGGTGTTCCTCCCGTATGGGAAAAGCCCGGGGTGTCTCAACCACTTGATGAACGTGACACCTTTCTGAATGGGACATCTTACGGAAGACCTAGGATTTGCAAGTGTATTGAACCCTCAATCAGAAAGGACGGCTTAATTTGCGGAACATACTAATCATCAGGGCCGCAGCTCTGTGTTTAAACTCACACCTATCTCTTATTTCCTCTTCGCGACTGATCAATTTGTTTTAGGTGGGATGCCAAAATGTTCCTGCCGACTGTGAGGCTCGTCTCCACAGGCCCATCCATAACACCAGACAAAATCTTTTTCAATTTCCTCCATCGCGGCAGTCTTAACGATCCTTTTAAATGAAGTGATTTACGTCTGCTCTGGAAACAGCTGAGGACACCATGGCGTCCCTAACAGTAGACGGCCACCGCTATTTTGGCTATAAATGCTTTTCTGGTGTAATCTGTTACCACGCCCAAACTCTCATGTTGAGTGGGAATGATGGGGGAATGTTTTTTGCACCGCGGTCCCATCTTTTCCCCCCAGGCTCTGGGAGGAAACATGGACCTTCTCTAACAAATGAAGGAGAGACGGGGGGGGAAAAAAGGAGTGTGTCCAGCATCCATCACATCCGCCCCAGTGTAACAAAGAGCAAAACTGACCTGGTGAGGTGGGATCAAAGCGGACCTGTGATCCCTAAATGAATTCAGGGCGGAGCCTTGCCACCGCGGGCCGAAGCACGCCACCAGGCGGATCCAGGTGGGGGTGGGGGAGACCGGCGTCACGCTCTGTCAGATTGCTGCGCCCCGCAAAATTGCTTTGGAGACCTCCAGTGCTCATTTCGCCACGGCTCCAGACGGGCCCCTTTAATACAACGGATTTAATGGCAGTGCAGCCTGCCCATGTTGAAAGTATAACATCACCTCCATCCATCCATCCATCCATCCTGACACACTGAAAAAATTGGAAATTGGTCTTTGAATTTATAAAAATGGATTTAGTAAATGGAACACAATTAATATGTTTTTTTTGTACACATGATTTAGGAAGGGTTAAGGAAGTGGCCCCATAATCATAAGGTTGCCGGTTCGAATCCCGATCTGCCAAGGTGCCACTGAGGTGCCACTGAGCAAAGCACCGTCCCCACACACTGCTCCCCGGGCGCCTGTCATGGCTGCCCACTGCTCACCAAGGGTGATGGGTTAAATGCAGAGGACAAATTTCACTGTGTGCACCGTGTGCTGCTGTGTATCACATGTGACAATCCCTTCACTTTCACTTTCAATATACTACATTGTTTTACATTGACTGGAAGTGACTGAATGGAAAGCCTGAAATCAACTTAACCATGTTTGCCCATCACCCGAAATGGAAAATGGCGCCACGAAGTGTCATTGGATTAATTTACACATGCCCACCATATTGGGGACGAGCTGAAGAAGGAGGTGACTGTTTGGGGGATTGTTAGTTCGGTTGATGGCTTGTGACTGTGTGCTGGAAATGTAAAGGATGGGTAGGAAATGCTGTGTTCATTATGAACGATTAAACCTGTGAAACCATTAAATATCTAAATTTTCTCACTCTTCATAAAATTATTGAAATAACTTTTCAATAACTAAGATTTACACAAGTTGACATTACAGTTGAAATTCTCAAACTCTAAGAGAAATATATACTTGTGTTGGAATTACACATAAGTTGGATTTAAGGAACAGTTGACTCAACATGATTTTTAAAAAAAAAAACAATGAAATATTTAGCTTAACAATTAATAGAGGAAATGAGAAATGATGGCCATCAGTTGGCCCTATTCTGATGATGCGGTACCAATGCACACATCTAAGTCCAGTTTTTACATTTACAGCATTTATCAGACGCCCTTATCCAGAGCAACTACTTACAATCAGTAGTTACAAGGGACAGTCCCCCTGGAGACACTCAGGGCTAAGTGTCTTGCTCAGGGACACAATGGTAGTAAGTGGGATTTGAACCTGGGTCTTCTGGTTCATAGGCGAGTGTGTTACCCACTAGGCTTCTACCACACCTTCCATCCGATACGTCACTCGAGCGCTTCTGCATCTGTTCAGGCCGGTGCGGCTGGTGGAAAGGACAGCGTGGTGTGCGATGGTGTCAGGGCAGAAGCCTCTGTGGGTCCTGAGTGATCGATGGCTTTTCCACACGCCCACCTCTTTATAGGACAAGCTACCTAATATCCCCGTTCTGCCAAGACCGAACGAGACACTAAAACACAACCAGGCCTTGTATATTTCTCACTGGCGTGCGGGAACATTACTTTCGTGAGTGCCAACACTCTATAAAGTGCACTGTACAATAGTACAGACACAATCAAGAATCGTTGTTTCTTCAAGACGTACTTTTTGTACTCTGTGTTCAGAGAAATAACTGATATGATTTATTTCAAGCAAATAAATGAACAGGATGTTCCCGTTTTTTTTTTTTGTTTTTAAATCATCCCAACCAGGAGGCCCAGCAGGAACCATCTCTCCATGTCGAACGCGTGTAAATCAGATGCAACTGGAGCACACGACTCTGCTGAATTCAAGGCCTGTGGGACCGAGTGCATGCAAAAATTTACCGACAACGTTATTAGTGCGGAAGCAGAAACGTGCGCAGTTTTGTCGATCCGTTTCATGCCACCGCCACTGAGGCGAAGCGCCTTTTCCGGAACCGCGACAAACACCAATTCGAGAATCCGGTTAGCGCAGACGTACTTCGCATTTGAGGCATGGTGATTGTGAGCATGGCGCCATCTGGCGGAACTTGGTACAAACTGCAGTTTTATTCAGGAAAGTCACTGACGAACCGGAGCTACGTAATACGTTCAAAAAGATGGGACAAAAGTTCCATTAGTGGCCTCAAAACACAGTTAGTCTAAGGAATAGCACCTGGAGAAATTTCTAGAAAAATTAGAGCAGTATTACAGTAATCTAGAAAATTAGTTGAGCTCTGAAACCAATTGTATAGCTCGTGTTCAGCTGAGCATTCGTGTTGCAGAGATACGGTAGCGGAAGTCATTAAAGATGCAGGAGAACCAAGTCATGTCTTACACATGTGCACTTTATTGGAATTAGTCAGTGTACACGTTGGCCCCACCAAATGTCTGGCACCGCCACGTTCCATACAGCTTGTACATATGCCCAGGGGGAATGGTAACCTTTACATCTTGAAAAAGGTAAAGCTTTGTTTTTGCAGAACCAAAAAGAAAAAAAAAAAAAAAAAAAAAATTAAGGCTGAAAATACAAAAACCCAGACATTGTTACATAATTTACATACAAGCAATACTACAATGTTAAGTATGCTCCCAATTACTGGGCAGCCTTCATAGAGGCAAATAAGTGTCTGAACAATGCATTTGATGAACAAAACATTTGGAATGACTAAAAAGAAAAATGAAACAAAAAGAAAAATTACATTTAAGTCCTCGGATGCATTGTAGAACTTCGGGGATGCTTATTTGCCAAAAAACATTGCCGTCACCTTCACCGTTCCAGTTTTTAGATCCTGAGTCAAGCGCCAAAAATAACAAAAGCCATGCCAATGTTGTCGTTTCGGGTTTTTCTCTGCGCAGTTTGAGTCGGCGTGAAGTGGTAACAGTCTGTTTAGAAGCATTTGCGGTGGACAATGGATGGTCCGGACTCATCGTACTCTTGCTTGCTGATCCACATCTGTTGGAAGGTGGACAGGGAAGCCAGGATGGAGCCTCCGATCCAGACAGAGTATTTACGCTCGGGTGGGGCAATGATCTGCACAGAAATAAAGAGGTCATTAGTTCATTTAAATGCTACATATACGGTGATCTTGGGAGAATGGTGTTCGTATACACACCTTGATTTTCATTGTGCTAGGGGCCAGGGATGTGATCTCCTTCTGCATTCTGTCTGCAATGCCAGGGTACATGGTGGTACCACCAGACAGTACAGTGTTGGCGTACAGGTCCTTACGGATGTCCACATCACACTTCATGATTGAGTTGAAGGTTGTCTCATGGATACCACAGGATTCCATACCTGCGAGGTAAAAAATAAATAAATAAAAATTAGGAGTTTTACAGACAAGCTTCTAGCCAGCAAAGCTAGAAATGGAGGAAAATAAATCAAAATATCATTATATCATACCCAGGAAGGAAGGCTGGAAGAGTGCCTCGGGGCACCTGAACCTCTCATTGCCAATAGTGATGACCTGCCCGTCAGGCAGCTCATAGCTCTTCTCCAGGGAGGAGGAAGAAGCAGCAGTGCCCATCTCCTGCTCAAAGTCAAGAGCAACGTAGCACAGCTTCTCCTTGATGTCACGAACAATTTCCCTCTCAGCTGTGGTGGTGAAGCTGTAGCCTCTCTCGGTCAGGATCTTCATGAGGTAGTCAGTCAGGTCACGACCAGCCAAGTCCAGACGGAGGATGGCGTGGGGCAGGGCGTACCCCTCATAGATGGGCACAGTGTGGGTCACACCATCACCAGAATCCATCACAATACCAGTGGTACGACCAGAGGCATACAGGGACAGCACAGCCTGGATCGCGACATACATGGCTGGGGTGTTGAAGGTCTCAAACATAATCTGTATAGGGCAAGAAAGAAAAATAAAATTAATGTTCAGGTCAAGTAACAGGTCAAATCTTCTTACTCCATGCAATAAAATTAGTAGGGACAGTTTAGGGGAAGAGGAATGCAAAGTGCAGAAAAGACAAATGCACACAGGAGGAACAGGAGAGGAAAAACCTGAAGATTCCAGCAAAAGAAAGACTCAGGATGGATACAGAGCCTGGAGAAAAGTAGGATGGGAGGGGTAAAATAACAGAAAGGAAGACCATGAAATTTACAACACATGACAATTGCGTAGTAAACAAACCTGTGTCATCTTCTCTCTGTTGGCTTTGGGGTTCAGGGGGGCCTCAGTGAGCAGGACGGGGTGCTCCTCAGGGGCAACACGCAGCTCGTTGTAGAAGGTGTGATGCCAGATCTTCTCCATGTCATCCCAGTTGGTGACTATGCCGTGCTCAATGGGGTACTTCAGGGTCAGGATACCCCTCTTGCTCTGGGCCTCATCACCAACGTAGCTGTCTTTCTGTCCCATACCAACCATCACACCCTGGAAGACCACAATAAAAATTAATTAATATTTCACTGCAACTTCATAAAATCAGCAAAACGTGCTCCCAAATCAGTAGTTTTAATTGAAAAGACCAATGTCACCAACCTGATGTCTGGGGCGACCCACGATGGAAGGGAAGACAGCACGGGGAGCATCATCTCCAGCGAATCCGGCCTTGCACATACCGGATCCGTTGTCAACAACCAGTGCGGCAATCTCATCTTCCATGGCTAAACTGAATAAAATAAATAAAACCCAATTCAAATTAAGCCCATGAACGTACAACAGCCAATACCATTGGAGATAATGAGTCATGTGACCCGCTGCCTCACTTCCTGTTCTTCCCTGCGTATTTACAAGATCGCCGCTATGCGGCGCTGCCACTAAACAGGACCAACGGAGACACGCGAGACAAAGGAAGTCCCTCTGCATTCTCTCATTATTACCATAAAAGGCAATGGATTGAGCAGCTTTGCGGCTGCTGGCGGAGTGGCGTTCAGCCAGAGTACAGGGACTCGCTAAAAGGGAGATTTCTAAATAAACCAGGCCGACCGCCACTCCCTGTCGCCTGCAAATTAACTGGTAAATTCCGCTTTCGGTGGGTGGGAGGGGAACTCGACAAATTACCGGCCAACGTAGGTGCGTCACAAAACCATGCCCATCGCCGCAATCTCTACGAGTGTAAAAAAAAAAAAAAAAAAAAAAAAAATTATATATATATATATATATATATATAGTCACATAATTTACCTTTCAAGACGAAGAACTATGACAGTGTATAAGCAAATGGGAGAATTGCACCAGTGAGCGTCTATGACAAGTTCAAGTTCGTGCTCGGGACATTGGCCATTTTAACCAGCCACGCCTTAAAACCACTTACATATTCGGTTAAAGCAGCAAAGGCTACACGCAGTTAGACACGCCGACCAAACTCCAACGTGGAGTTCACAGAATTAACCACGAGACGGCACAACATTCGACGCGACTTTACACAATTAAAAGTATTTTTTTTTACGCCTGGCCGTCAATGACCTCGCGGATGCAGGCGTAATCCTGAAGGACAAGCGGTTAGCCAAGGCTGTGCGGCACGGTTAAGTAGGTCACACCCAGCCGCTGCACAGGCACAAAGGGGTCTCCGTGAGGCGAACCGGGCGCCCATTCGAAGGGACCGCTCCAAAGCCATGTACTAACGGCTGAACAGAACCAGGAAGGGCCCAATGGTTACATAGATCATTGTGCACGAATAAAAAAAAATGCCTACACGTTAATATACATATATACTTAATTTTATGTCATTTAAAAACCGTGAGTTAGCAAAAACTGACTCCTGAAATGTGTAACGCATAGAAAAAACTCATACAGAGCATATAAAATACGCATATATACACCTTTGTCGGACAATAATTCGACGAAGCGGGGCTTACCTTGGGTTTGGGGGGCTTTTGCCGGCTTAAGAGAACGGTTACAGGCTGACGGTATCCCGCACTAGCTGCGTGTGGAGGAGCTCAGAGTGGACCTCCGCACGCCGAGCCGACCTTTTATAGGCAGCCGGCTGCCCGGCTCGAGCCATAAAAGGTAAACTTTCGGAGCGGCGCGCGCTGATTGGTCCGGCGTCACGCAGCCGGGGTGTCGCGCGCGCGCGGGCGCGCTGCCACGCTCGCGTGCAACCTGGGAGCGAGGGAGAAAGAGAGAGAGAGAGAGAGAGCGTGGAAATAAGACGCCGGGGCCGGGCCGATGCAGTTAGCATGACTAGCAGCGCCGTTTCCTAACAAAAGCGCTTTATCTGTTTAAATATGACTTGTCTTTCGGAGTGTTCGTGATAGATAGGAAAGTTTCGGGCCTAGAAGGCGGCACGACCACCGCCCACTTCTAGCAAGGCCGTGATGAAAGGGAAGGGTCTTTCGACTCGGTTTCCGCTCGGCCGCACCAAAAACACGCACCCATTCTGAATGCAGGACGAGCTGTTTCGCTCCCGCGACCGGTCTTGTCGCTAGTTGAGAAAGTGACGATTTCAGCAGCTCACACATGCATGGCGGACCTGTAGCTGTGCTTGTGAGAGAGGAAATTACTGAAGGTCGATGGTTCCACGGCTTGTGTGAAATGTAAAAGCAGTGTAGTTTCACTTCGGCTGCAGCCAGGCTCTGCGTATTGTGAAATCTTTTGTCAAACGCCCGAGTGTTCCAGAGGCTTTCGCGGCCTGCTGGTAATATTGTACAAGCTGAGGCATATGTCCCTGTACCCCCACCGCACATGTGACCTCAGTGCACATGGACTTGAGCGGAGAGATGAGTAAGGGCCGTTTGATAAGCATAAACTGCTGATTAGGGAAACGACTGCCTTGGACGGCACTGACCGCATAATTAAAGTGGCCTTGGGGCTCTTTAGTCTTGTCCTCATAAAACATGCATCCCCACCCGGTTCAACAGGTGGACACTTCCCACTCCTGCGTTTTTCGTGGTTTCGTGTAAATACTGTCACCAGGGCATGGTTCACCTTCAGTTTGAAGTGTATTGGTGTATGCTCTACATTTGAGACGCATGACAAAATATGATTTATCGCTTCCTCCATCATAATCATTTTAATATCTACAGATATGCCCATTGTCTGCGGCTGAAACAAAGTAGTATTAAAATAAGAGCCAGGCCGACCACTGCAACCATATTTGGAGAGGAGCGTAGAACAGCAGCGGCGGTCACGACAAAGACTGCAGAAATGTTCTGTGGTTGTTCAGGAAAGGCATGCAATTGGTTTCAGGCAGGGCCTTTACTTCTGAAGCAAACGGCTTTCTTAAGTGAGAAGTTTGCTACTCCCCTCCCCCCTCAGTTTGTTTCCCGGTACTCCCCATCCAGTTCAACAGCTTAAACAAAATCATTTATTTGTTAATGGATTTTATCTCGGAAATTAATCCGATCATCTGAGTTCCTTGTGACATTATTCGCTGAGCTGAATAACATTTTGCTGCTGTTTCTCTCTTCCATTTCATTAGTTTAGCCTGTCGTTTTAGGGGTCCTGTTACAGCAGATGTGCCTTTGTAGGTCTATGGTGCCCCCAAGGGACCCCTCCCTTTTGAATTGATATTGTTGGGAGCCTTTTATGCCCTGACCTATAGTCAAGAGTTTTCAGATTGCATTGAGTTACTTGTGAACCCTGCATAATGTTTTATTTATGCTGACCCATTGTCCATTTTCATTGTCATTTAATATTTGGTTTTCATACAACTATTTCATTTCACAATAGTTTGGTTGCCTTCATTGTTTGTTTCTAATATATATTGGGGTATCATACAGATGATGCATTCAGTTCTAAAATTTGTTCATATATATACGATAATATGGTCATTGCACGTGTGTCAGAATCCCACTGACACTGCAGTCCTGCTTCTGCCAGTCAGGACACATTCAAGCATGAGATGACATAAGCAAGAGCAGTTTGGAAAGACGAGATCTGATAAAGCAGTCTTTGGCTCCCTCCCATTTTTTGACCCATGGTGGTAGCCAGACGGTCTGCTGCCTCTCCAGCCTTTGTGAGGATTACTCGCAACCCCTCCCTTTTGCATGCGCTTAAGACACTCCCTTCTCAGCGTCCAGATAGAGCAGTGGGCCACAGGCACATTCCCCTGCGAGTGCAAATGGTCCATTGATTGCTAGTCCGCTGCTGTGAAAGATTGATCTTACATTCACTCATTTGGCCGCCTTTGTCGGCCACTTCCTGTTCTTGTGTAGCTTGTGACTTCAGGCCAGAAACACACAGAATCCACCAGCTGGCCTGCGAGCAGACAGATGGATAACTCCGCATTTTATATTTATGTGTTCTCGGATTAACATCCCTTACTCAACATCCTGGAAGTCTTGATTCCATAAGGCTTTATTATAAGGGTTAAACAACTAAATACACATACAGATGATGAGAGTTGTTGATGACGTAAAGGTCTGATGAAGCTTTTAATAGAGTAGTTGGTAAATGATTGTACCTCTGGACCTCTGAGAAACGTTAGATCCTGTAGGCAGCTGCCATCGTTTGAACGAATGAATTCATGTTTGCGTTCAGCAGTCACAGAGAGGTAATCTGATTAGCGGTTGTGGGTTTACTGTGAACCTTGTTGGATTTGGAAATTCTACTTTTATTTTCCTCCCCTTTAGACAAAACAATCAGAGGTATGCAAAAGATATGTGCTAAAAAGCCCCGCCCTGCCCCACAATCCTCAGTAAAAAGTCGATACCCCAGTGCTCGCCTTTTATGTGCAAAAACACACGACATCCCTAAAACAGGAAATGATGCAGACAGAAAAAAAAGACTTCTTCATTTGTGTCTCACACTGAGGACAGTGTACTCTGTGCTTCTAAATGGCAGCTTCGCTTCCTCTTCGCGGAGTTGTCAATAGCGGCCAGATTTTCCCAGGTGCCATTTATGGAGCTGCAGATTTACAGCCGGGCGAGTGGTGCCTGTCAGCGCTGCACCCACTTGACTGCCCAAGGGCACGTGCCAAGTGATTTGTGTTCCACCAGTCCGCACTCTGTGATACAGTGAGGGTCTGCTCGTCGCCCTTGCTTCTGGCCCTACCGTCGCTTGACGAACAGCAGGCCCGATGTCGAGGGTGCTCAGTTCCTCCACAGGGAGGTCAGCATAGATCAGTGGCTTATTAGCATCCTGCTGGGTCCACAAAGGTCACAAAACTCTGCGTCTGTCGTTCTCTCCTTGTCTGTTTGGACATGTCCTGGAATCTGCAGAAAGGATGCAGGAGACCAGTTCTACATGTTCACTGATATATACATATATACCAGTTCACTGGAAAGGGCTGAAACTGTTATACAGCCCTTAATGCTCTTTGTACATTAGCAATGCATGTCTGAAAAGTGCTTTTTCAGTCGGAGACTCTACAAAGACTTTGGTGCTTCGCCGTGCACTGCACCATGTCAGCAAGGGAATGGAAAGAATGCTGGCCTAATGGCACAGTTTCCAGGGATGCATGCTTTTTTTCACCCATAAACCCAGGACCACTAATCTGAGCACCACCATCTGTCCACAGACAGGCGGGGGGTAGCAGGGGATTGGCCTACAGACTGAATCAGACTACAGTGCCCTTGCTCGTACACACTCAGCCTCGGAATCAGCACGGGGTGAGATAGTGTGCCAAGCGGCCTTCTTAAGGTTGCCACAGGAAGTTGAGTAATGTCAGGCGAGGGGAGAAAGCACATTATTGCAGAAATCTACTGAAACAAGCCTTTCCACCTCAAGCATATTCCCGACTCTTATTACATGCCTTGTGCTTTTTCAGCGTAAGAGTGGCACCTTCCATTTATTTATTATCACAGTTGTCATGGTGGCAGATCTTTCCGAGATATGCAAGCACCGAGGATTCTTTACTGGGCTGGGATGATGAACACTCCCACAGTTAATCACCAAATAGCGCGTTTACGGCCTGTATCTTGAAATGAGCAGTTGTACGTTGTAAATGACATAATACCAACACAGGATAGACCTAGGTGTGTCACCGCTCCTGCCCAACCCTTGTCCCCTCTGAGTCAGCTGGCCTGGGATCAATTGCAGTTCGAGGTTTGGCTCGAAGCGCCTCAGCTGGTGGAAATCCATATTTGGAAGAACGGCGTCCCTCACTCAACAAACATCCTGCAGTTATGCGTGTTGCATTTATTAACACACAGCCAATCGGGACATAATTAGAGTTTGCCGCAACCCCCCGAATGGGATTCATTGGCTTCAAGGCCTCAAACAATAGACTAGCTTTTTTTCTTTTTTTTTTTGCCAAATAAGGGAATGACCCAAGTATCTAAACAGGAACTGAATGTTTCAGGGATGCCATTTCTTCTGCAAGTCCACACAGGAAATCATGTTCAGGCATTTTACCCCTCAGAGAAAGCCAAGCCAGCCCAGGAATGTACAGTTCCCCAGCACGTGCCAACTGCTCCCCATAACGTGGCCCTCAAGAACCTGCTCCCTTGCACACAAGTGTGAAAGGAAAAGGCAGAGGGCCACAAAAACCACTAAGCCTCCTCACCAAACTGCTACCTCATTATGTGTGCACTGCCCCAGCCATTTGCTCCGCTAACCTGCTGCCGGCCAAATCCCCCAGTTCGTAGGAATTGTTTCATTAATTGCTATAAATGAGAGACAGCACATGTCCTGTCTTGTTGGGCTGCGCAGCTTTCCTGTGCTTTATTTAGGAGAGTCAGGGATGCTTGGGCCGAGTCGGCATCTTCATTCAAGACCCATTATTGGTAATGAGCAGCGCTGGGTTTAAAATGTAGTACAAACTGTGATCATTGAGGTTTACCAGAAATAAAAGCGATTCCATTTCAGGAATATGACAATGACAGATATGTGAAAAGAAAATTGGAGTTTAAGCTCAATACAAAAGGTCAAATGCTTTCTTAGTTCCCTGTGTCATATTTCACATATTTCATATTCCACTTTTTTTTTTAATCACTTTTAAAATCTTGTTTCTTCCTGGCCACTATTTATTTCCTTAAGAGTTTGACTGTAGAGCTCTCTGTGCACGTTGGGTGCTTTGGCCTCGCCCACTTGGTAGATGTAATAGCAAGGACCATAAAAGGAAATCTTTAAGTGTGTCACATGGTAACAATGTCAAGAATTCAAGGCCTTTGTCACATGGGACTTTCTCAAGGAAATCAGATTGAAACGGACGAGCCCAATGAATGAGAGATGATGAGAGAATTTTCACTTCTCTTATTCTTCCATGAATCTGTAAAAGGCCGTGTTGAAAAATTAAACTGTGTGTGCCTTGTACTCTGTGCTGTAGTTTCTATTGGTTGTCAGGGTGCCTGTGTGTGTGTGTGTGTGTGTGTGTGTGTGTGTGTGTGTGTGTGTGTGTGTAAAGTAGTATTTTTGTAACACGCCTGTTCATAGTTTCATCAGCTTGATGAAGTTGCTGCCTTTTGTAAGCGGCGTCGACGTTCATCTAGTGCCTGGCATCTTGACATCTACGGACAAGAGGGAAGTGGCTTGTGTTGACAGCAACATCTTAGCCTTATATAGTACTGAGTGAAAGGACACAAGGGTGCTGTTGTCTCAGTCACCGACGGCAGATTTTGTGTTTGTGGTCATGGCACTACGCTCTCTGTCACCCGGTCCCCCTCTCTCTCTCTCTCTCTCCCTCCCTCCCTCTCCCTCGCTTTCGTCTTATTTCTCTCTCACCCTGTGCTTCCAGATTCCTCTGCATTCCTCTCTGACTATCTGGCCTGACCTCTTTTATTATCACCAGTTCCATGCACACAGTTCCACCACATTTACACATCCAACACACTCATTCTTGTGCTATCACCAGTGTCGACTTCTTCGGGACAGCAAACAATCGCTCACCCGAGGCATTCGGGGTGGCACGCCTCCTCACTTCTGTCTCTCCGGCTCCATATATGGAGTCGCCCAGCAGGTAGTGATTGCCGAACTCGGTCATCAAAGCCTTGGTTGCACAGTCAGCTTGCGCTGTGCTCTGAGCATCGGTGTTGATTGTTGCCGCTCCTCGCCTGCCGTTTATTGTCCTTGCAGCTATTTGCGTGGTGGCTCACAAAGTCCACTTATGACATGTGGTTGGATGAACGCCTCGGCGATGGTGGCGTGCTTCCTGTGTGTAAGTTCACAGCAGGAAATGTCACTGTTACACGCCACCAACACGTACAACAGTGTGCAGTCTTACATCCTCCGGCAGGATCTATCGTTGCCGGGTAGACCATTTTGCATCTGTTGCATAGTTTCAGGGTAAAGGGGTTCCTCCTCTCCCACGGCTCATCTCCATTCTGTGATTTGTTGACTGAGCTGGCCAGAGCTCTGCAGCCAGTGGAGACGGGGCCAACCCCCCCACCCCCCCAGCCCTGATCCCCAAGAAAACAGAGGCAGCCAATATCTTTCACCAGAGAGTACATAGATCCACCCGTCTCCCCCCAACCACTTCAGTACGGAGGAATGAAGTGCCTGTCTGAGCGTGTTTGTGTTTCTCAGGAATGATAATTGTCCTTCTCCATTAACGCAGCCTGTACATCAGGGGCCTGCCTCATGCAAACTCCTCCTGATTTGTGCCGTTATTGTAGTTGTATGACATGGTGGGATGCTTTGGGTCTAACGAAACAATGTCCTCCACCAGGGGCACTTGATAGAACTGCCTTGTTGGCCACGTACGTAATTGTTAACACTTCATTAGCAGTTGTTATTTTCACAGACTGCTACATATTATTCCATTTTCAGACACGAGCGTGGACTATCACTTCCTCCATCATTAATCTGCTACAGTTTGACTTTGTGGAAGTTGGATTCTCTTGTCCAAAAAGAAAGCACTTCCTCTGATCTTTGCACGAGTGTCGTCCTGGATCTTCTTCTCTGACTTTGTCCCTTTAAAGATTCACTTTCCTGCGACTTTTAACCAGCACACCAGCATGCCTCGTCATGAATGTAGGTCAGAAATGGTGTCCTGCTCATGCTCAGGGTTACATAAAGTTGCTTGCCACAGTTTCTCGCGATATTAAAATGGTAAAACTGTGCTGCTATACTGAATGTGTAGAACTCTATTGCTTCTTAAGTGACGCACAGCTCAGTTCAAGTGAACCATATAAATTATTTATCAGTTTGTTTTTTTTATAAATGGGAGAAGACTGTTTTATTTCGTGACCTATTTCTGGAACACTGATACGCTTTGACAGACAGAAGACTGAATGTTTTTTTAAACAGAATCCCCTGCCCTTTCCTAACAGGGTGGTGTGGGAGCTATGGATTTTAGAGCTGTGGAGCTGTGGAGCTGTACAGATCCACAGGGAATGAAGTCAGACACACTTTATATTCCAGCCCTATCCTCCCAGGGCCCCCCTACCTTTCTCATTCCTTCAAGCCCCTGACAACTTTTCTCACTCACACACACACACACACACACACACACACACACACACACACACACACACACACTCAGACCTTCTAAATGAGCTACACATGTGTTGCCAGGTCAGAAAGAAACCTGCTGGCAAAACCAAGGACACCAGAAAGGACCCTACAGAGCAAACTGCAAGACAGAAAGAAAGAAGAACGCATTCATATTCATGTGATGGACGGACATGGACACAGCATTCGATACACACACCTGTTCACCCAGACTTTGGGAATAGCCATGTGCTGCTCATGTATTTTTCATGCCCACTGTGTTCAGGTTTGCTTCCACTTTGGCCAAATCCCCATCCCAGGTGAGGCGGAGCAGCCGGGGCTGTTCCCAATGAGGGAAAGATTCTAATAGACCGACTGCTAAGTTAGCCTGTAATTCTCAAAACTAAGCAAATGAATAAAAAAATGTCAAATTCTACAGATGACATCATGTAAAATGTGTGGGTAATTAGAAATAAATAACAACACGTAAACATGAGATGCACCTTTGACCTTCAAGGACAGCAAAACAGCTGACAGGATGTCTGATGGGAGTCAGGAACAGGGGTCCAGGGGCAGGAACAAAGGGGTCCAGGGGTGATTTGCTATACAGGCCTGTGACAGACATGACCTAAAAAGGCGATCCTGTCTCTCCAGCAGGGCTGAAGGGGCGGAGCCCCGGGAGCGGCGCGACCTCAGGGCAGGTGCCTGACCAGGTAATCGCGATCCCGCTCCAGTCATACCACTCCACGTTTATAAGTGTCTCAATGGGGAAGCCTCGCTACTTTTAATCCTTTGAGCCATGCCCTCGGCCAGCCTCAACTGTGCAGGTTGCCTAAAAAATAATCCGTCACATGGCCACCATGGGCAGCATGTCATGGCCTGAAATGCTCTCTCTGTCTCTCACACTCACTGTTGCCATCCAGTGAGACCAGAGATGTAACAAAAGATTACCGGGCAGAGGATACTCCCATGTACCTCACATGGTGTAAGGTGACAGATGATTTGGATGTTGTGTAACGCACATGCAATAATTTACATTCATGCAAACACTTCTGTGTTTATGTCCATAGTTACAGTATAACTTGAAATATGTGACACATATAAGTGTATTTACCCATATTTTGTACTGTGTTGGACAATGTTAAACGAAATGCAAGGAATTTTGTTGTGAAAGAGTTGCACAAGAATCCTCTGACATGGTCCATGCAATGCCTTACAAATGCAGTCTGGTAGTTACACTGGCAGTGATGGTGGATGCGTGGCTGCTTTCAAGAAAAAGAAACAGAAACTCTCTGGTGCCGGGAACAGTAAAAAGCTTTTATGTGCTTCGTTTTACTGCCTTCCACGCCCCTTTTCAGACCCAAATTCATCCAACCGAAGAGCAGCAATTGCAACATACAGGAGATAGGTGGCACAGTTTAGGTTCCCATTCTCACCATTCAGCCTCGGGACAAACTTTTTTATGTAAAACCTGAATAACTAATACTAAAGTAGCAGCTATGTAAAGTGGAATGTAGTGGGGCATGATATGCTGGGTGCTTTCTACCTAATGAATAGCTGAATGGTGGTGTCGGTGGTCTCCGGACAGATGGGCAGTGGTGGAGCGCCGGTTTCACATCACAAAGGGCTGGCTCAGCATGCAGCGAGGGCGGAGCCTGCAGCCTCTTCTCTTCCAATGACACGCCTGAAAAAAAGAGCCTCAGCTGGCCGTGGTGGCCATGCTCCAGTGTTTTCCATACTGGCATGCGACCAGGCATCAAAAATCTGAAGGTTAAAGTGGAGCAGAATTTCAAGATTCTTGTTGGATATAAATAGAAGTAGTGTCAGCAAACAATAGCCTGTTGTTTCTGCAACTGATTCTGAGAACTGTGGGTGGTGACCGCAATTGAAAAAAATAAATAGAAATGGCACTAGACACAAGATTGTGTCGTGTGATAACAGAGTAACCCAACTGTGTGTGTATATGTGTGTGTGTTTAGCCATCGAGACCAGATGTTAATGAGCTGCCCCCCTGTGCAGATGGTGTGTGTCGGCAGACATTAAATGTTCAGATGGATGTGGGCAGCAGGGATCCAAGATTATCTTATTTTGACTTCAAACATGATTGATTCAAGATTCCTTACATTGTCTTTTTCTCGTGGACTTGCATTTAATCCAAAAATAATTTATTATCCCCCTAATCCGCATTAATAAATAAAAATAAAAACATGCAGGGCACACTGGACACTGAACATCTCAAACACAATATGACCCGAAATCACACAAACAGCACCGTGTGCTATAAAATACATACATAAACCATTTTTTTGACAGAAGAAAAACGTGTTGTGTGCAATTTGAGGAAGACTGTACTAGAATATTCCACACAAGTTCATTTAATGTATATTTTAAATGATAAAAAGGCCTTTTCATAGATGGTTTAACATGTGTATGAAGACCACATGAAAACAGCTGGCTGGGAACAGGGCTGGTTTCTGGGCCTGAATGACTGGTTTAATAAAGGGGGCCTTTCTGTGGGGGTGCAGCTCTTTGTTGGGGGAGAGCGTCATTAGCATGTAAAATACCTTATTGACCACGAGGAGACGAGCCTCACAGCAGGAGGGGGAGGATCACCAATGTTGCCCTATGGGCAAAAGGAGCAATAGGACGCCTCTTGCTCCAGCAGCAGGAACCTGGGGGGTGATGATAGAACTCAAACCTCACACTGGTGGAGAAATGCAAAGTGCATAATCATATATTATGATTTGTGTTCATTTTCCTTTGCGTCAGCAAGTAGCTGGTGTCTAAAAAGTTGCTCTTTTAAAATGGTGGCAGTGGCAGTATTTGTGAGAAGCCATGACATGAGGTCAGCAGCAGACAGTGTAGTTCCAATTCTCTACCAGTAGGTGGGGCAGTGGGGTTCTGTCTGAGAGAAAAGGGAGGAAGAGAAGGGCGGATGCCAAAATCAAGCAAACTAGTATTTCATACAGATCATTTGATGACTATTATCTTTAACGTTTAGGTGAAAAATCCTTGGGTTCCTCAGATTTTGCTAGAAAAGGCTTAGTATGGGTCAACAGATAAGATGTTCAGCTAAAATGAGTTCTTGTCAAGCCTACAGACAAATGTCAAGGAAGAATAAATGTTTACAGAATGTGACAAACCAGCCCTGTGGCCCGTAAAGGGTGAAACACCATGAACTGCATACTATTTGGATGAGTGTGACCTTGCTCGACGTGGATTTCTCTGCAAGGTCGTCAGATTGCTTTCGCCGATAAAGCCCAAAGCCCCACTTTTTTCATGTGGGAATCGCTTTCTCCATACAAATCAATGCAGACTGTGACAAGTGTGTAAGGTGACACCTGTAACTGTAGAAAAAATGGGCCTTTTTTTCCCCTCTATTTTTTTGAGATCCACTGCACATCCTTTTGATGCTGTGCTCTCGTGTTGCAGGCTTCCAGTAAACCTCCTCAATGAGGTAAATCTGGGATAATCTATCAAAGTTGATCTCTTGTTAAAAGACCAGCTTCAAAAATACTGCATTTAATATGAGACATGCTTGTACTTTCCCCAAAGCCATTAATATTGCCTGGCCATATTTCACATAATAATACAAAACAATATAAAATATTCAATTAAATTGGATATTTTCTGCAGATTTTTATGCAAAACCATTATATCCTAAATAATGGTTATTTAATATATGGTCATAATCATAATGAAAATGTTGTTTTAATTACGACCCTTAAACAGTAGCCAACTTAATTAAATGAATGAGTGCCAGAAAGCTAACGAATTTAGCATTTTAATGCTAAAATAATCTAAAATAATCTAAATAGCAAGACATTTGTTAACATATATGAAAATATAAGGGAGCAGCTAACACCAGATGAAAAGATTACAAAAAGATTCCCCATCCAATGGTAGAGACATGATCGCGGTGTAATTACAGTAATCCTTCCTTTTGTTATTAACCTCAAGAATCCTCTCCCTAATTACACCCCGCCACTCCATGTGGGATCATTCCTAATCTGGGCGAAGCCATTTTCAAAGTCTTTCATGTGGGGTCTTCTGATGGGCTCTAAGCAGGAGGAATGAGGGCCCACTGGGGGGGCAGGGAGATGGGCTGGTGCTGATGGATGACCAACACCCCCACCTCAAACTCAAGGAGCACTGATATGGTGCCCATGTGCCCTCCATTATTCATGCAGCACGTCTCCCCGCTGCAGAGTGGAAGCGCCCCTGCAGTCGATGATGCTATCTTTGTTTCATGTATTTCTATTATCATATTATCTCATTAACGTTTGCGCTGTCAGCAGCATTTGGTTTCACAGTCCCCATGTTTAAAAAAAAGCCCCAGTCAAATATGAATAATAGCCACCAGACACTTTAGCCCCCCCCCCACCCCTTCACGGCTACAGCTGCATCCCACTGAGAGGAACATTCTCCCCCTGACAGCTGAGCCAGTGCAGGAAATGTCAAGGGTGGATGCTGGTCTTTTCCTCTGCGCATATCCAAAAACAGCAGAGACACCCTGAGATACTGTCATTTCAAAAATATTATCATCAGATGGAGTTCATGTGAAAAATCACACCGCGGTGTCCGCTGTCCAGTTCCCTCAAACAGGAAAATTACTCCGACCATTAATCCAACGGAACCTAGACGGAGAAAACTGCATTGGTTCATTTTATTATAGAATTTTCCAATTTTACATCAATTCAACTCCAGTGTAACTGAGTGGACAGTAAATAGTGACGTTGAAAGGCTTTTCACTGCTTTATTTGATCAGGCCATGTCTGTAATGAAATCTCCCTTTTGTATTTTGTGAAATTTCATTTGCACACCAGGAGAAGCCTTCAGCACAGATAACACTCCATCCTGAAGGGAAAGGGTAAGATGATCGCGGCGCTTTATGAAATGCCCGGTTCTGTAACAGGCGCTCCGGCGGGACGGCGTCCCCCCCCCAGGATGGGCTTTCATTGGGTCCAACCCTGCCCTCCTTCCGCACTTCCCCACGTCACCCGCCTGTGTTGTCAGCCCCTCTGCCTCACGCCTCAGTGGTCCCTGTGTCTGGGTTTGACCTACATCTGCCAGCTCACGGCCCAGATTCCAGCTCCCAGCATTCCTCAGGCCCGTGTCTGTCTCTGCTGCCTCAGCAGTGACTCCACTCCAGACGTGCTCCCATTCTCTCTGGAGTATTCGGCGTTTGAAAGGAACCAGATTTATTTATTTTTGTGGGAGCTGTAGATGTGGGATCGATTGGCTGTGAAGATGCTGTAATGATGGACGCTCCACCCGCCTGTCCTCAGCGAGGGAGAAGGCTGCACTGGCCCGGGAACATTTCCTGTCGGCATGACAATGGCAGGCGGGGGAGATGAGGAGGAACGCTTTAACAGACACCAGGCTCTGGCGAAAACAAGCCCGCAACCTTTCACCCCAACCGCTGCAGGGGCGGGGAGGGTTTCCACTGCCCAGCATCCCCAGTGGTTTCAGCCGCAGTCTTTTGTTGGAGGCCCTGAAAAAGGGAAACTGCAAGCGCTCCTTCACCTTCTTCTAGAGTTTTCTGTCAGTGCCTACAAGGTCACATTTCAACCACACAGTTCTCTGATAAAATGACAGAATCGCAGCACCCATACGGACTTAAAAACTTTCTCAGTGCCTGGGCCACGTCAGAAACAGGCACTGGAGGACAACGTAAAACGGACCTCAAGAAACGTTTTTTGTGCACATGCAGGGGTGCTGCAAGGAATTGTGGGACCAATGAAAGCATGTATTATATATACTGTTACATAAAATAAACATAAAGGCCTCTTTCAGTGCTGGACCCTTGTAATGACCCCCTTCAACTCCACTGTATGGCAACCCCAATCAGTTCTCTTCATTTGTAAGCAAATGGGGCCACGAAGCCATCCAGGCTGAAACAGCATGAACCATATTCTGGCCCCTGTCACTATTTTCTCAATATTATTTATTGTAATATATTTGTACATTTTAAATGAGGTCAGATTTTATATTATGTGATATATTTGTTGAACAGGTCTGACATGTAATGCACTACGGCTCTTTGAAAATGTTTTCCGCTGGCCTGAACTGATAACCACAGGTCTAGAATGGAATACAGTATAGAACATGATCCTATGCTTTGGAATATTTTATTGGCCTAAAAACCTTCATCTAATGTACACACTGTCTGGTCATATTTCAATACTCCCTGCATACCTGTGCGCCGTCAAGATGAAAATAAAGTTCACTTGGTTGCCACATTCAAGGTTTCTATTATTACTTTTATCCAAACAATAGGATGTTGGGGCGGGAGACTGGAATCAGTCTGGTTTGGCGCACCACAGGCAGTTCCTGACATTTTCATGCGGTGAGGAGACCATTGTTTAAGCTGCTGGATGATAGCAGGTGAGGGCTGGATTGTTCTTAAAACTGTAATGAATGTGACCTCAGGCTGGACTGAAAAGAAGAAACACGGCAGCCCTCTGCTATGCACACAATGTTGTGTTTTTAAGCTCAGTGCATTTCACAGTGAAGGTTCATCAGTACTCCAGAGATGAGCTGGTGAAGCTGAAGGGACTGTACATCACTACACTATCAATTCCTTTCATATATTAACACATTTTTTTCAACAAACTATGCATGTATTTATGTATAGCAAAGTATTCATTTTCAATAATAAATTCTACATACTGTATATAATCATTATATTATAGTCTATACAACAATGAACATTTAAGAATTTATTGCAAGACTTAATTGAGTAGATAAAGTTAATTAGTCCTGCAATATTGTAATTATTTTACATTGGTGTTTGTTGGTCCTGGTTCCCATTTAAACCGCACTTGGTCTCCACACAGAGATGTCTTCCACCACCAGCTGAGATGTGAACTGTAGAAAAAGTCACCAAAGCCTCAAATAGCATGAAAATGAAGGTCATAAACTCAGCATAAGAATTTAAAAAAAAAATCTTTATCTGCACCTAATCCCCATGTCACAGAGGGACAGCACTGCCAGAGTGCAGCGCCTGACCTACAAAGGGCCGTGTTATATGGGTCAGTCGGTGCAAACTCCCTCATACAACTGTGTCAGCACTGCCCCCTGAGCTGCTTTCCTACATTTCAGCGGCAGAGGCATGGAGACAGTGGAGGAAAACTGGAATCAGGAGCAGAGGGGGTTTAAAAATGAAAACTCAATGCACTCATCTCCATTGCACAGCCGTCTCTAGAGCTACGAAAACCCCAGGTTAGCACCAGTCCTCCTCAGACAAGATGGATCAAAGTGCCAGGTCATGACACTGCAAAATGAGTTTTTGTCATTATGGTTATAAAGAACAAGTAAATGTTAGTCATCATCCTCACACGGAAACACACACACCCAAACACACTTCAATAATCCCAGGGCTGGTGTTATTGCTGTGCTATGTGTGTGTCTCGTCTGGCATATCTGCCGCCTCATTGGCTGACTGGGCCGAATCACGCAAGACTGGCAGTGTGGGCGGGGCTCCGCATCTGCTCCAGAGGCGGCGGCAGGGTGGCTCCTGACGCAGTGTTGCAGCAGCTTGGCGCGGGTCTGCATGACGCTGCATCCGTCGGCCCCCACACCGCCCAAAGTCAGAAAGTGAAGTGTGTGAGAGAAAGGAGGGGGGGTCAGAGGTGAACTCTGCATGTAAATTACATCTTGGAATCTCTATCTCTCTCTATTTTCCGAACAGATACAATTTAAACATTTTTTAGTGTAATAGTAAAAAATGTTTAGTATAATGTTCCAGAAATAATGTGCGTTTTCTGAAGACCTGCAGTTTCTATGTATATAGTTGCAGGGAAATGAAAAAGATGAAAGGCTTGTTCTCACGTCTGCAGCAGACCTTTAGATTCTTCTTTCACACCACACAGCAGACTGAGGACTGTTACCATGGTAACTGCTATACTTTTTTCTCTCGGTGTGAACAAAGATTGTCCCCTCCCCCTCTCAGAGATGGGTGCAGACGGCTGGCCGTTTGCATCGAATCGAACCCTCCGAGTGGCAAAGAGCAGGATTAATCCCTCCACGCTGCGAAATGAAATGTGCTTCTGGCCACGTAATCGCTTTATGTCTCTATACACATCCCCGCCATTAATATACTGCCACTCTGTCCGCACTTGCAGATGATGATTTAAGATGGTGGCGGCGTCTGCGGCTTGAGAATCGGTTCACCTGCCTCAATGCAGCTAACCGTCTGGAATGGGAGATAGCACAGTGTCAGCGATGGCGCATCCGGATCATAAGAGACAGGGAGCTGCAGACTGTCTGTTACACACCTATCATGCAGACACACAATGTCACCTCACCCATACCTGATTCGATCATTGCCCGACTAGACCGAGACAAAGAACGGAGGAGAGGCAATAAACAGAGAATTCAATTAAGAGCAGCTTAACACCCTGGACTTATGCATTCTAACCGTCTCCCACGTTCCTCGATGGGTATTCCAAACTTCTCTATGAGCTGCTGACAGACTAGCATGAGGGTCCACAGCAGGTCATGTAGAGCCGAGAAGATTTGATTTGACAAATTTGATTTGCATTTTCATTACAGATAATTAAGTGGCACCAAACCAAGGAGTTCATCGCAACTTAAGGAATAATATTGCATGGTGCAGGTTGCATATGTCGAATCATACGTAAAACATTATCAGCACATGGGATGGAAAAAGAACTAACGAATAAAAGCTTGGCATTTGATGGTTGATCCTGTGTTGCCAACTCAACTCAGCTTCTGCCTGCTTCTGTCCTTCTACGCCCCTCTGATCTGCATCTTCGCCCCATGAATGGACCTTTGTGTTGACAAACACACGGCCTGTTGTTTCCTCCTCCTCTCGGTGGCAGGGAAAACGGGGGCAGCTCTAAAGTCAGCTCTCGGTTTGCATCTCAGTGGTCTGAGGACAGTTTATCACATTCATCTAATTCTATTTTCAATCCCCATCCACCTCTACATCTCCTCGCCCCAACATGTTCTCCTGCACCTCATGCTTTACCTGAATGAGAAGTGGGCCTTGCTTGTACTTGGTTCTAGCATTGTGTTGTGATCTCATGTGTTTTTAGCAGTTACTCATACGCAGGCGCTGTGGACATTTTGATACATGATGGCCATTTTGGGTACAACCTGTAAATGCTGCATTATCACGGTGCACGGTGCTGTGGTGAGAAGGACAGATTTTTTTTTATTTTTATTAAATATGCTGCAAACTGCATGAGATTCTTGGAGGCAACTGAGTCGTAATTTGCAGCTTCACAGATGACCATTAATATCCATATTTGGAGATCGAATTGGCACAATGGTGTCAAGAATAGAAAGTGAAGGTTTCCCCTCTGTAGGCTGTTCGGTATCCATACACTGATACAGTCCAAACTGTCTGACTAATTTTTGGCTGTGATTGCATTATATAAATGATAATTACCCTGCAATGATAATGACAATCTCACCAAATCACCTGCAAAAACGAGCAAAAAAAAAGAAAAATCAATTTTACATAAACATTACACATAAACCATATTCTAAGTAGGCACACCATTTCATAAAAATATGCTCTTCCGTTTATATAGCAGCCATTTTTATCGATCGTCATTAATTTATTTAATAGTGAACATAAACATCTTTCGTTCGGTGGTGTAGCATTATTATAAAATCACTGTGTTTCACATTTCAGCTCATAAATGTTCTTATGACATTTGAAATCGGGATTAAAATGTGATAATTAGTGAAGAAGCGGTGACTTGATAACCTCTAGATTTATGACAGCGGTTAGAAAGATACCGCGGGCCACTTTCGGCGCTCGGTGGTGGTGGGCGTGGCCGCGCCGCTGACGTCACGCGTCCGTATAAAACCCGCAGCCGGGACCGGGAGCTCGCGCCGAGAGAGTCGCTCCCCCCCAAACAACAAAGAGACCCCGCCGGCGTTGCTCACATCCGTCCATCCAGCAGCATCCCCCCCCGACTCGACCAGCATGGCTGCCAACGGAACCAGCGACATGCTGAAGATCCAGTTCGGCCTCATCAACTGCGGGAACAAGTACCTCACCGCCGAGACGTTCGGCTTCAAGATCAACGCCTCCGCCACCAGCATGAAGAAGAAGCAGATCTGGACGCTGGAGCAGGACGGCGACGACTCCAACGTCTTCTTCCTCAAGAGCCACCTCGGGAGGTACATCGCGGCGGACAAAGACGGCAACGTGACCGGTGACAGCGAGACCGCGGGCGACGACACCCGCTTCGTCATCACCGCGCACGACGACGGCCGCTGGTCGCTGCAGTCCGAGCCGCACCGGCGCTACCTGGGCGGCACCGAGGACCGCATCACCTGCTTCGCGCAGACCATCTCCCTGGCGGAGAAGTGGAGCGTGCACATCGCCATGCACCCGCAGGTCAACATCTTCAGCATCACCAGGAAGCGCTACGCCCACCTGAGCACCAAGCAGGACGAGATCGCCATCGACAGGGACGTCCCGTGGGGCGTGGACTCCCTCATCACCCTGGTCTTCCACGACCAGCGCTATCACCTGGAGACCTCCGACCACCGCTTCCTGAAGAACGACGGCAGCCTGGCCCTCAAGCCCGACAAGAGCACCGGCTACACGCTGGAGTTCCGCTCGGGCAAGGTGGCCTTCAGGGACTGCGGGGGGAGGTACCTCGCCCCCTCCGGCCCCAGCGGGACCATGAAGTCTGGGAAGAGCACCAAGGTTGGGAAAGACGAGCTCTTCATGATGGAGCAGAGCCACCCTCAGGTGGTGCTGACCGCGGGGAACGAGAGGAACGTGTCAACCAGACAAGGTAGCGTGTCCATCACCCTAAAGCCAGAGCCCCTTAACAGGACCGGTGGCAACTGATGCACAAACACAGCAGACAATGAAGCAATAAATCTTGATTTTCTGTTATTTATATATATACATATATACACATACTTCACAATGAAAACCACAATAGTGCACACACACACGTTGGCGTTGCACCTCCACCCTCTGTCCTCCGCTTCCTCTCATCTGGTCTGAGTCTGGGTGGGTATTCTTTTTTTTTTTTTTTTTTTATCTTGCGCCCCCGCCCCAATAACTAAATGCCGCATTTTACCACGTGGAACGTGGCCGTTCTCACGCGTCCAGATGTTGAGAAGAACCATTTTGGAGCCCCTGGACTATTTAGGCGAGTCTCCATTTTGTGTGCGGCGGTGCCGGTCCCCGTCCTGGGAATCGTGAGAGCGATGCAGGCGGTGTAAAAAGATCTCCTCTTCCCGTGCTGTGGAGTTGCCTTTATTTGAGGGGGTGGGGTGGCGGTGGGTAATTTCAGGCCATTAGTGGGGATGCGTGCCGGCATCGATGCGCTGATACGTGCTGGATTGGGTTAAGAGGTAATCCAGCGGCGAAGCGACACAACATTTCGCCTCGGATTATGACCGTAATGGAGGCTTTAAATAAATAATCAATCTTCCGGACAAAAGATGCCCGGGTTTAACCTTGGTCCGCACGCGCCTCGCCGCCCGGCCTCTCTGTGCCGAGCTGCTGGTCTGGTGCCAGGCGGTGGCACGTGGTCCCTGTGGACCAGAGGGGTTCTTCTTTTCTCCTCGCCCCATTCCCTTTCTCCGCCGCCTTTGTCTGTCGGCCGAGCCCCTTTTACTCCTCCTCTCGCCCCGGTTCCTGCCCCGGTTCCTGCCCCGGTTCCCCGGAACGTTGCTCCCGAAAATGGCCGACCGGTCAGATTCCTGAAAGCGCGTGGATGTGGGTTTAAAAATGCAGAGATTTGATATCGGAAGGAAGGGGAGAAAGAGGAGGGGAGAAAGAGGAGGATAAAAGCGGGGCGCGTGTCCGCGGCGAGTGGAGGGGTTTTTGCGGGGAGAACAAAGGCGGCGTGCGATTTTGCCCCAACACTGCAGCGCGGCTTCCTGAACAATGGGGCCTCGGCGGCCCCACCGGGGACCCCGACCTCCTCCAGGCAGCGCTGTCATCCTCCCTCCCTCCCTCCCTCCCTCCCTCCATCAGTCTGCTGTTGGGATTAGGGATTTGACGGGTGCCCCCCACCCACGGCAGGGAGAACGTGGCTCTGCTTTGTTTGTCTTTCCTATCATCGAAAAAGTCCTGCCGATAAGACCAGGCAGATGTTTGCCGTTCGACTTGAGTGACTTTCACACTTCGGCGCCGCGGTTGGTGTGAAATTTGTTCGTGTGAAAAGCCGCTTCCTGCTCGGGCGTTTTCTACCCGGAGAACGGCGGCCCGGCGTCTGCCGGACGGGTGGAGGTGCGGCATGAGGTCAGCAGGCGGAAAACGGAGGATTCTTTTACTGCTGCTGTTTTCAAAAGTGGTGAAACTGCACCGGGGGGGGGAGGGAGGTCCAGAAGTAATCAAAGTCGCTCTCCTCCTCCTCCTCCTCCTCCTCCCTCGCAGTCAGGACTGATTTAAGGCCGGTTTTCCTTCCCCCCACCGACTGCATGTGTTTCTCATCTTGGTCATTTCTGTTCCCTCCTCATTCATCCTCGCATATTTCAGCCGAAACCCAATCTGCTCTGCGGAGGCCTGTTGCACAGCTCGCGGTGAAGCACGCGCATGAACGCAGTCAGTGAAGCGATTGGTCATTGTGGAGCGCTGCAGCACAGCACACGTTGACACAACGAAATGTGTCCTCTGCTTTTAACCATCACCCTTGGTGAGCAGTGGGCAGCCATGACAGGCGCCCGGGGAGCAGTGTGTGGGGTACTTTGCTCAGTGGCACCTTGGCGGAATCGGGACTCGAACCGGCAACCTTCTGATTACAGGGCCGCTTGCTTAACCGCTAGGCCGCCACTGTCTGGCCCGAGCTGATTTAAGGGAGTTCCAGGGTGGGTGTGGATGTAAAAACAGTCCAGGTCGCCACGTTTCTGCTGCTGCAGTTCAACCCGGACTTGCTCTTCTCAGTCATTCCTGAGCTTATGCGAAACCTGAACCGTCTGGCCGTTCAGAGCGTTTAACGTTTCTGACGGAGGAAAAGCATAACTTTATGGAGCGTTAAACATCCATTTGCCTTCCAAACTGAAACGTGTCTTTGTCCCGGACTGGCGTGACATCATGATAAGCACGCCGTCCTCTGGAAACTTTCCTGGATGAATGGAGGATTCTGTCTGCGACTGTATTATGTGCTCCATCTTCACCCGTGATGGGAGCGTAACTCGATTTGGTAGGAAATTACGGCCTCTCGGCCAGCGCCTCGGCTTTTAAAGCCGACGATTCTTGTTTACCGCCAGGGCCATGCGGCCGCAGACGGCCTGGTGACCCCCCCCTCCAGGCCGTTTTTCCTTCAAGCGTCCTGGCGCACGCCGTGGCCTGCAGTTCCAGAGGAGATTAGCTCCCTGTGGTGTTGTGGCGTTGCCATTCAACACAATCTGTGCGGCATCTCGGCGCCAAAGCTCTCTAATCTGGGATCACTCTCGCCACCTCACTGCAGGGCTAGATTCTACTCCGCTGGGACGTCCCGAGGCAGTTGTCCTAATTCTGGCTCGTGCGCTTTTCTCGTCAGGCATGGACCTCTCAGCCAACCAGGATGAAGAGAGTGACCAGGAGACCTTCCAGATGGAAATCAGCAAGGACACGAAGAAGTGCGCCTTCCGAACCTGCGCTGGGAAATACTGGACGCTCACAGCTAATGGAGGTCTCCAGTGCACAGCCTCAACCAAGTGAGTTTTCTCGATTTAAGGTTCCATAGAACCTGCGTGGAATTCACAAATCTTTTCATTTAGAGAAATCCCACAACTTTTCTCTCTACCTTGATGTCTAAAGAGAGCACTGGCATTACGATCAGATGGATGAAGATTCAGAAACAAACACAACGAAACAAGCTTTTTTGCAAAGCTTGAAATGGCACTTCATTTGGTATTATTGTCTGCTGATGTTCTTCTACGCAGGACTGCAAACTGCTATTTTGACATTGAATATCGTGAAAAGAAAATCACGCTCCGTGCCGCCAACGGAAAATACGTTGCAGCCAAGAAGAATGGGCAGCTGGCCGCCACTATCGACTCAGCAGGTGAGTGGCATGCTTGTCATCGCAGCTCCTGAGATGTTATCAGGCTGTTATCTGGGCGGTGGGGCCGATTGACATGTTGGTTGGTGTGGAAGGGCCTTTCCATGATCAGAGTCTTCATCTGTGCATGCAGGAGAGTCTGAGGAGTTCTTGATGAAGCTCATAAACCGGCCCATTATTGTCCTGCGAGGAGAGCACGGCTTCATCGGCTGCAGGAAGGTGACCGGCACCCTGGACTCCAATCGCTCCTCGTATGATGTCTTTCAGCTGGAGTTTTGCGATGGAGCCTACAGCCTGCAAGGTATGTTCCAACAGGTTTTTTTGGAAAATGGTTAAATTATGCACTTTAACTAATTTTATTCAACATAAAAGTTTGTGTTACAAAAGCACAATATACAGTACAGGCCAAAAGTTTGGACGCACCTTTTCATTCAATGTGTTTTCTTTATTTTCATGACCATTTACATTGATGCCTTCAGTGAGAATCTACCAAAACTATGAATGAACACATGTGGAGTTATGTACTTAACAAAAAAAGGTGAAATTACTGCTTTGCACACTCTTTGCATTCTCTCGATGAGCTTCAAGAGGTCGTCACCTGAAATGCTTTTCCAACAGTCTTGAAGGAGTTCCCAGAGGTGTTTAGCACTTGTTGGCCCCTTTACCTTCACTCTGCGGTCCAGCTCACCCCAAACCATCTCAACTGGGTTCAGGTCCGGTGACTGTGGAGGCCAGGTCTCCACTTTTTGTTAAGTACATAAGTACATAGTTTTGATGCCTTCAGTGAGAATCTACCAATGTAAATGGTCATGAAAATAATGAAAACACATTGAATGAGAAGGTGTGTCCAAACTTTTGGCCTGTACTGTACATATAGAATGCACAAACCAGTTTCAGGTTAAAAATTACCTTATTAGACCCATATTAGACCCCAACCTGTCCCCCAGTATTACAGTTGAGTGTTTATTATAATGGGAACATGTGCAGACTGCTCAAATGGTGTTGGTTGGCTACAGAAGTCACCACATCTTATGAAAATGGTCACATTCATGTTTACATTGGCTCCCTTTGGCAGATTGAATTACATTATAGCTTTGAAGTGTCTATGGGTTAATACATTCTTAAAGTGGTTCACATCAATGCTTTTATTACATAAAACACATAAAATGCTGCCTCTCACCCAGATTCTACTGGGAAGTACTGGATGGTGGGGAATGAGTCCGCAGTAATCAGCAGCAGCGACACTCGTGTGGACTTCCTTCTGGAATTCTGCGACTACAACAAGGTGGCCATCAAAACCCCAGAGGGCAAGTACCTGAGAGGCGACCACGCAGGTGTCCTGAAAGCCAACGCTGATGACCTGGACAGCTCCACCATGTGGGAGTACTAGAAGCACTTATGTTACCACTGTGGCTTTTTTTTTTTTTTTTTTTGGTATTATTTCTCTCTTTTTTTAATTTTTTTAAAATGTGAAATCTCACTAGTGTGTGCACACTTTGGCTTTGAAATACAGAGAGAAAATCCGGGGATACTGGGGGACTCTTCTGTGTGGTTTTATCCCGATATACCAACAAGTTGTCCAGTTTTTCCCCCATATTATAAATCTCAAGATAGAGTTGCATATTTGTTGTCCTGCTTTGATCCAAGGCCAAAGTGTGGTGCCGTCCGCTCAGCACCTCAGTCATTCAGTGAAATACCCTCTCTGTATTTGTACCCCGTGCCTGAAAGGCATCAATTTGTGACAATTCTTGTATGATGAAGGTGAGTGTTAAGATTATAATCATCTTTGAGCCATGATTTCACTGAGCTGCTGAAGAGTGGACTGCCCCTCTTATCTTTGTTGTTGAGGTGTGCGTAATTGTACTACGAGTTGTATGAGTCTCTATAATGATGCCATCCATCCCCACGCCCATCCTGCCTTAAACCCTCCGCTGTACCCTCGTGTCTGGTCCACGATTCTTTGCCGAGTGTTAAGTCTAAACTAGACCATGCTGGCCATATGTAATGGTAGCTGAATGTTTGAACGTTTATTGAAAGCCAAGTGATTTTTTTTTTTTTTTCTTTTTCGTGACCTATTGAAGAAACATAGTCACTTTTTTTCTCTATTTTGGAGATGTCAAGTTCAGAACGAGCTGGATTTCTGTGCCATTTAGTCATGCAGGGAATGAGGGAGAAGAACTGGAAGCTTATGCTGTAGAAAGGGAACCTTCCCTCATCTCAATTAATTACAAAGTACTGGAATCTGAGAGGTGGGGGGGATAATATGATCTGGAATATTGTCCGCAACAAAACAGAAAAAGAAACAAAGCAACTTCACCGGAGTGTGCTGTGTTGTGGGTCTGAAGCTGTTGCAGGTTCAACATGATATTTATAGTGAATTTAAAATCTCAGTCTTTCTTGACAAATTGTAGGGGAATGGGTGGTATGTGTTCCACTGCACAATTTAAAAAAAAAAAAAAAAAAGAGAATCTATCTGGAATGCACACACCATTCACTGGAATTAGAAAAATATATCGCTCACATTGTACAATTTGTCAAAGGCACAGACATGATCACTGGGTCACGGCATCGTGCCCATGTCCTAAATCCCAACTGGCTCATCATTTCATCTCACGCGAACGTTTTTGCTGCTGCAGAGGAGAAATGTTGTTTGTTCTGCCTCTCCGCCTATGAAGTAGACCTTTTATAAATGGAAACAAAGGAAGTCTCATTTTGTTGTACACTCGCAGCTGCTGAGTGGACATTACTGTACTGCTTAACAAACAAGGGCCAGTGCTGCCTTAGTTTCAAACAACAGTTTAAATGGTGCAGTTTTAAAAATGATGTATCACGTTACAACCCAGGAATAATCCATAACTGGTGCTCTTAATAACCAGGTTTCTGTGAGGAACTTGAACTCACACCAGTCCAAATCTTTATTGGGAGAAAGACTGAGCTAGTCTCTATTTAAATAATTGATGGTTAGTTACTATGGTTACTATAGGACGGGGATGACTATGACTGTGCCTACGTAAAAAGGTCATTAAAAACATTCCGCACCTATACTTTGTAACATTTCCTTACATTTTTTTCCTATTATTTTGATATTGTGGTGATTCATTTTCTTTATGCCATGGATGCAGCAGAGATCCAATAATAAATGCAATTTGAATATGAAAATGTGTTGTGATTATTGAAAGTATTTTAGTTAATTTGTTCTATATAAAAACACTGGAATGCAATACCAGTTGATTTTTGACCAGAGGTGGAAAGTTCCATTGACTGAATTAAAGAGGGACGCTGTGGCTCCATTGCCTTCCATAGAATAAAAATGAAGCTTAAATCTTTCCCTGTGTTGCCTGATTTGCAGCCAGAGTCAACAATGCTGAGATGATAATTTGGTGGCCCCACCCCACAATTCACTTCATTGCCAGTGGTAACCACAGGCATAGTCTTCTTCGAATGATTTAACAACCATTTTCTGGAGACAATTTAAAGTTTAGATGCAAAAGTGGCAATTTTATGATTGATGCTTGCAGTTCTAAAACTGATACTGCATCCATCCAGTGGGGGCACTAGACCAGGTGGTTTCAGTTTTCAAGATGCAGCATTCATGTTTCCTTTTTACAGTCAACAGTTGAAACTGTGTTCTGAACCTTTGCCGTTACACATTTTTGACAAGGTTTTGGCCTAAACTGAACCAGGAGAGGTTCCACCTAGATTATTGATGTCCTCGGGCCACCATTTGTTGTTTTGAGCATTTGCCATGGGTTCCTATTCATTTCAGTTTTTCCAAAGACATACATTTTACTATGACTAAATTTCCTGATTTCATGTATTGGTGCATAGAACCTAATCCTTTTCTCAAATTAGTTTTTTTTGGAACAAATAATGCTGCATATGTCAATTCAAATTAAGATCTTGAGAAGAAATTAGACATGAATGTGTCCTTAATGCGCTTTCATATAATAATTTAGTCTATACTGTATTTTTTTCAGACTCTATTCTTAAATGACCAATAATGACCATTAAACTTGAAAAGATATGACACTTTTTAAATCTATTTGTGATATTTATTCCTTTAAAATGGCGTTTTAAGACATTGTGCACTCAATGATGAGCCTGGTTGGTCATGACTCAACATTCCTACATTTACACTGGAACCCAATCCGGCCCTCGCATGAGAGCAGCTGAAAATGCTTCTCACTCCGTGGCTCACAATGCCCGGTTTCTGGCTCACCAGGGCTCGCTTCATGAATGAGACGCTTGTCCTGGTTTGTTTATTGTCGCAGTGGCCGTTTGCGTGAGGCCGCCACTCTGCGCGTTTTTATCACCACAACACATCTACGCTGGCCAACCGTGCCGCCCATGGCACTTTCGATTTCATCAAATGGAGGACCAGTGTATAACAAGGACTATATCATTAAAAACAAAAAAAGCCAACAAAGCACACTAATGCCTCCAGGGCTCTGAGATATCCAGACTCAAAGTATGACTCGCTGGTAATCAGCCTCAGAACAACGTAGCAATAAAATATAGCTTTGCGATTTTCAAAGAGAAGAAAACCAGCCAGAGGAAGAGTCACCAGTGAAGAGTCACCGTGTCTGGTGTCAGAGGAACAGCTGTAGCAGGACTGGCACGAATCTCTCCCCACGCCTCACCTCCTGACTTCCCCTTCTCCCCCAATGGAAATGCTAATGCAATGAGAGACCACCAGAACAGCTCCCTAATCCACTTTATCCTGCCTTCCAAAAACAGGCCTGGGGGATGGCACCGTGGTTAATTGCAGATGGAGCGGGTCACTGGAGTGATTGTGAGCTCTTATGGTATTTAATGGATGAAAAGTGTTGTGCTGGTTGTGCCATGAAGAGGTCACAGGACACAAAGCGCCGTATCTTAAATTGAGCAAACACACAACATTAATCTGAAAACTCAGAACAGATGCTTAAAATGGAGTTATAACAAGATTAAGAATGTCATTATAAAATTCTAAAATTGAACTAAGTACACATTTTGCCATGAATTAATTGCACGATTAATTAGTAAGACTAAAGGATGCTGCAATGCATAATTAAAACTATCACTAAGACAAGTCTGGAAAATTTGTGCAGTTCTGTGAGTCTCCATTTGAGCAGGTAGGTGGTAGAACTTTATTAATCTCTGTGGAAAGTTCCTAAGTGTTTGGGGGAAATAGGTAAGTTAATAAGAAGTCAGCAGGTTCACCTGGTACATTGTTTTGCATACATTTGCCTCTAAAGCCAGAAAGTCTTCAATTTGCCTAATATTCACAGTCCACAAAAACAAGTAACAGTTTTGTACAGTCATATTACAAGGAAGCTGAAAACAAATGACATGGGATACATGGGCAATTCATCCATGGTGTAAATATAACTTGTGTTTGATGTTAGTTCCTTTTTGCCATTCAGGAAGTAAAAACGAGGACATTTCCATCATCTAACATTTCATTCGATTTCACTGATGGGCCATTGTAAACACCCAAGCATTCTCTACAGGAAAAGGCTGGGGTTAGATCGACTGGAGTTCAGGGGAAATGAAAAGCAGAAAAAGGTAATGCACTTACACGATTCATTCAGCACCCAAAGGTCACGCCATTGTGCCGGTAAACTGCAAAAACACTCCAACCCTGATAAAAACAGTTTCTGGGAATAGTCATGAGCTAGAAATATAGCACAACATTAAACACATTGTTGGCCACTGCTGCACCTTAATTGCAAATTCCATTGCAATTTTGAATTTTGTTATGAAAGCATACAGTTTCGCGCATGAACACAATTTATACTGAACCTGCCATTAAGTACAAAGGTAAACTTCAAAACAATTCCAAAGTTCCAAAGTCATATACATTATACATTGTATGATTTTAATAATGAGACCATCCATTAAGGAAAGCAAAGTAAAGCAATGTTCTTAATATTCATGTCCTCCATCTTTTAAAATGTTAACCATCTTGAATGCCAACATTTATTAATGACGTTAGGCTGCTTAATCAAGCCCTTTGTTCTCATAACTCACAATACAGCAGCAGTTTGTGTGTGTCACATGATGACCTCTGACCTCCTGAAAAACACTTAAGGAAAACTCTTGAGATTCACACCATGGCTGACCACTGCCTCAGGCAAAATGAGTGACGGTGACACACTTATGACTAACTTGGGGGGTGGGGAGGCATGGCCAAAGGGCATCCAGTAATTCCAGACAAAAGAGGATCTGAGAGCAGAAAAAGCATTCTGTGGGCATGCAAAAGGCACTAAGTCACCTGGCAAGCACTACAATTAGCAATGCATTGTCCGTAGAGTTATCTCTGAGATTTGAATGTTTGTAAAACAGTTATTGAGTTATTGGTGAGTATATATTATGATACATTGAGTTCCAATGCTGGAACTCAAACTTTCTTTCAATTTAATATTTGCCAGAAGAAAATTTGATGATGTTTTTATGAAGTGTTGCGAGGCAACCACAACTCTAATCACTCAAGAATAAATATATGTATGGTCTAATCTGGCTAAGTGTTCTATTAAATGCACTTTAATACCTCATGAATACTCATGAAAAGTGCTTATGAAAAGATTGCAATACAAAGTAATCTCAAAGTAATTTATGAAATAACAGTTGTAAAGACTTCCCTGGACATACATTAAATGATCATTATTTTAATATAAATCACAAATTTTGTCTTCAGAAATCATCGAATCTTGAACTGACTTACTGATGTAGCTGAATGGTTTTGTAGTTTCTGTGAGCTTATTTATGTGTGAGTGTGCATGAGCACATCTGTCTCTACAGTTTCCTCAATACAAGGCCAGGATGTTTTGCTAGCAGCTTAAGCCTTTTGCTTCCCTAAACAATGGTCTTTTTAAAGTAGAATTCCAGAGCCGTCACATCCTGAGTGGACATGCTGAACTGCTTGTGACACTGGCAAACTTATAGATGAACTCTGTAACAATGGCCTTCCTTAGGTCGTGGGGTGTTGCCGTGGCAACCACTCTGCCAAATATAAAAAATACTTAGAAACATAAAGGTTTCTAATAATATAAACCTGCGTGCATTTTTATGCAAAAGCTGCCTTGTGGTAATGACATGGGTGAAACTATTTTAAGGGCAACATCTGCTGACCGAACATCCTGCTCTTGTAACACAGTGAATGTTTCACTCAGCAAACATTCTCTGGCAAATTTGCCTGGTATGCGGCACGAGAGATTCACACAGATTCCACCCGAAATTCCCAGTAAGTCGGCCAAGGAACCGATGAGCTTTGAGATTCCAACTGGAGAGGCGGCATCCGTACGCAGACAGCTGGTGGTGCTCTGTGGCTCATGGCCGACAGGACATCTGCAGAAGAAAATGTCAGGCCCAGACCCCTGATCTGGGCAGGTCTGATCAGATCCAGTTACAGGAACATGTCCAGCCGAGGCCTCGCCGTCCCACACCAGACCTGCTGCTCCATCTGTTACCAGATTAAAAGGTTAAATGTCGACACGGGATGTTTGGCTGCTGCCACTATTCAGGTGAAGGCCAAAGGAAACCAGGGTCAAATGACTTGGATAAACGAAGAGAATAACATCCCAGTAAAATCAATATCCACATTCAATCAATAACACGGCAGCCGGCCTTATGTTAGCCCTGACCAGAAGATTATCAGACAACATTCGCTGGTTTTCACATTAGCTGCTTTAGACCAGGCTCAGTCAGGATTCCAAAAACATGGCGGCATCAACCACCCGATCCGCCTAAATTTGAACACAACTCCCGAAATCCACGCTGAATGTTGAGAAAGTAGACTCTTCTTTGTAGCTGTAAATAAATCCAATAGATCCTTGGTGCGCAAGGTATGGTACTTAGATTCCCTGTAATGGTGTAGCACAGTTAACATCATCGCTTGCGGTGTGTTTGACTTCAGTATTAACAGTGGCTGACAGTCAGACCTAAATAATATTTATATTAGGAATAAAATTGTCTCCTATGTAAACTAGTTTACACTACTATAATGTAATGCCGCTCATAATGGCAGACATGGAGAGCCAAACATGTCATGAGTTGGCACCCGCTATGCAAAGCTTGAGAACCACTGCCATAGATAAATACTTTGTGAAGCTCTGAAGGGGTATTAAAAAAATGAAGCCAATAAATCGACTTCAACCTGCTATAATGAGTTTATGCCTGGAGGCCAAAGATGTCAAACAAAAGGTGTCTGCATAACGAATAGTGCAGCAGTTTTAAGTGCTTCAGTCTGAGAAACTTCAGAGCGGGGCCTGATGACCCTCCGTCTGCTGGATGTGGTGCTTAACAAAAGCCTGGACGATGGGCTGGACGCCAGCAGGGAAGAGGGCAGCCAAACCCCTGACGTTGGGACGTGGTGGTCTGTTTAAGCAGGCGGTGTGAGCATGAGAGATGGTTCTCTGCAGGAGTGCAGAGCCCAGCAATAGTCATACTGACTCCCACCGACCCCCCCGGGCTGCTTTCAACCTTCTCACAATAGTCCTGATGAAGAAAACGGCAGCTACCAGATATCTCTCTCTCACACAAACACACATAAACACACTTTAACCCACTGGGAAGAAAGGCACCAAAAGTGCCTGCTGCTCTGTACAGAAGGTTGGTGTGGATGAGTCTTTGTGTGATGAATGTCCTGGTTCAGCCAGAGAAATTGACATCTTTCTAGAGTGCTGAGGCTGCAGTCAGATCCATCACACACACTCACACAACCTCAGCTCCTCAACTGACGTCACAGCAGCCCAACCCACAGCTGCCGTGTTTGGTGGAGAGGACAGCGTGGAGAGCCTGAGTCAGCCATTCTCCTCCATGATGTGGTTTCATAGTAAAACGAAGACCAGATGGGTCTCCTCCTCCAAAGGGGAAAAAATCGGTGTAAGAATAAACATGATGCACTAGAGCTGGGCAGCACATACCCACAATCCCCTTCACTGAACATCCCATCATCAGTTTAGTGGTTTCATCCAGCCCTGTCACTAGTCAGTCAGCTTCCACACGCATATCCAGATGAGGGTGGCAGAGGCAGAAGGCGAAGCAGGCCTGGCCAGACATTAGTTTGTGGTTTCTGGGCCTTCCCCGGAGTATCCCACTAGTGGGACGTGCCCAGAAGAGAACCAGTAACAAATGCATCCCAGTACACATTGACCGGCTCCTCTAGATTTAAAGGCTCTTCCAAATAACTGAGCAGTCAAGGAGAGTAACTCCACCAACCCTATGAAGAAACCTCATCTCAGCTGCTTGTGTCCACATTCAATATACTTGATTTTACACTTAGCCAGTCAACAACTTCAAATAATATCTAAATTCAGAAACAAAGGCGTAAAAACACAAAACCTTTACACAAAAGCTGTTTTTATTAGACAAAAAGCAATGATAAGGACAGTCACATTGTTGACCTACTAACCCATCCCCACACGTCATCACTGAGAATTCTGTGAACATTCACTGTTTTACCATCATTCAATGAAGTCTGTAAACCCTCATGTCGAGTACTGAATGTTGCTAGTGAGCAAAACAACAAAAATGGAAGGGGAAAGAAAAAAAAAAAAAAGCTCAAAAGCAAACTGCTTATTTCCATTTAGAATGATCTGACATTTTGTATATGGGGGGGAAAAAACCCTCAAATGTTTTTTTTATTTTTTTTATTGCATTCCAAATAAGCCTGCCCAAAAGGCCTTTTAATTTTAAGAAAACGTGTTCTTGCCTCACAGCAAAATATGTAAAAAAAAATTATATTAATAAGAGAAGAGAAAAGGGTTTAAACTCTAAATCCACATCCAAAACCAGAAAAAAGATGGTTCCAACGATCCTCTAGTACCTAAGAGTCTTTAAAGAGGCCTGAAGAAGCGCTGATGAGGTCCATAGTGCATAGGCATGTTGAAATTCAAGTGCATGTTGGGAAGGAACTGTGGCGGAAGGTTGTGGATGGGGGGCACGTAGGGGCCCGGGATTTGTTGCCGGAAAACCACGCGTGGGTGAGGTTGAATTGGCATCATTACTTGGGG
Organism: Denticeps clupeoides; assembly: GCF_900700375.1. Lineage (NCBI taxonomy): Eukaryota > Metazoa > Chordata > Actinopteri > Clupeiformes > Denticipitidae > Denticeps > Denticeps clupeoides. The sequence goes on from NC_041713.1 coordinate 14,618,636, forward strand.
AAGAACCACAGCCTGAGGGGCTGGAATGGGCGGAAGGTTCGGCCGGGGCCGCTTGGCAGCGGTAGGCTCTGGAGGGGGACCCACACGCTTTGCTGAGGACTCTGAAAGTAAATACAAATGGGGGGAGAAATCATTCTAAAACATGTTCAATGTTGCTGACATCCCATTTGGTGAACAGTGTGCAGTGTGTTGAGATGCGTGTTACATGAACGTTAAACACAGTTTAGTCTCCGTTCTGCGGCATGCAAAAAGTGGCCGTGTTGTACTGTTGACTACACCGAGTAGCTTGTACAATTTTTTCCACGCCTCAGACTTTTGTTGGCAGTGCCAGAGGCTGGCCTCCGTTTCACCTCCTCGGCATCCATTTTCGCATCTTTCTCCAGATTATCAAAACGCATCACCTGACCGCTCTATCACCAGGTTTGTGGGTAGTGTTATATCAGCCGCAGTTTTACTGACCTGTGCACTTCTTATTCAGCTCTGCCTCGCCTTCTTTCTGTATTTCCTGAATGATCCGCTCATCATCTTGCTACAAGGAAAAACAGGAGAAAGAAAAGTGTCTTACAATGTAGACAGCAATTAAGTTCTCAGATTACAAAGGTTGTGATGCAGGTAGAGCAATGATGTGCAGTATTGACTGTTCAGGTAGAAATCAGAACATTGCCAGGGTTGGAGATATTCTCTCTCTCTCTCTCACACTCACACACACCTATTCAGCCCAGGTAGGAAACTGTGGTGGGTTCCAGGTAAGTAATTATGAATGTCAACATGGAGGGAATTAAAGCTTAGACCTGCCAGCAGAAAGAGGAGAGGGAGGCAACATGACTGACTGTTCTGCTTCAATAACAGCTCATCAATTAAAACACTTGATAAAGATGAGAATTGAATTTTGCTTGAAGGTTCTGGTTTTCTGTATTCCTGCTGTGCTAGTTTTCCAACACTCTTTCTTGACTGTAGACAGGTAGAAAGAGATATAAGAATGTAAATAACATCTAGCAACATAACTTGTTCAGTACTAAAAACAGAAACCCTTAATAATGCTTAAGGAAATGCATGAAATCTTGTGACTTTTTTTTATTTTTTTCGATTTGTCTAATCACAGCTCAGGTAGTGTCTGTTACATCACCACAGCTCGCTAATGTAAACCAAATTTAGGAGTGGAAACCCAGTCGGGTGGAGCCGCATCACTTTTCCAGGTTTACATAACAAGGCACAAAGCTGAAGAGCTCGCCGAGAAACCAAGAAGGAAATCAGAGGAGCGGTAATCAGGAACCACACCGCCGGATCAGCCTTTCACAGGAAACCCGAGACCCTGCCCTCTCTCCCTGTCTCTACAGGAGAGCTAATAATTACCTGGCTCGGTGCTACGGGCACCTTTCACTGACTGATCTGGGTGGTGGGCCACTGCACGGCTGACCGTGTATTCGAGATGTTAGTGGCGTGTGCTCTGGCGGCAGGTAAAGGTAATGATGCGATGAAAGAGCGGTGGTGCGCGCGCGTGCAGATGGAGGGGGTTGGGCCATTTACCGTAGGGTCGGTCCATAAGGAGCACTTCTTGCACTGTCGGCAGGGGGCGCCGGGCGAGCGGGCGTGCTGGCAGAAGTGGTTGTAGCCGTTGATGGCCTCGCGGCAGAGGTAGCACATGAACGCGCCACAGCGGCACGACATTCGGTTGCAGCCCTCGGACTTCACCAGCCCCGTCCCGCACTTATGGCACTTCCTGACGCGAGCTGCAGTCATCTTTTCCTCGCTGAGCAAACACAACAGAGCAACGTTCAGCTGGATGAGGCAGGTGTCCAAACACTAGAATGCTCCCGTGCCACTGAGAAAACACGTGTGAACATCCAGATTCCTGCGTTCACTACAGGATGACAGACGCAAGACATCGGGGTCTCTAAAGGAAAACAGGATGTTCCGGCTGTATCCTACAGGAGTTCGGCTCACTTCCTGTTCAAACCAGGAACTGACTGATCACAGGCTTCCTCTACTTTTATTATCCTTCCGTCTAATCCATGAAAAATAAAATCTTGAAATTTTCTCATGATAAATAATTCATTGGTTTTCACAGCTGGGTGTTTGGGCACCAGGGGAACCGTTTTGAGAGGAAAGCGGATGTGAAATTATAGATGCTAATGAACTTGTTATGAAACAAGCACGAGACTGGGACCTCGCTGGGGAATAGCGGGGACTCCGTCCCTGAGGGGTAAAGTGGCTGACGCAGCAGAGGAGATGCTAATGAAGCTAATGATCTCCCCGGTGCACCATTGCAGGAGAGGAATGTCAGTGCCGCACAGAGAGAGCGAGTTAAGCATGGCACTCACAAAGCCACTCGGAGCCGAATCTCGTCCCTCTCCAGCAGCTGCTCACAGGTCTTCCCAGCATGGTCCTTCCACACCACATGGCACTTCCTGCAACTCTCCTGTGACACAAACACACAGAATAAGGTTAAAAGGCACACCCCTCAGCACATCTGTTGTCAACGACATTAGCAGGTAGTGGACTGGTACTGTTCACCAAACCGGTCTATTAAATCAAGTTTCCTTGATTTGGCTGGACATGTGGGTGGGTGGGGACCAGTGGTAGCACCAGTCAATTGAGCCCTAATGTGGGACTGACCGTTAGGCCTCTTGCCCTCTCTGGAGGCATGGAGGATGTGGTTTTCGAGCTGGCACTATGTGGCTTGTTTACTGGCATAAGGATTAATCACACTCAGGATTTACATAAGAACACATTTTTGGTGCAGTGTCATTATTTCTGATTATGTTTTTCTAAACAGAGTTTAAGGAGCCCAGTGATTGTTGGCTCTCACACACGTCAATAGATGCGCACCCATCATTAAAGAATGGGTGCCTAGCCCAGTTTGAAAATAGGACCCAGATTTGAAAATATTCCCATATGGCACCTCCAGGTGCTCTGTTACAGATTCTTTATTCCGAGCTCAGAATGATGAGATTCAGAGGACGACGCAATGCAATTTAAGTCCTGGTAAATGAACGAAGATCACGATCGGTGCTTTCTGTTGCAGCAAATCATTCTCCCTGTTGCCTAGTGACGGCATTTTCATCTGCTCCATTTTAGTCATGCCTACCCACTCTCTGCCTTTCAGCTAACTGCAAAGGACATCTGTCCCCGGCGGAGTCCCTCCACCGACTGGACATGAAGGGAGCTTCTCTGAATCCCAATCCTTTTAGTGGAACCTTCTACGTTTCATTTGGATCAAAAGTGTCCAGAAAAATCAGCACTGTTACAACTCTCCACAATCGAAATAAATAAAAAGACAAGTCAACTCCAACATATTAGATCCGACATTGAAATTATAGTTCGCTTTGTTCTGGTTGGATTTTAGCTGTGTGTGCACATACATGTTACGAAAGAGCAGCTGCCATGTCATGCTGCTTTTTCACAACCAGCATCCCTCGCCAACTAACATGCTTTCTCTCTCTCTCTCTCTCTCTCTCTCACTCACACACACACACACACACACACACACACACGATAGCTGAGGGCCCTGCAAATCCAGAACTCCACGTTGCCTGGTAACAGCCCCCTGCTAAATGCTGCTGGTATAAATATTTAAAGAGGTTGATGAATATTAATGGGCATGACATGACAAGTGGTGTACTGTTTTACTGTTGTAAAGTCAAAAAGAGCCTTTCTGCATTTAAAAACTGTCCTCCAGGCAGAAGCATAGAGAAATGAACACTAAGACACTGGGGGCTGTGGGACAGCAACGTGATTATACACTCAAAAACAGAACGATAGCAACAGAAAAAACAAGATCCTCCTTCGATTAGAAACTTACAAGACAACATACAAATTGTCCACATTGAGACTGAGACAATGACTTGTGCAACAACTGGATGGGAGGGGCAGGAAGAGTTCCTGTGAGCTTGATAGTGATGCAGTGCCCCCTAGAGGCCCGAAAGGAGCAGACAAGGAAATGAGGTATGGTTTGAGGAAGAAAAGGAGAGAAAAAATAAAATCACATGGATGGAGAACTGCTGACAGCTGAAAACTGGTTTAATCCACATTCTGTGTTTTTTTAACATATAAGAAATGAATATGTTACATTAGTCCAGGGTTCATAGGGCACGTTTTCATGTAAGATCAGATAATCCTTTATTAGTCCCACAAGTGGGATAAGATAACCTTAGATTTACCTTCGTTTAGCCCTGCAGGATCAGTGTCGGGGCCCCTGTTTTAGTCTTTATAAATGTTTCTTTACTGAAGTGATCCAAACAGCAGAAAAGCAGCAGTTGAGGTTAGACATATCATGTTGAGCTCCCACTCCGTTTCCTTCAAATATTCACTACTACACGAAACAAAAAGAATCAGCAGTTGGATCAGTGCTCTTAATTTTGTTGCAGTTCTTTATAATGAAATAAAAGGCTGGAGTGTATTTGAGTATGAGTGTGTGTGACAGAACAAGACGGTTCGTAAGCACTTAGAGGCGGAAGCCGAGGTGCCACAAATCTTTCCACATGCTGGAAAACAGTGCTTACCACTGAAAACTCACTCTGCCTTCGCTTATATACCTCTCCTATAAATACTACTGTGACATCACGGTGGTGTTGAAACGCCACGCCTCGAGGGTGGCCTTCAAACCTGGTGGCAGATAACGACGCAACCGATGCGGCCGAAACTTCCTGGAAGTGACAGACGGCAGGGGGCGTGGTCTTCTCGCACACCGGCTGACTTTCTTATGAAACACTTCCTGTTTCCCCAATTGCCGCCCCTTCCAGCTGGAGAACATTCAGATTTTGAACGATAACACTTCTCAAAGTACAAAATCATAACAATAGTAAACAGTCATCTAAAATTTGTATATTTTCTATTGTAAATTTAACAGTATGTCCACTCATGCATGTATCACCACACCTCTATACATATCTGTACACATATTGCTTTTGCTCAAACCACACACACTGTCACCCTGTACATGCAACGGAATTATTACTTAAATGTTGAGTTTTACTGTATTCAGGGTCATATTTCATCACGTTATTTGCGCATGACTGTATGTAAAAGATTCAATGTGAGGAAGTGGATAAATCTAGTTTTCACATCCATGTCGGTATACAGAAGGACCCGGGTGTCATGAATCACTCACTGCTCCAGCCAGTGCTCGCAAGCAACAGGAACTTTAGTGGCCACAAAGAAAATACTTGTAACATTTTCGTAATCGTACCGTATCTAGCAACGCATTACGAAAGTGGGCTGCAGACGGCAGATAAAACAATAGGTGCCGGGTCAGAAAGCGCTTTCTAGATAAGGGCCATCTGCTAAATGGCGCTAATGTAACTGTGAAGCACACACTGGGGGAGGAAATGAAGGAAAGGTGCAAGCTTTGTGCGGCTGCGTTCGGGAATACCGGCGGAGGGGAGCGCCGTTCCCAGCACCAGCAGCTGCAGAACAGTGTTCAGCGCCCCGTGTCCAGGCCTGAGCCCAGGGCTTCTCCCCCAGCACATGTGTAGATGGCTGCAGCAGGCCTTATAAGGCAGCAGAAGATGTCAGCGGAGCGTCTGATTGGGGGCGAGCTGCTCTCGCTGCAGTCGGTGCTGCTCCTCTCCTCCCTCCACGCTGGAGGAATGCGAGGCTAGAACCAGCCCCAGGGGAGGAGAGAGACGCTCCCACTGCCGGCAACAAGGCACACACATATACACATGGCCTAATGCCTCAAGCACTTCAAAAAGCAGCTCAACCTCCATTCCGGTTCCTTTAAAGGAATACATCTCTAATGAGATGAACAGGTAAAGTACCTGCTGCACAAAACTCTCCCAGCAAGCCTGTGCATGACCCCTGCAGACGTTCTATGACCATGTAAGGAAGCGAGAACGCAGCCGCAGAATGCAGCATGTTGGGAAACAATCGGCCAAACGGGAAGAGCCGGAAGACAGAAGGGACATCTAGAGTGAAGCAGGAGGTCTTAAAGAAACCAGCTGAGGTGAAAAAGAAACAAAACACCCACATGGTGGCTGATGTGTAAAAATTAAACACATGAGCTGTAAGCTCAGAAAAGAAGGGCCTTAAAAAATCTGAACTGGGTCAAACATGAACTGTACCACATTTCAAACCTGAAGGATCTGGGCATAGCCAATCAGGAGGCCAGACTTACTGAAAAGGGGTGGGGCTCCCCATGGCGCTAAAGCAGGAAAAGGGTGTCAGTTATATAACTCTCATTCATTCAGGCCGGAGGGGAAAGCCTGGGATACGGCGGGATGGAGAGGGACTCTGGGAGGAAGAGGGGGGTGTAGCAGGAATAGGGGTGTCGGTTGTTTAGTTCCTTGGTTGAACATCTCACTTCTTGTGTTTGTGTAAGGAATGAGGGAGGCTGGGGAAATCGCAGCCCTAAAAGAGGCAGGCAGGAAAAGCCCCACGGTGCAGAACCCAAGTTCCTGCCACCCCTCACACAGTGAGGCACGGCACGCGACCACCATCTTTACAAGGAAGAGGCAGGTTTTACTTACGTTTTTTGTAGCTGTTAAAGCTTTGCACATTTCATTTGTAACGCTAAGATCGGAGAACCCAGTCAATGTTGTTTTTAGGAATTTTTGTTCCTCTTGGAACACCCTCTGATGCCCTGGTTGCCGCAGAACCACACCCCTCCACTGAACTAACTTCCCTGGAACGCCAGGGACAGAGCCAGAAAAGAGGGGGGTAGGAGGAGGACGCCTGCAGAAGTAGGTCAGATTACGAAATCACGCCACGGCACTGTGGGTCAGTCCTTGACCCACGATTACGGAAAACACAGTGGAAGGAGCACGCCGCTCATGCAGGTAGCACGGATAATCCACCAGAGACAGGCGTGGCACTGGAGCTAGACACGTAGGAGAAGGAGAGAACAACGAAGGTGTGAGAGGGGGACTGAAAGGACCATGTATGAGGGGGATCCAGGAAGGGGTGGAGGCATATAACAAACAGCAGATGGAGATGAGCAGATTCAATAAAACCCAAAAAGTGGCGCAATGCTGCCACCACGTGGATGAACACATGAACTGAACCCTACTAAATCTTGGCTGCCTAAAATATATTCTAAATAGTTTAATAATATTAATATTACGCATGAGTGAAGACCGTAGCGAAAAACCAATGCCAAAACAGGGAGTGCATGTGACCTGACATCCAGAGGCTGGATTCGAACTCACAACCCAATATTAAAATTAAGAATTTTAAATAAGAAATGTTATACAAAAGCAAATGTTTACAAAAGTAAACATTACATACATAATACACTAGATTATCAATTGTTGTAGGGAAGACTTTAGTGACATTACATACAGATAGTTAATGTGTGAGCAAATTAAATTATTATTATACATGATCAAAATATATCATTTAAATCATAAAAACTGTGTGACGGGGGTAAGTATATTTTTTTATGATATATTTTCTTTTCTATTTCTGTTGAATGCTTCCCAGTTTGCATCATGGATCCTCACATCTCATGTGATCAGCCCTGTCAGATCTCAGACTGGACTTACCAAGCCTCTAATGATCCGGCAAGAGAGATGAAGAAGCCCCTCTTTCTCCTGCACTGATGAGTCTCTCACAAGACCACCATGTTGCAGCAGTTCACAAAAGCCCCCTTTGTCCCACATCGGTTCAATGAAAGGCATACCTCCCCCAGCCGGGGGCTCTTACTCCAGGCTCTTATTAAAAATATCAGGGCAAATAAATGCCCATCCATAGCAGGATGGGCTGCCCTTGTGTTGACACTGTTCCGTGATGAAGCCTGGGCAGAAAAGCTGATCTGGAATGACAGGACACTGGGCAACAGTGTTCTTAAAATGGGGCACTGGGGAGGGATTCAAGGCATTCTTTTGTCTTTGTGCACCAACTAAACTGAATAGCAGCAGGCAGTGTGCATAGGGAAAATGATGAGTTGATTTCTCCTTAGATATGAGAGGTGTGTTGCAGCAGCATTCCCAGTGTGAATTCATGGGGAGGTTATGTTGCCAGTATGGTACTTTTTCAGTTGTCCGTTAACAACTTATTTTGCTAATGAGTGAGATGGTAATAGAGGAACATTGTGCAAAAGGCACAATGTTCCTTTATTGACTTCAGTACTTAGCATCTCAACAAAGGGAAAAGTGTCAGTGAATGCACTGAATTCAGAATTTCAGAAATCAGGCCTTGGATGTTTAGCCTGAGTTATCATTTTCAATCTGTCAATGATGCAAGAGACCCCAGTCCCCCAGAAGGTACCAGCTGTTAGGCATAATCCAACTTTGACTGATGATCTAGTGAATAAGTCACTAACAAATACTCCTCACGTGCTATGTCTCACTTCCACCCAGCAAAAACACAACTGGACTGCCTACTTAATTTCTCAAGTGATTGGAATGTCTGCGTAGATAACTCCTCCATGACACAGACACAGCGAGCCAACCAGTAATTAACAGTTGGGATCCATATCAATTAAGACAAACATACAACTTGGACTTAAAGAAAAGTCATGTTCTAAAACTGTGGATCTCACAATGTCACTATTTAAAGTGAAATTGTTTGTCATTGTGAAACACTGGAGCACAGCACAAGGTGCACACAACAAAATGTGTACTCTGCTTGAGCAGTGGGCAGCCATGACAGGCATCCGGGGAGCAGTGTGTAGGGATGGTGCTTTGCTCAGTGGTGCCTTGGCGGTTCAGGAATTCGAACCGGCACCCTTCCAATTACGGGTCCACTTCCATAACCGCTAGGCCACCACTGCCCTTTTACAAGAATTCTCTTGTTTCTCATTCCTCAGCCAAGGTCTTCCTGTTTGGTTAGTCAGAGACTGTCACTATTTACATCCAAGACTAAAAAAAATGTATAGTCTCTCTCTCTCATTTAAGTGTTTTTGATCCAGTCCTTTTAATATGCACATACCCAACACCCTAACTTACCTAGTCTGGGTGGTTCTTTATTAGGGTGTGTCTTATGTTTGGATGTTGGTCTGAATGGGACCAAAAACATCCTTTGATGAGAGTTCTAATTTTCATTTAAAATGTCCACATTTCAGTATGAAAACCCTTCAATCTGCAAAGATCCTGAGACTGGAAGATGTTCCTGGAACAGACCAAGACACACACAGCAGGGATCTGGTAGAGCTCAGTCACCCACTGCATTCCTGAGTGATAAGAAGATGGAGGGAGGCTTTGAATCCTGAGGCCCTGCACAACACTATCAGTCCAAGCACAGACCAGAGCATTCATGAGAAGGGAGGGGGAATAGCTTAATCACTCACCCCCACCCTACAATTTCCTTAGTTTCAGTCAAAGCTACCTCTTTGTGATACAAACAATTTATGAAAAGATTTACAGTTGCAGAGCATAACAGACTGCTGGGATTATGTGAGAAAAGAGGGAAAACACACCGTGATACCAAGGATTTGCTGCTTTTCATGAAAGCAGTACATTCTGATCATAAAATGGTCAACAATGGGTTAACCCATCTTCTTATCAACTTGTCCAGATGACAAGTGTTGAAGAGACACAGGCAAATGGACTGTGTCCTGCTATAACCTCATTTATCACAATAAACCCATGCCAGGAACCCCTGTCCTCTCTGTTTCAGTGATGTCGCAGTTACATGTGGCCCCACAGCACCACCTAGTGGATTCTGGAGGCATTCTGAGCTGAGATCAACCTGTCCGCATCAGCCATTACTTACCTTTCTGCAGCGAGGATTGGGGCAGCTGAAAAGGGAGACATCTTTGTCCAGCAGAGCTGGGAAATTACAGAAAGGACATCTGGAAACAAGGGACAAATAAGTCTTCAGTGTAATATTTTCCCAAAGAAACAAGTGACAAATAGGCAGGTCTTCAACATAATAAACCGAAAGCTCCTGCCCCTTTGCAGAGCTGTGATGGTCGCCGCATACCTGACCAGCTCATCAGCACAAGTGGCAGCCACCGCCTCTTCCGCTTGGCGCTCATAGTATTTGCACAGGATGTTCTCCGGAAGCACCTTCTCCAACTCGCTGGTGGGAAAAGAGCATGTGCAGTTGCCGTCCATGCAGCTGAGCTCTGACTGGAAAGCAAAACAAACCCATTTACAACACATTTTATCAGACGCCCTTATCCAGAGCGACTTACAATCAGTAGGTACAGGGACAGTCCCCCCCTGGAGCAACTTAGGGTTAAGTGTCTTACTCAGGGACACAATGGTAAGTAGGGTTTGAGCCACTGACGTTTGTGGTCTTCTTAGCCACTAGGCTACTACATCCCTGACGAAGCCTGTTGTTCAACCAGGAGACGGGAGATTACTAGGAAATTATCCATTCTGCCCCACACATATGCACCAAGCAAAAAAATGTGCATGTGAAAGGATGTCAGTGGGAATGTTTACCCCATTTACCTGAACTGTAAACCATGATAAAATGACGAGAAGAACATGAAAAAGAGAAGTGAAAAAAAAAAAAGAGTACACTGTTCCAACCACACAGTCTTACCACTCTGACTTCAGAGAAGGAGAAATGAACCCAACTTCACCGGTTTAAAAAAAAAGCAAGATTACTGGCATGGAAATTACTGAGACTTACCCGTCCGGAGCCAAACACTGCCTCCTGAGCGTACTTCACCAGGCACTCCTTGCAGAAGAGATGCCCGTCTGTGCACTGGGTCATCTCCTCGAAGGCAAATTCACCGCAGCAGCAGCCACACTCAATCAGCTGCCCATCCTGCCAGCACAAATATGCTATGAAAAAACACTGTCAAAATCAAAAGTGCTTACAACATGGCTTCTAGAAGTCAAAATCAATACACTTAACACACAGCAAAGGTTCAGGTTGTGCAACAACTGCTTTTTGCTCTCCATAGGCAATGACCATTTTTATCTGGCTCTAAGTCAACATACACATTGACATGAAACACATGATGCCAACACATGTTTTTTTTTATTATTTTCATGACCATTTACGTTGGTAGATTCTCACTGAAGGCATCAAAACTATGAATGAACACGTGTGGAGTTATGTACTTAAAAAGTGGAGACCTGGACTCCACAGTCACCGGACCTGAACCCAATCGAGATGGTTTGGGGTGAGCTGGACCGCAGAGTGAAGGCAAAGGGGCCAACAAGTGCTAAACACCTCTGGGAACTCCTTCAAGACTGTTGGAAAACCATTTCAGGTGACGACCTCTTGAAGCTCATCGAGAGAATGCCAAGAGTGTGCAAAGCAGTAATCAGAGCAAAGGGCGGCTATTTTAAAGAAACTAGAATATAAAACATGTTTTCAGTTATTTTGCCTTTTGTTGTTAAGTACATAACTCCACATGTGTTCATTCATAGTTTTGATGCCTTCAGTGAGAATCTACCAACGTAAATGGTCATGAAAATAAAGAAAACACACTGAATGAGAAGGTGTGTCCAAACTTTTGGCCTGTACTGTATGCTATTTATGCATTATCATTAACCACATTGTTGTGGCAGTCTCCAGATAGATCTCCTGTGGTTAGTAGTAATTAAGGTTAGTTTTTAAATGCAACACTGAGACTATAGTTAATAACAACTACTAGTAAGTAAGAAAAGCATTGTGATTAAATAAATTAGGACAACTAATAAATTGCTACACTATATAAGCGGTATGCATTGATTACGAAACACTGGCTACAGCAATGTAAAATAGCGACAGGCAAGCCTAAGCAATAGGCATTGGGAAAAAAAGGGCTATACTTTCCAATAAAAAAAATCTCATGGTACCTTTTGATACTGCTCCTCATTTACTTGTAATGCCAACAAGAAATCTTCATGCTACGAGGCAAAAAGAAAACACACACAAATATAAAACACACAAGCAATAATGGAGATTCAATATTTTTGAGGGGGCCTACGAATCTGAGTTCACTACCTCTGCCATTTCCTTGGCCTTTTGCTGGTAGAATTCTAGCTCTTTTGTCAATGATGGATCAAGTCTGTGCTGCGTGTTCCACACTTTCCTCTTCTTCTCAAGAAAGCACATGCGCCTTTCCAACTTAAAGGTACCTTCAGGATGATAAGGATCATGCTCTGTTTTGAACGGTTTTCTACTTGCGAACAATAAAACGTATCATGTACAGAATACAATCTAGTGTAAGCAAAGGTGTGTTACAAAGAAAACAGCAGAAATTTGACCCGGTGCAGTTACCCTGCTCAAACTTGAAGTCCATGTAGATCCGCTCGTTCAATTCCCTCTTTTTTTTCTTCTTTGCTGTGAGGTCACTGGAATGTTCTTGCCATTTCTTAAGGGCATCAAATAAGGCCTGACATTCAGAGTAAAAATACTTATAAAATAATCATAATGCCAAATGTGTATGCATGTTTTTTTTTATTTGACTAAAAATGAATAAGGAACAGAGAGACGACTAACATGTGTGTCCAAACTGTTCACTGTTATTATAGCTTTGATTGTAATGCATGAAATTAACTTCCAAAAGGAAAATAAATTACAACTATAGATAGAATTATGAATCTGGAAGCTACAGGTCTACTCATGGCAGACTTGGGATCTGGTTCTGGCTATTTCTAAATGAAAAGGTTCCATAGGAAAAGCAGATACAACTGTACAACACCATCAGATGCTGTCAGCAGTTTCTTAACACGTGAACACCACATAGAGCGGCAGTGTACACCTACTGATGCAGAGATAAAGCATACCTTGCGGGTGATTGCATAGTGTCCTTTGAGAGAGTTCAGGGTCCACCTGATGTCCTGACAGCTCAGCATCCGGAAGTCACTCATTAGCAAATCCGAAGCCTGCATCACGACCTCCGGACCAACCGGCTTCAGCTTGACGTAATCGAAGTAATTTTCACTTTCCTACGAATAAAAGTAAAAACAAGCCCTTACACTGACATTCATCTGCATTCTGTTATGCTATTTGAGCTGTGACACCAAACATGATTTACAGACCTGCGTTTCGTCGTTTGTTTCAAGAAGAATGCTTGATTGTGCAAAAACAGCATTTGCCTTTCTTGGGTAATCAGGGTTCTCTAACAGTAGGTTGCATATTCTACAATTGAAAGAAAAATTCTCTGATCTCTGTCAACACTTTTTTTTTTTTTAAGTAGGTTGTGTGAATAAGGAACAGATGTTCTTACACATTTAAGTCTTTAACTTCACTCCTGTCTATTAGGTCAGTTAAATATGCCTCCTGAACATCTGGGAAAAGGTCCATCTGCAGATGACAAAAAAAAAACTGAAGACTTGCACCACCATAGAAAATCCAATTCCAAGAAACCTAGCAACCCAACTCGTGCAAATCCTGCTATTGTAGAGATTTTTTTTTTTATATACACAAAACTGTAGAGGACTGGAGAAAATGAATGAAAACAAAACAAATGAACTGTCTGTAAGGGGTCAGCCAGAGCCAGACTGCTGGGAACTGAAACAATCATCCACACACAGCATGAGATGCACAGCCAGAGGAAGCCCCAGGACTAAAGCATTCTTCTTCTATTCGGGATGGAAGATGCATACTCATTCTGACAAATATAGAGTTCACTGATGTACATAATGTCTTGCTGCACTACCAGTCAAAAGTAGTCGCATCCTATTCTGACCTTTTGTCCTATTGTAAAACAGAATAAGAGGTTTGGCAGTAAACCCAAACAGATTAACAATTTGTCAAATTTTACTGACTTGACAGGTAAAATAACTTTTTTCTATGGTACCTGCCAGTGCGTGGGCAATATCAAATGACTTTCACAAGAAGATAATGATGACAGGAGGCTCACAGCATCACCAAAACTGCAGCTCTTGTTCTAGCTAAGCTGTGGTCAAGACTTACCAAACGTGGCTCACAATCTTGAAACATACAGGACTTAAAAAGATCTGCTCTGACAGCTTGGTGACAGATACCACAGCATACCTTCAGAGGTCTAGTGGAGTCAATGCCTTGTTAAGTTTAGGCATCAAAGGAGCTAACAACTGAATATTAGGTGGATGGCCATAAGATACTGTTGGTTAAATATAATCCACTCCATTTAAAATAGCCAGTGGAAGAGAGTGTTAAGTAACTGAGATGATTAAACAACTAAACTGTTCTCTGTTCTGTCAGAGATTCAAATTAAGTTAAAACTTGCCATTTCCAGCAATGCTCTGAAGATGAGCATCACTTACCACTCCCCTCATTAGAGCTGCTGTGGGGTTCTGATGTCCCTGTCCCTCCCTGGGGACAGATGGCCCTGGCTGTTCATCGTCCCCCTGCCTCATTGGCTCCACAGGCAGGGCAGGAGGCGTTTCCTGCTGTTCCCTTGGTACAACTATCACTGTAGGCTCCAGTGGCACAACTTCCCGCACCTCTGGGGGCCCATCCTGAGGAAGGGCAACAGGAGACACAGCCACCCTTTCTGTCCTCTGCTGGCCTCCATTAACCACATACTCAGGGGGTCTCACCAATCGGCCACCTAAACTGATGTCCACCGGAGCGGCATTGGGCTGGAATATGGGAGCAGCAGCAGCTAAAGGGGCTGTATACTGTGTGGTCACATCCCTAGAAGAGTGCAGTCCAGGCAAGGAATTGTCTCTGGAAGTGGACGGTACAGCATTGCGGTCCTCTATGGCTTGATTTCCTGATGTTGTGGGTGCAGGTTGGTTGGAGACAGGTAGAGTCTGCATCTCTGTGGTGGTCGGGATGGGCCCAGAGACCAAAATCTTTGAAGAGCTCCCACCCCATTGGGCAGCTGGTCGAATAATGTGACGGGGAGGCGGTGCCAAAGGCTGTAACAGAACAAAAAACAGAATGAAGTATCAGAGAATGATCTCCACTAGTCTCCTTTCAGAAGAGTAAAGTGTAAAGAATGACCTCCAATATGGTAATCTCATCCTCTTCCTCATCATTTATCAAAACCGGAGCATTAGGGATGAAGGCAACATGATCATCATCTGAGTCCGAGTCTGAAGAAATGGTTATATAAGTCCTCTTCTTGGTACCTGTCCAAAGCAACAAAATTAGACTAGCAGCGATGTGGAAGATCACTCCAAGCAAAAGTAAGTAAATTTATATATATATAATATATATATATATATATATAATTATTATTACTTTCCATGTTTCACAAATTAGATGAAGTTGTAAAACAGACCTTGGCTGCGATGCGTGTTGAAACTGGCTAGATGAATGACATCGTCATCACCAGTACCATCGGCCATGGTCAGACTGACAGATGCCCTGAGTCCTCCCCTCCTCTCAATCTCACGCAAAGCACACACATATACTGTCTGTGCCCTGATCTCAGAGGAGCATCACTACCCTGCAAAACAAACACAGACTGTGTTAGAATACATTGCAGTTCTAGCAACTATCTGGCTGCATCCAAAGCCAGCGCATCAGCTTTGCTTTCTTTTCGCATATATTTGTGCCTCAATGAACTCTCTCATTCAGTTTATGATTAAAACATTCTGACCGAATGCAAAATACCAATTAAGATCAAGTCCTCAATCAGTCCTAAAACAGCGTGCTTGTTTCTCGTTGCCGGATATTAAATGTTCTTTCATTTGAAGTCAGACAAAGCTTGCAAATTGACAATCAGTGCAGGCTGCTGTCAGTGCTTTCGGAAGCACTTCCAGGTAACTTTGTTCAAAAAATCTGGCTCCCTGACTCGATTTACAGCGTACAATGGCTACTTTAGCTATGGGTTTCAAAAACACGTTGGATTGTAGAAAATAAATGCTACAGTGGAAGTAAACTACAAAGTGACACGTTTGACCATGTTCGCGTGTATTCTCAAAACCGATAATGATTCCTGCTCGAAACGGTTCACTTTCATTTACAGCATCCGTCGCTAGCTAATTAGCAAAACTAGCCACAAACATGGACTAGAGACAATCGATAAACAGACATTACGGCTCCAGCAAGTTCTCCCAACAAGCTGGTACTCTACAGAACAAAGTCTGTATTCACCAGTCCAGGTCTGAATTCACACTGCCCGATGGAGCACTACAAACGCAAGCTCACCTCCGAATCGCCATGTCCAAGCTTTAACATACAACGACAAGGTTTCTTGTTCTATCACAAGCCGGATATCGAAAGAAACGGCCACAAACAACCGGTGCGTCTTCACGTCAGACGCAGACGGTGGCTAGGGATTCTGGGAGTTGTAGTTTTTTTCTTCTTAGCTTCCTGCTAAGCTGTCTGGGGTTGCACGTATGGATGATTTTTCAACAGAGCTTAATTTTGGGCAAAGAGGAAAAAACGTTTTTATGTTGGTTATATTTTCATACTTAAATTTATGCTACTATTTCCCGCGATTATCAAAATAATAATAATAAAAAACAGAACCACAAAAAGTAATTTTTCACCTTTCCCACTTGCTGATATGTGAAACAAATATATATTATTTAATAAGACAGTAATATATAGAAAAGTATATTGAATAGAGAAATATATCACAGTAAGGGATTTTCATTCTATTGGTTAAGTTTATTACTTTCCCATCCGGACCACATGGTGGCGTGGTGGATAAACTCCAAGAGGAGAAATCTGAGTTGCATGATCTGTCCATGAGGCGGGTTTCTTATGTTTTCCTCCTACCACCCAAAGGCATGCAGACTAGGTGAATTGTGGACTCTAAATATGCTGTAGGCATGAATGTGAATCCCTGCCCTGCACCCAAAGGTTCGTTATGATCTCCAGAAAATGCAACCTTTAAAAATCTCTCGATTGAGTGAGTGAGCAATAAAGGACCATAATTATCATTTAAATGGATGCAAGTGGTTTGCATAAGAGAATATAACAGCATAAAACATTTATTATTAAAAACCTTTCATTGAGTGAGAAACCAATGCAAATCAATGAGATTACATGGCATCTTTACATATTTTCTGTGCCATCTTATATTGCAAATAAAAAAAAAAACAGCCAGGTGCAAATATCATTCAGCTGACGTAATTACTAAAAAGAGTGTGCTAGATTGGTTTTGTTATATAAATCCATCAATCACAGTGATTCAATTTTATTCTCATTCATGATTTGATGTGCCACAAAGAATTGTTAAATTAAAATTGAGAGATTAATCTCATGAATATTTGTCAGCGTATAGTTATATTGATACTCAGACTGTAGAGGTCAGAATTTCCCTTTAAAAATTAAGCTTCATACAGAACACTTTATTTGACAGGTTAAAAGTATTTGCCCTGTAAGGACACAGAACACAAGGGCAGAAGCATGTACATTGTTTACATTATTTTATATGTGACATGTATTAACAAGTAATCAGTGCAACAAGAAACTGTGCTGATAGAACCTGGTTCCAGACCTGGCTGGAACCAGGTCTCTTTCTCATCATTTTACCTCTCAGCTTTCTTGGCCATACACCTGGAGACCAACCACAGCTCCTTCTGGCATTGTATCCCCATTGCTAATTATCTTCCATCAGCACAGCAAGAATATTGCTCCAGTGTGAAACGGGGTCTGTCACTCTCGTTTTTTAACACTTTATTGCCCTGTTGTGATGTTTGGTCTCTGACGCAGTAAACACGGGACCAAGATCACATACTAGTGCTCTACATCAGTTCTGTAGTTTCTCATTCCAATTTAATTTAATCCAATTTTACTACCCTGTAATCCCGGTCTGCTGGATCACTAAAGCTGTTAGCAGAGTGTAATGCTGAGTGACAGCCTAAAGCCTTGTCTAAAGTTTCAGCCTTGATTAAGTGGAATGCTTGTCCTGTAGCATGACTGGGTAATGTTGTTATTACACTTTTTTATACGGTAACGTTCACTATGTATTTAGGCCAAATAGTTTCCTAATATAGCTTCCTATCAAATCATGTGTAATTGTTCACAGCCAAGTTGCATGCATGGTCCCGGGGCTGCTATTCCCATAGTTTAGTGGTGGTAGTAGCCTAGTGTGTAACACACTCGCCTATGAACCAGAAGAACCAGGTTCAAATCCCACTTACTACCATTGTGTCCCTGAGCAAGACACTTAACCCTAAATTGCTCCAGGGGGGACTGTCCCTGTAACTACTGATTGTAAGTTGCTCTGGATAAGGACGTCTGATAAATGCTCTGATAAATACTGTAAATGTAAATATTTAGCTGATCGGTTTAATTAAACATGACCCCTGATACAGGGCCTTGTTGCTGTAACTTTTCAACAAGTTTTCCTCTTCGATATACTCGTGTTTTATGTATTATAATGTAAAGAATGCATTTCAGAATGAAGCATTCAATATTTAACACTTTGATTGAAATCAGATTTTACTGGATTTGGTAATTAATTAACTATTTACATTTACAGCATTTATCAGACGCCCTTATCCAGAGCGACTTACAATCAGTAGTTACAGGGACAGTCTCCCTGGAGCAGCACTGCCAGAAAGCACCACTCTGTTCATGTTGTGGGTCCCTGTCCATGCGCGAGTTTCAGCACTGCGATCATTCACCACCTCTACTGGAGAATAACGTGTTGCGAATGTGCATGATCACTCTCTATCTGTGGCAGAATTCCAATCTGCTGCAACATGGTTCCCCCAATAGGCCGTGTGCTATTTCAGAATTCATCTCCATGCGTTGTGTTGTGCAATGGTCTTGCGATACACCCAGTGCTCTCACCAAATAAAAGTTTTTTTCATGCCTCCTGGGCCCATATATATCAAAAACTTGTGAGAATTGTGAGAACACAGTGACATACATTTTGTTGAAATAAATGAACCATATTCAGACATGAACTTAACCAGTATTAGCCTATATTTTCAGTAGCATCTGTGGTCATAGCACCAGAACTCTTGAGACCCTGGGCCTGTTCAGTAATCAATCACTTCGTTTAATACAATAGCATAACCAGACAGGTCAGTAGGGGGCAATTATGGTACTCCAAAGTAAACCGGGAACTGACTAGTAGCCATTGACTAAAGGACACTAGAATACAAAAGTTTAATCAGAAAACAGGAAACTTTTTCCTCTTTATCCTCTCAGACAGACGTATTTTAAAACAGCGAGATGCTTTGTGTAACAAGACAGCTGACATGCTTCAGAAGGAGAGGTGTGCGAGGGTGAGTTTATCCTCCGCTAATTTCTTACATAAAGTGATGAGTGGATGAGTGATAGTAAAAGAAAGATCGTGCTCAGCAACGATGGGGGCGAATTTTTCTTATTAGACGTGCTATCTGCCAAATTAACATTAACAAAACACTAACATAAATAAAACTAATTTACAACATGTGAAATACTTTTACCATATTTGCTCATTTACTGTGCCAGCTGGACCTGAACTTGAACCCAGAAAGATTTACAGCTCTTACGTGAGACGTGTTGTGTTGCTTGGACTGCTGCTTTATGACCGGGGTCTAATTCGTGCTGTGACAGAACTTTTTACCGCTGGTTCCATATAGCAGCTTCCTTGTGCACAAAGTGGAGAAGCCTGCTTCTGGTTACCAGAGCTTTTGGCGGCATCTTCCAAAGGGCTTTTTTTGGCACAACCCACCTCCTCTATCCAAGTCCAGCACCGTTTATTCCTTATTCCTTTATCATCTTTTGGTGTCTTCCCTGGCTTTCTAAACATGATGTTGCCAGTATGTGAAACACAAACACACATTTGCAAGTTGGAGCGCCGGCTGGATATGTGTCTGTTTGGCCAAGACCAAAGGCCCACCCCCTTCCTTATCTCTGATTGGCCTTTTGATTGCACCTCTTAGATATACTGTTGAGATTAGGACAAACCTGATTTTTATTTATTAATTACTGTATTTAGGGTCATATTTCATCACGTTATTTGCGCATGACTGTATGCAAAAAAAAGATTCAATGTGAGGAAGTGGATAAATCTAGTTTTCACATCCATGTCGGTATACCGAAGGACCCGGGTGTCATGAATCACTCACTGCTCCAGCCAGCGCTCGCACAGCAAGCAACAGGAACTTTAGTGGCCACAAAGAAAATACTTGTAACATTTTCGTAATCGTACCGTATCTAGCAACGCATTACGAAAGTGGGCTGCAGATGGCAGATAAAACAATAGGTGCCGGGTCAGAAAGCGCTTTCTAGATAAGGGCCATCTGCTAAATGGCGTTAATGTAACTGTGAAGCACACACTGGGGGAGGAAATGAAGGAAAGGTGCAAGCTTTGTGCGGCTGCGTTCGGGAATACCGGCGGAGGGGAGAGCCGTTCCCAGCACCAGCAGCTGCAGAACAGTGTTCAGCGCCCCGTGTCCAGGCCTGAGCCCAGGGCTTCTCCCCCAGCACATGTGTAGATGGCTGCAGCAGGCCTTATAAGGCAGCAGAAGATGTCAGCGGAGCGTCTGATTGGGGGCGAGCTGCTCTCGCTGCAGTCGGTGCTGCTCCTCTCCTCCCTCCACGCTGGAGGAATGCGAGGCTAGAACCAGCCCCAGGGGAGGAGAGAGACGCGCCCACTGCCGGCAACAAGGCACACACATATACACATGGCCTAATGCCTCAAGCACTTCAAAAAGCAGCTCAACCTCCATACCGGTTCCTTTAAAGGAATACATCTCTAATGAGATGAACAGGTAAAGTACCTGCTGCACAAAACTCTCCCAGCAAGCCTGTGCATGACCCCTGCAGACGTTCTATGACCATGTAAGGAAGCGAGAACGCAGCCGCAGAATGCAGCATGTTGGGAAACAATCGGCCAAACGGGAAGAGCCGGAAGACAGAAGTGACATCTAGAGTGAAGCAGGAGGTCTTAAAGAAACCAGCTGAGGTGAAAAAGAAACAAACACCCACGTGGTGGCTGATGTGTAAAAAATTAAACATATGAGCTGTAAGCTCAGAAAAGATCAATACTGAACTGTACCACATTTCAAACTGCTCAGACCACTGCTGTCCGCGGCCTGAGAAATATGCAGCGCATGAACCTGTGCAATTTCCTTTCAGTTTAATCTTATACTCAGTAAAGGTTTTTTTTGTAGTGAAATAATATACTTGGCTGAAAATGTACTTAAGTAAAAGTAAAATAAGCCATTTTAAAAAGAAATAGAGAAAGTGAAGTGATTGTCATTGTGAAAAACAGCACAGCACAACGAAATGTGTCCTCTGCTTTTAACCATCACCCTTGGTGAGCAGTGTGTGGGGACGGTACTTTGCTCAGTGGCACCTCAGTGGCACCTTAGTGGTGTCAGGAGTGGGTGCACCTGGAGACGCACCTGGAGGGTGGTTATAAGGCGCTGTTGAGCAGCCCATCGGCAGCTGCGACATTTATGTGGAACGTGCAACTGTTGTGTAGTGTTGTTTTCTGTTCTGCCAATCGCCACATGCCTGTGGGTTTGTTTAAGTTCTCCCCATTGTTTCCCCTGTTTTCGGCCCTTGTGCCGTTTTTTTCCTTTATTTGTGTTATTATGTCCCGCTTCTGCGCTTGCAGGACACCACATTTCTCCGGTATCGGCCTGGGTACTGAGAAAGAAGATCACATCTTTGTTGCACAAGGGCACGATTTTACGTGATGCCAAAGAACCTAAGAATGCATACCTCCAGCATTACACATTCAGAATGTTAACATAAAACCAATACGATTGGTTCCCATCGATTGATTTGAAGGATGCGTATTTCCAGATTCACATAGGAAATTCCTGAGATTTGCATTTAAAGGTATGACATACGAATTTCAGGTTTTGCCATCCGGTGTGGCTCTAGCCCGCCGGGTTTTCACCGAATATGTGGAGGCAGCTCTA
Organism: Denticeps clupeoides; assembly: GCF_900700375.1. Lineage (NCBI taxonomy): Eukaryota > Metazoa > Chordata > Actinopteri > Clupeiformes > Denticipitidae > Denticeps > Denticeps clupeoides. The sequence goes on from NC_041713.1 coordinate 14,640,226, forward strand.
TCTGGCAGCATTAATGGGACTGTTCATGAGGGATTTTCAGCAGTGGGCCGCATCGCTCCGTTCTTTGCCTGTCTTGCCATTTAAACTGGCAGGTGGACGTGATGCTGGAACGTTTACTGGCATTTTTGCTCGCACCTCCAGGGCCAACATGTTCGGAGCAGGATGGACAACGCCACAGCGGTGACTCATGTGAATCGTAAGGGGGGTTACGGTCACAGCAGTGTGTACCTGGTTTCATTACCTGTTGCAAATTCTGACAAACTCCAAGCACTGATTATGAAGGAATGGGTCGCCATCAGTCAGGGTTTGGGCCATTAGTTGATAGACAGCATGCCAGGGCGAATTGCAGAGGTCTTGAACAAAAGGGCCGACACTGCAAATATTGACTCTTTGCATAAACTTGATGTAATTGTCAATAAAAGCCTTTGAAACGTATAAAATTCTTACAAAAAAATAATCAATGATCAATGCTGCCACCACCTGGATGCACACATGTACTGAACCTTACAAACCTTACAATTAAACTTCCATACACATCAGAAACAACTGACAAACAGATATAAAAGCGCTGAAGCAGCAAACCGTTCACCAAGTTCGTGTCACTCTCAAAACTTTTGGTCAGAACTGTAGTGTAATTACACCACAATCACACTCGGCTTACCGCATGGATTACACAGTGCACTGCTTTGATGTGAGCGATCAATAATGTTCTTGTCAGGTTTAAGCACCTCAGTCAGCATCTTCAACACCGCTTTGAACACCGAATTTTTTTTCCAGGTCCCTCCGTATCCTCACATTTATCTTGCAGCTCATTTAATTCTGTCTTCAGGTCAGCCACTGTAGTTTGTAAAATCTCCACTTCTTCTGACCACATAGACATAATGATTTTGATGTCTTTGATGGTACTTTTCATTTGGTCGATATCACTTTGCGCTAGTGCCATGTTGTTTGCTAGTTCCGTTCTCACTGCTTGGATCTCTTTTTTCACAACCATGAGTATCTGAGATTTGAGATCTTCCGCGTCCATTCCTTCAAGATTTACAGCATTTACAAGACGCCCTTATCCAGAGCGACTTACAGTCAGTAGTTACAGGGACAGTCCCCCTGGAGCAACTTAGGGTTAAGTGTCTTGCTCAGGGACACAATGGTAGTAAGAGGGATTTGAACCTGGGTCTTCTGGTTCATAGGCGAGTGTGTTACCCACTAGGCTACTACTACCCTAGATCAGCGTGTGGTGGAGTAGCTCCGATTGCTGCCTGAACTTTGTGCGGAGGATGTGTTTGGTTTAGAGCTGTATTAGAATTTTTGCTGCCATTATCGTATCCAAGTCACATCAGATGTATAGAGATACTTTATCTTATTTTTCAGATATAACTGAAGTAGAAGTACAGCCTTTGAAGTAGAAGTACAGCCTTCATTGAACCTTTGTCCCACATCGGTTCAATGAAAGACATACCTCCCCCAGCCGGGGACTCTTATTAAAAATATCAGGGCAAATAAATGCCCATCCATAGCAGAATGGGCTGCCCTTGCAGTGGTGACCTAGAAGGTTGCCAGTTCGAATCCCGAACTGCTCCCCAGGTGCCTGTCATGGCTGTCCATTGCTCACCAAGGGTGAGCAGAGGGCACATGTGTCACCATGTGCTGTGCTGCAGTACACAATCACTTTCACTTTTGTGTTGACACTGTTCCGTGATGAAGCTGGGGCAGAAAAGCTGATTTGGAATGACAGGACACTGGACAAAAGTGGTGCAGTGGGGCAGTGGTGGCCTAGTGGTTAAGTGCACCAACTTAACTTAATAGCATCAGGGCAGTGTGCATAGGGAAAATGATGAGTTGATTTCTCCCTTAGATATGAGAGGTGTGTTGCAGCAGCATTCCCAGCATGCATTCCTGGCGAGGTTATGTTGCCAGTATGGTACTTTTTCAGTTGTCTCACATATGCTGCCATATTCAAAATTATTTGAAAGACTACTGTCTCACAGAGTTTTTAAGTCCTCTTCAATATTTGCTGATCTTGCAAGGTCACTATTTACAAGACTTCTCTAGTTTCCCATTGCTCAGCCAAGGTCTTCCTGTTTTTCTGATTCATGTTTGGTTTGAGCCAGAGAACGTCTATTTATTACTGACTGTCACTATTTACACAAGCCACGACTTCACCACTTTAAACCTAATTTGAATAATAACTTTGATCTTTCATTTTCCCTCTGATGAATTTCAGTCTCAGTCTCATTATTATTACGTGTCCGCTTCCTTACCCACTAGGCCACCACTGCCCCTAATAATAATAGTTCACATAAAAATGTGAACTATTTGAACACATTTTGATATACAGTTAACTATTGTGAAATATATTGCATTCTGTTATATAAATGTAGTCATTATTGTGAAATGTTATTTCATGGTCATTATTTTTACACAAAAACACAGATTATTATTATTTCTGAGGCTCTTTATTTCATTTCAGCTTCTTTTTATTCCAAAACGTCCTTTTTTCAGGGTCAACCTTTTATTTCTAAACTGTGTTTTCCCCGATTGCATATTTTTTTCATAATAAAACTTTTCGTCAGAATGACTTCGTCTGTCAATCAATGCAAGCGGGTTGGACCTGCATGCCTATTACCATACCATACCATATTTATTTATAATGCACTTTAACACAACAAAGGAGCTGACCAAAGTGCTGTACATTAAAATAAAAAGAAAACAGAATAAATTAAAATAAGAGAAACATGCAGCAATTTAAATTTAACAAGGGGTTGAATAAAACAGACAATATATAAAACTACATAAAACACTGCATAACACAACACAGTATAAGAACCATGTCACACTGGGTTAAAAGCACTGAATCCAATCAGAATAGAAATCTTTTGGATCTTCTTTTCAGCTAATTGATTCGGAGATCATGTGAAGACTGCTACATTAAGTACCTCCTTTATTTCTTCATACATTTTCTTCTTCTGGCGGACGTCCATAGAGCTAGAACAGCTTTAATTTCTTTAGCCCATTTCCCAGACATTGGCTCTCTGCCCTTTTCTCTTCTAAAGCTGCCAAACACTGTTGAAGAGACACAGGCAAATGGACTGTGTCCTGCTTTAGCCTCATTTATCACGTTAAACCCCTGCCAGGAACCCCTGTCCTCTCAATAAGGGGGTGTGGCCTGTTTTAGGGGCGTCGCAGTTACATGTGGCCCCACAGCACCACCTAGTGGATTCTGGAGGCATTCAGCAATCAATCCAGTACCGCAGAACTCAACCTGTCCCCATTGGGGCAGATGAAAAGGGAGACATATTTGTTCACCAGAGCTGGACACTGTTGTGGCAGTCTCCAGAAAGCTCTCCTGGCGTTAGTAGTAATTAAGGTTAGTTTTAAATGCAGAGTTTAAAAAGATTTTACTTATAATGCAAACAAGAAATCTTCATGCTATGAGGCAGAAAATAAACACACACACATTTAAAAAACACACACAAGCAATAATGACCAGACATAAACATCATTGAGCTTATGTGGGGTAGGATGAAAGAGGAAGAATGAAAAACCAAACCAAAGAATATTTATGAACTCTGGGAGGTATGCAAGACTTGCCACACCACATGGATGCATTCCTTCAACCTTATGGAAGTCATACATTTGGACATATTTTTGTATTTGCAGTAAATTTGTTCAATTTTTGTATAGGTGACAAAACTTTTGTCTTGCCAAAATTGGAACTTTCTGTCTTGATTAAATGATATATCTTTTTTCAGTGAAACTAATTCATTTCAATACATTAAACCTCATTTGGTAGGGTTGACACCAATTGATTAATTGAAAGTCAGGTTAATAGCAGGTGTTTCTACAAAATAGATAAGCGACATGACTTTTGTCAGGGACTGTACAAGATGCCTCTGTCTCTGGACCTGTCTAGTCTAGTTTGAAGTAAGCAGATAAATGGATGTTCATGTTTTTATTATATATATTAAATAAAGTATTTTCCATGTCTGTGTAAATGTATTGTGTAGAGTTCATTGTCTATATATCTCAGCAAATGTATACAAATGCCTGTTGCTTTGGATGAACGCGTTAATATAAATATATAAGTAGTAATGCTACAGGGCTTATCATGAGGGTTTTTCAGCTAACATTGCATTGTATTTGCATTGTTCTGCACGTAGTAGGAGTGTAGTTTAGGTTTATTTCATATGAAAAATACCTATATGCAGATTACATTGTGAACGTAAAATTATGCTATATTTTCAATTTATTCTCGCCTCGTTTATAAATACATGTCTGACGAACCAAGACAATAAAAGTCGCTTCTCAAATTTGCCGGTTTATGATTCCTTAATTCTGCATTCCACCTTGGGCCTGAAAGATGGTCATTCATTTAAAAGGAGCTGTACCGGATGTGTTTTTTATTTGTATTTTATTTATTTTAAGTGTGAAGCTGGGTCCTAGAGCCTGTAACTTACCAGGCAATCAAAAAAAGCAGTATTTTATCTGGGTAAAATGCAATGAAAAGTTATCCTGGAATTCTTTGCATTATTCTGCTACTTGTAACAAGAACTTCCAAAAGCTTTTACATCCTGTTAACTGACAAGTAGTCTCGGTCATATTTTGTTATCACAGGATGACTGAACATATTCTCACATTATAATCATCTTTCTCTCCAAATTGTCTGTGCCATGTATCTTCCACAAATCTAAGCAATTAATTACAACAATACATTTTGAATGAAACATCCCCATTCCTGCAGTCCATCCAACTCCCTTTCATCATCCCCTGACAATGGGGGAGCAGGGTGGTGGTGGCCCTTTGTCTAATTGGCTTGCAACAAGATCAAGTACATATTTTTGTGTTTCTTTCAAAGTATTTGAAATTGCTTTATTTAAATAAAAGAATATCTAAGCCAAAGCTTCAGTTTCCTGTGAGTACATCTACACTAGCAGTTGAATTTATTGCAATGCTAGGGGCTACAAATTTGTTCTGACTGGCACAATCTGAGTATATGCGCAAATCTGTGCCAGAGCTGACCCAAATAATGCTTATGGTGCTTTTCAGAGAATTAACAGTACATGATCCTCGATATCAGAGATGAAAGGTTGTCGATAGAACATAGTGTTTTTCTTTCTTCTTATGATCCTGGACTATCTACCAAAATGGAAGGAGAGAGAAAAGTGCTTATGACAAGATCCTGGAACTTTTCATTATTCCTGGAGTCATCAGACCATGGCAATGTTTCAGTTTCAAGCAAGGCAAGTTTTAAAATCTCAAAACCAACAAAAGTTTTTTTGGCTAAACAAATTCATTTGCATTATTTTACATTTATTAAAAAGCAAACAGTGCAACAAGGAACTGTGCTGATAAAAGGTGAATAGTAATAGAGGCTGGATCAGGATATGAACCATGACATATTTTAAACATCAGCAACATACATTTTTTTTCTGTTTTATCATGTCTCAGTCTCATCATTTTACCTCTCAGTTTAACAAAAAGTCTTACATTTGGCTTCCATAAACCTGCAAAAACCCTGTTTTAGCGGAGTGTAATGCCAAGTGACAGCCTAAAGGCTTGTATAAAGTTTCAGCCTTGATTAAGTGGAATGCTCCATCCCCCATGACACACTCCCCCTGTCCTTTTAGGGTCTGTGTCTGTGTGTTGTGTCACTTAAAGCTGCAGTGTGCACCTGACATTACCTCCCTACAGAGCTGTTCTCCAACACGTAACACTCCAACACTGAGGTGTTCCCCATATTTTCATACTGGTTTGTGTTCCCTGTGACAAGTTTTGTGTGCCTTTTGCCATACAGGATTGTTTATAAAAAGGGACAGCGTTTTGGGCACTGACATTTCCTTTTATTCATTATTTTGGGTGTTCTTTTTTTAAATAAACTCTGTTTATTTCTTCACACATCCCTTCTGCATCCATCATTCTTCCCCCCACACCTCCAGTGTGACAGGAGCATGACTGGGTAATGTAAAAGATTTTTTTCCAAGCATGCTTTATACAGCAAAGAGATGCTTCTCCACATTCACTATGTATTTCAGGCAAATATAACAAGACCCCTTGCATTAGCCTCCTATCGAATTCTGTGTAATTGTTCACAGCCAAGTTGAATGCATGGTCCCTGGGCTGCTATTCCCATAGTTCCGGGACAGGAACAATGTTAGTAAATTGGGTTTTAAGCTGTCTGTTTCACAGGCATCTGTGTATCCCACTGGGGCAGTGGTGGCCTAGCGGTTAAGGAAGTGGCCCCGTAATCAGAAGGTTGCTGGTTGGAATCCCGATCCGCCAAGGTGCCACTGAGGTGCCACTGAGCAAAGCACCGTCCCCACACACTGCTCCCCGGGCGCCTGTCATGGCTGCCCACTGGGTTGGTTAAATGCAGAGGACACATTTCACTGTGTGCACCGTGTGCTGTGCTGCTGTGTATCACAAGTAACAATCACTTCACTTCACCAGTACTTCCAGGTTACTAACGCTTACTTTTTAGTCTTTCAGGTGCCTACTGTTGTGGTCATCGAACCAACCCTTTTTACATGTTTTAGTGTTCAGGCTATATATCAGCCAGATCAGGATTATGATCATTTTGAAAGACAACTTAAAAGACAAAATCAGGTTTCAGCTTTGGTTGAGGATGATACACTGATACACTTTAATGTTCTTTGAGTAAAAAACTTAAGGGGTTTGTCAGTTTTAGGAATTGCACACTGGTCTATTTTTATTGCTTTTACTTCTATCTATTTACTTAAGCCATTTCCTGTACATCACTTTGGTCAACTGAGGTTGTTTAAATGTGCTTTGTAACTGAATAAATGAAATTAAATGAAAATTTGAGGTTTTTTGAAGTAATCATGTTGTTTCTTCTGCTCGGAGCCAGACATCAATCGCTGACATTATGTCAGGAAAAGACTTGATCATTAGGAGGAGGTATTTCTTGCATTTCTCATCTCAAATCAGTTTTATTTCCCCGTCATTAACAGGGCAAATGATATAAAAACCTTTACAAACCTTCTCTAATAATGCATATTAATATTCAGCTTTTGCAAAGTGACTGAATTAAAGTTTTCCTTTGAATCCAGCACATGATGATACTTGAACGACCTTACCCATGGATATGGCATATGGCACCACTGTTAATTTATTAATCAAGTCCATGAAATGTATTAATTTACAAGGGTAATGAAATTCTCTTAAAGAAAACATTTCCTGAGTCCGGAGGGGAAATAAACTAAAACATTTTTATTGGAAGCCTGGTGGGTCAAACTGTCCGTTTTGCTGCTGGTCCACAATTTTCTCTCCCTGGTCTGAATCTCATTATAATGATTGGAAGATTGTTGGATGTTCACAATGGAAACCCCATTTTAAAAAAACACAGGGCTCTTGCATTGCACATAAAAAGTAGGTCAGTAATTCACTGTGTGTAATTACTGATGACAGTTTTGGGAAACATTGATAAGAATATTGTGATTTGTTGATTTGCTGTGGGCTTCATGCACCTTCAGCACGCTGCTGCTTTTTCACATTTAAAGCCAAGACCTGTCATCTCAGGCACAAGAGATGCTCAAAACCTGTTCCTCTTCCACACCTTACATTCAATTTCTCCAATTCACTTCTGTTGTGTGCTGCCTCCCGGCCCCGGCCCCGCCCTGCTTAGTAGGGGACCCGAGAGGGCCTGAGCCCGGTGCTGACTGGAGTTGCTCTGCGGACGTGACCGCCGGGTGCTCGCCTCTTCATCAAACCCTCACCTGCTCTGTTCCCCGAGCCACTAACAAGCGAGCCGGTGACAAAACAGGCGCATTCAACGTATCGGCCACCTGCATCGGGCGCGGCTTGACCCTGCTGCCACATCATTCATGTGTCAATCACATTAAAGGCCGCATGACCTTTAGTGTGATTGTTCTTCTGCTTATTATGGCTGCATGTTTGCATTGCAGGTTAGGAAAAAAGAAGCATTTCGAATGTCTGGGTCAGTGAAGGCTGGAGGGTATAAATGTGAAAAGCTTTTTAAACCTGTCATCATTACCTTCATTAGTGTAAAAACATTCATTTGCTTAAATGAAACATAATCAAGTGTCTACTTTTAACTGGCACTAAAAATGAAATGACATTAGAAGCAGCTTAGATTTCTGAATTTATTAAGAAAATATTCAGAAGTGCATGCAAATAACACATTAAACACACAACGCTTGCAATTCCTCTTGACTGTGCAGACAGTCAAACCATCTGCCAAATAAATGAAATCAAGTAGGCTTTCAGATGACTATACAAAAGAAATTACTTGCAACACATAAAATCTGCTGATATGATATTAACATTGACTCTGTCTCCACTTCCCTTCAACAGCACAGCTTGCATTTACTAGAAATGCCCCGAGGTAAGTAAAAAAAAATCCAGATGAGTTCCAGATGTGAAGATTGATACTGACATGCATCACATGGGCAATGAACAGAGATCAAATCTGATCATTATGATGGCATCAGAATATATACACAGCATGAGAATGTGATTTATATCATAAATCCATTTACATTGTTATATAGTGGACCTGTGTCTGAAAATCCATAAAATGTGTATTGTGTCTAAAAGTCACTAAATGGGGAAAGAAGCATCACAACGTAATACCTCACATATACTCAACATTTAACAACAAAAGACAAATGGTCTCCTTTCCATTCAGCTTCCCAAAAATGCAACATATGATACAAGACATTTTATTTTAAGCTCAAACTATAGTGCTTGGGCACGCTATAGTGCAAATGTCTTGGGCACGCGATTTAATCATCCCAAGGGCTTTCAGATTTCAGACCTCCGATAAGGCCACAGACTGAAGACTTTTTTTAATGATTAAATTATTATTAATGATAATAAATAATGGATGAGACGCGTTCTCGCGGCTTCTCCAGATTACTGTTTGCTCAGTACTGTGTTCCAGAAAGGGATCCAGGACGAATAAAGCCAGCAGCAGGTCACAGCCGGCTGTGAACGTCTGTGAGGCAGATCTGCTGCGTGAGGACGGTGCTGTTGGTAAACTGGTGACTGGCGGAGGACACCGACCTCTGGGAGGAATACCGGAGCTTCCGGCGGAAGCCCACGCCGCTCTTCTGCCGCTCCCTTAGGTACTCCTGGTAGTTCCGGGTCAGCAGCGTGTACAGGAACGGGTTGATGCAGCTGTTGCTGTACGCCAGGCAGGTGACCACGAAGTTGACGTAGACCACCGCCCGGCGAGACAGGCTTCCATGGCCGTGGCGGTAGATGCTGAGCAACTGCCACAGCCAGAACGGCAGGAAACACGCCCAGTACGTGAGGACAATGCTGAAGATGATGTAAAGCACCTTCTGCTTGGGACACTTCTTGACTTCTTCGGAGGTGAACACCGCGGTCTGGGACAGCCAGTAAGTTCTCGCTAGTTTGAGGTACAGGCAGCAGATGATGAGTCCAGGCGCCAGGATGCAGGTGTTGAAGAGCACGGTTAGGTAGACTTTGTATGCTGTGATCTGCCAGGTTGGATGGCACATCCTCTTCACCACGCCGTTCTGGATGCTGCTCTTCAGGTCGATCATGATCATGGTCGGCAAAGCAAGCAAAAAGGACACCAGCCACACAACACAGGTGACAGTCCTCCGGTATCGCCTGGACCTCCCAAACGTGTCCAGGGGACTGACTACGGCCAGGTATCTCTCCGTGCTCATCACGGTGAGGATGAAGATGCTGGCGTGCATGGTGAGCAGGTCCAGGCTGAAAACAATCCGGCACCCGATGTCCCCAAAGTACCAGTCCCTGGCAAAATAGGTGCAGACCACAAAGGGGATGGTGGAGAGGTACAGCAGGTCCGCCAGAGCCAGGTTCACGATGTAGACGTACATGGAGCCCGTCACCTTGACCGAGATGTTCATGACCACCAGCGTGTAGACGTTCCCCATCACCCCCACCAAACACATGAGGGTGAGCACGGCGCCCAGCAGGGAGGTGACCAGCAGCTCGTTGGAACCCACCGTGGAGCCACCGTGAGGAGCTGTGGGAGGAGAGGTGTTTTGGAACGGGTCTGAAACGTTCCTCACCGGCTCAAAAGTGCCCATCTTCAACTTTACCGCATAATAGTTTCACTCTGGAATTGGGGAGAAGAACAGGTCCCGTCTCGCGCCAAATGAAAAATCCTCACCTTCACTCGCGCCAAAAACCTTCCAGCCCGCTTCAGACGAGGAAGATGAACAGAAGACCAGCGTGAAATCGCGCTTCTTCACAGACGGATCTCCTCCTCTTCCTCCTCCTCCTCCTCCTCCTCCACTCTGGTCTCGGTGAACCGCGGCTGATTAACGGGAATCTGTTATCATACAGCGGGGTGCACCTGGACACACACACACACACACACACACACACAAAGTTTATAAAGCCCCGCCTGGCCACGTGACTGGGGACTGGTACGTGGCAGGCGTGGGGTCTTTTTATAAAGACGACGCACACACCTGCAGTTCGGAACGACGCTCTGGACAAAAAGAAATAAGCAGGAGGAAGTATTTTTTCCCCCTGTGTTCCCTGGATAATTTGCATAGAACAGGTACACAGAGGGTGGTAGTAGCCTAGTGGGTAACACACTCGCCTGTGAACCAGAAGACCCAGGTTCAAACCCCACTTACTACCATTGTGTCCCTGAGCAAGACACTTAACCCTCCACGGGGACTGTCCCTGTAACTACTGACTGTAAGTCGCTCTGGATAAGGGCGTCTTATAAATGCCTTAAATGTAAATGTAAATGAGGCAGATTTGCGGTTTTACTTCGGCACATGCGCAGTGGAGGGTTCAAGAGAAGCGATTGTGAAACACTGCGGCACAGCACAGGGTGACACAACGATGTGGGGACGGTGCTTTGCTCAGTGGCACCTTGGCGGATTCGAACCGGCAACCTTCTGATTACGGGGCCGCTTCCTTAACTGCTAGGCCACCACTGCCCCAAGCTGCATTAGTCCCCTCTCTTCCACACTGAACATCTTTTTATGCTGACATGACGGAGGAAATGGTTTATTGGGCGGGGTTCTTGTATTTGGTGACCAGTTATATTATTGGTGGCAGTAGTGTAGTGGAAAAAATACCATTATGTGAATCTTCACAGTGAATTGGTTACAGACAACTGTACACAACACAAAGTTTAGGAATTAATTGTGGAAAGTATGGCCAATATACGATTACGAGGACATTTATTGTTTATTAGAGGGGAAAAAATCCCAAATGAATAAAGATCTTATGTATCCTTTTAAAGGTAAACTGGGTCGGTTTTACAGTGTGGCGAAGAGGGAGTCGAGGGGTCCGCAGGGGTCCCACTTTTCCAAATGGGATCGCGCCACTGTCATTAAATCTGCTCCATTACTCACAGCAGTGTGCTTCCTCGTTCTCTCTATTTGCTTTTTACAACATGCTGGATGGTTTCTCTGAAAAAAATGCATCACACCAGAATATCTGAAAACTAAAATCTTTTTTTATTGTCCTGGTGAAGCTGGTAAAAACTGATCTGATGCAACGACGAACCAGGCGGTTAAACACTAACGCTGGGACCAAACAACCCCTAGATCCCTAGAACAGTGTTCATTTCAACTCGCTGTTTAATTCTGCCGCACGTTATAAAACGGTTTCACTATCGAGTGATTTGTCTGGGATTGTTTATGAGCTTGGGAACTACTTAGTGGTGAAGAGCAAACCCAGATGTGCAGCCACCACAGCACCTCGTGCATTTAGCTGCCTACTCGCCAACCATGCATCTACGGCGACAAGAAAACAGTGTGTGAATTTCATGTTTTTCTGCATCAGTTTGTTATAAAATGTTGTCTGATCTTCAACTAAGTCAATGTGCCTAAAATAATAACACAAAATTATAGCCATAAACAACACATACTGCTAGTGGAAAAGGTTTGTGAAGCCTTGAGACAGTGACATCAAAAAAGCTTACTGGAGTCGGGTGTTTGCAGCTCACCAGTTTACAAATGGAGATACGTTGGGACTGTGGCTACTCTACCAACAAGTGGGCGCCCAATGCCTCTGCAAAACATACACTGCCCACATATACCTTCAATAAAATGAACCATAATATTACAGCACTGAGCACCAATAATTCCATTGGAAAAAAAACACTGTTAATCTAATCTGCAAGCAATTTTGATAACGTAACAAACCCCATCTGCAGACTTGCATGTAGGAGATCATTCATTAATTTACAGCGTTGAGTTATTGCTAGCATCATTTTTTAATCATTAATGCTTGTGTGTTTTACACTTTTAGATCACTTCTTGATCAATTTCACAGTTCCTGTTTGGAAGATGAAAATTTTAATTCCACTACAGTCTAAAACAAGCACATCCTGCTTACCTTCTTATCCTGATGCGTCCATCGTCCATCGAGTAAATCTGGACCACATGGCCACATGACCTTTTTCACATCACTCCAGAGTCCAACCTTTGTCCTCCCTAGCAAATTGAAGCCAATTTATATGATTAACTTAACTAACAAGTAGCTCTCTTGTTGCCACACAACTGTTTTGTCTCAACTGTCACAGCTGTTTGTGACTTCAAAGGTCCATTGTCCACAATTTTGACAATTTGACCACATGTTTCGCCAAGGTCATTCAAGGTGGTTTTCCAACATAATCTTTTCTGCTGAGAAAAGTTCTCCAATGTCCTTCCAGAGATTATTTTTGTTTCAGACATGTTTTATTCGAATTTTATTCATTTCAGTGATCTCCATAGTTGAAACATCATCTTTTGTGTGGCCATGTGATTCCAACATGGCTGTTAAGATGAAAGGCATCAGGAAAGATGTGGCCTGCTGAAACATCAGAGAAATTGACACTTGCCTTGTCCCTTATTTAAATCCATGTGGCATTTTTTGTGCAACATTAATAATAATAATAATAATAATAATAATACATACATACATACATACATGCTGTGTTTTAAAAGTTTTTGTAACAGGTATTTCTGCCACCAGTTACTGCATGCAGGGAGTGGGGGGGGAAAGAATGTGTTAATTTTGTATACCATTAACAATCAGCGCATTAGAATAAAATCAGTTATTATAATTGTGATTGTAAGTGAATTTGGATAAGGGCGTATGATAAATGCCATAAATGTAAGTTAGATCCATTGACCCTGCTTGGAGATCACAGCTTTGGTGGGAAATTTGGCTTGGCCATTAGCAGACGTCTTTATTTCAGTATTGACGTATAATGTGTAAAGATTTCTGCCCAGCATTGTCACTGCTTGTTACTTTTGTACGAAAACTTGAAGATACATGGGGGTGGAAGTGACAGATGGCTCAGTGCAAGCAGCCTAATTGAAGCGATAGTCATTGTGAAAAACTGCAGCACAGCACATGGTGGCACAATGAAATGTGTTCTCTACTTTTAACCATCACACTTGGTGAGCAGTGGGCAGCCATGACAGGCTCCCGGGGAGCAGTGTGTGGGGACGGCGCTTTGCTCAGTGGCACCTCAGTGGCACCTTGGCGGCTCAGGATTCGAATCCACATTCTTCCAGTTACAGATCTGCTTCCTTGCCCGCTAGGCCACCATTTTTCTCATTACCACAGAACCGAGATTGGTGGGAAGGGACATTTAAGATGACTTTGGACCTGAAATGAAGAGAAACTGAATTTGAGGAGGAAAAAAAGCAAAAAAAGCAACTTCATGTACCAAAAATCAAACATAAGTGAATGACATTTCAGCCTCTTCAGCCAAATTAATAAATAAATATTGAATGCAGTGTGGAAGTAAATGGCCTTGTGTTATTTTCGGCCTTATTGATCGCTCAGACTCTAATCCTGCCATAACGCTGGAAGCCTCCATTCACCTTCCATGTCCTTCTCAGTACTGGCACGCTGACAGGAGGTAAAGTGGATTGTCTTTTCTTCGCCATCCATTGGGATACTGCTTGGAACAGTGCTCCTTCAGGGCATGTTCATTTCAGAAAGTTTGGCTGAATGCTTTATCATCTTTAATTGTGCACGTTGCAGGTTTGCGTTCACACGTGGGCACACAATCTGCATGACCAGAAATTACAGTAAAACACAGGGAGGAAATCCAATTGGTTTTAAAAGAAGCTGTGTATACTATAAAATATATACACACCACTTCATGTTTTATATGTATATCATTTCCACATGCAATTTAAAAGATATAAAAGTGTACAGTCAGTGTAAAAGTGTACAGAACAGAGTTCTAGCTTCTTGGTACAGCTCACAGGCACATAGGACAATGCAGGCAAGAAGGCAAGTGCAACACAGCGCAGTAAACACACAGAACTTTGCAAATAAAGGAAAACGTGTCTCACATGTGAAAAAATGTGTGGTGCAATTTAACATGAAGGGATGGGAGGCCGGGGAGGAGCCAGGTGGGTCACGTTGCCATACTGTGAAGTCACAGCAGCAGCTTCTGTGGAGTGTGACGGCTTGGGGATAGAACAAAAATCACGGCCGTGGCTGCAGTTATTATTCATTAGTACCAACTATAAATTCTATTAAAAATTATTTAGATATGAAGGTAAGTGTAAAGAAATATCTTTCTGAGTGCATATTATCCAAACATATTTATTAATGCTTTCTCTGAACTGGGGGCAGATTTCACAAAGAGGAAAATCAAAGGTGATCCAGAAGAACTCTGGGAATTTTCAAGGTTGTATCCTCTACATTTTAATGCTATGACATTGTCTCGGGGTAATATCTAGCCTCAAATGAGTTCCCATAAATATGACATCAGCATAAAATGCTTGCCAAATAAACACAGACTGCACTTTATATTATTAGGGATGAAGAAGGGAAGACGATGAGGACTAGATTATTATTTTTAATATTATTAATTGTTTGAATTACATAGCTCCAAGGTTGTGAGTTTGTGTTTGTTGCGTTTGCATGTTCTCCATGCGTTGTCATGGGTTTTCTCCAGGTTCTCTGGTTTTCTCCCATCATCCAAAGGCATGTACCCTATGTGGCAACTAAATTGACTGTAGGTGTGAGTGTGTGAGTAAATGGTGTATGTCTATACCTAGTGTCCCGGGTTGGACTCCAGCAGCAACGACCTTAGTCCTGAGTAACAGGACTCTGGGTAAGACCATCTGCTTACATTTACAGCATTTATCAGACGCCCTTATCCAGAGCGACTTACAATCAGTAGTTACAGGGACAGTCTCCCCCTGGAGCAACTTAGGGTTAAGTGTCTTGCTCAGGGACACAATGGTAGTAAGTGGGATTCGAACCCGGGTCTTCTGGTTCATAGGCAAGTGTGTTACCCACTAGGCTACTACCACTAGGCTACTACCACCCTACATGTAATGCCATACATGTAAATGTGAACTGTACAAATGTATTCACAGCACATCAAGTTTTCCACATTTTATTATGTTACAGCCATATTCCAAATTGGATTAAATTCATTTTTTCCCTAAGAATTCTATACACACAACACCCCATAACAACAATATGAAAAAGGTAATTTGACAATTCTCCAATTTATTAAAGTAACAGAAAACTGAGAAAGCACATGTACATAAGTGTTCACAGCTTTTGCCATGAAGCCCAAAACTGAGCTCAGGTGCATCCTGGTTCCCCTGATCATCCTTGAGATGTTTCATGATTTGCAAAGACACACACCGTCTATATACAGTCCCACAGTTGACATTTCATATCAGTGCACAAACCAAGAATGAAGAAATTGTCTGTAGTCCTCCGACAAAGGATTATCTCGAGGCAGAAATATGGGGTTACAAAAAAATTCTGCTGCTTTGAAGGTCCCAATGAGCATAGTGGTCGCCATCATCTTTAAATGGAAGAAGTTCAAAACCACCAGGACTCTTCCTAGAGCTGTCCGGTCACCTAAACTGAGCAACCAGGGGAGAAGGGCCTGGTGACAAAGAACCTGATGGTCACTCTATCAGAGCTCAAGAGAACCTCTGTGGATAGAGGAGAACCTTTTAGAAGCACAAGTATCTCTACAGCAATCCACCAATCAGGCCTGTATGGTAGAGTAGCCAGTAGGGGTGTTGAATTTAATCATATAATTGATGCATCGTGGTGCAGACGTGGATGATATTGCACCGATGCAGTGCAGAACATACTCGATTATATTATAATGGTGATTTTCTTGTTTAAAAGTAGTGCCGGTAGTGACTGTGGCGGCCTGAGTACAGCGCGGCTCCGGGTACGTTTTCACGCTGCACGGTGAGGCACCGCCGGCCTTGTTCTTGCGCCGCGGTCAAAGTTGACAACTTAATAGAATCCAAGCAGGCGAGTTTTCTTTCTGCCACTTCGAAACACACACACGAAGCTGGAACGGAGGAAAATCGGATCTTTCTCTGAGTGTCCAGAGATCTACAAACCGACATTATCGCCTTACCAGGAGTCTAGAAAAACACGCTGACTTTTCGCACTGAGCCATGAAAAGCGGCTTTAGATTTTCTACAATGCGCAGAAAAGCAGTCTGTGTTCAGTCCGCACTCACCTGACTGAAGGTTTCACCTTTGGAGGAAACAAGACACCACTCATCACCATTCCAATACTATCCATACAGTGAAGCATGGTGGTAGCAGCATCATGCTGTGGAGATTTTTTTCCAGCTTCAGGAACAGGAAGACTAGTCAGGATAGACGGAAAGATGACTGCAGCAATGTACAGAGACATCCTGGATGAAAACCTGCTCCAGAGCACTCTTGAACTCATCTTTCAGAACGACAACGACGCTAAGCACACAGCCAAAATATCAAAGGAGTGGCTTCAGAACGACTCTGTGAATGTCCTTGAGTGGCCCAACCAGAGCTCAGACTTGAATCTGAATCTTGAATTGAAAGAATAGGTGTTCCATGCTTGTGGCATCATATTCAAAAAGACTTGTAATTGGTTGTAATTGCTGCATTTGTCACATTGTCATTATGGTGTTTTGTGTGTAGAATTTTCAGGAAAAAAATTATTTTAACCCATTTTGGAGAAATTCTGAAAAATAGTGAAATGTGGAAAAAGTGATGCGTGGTGAATACTTTCTGGATGCACTGTAGCTGCCACATTTTTAAATCTACATAGTCAGCAAGGGCTATAGATTATGTCCTTGTGTCCTCTCCAAAGGTTAGTCAGCAGAATGAATTTAAAAGTATGAAAGTACTGGCCACCAATCACTTCATTCTAAAGAGCACTTTAAATGTCATTTTTTCTTTTTTTCAGGGCTTTATATATATTTACTGAATGTTACTGATGCCCTATCTAGAGTGATGTAAGTTGTTTATGGTTTAGGCTAAATGTTGGGATTCCAGCCAGGGCAAATCCATAAGGACATGTAAAGAAAATAGAACCTTTGTTGCACAAATGTCAAAGCTTGGAGTAAACAACGCTGCCCAATGATCAGCTTTCCCCATCGTGTCCTCGAACAGGGAACATAAATAATTCAGAAATTCCTATTTTCAGGCAGCCAAGGCCCACAAACTCACATGGAGTGCATTATGCTTCCAACTACAAGTCAATATTCATTATTGGTATTTGAATTAGGCTCTAATGCTTTTTTTACAAATCACACCGTGGGTCACAAAGAGAAATAATATCTCCATGGCTCAAACAATATGTCCATGATTCATATTACAATATAAATATTAATTCTAGAATGTTAACAGAACTGACTCTGCTTTCTTTTTTTTTTACAAAAATGTTAATTCTGACATTTCCCTCTATTGACAAAATGTGTTAAATGTTAAAATGAACAGGGGCAGGTTTTTTATTGGGCAGCACAGAGCGTAAGAAGCTTGACTAATGTCATAAATGTCTTCATTGAGCTGTATATCCTCACCTATTTCTTATTACAAGGTGAATTTCCCACCATGCACATAATGACAAATTCACCACCATTTAATGCAGTCAGCAGTTCTACATGGTGAAAATATGTATGGAGTAAAGCTCACCAGGCAATGAGAAGTGGAAAATGTCTTTTTTTTTTATATGAGTAATGGGCAGAGACAATAAATTACTGACATTTACACCAAGACCGAGAATGAAAATAAGCACTTATGACATGAGTGTTAAACTGAAGGGAGCATTTCTTCAGGCACGCTGTGCACCTCACTGTTTTTATGTTGGGAGTAACATTCATTTAACCAGCTGCAATGTGCACCATACACATCTTATTCTTTTTATGATTTGTCCTGCCATTCCACATTTACTGAAGGCATTTAGCAGAAAAACTATTGAACTGCAATGCATAAAAAATCCGTAATTTATTAAACCATATAAAATGTAACTGAGGGACATTTTTGTGACTCTACACCCGAGTTATGAATTTTTCTGTAGTTGTATAAACTGCATTACTATTTTAATTGTTTTACTTTAAATCAATTTCAATTTAAGATAGTGTAGTTATAAATGCTTCTAAATGTTTCTGTCACCCATTACTGTAGAGGATTGTTTTTGAGTTTGAACATATGCCTTATAATTTAACCTGCCTGACCTTCTTAGTGTCAATGATGTGCAAAATGCTGGCACAACGAAGGTTTTTTCTAAATTCATTTTCATGCAGACATTGTAAAGTTAGCCCACTCACCCAAACAGCTGTTCAGTGTTGTAAAACTGATTTATGATTAAAATAAACCCTTTTACTGGAAAGGTTCCTAGAAAAGGTAAAAAATGAATGAATAAATAAATAATCCAACAATCCAGCTTTACTGCATTTATATCAATACGACCCCCCTATCCACCCATCCCATCATAAAACTAGCTTTACCATTAAACCTCCACACCATTGGTCTGGCTGTCCTGTTCTTTGGACTGTCCCCACATGCTGTGTAAAAAAACTTTCATGCCTCAGGAAGTGGAAATTAGAATTTCACTCAGATTATTATCCAGTGTTTGCTGCTCAAACATGCTGAGCACTGTTCTCAAATGAATCCATGGCTTTGAAAACTACCCTTCGGGACACAGTGGAATCCAAATGAAGACAACCAGGAAAAAGAAAAAGCTCCTCCATTCACTTGTTCAGGCCTCCTCTGAACAACAACTGCAGCCATAAATTATTTAGAACACATATAAATAAATCAGCACAATAGCAGTGTGCCTGCATCCTATTAATAAAGACAAAGTAATCTGTCTCAGTCCTAGTTTTAAAAAATGCATCATAGCAAGGAACAGCCTTGTGAATTTATTGCGATTTATCATGATTTACTTATTACAAAATGTGCCATGCGGAGTCAGAGGACCGACACTTTCTAAACTTACACCACCACCCTTTACCCCTGTGTTGTTAATAATGAGCTTTGGACATCGAACAGAAAGTGTTCTAACAAGCTGTCCAGTCTAGCAATATGTGTTGCTAAATATGACTGCAGAGATTCCTCATCTTTCAGGAATAATTAGAATTCACATGATGTATTCCATTCCATTTCCATCCACTGGCCTCTAATGTAAGCAGCACAGGAGCTCCAGCCTCCCTTTAATGAGCCTGTCCCGGCATGGGGTTCGGTGGGCAGGTCGCTGCCGGAGCAGGTGAGGATTTTCCAGAAACTGTGACACATCGGTAACCATTGCGTCATCGTAGCAGCCATCACCTTGGTGAAAAGAAAGAGTTTTTGTAGGCTGCGATTGTTGCTTTCAACTCCTGATTTCTTCGTTGGGCCTGTGAGGAACACAGCAGGTCCACATTCTCCAAGATTTGATTTTAAACCAGCATGAAAAAAAACACAAAAACATCCTCATTACTCTGGTGCAGGCAGCTGGAGGGAGAGAAGGTCTGTGGAGACCTGAGGTCTGAAGTTCAAAGTCAAAGTCAGCTTTATTGTCATCTCACCATATGCAAGTACACAGAAAGATGAGATTATGAAGCTTCGGGGATTCACAGTGTGCAAAAAGACATAGCACACCACACGCAAATTTGAATAACACACAACACAAAAACATGACTCAACAACGAACGATCTGTGTGAAGGACATGGCACACACAACTCAGTATATGGGCCCATAGGTGGTGCAGCCAGTGCCCTACTTGACTATGGAGAGCATGCAAACAGTGGTGGTGGGTAAGGAAGTGGAGCCGTAATTGGAAGGTTGCTGGTTCAAATCCCGAACCACCAAGGTGATTGAGCAAAGCACTGTGATAGGTTAAAACCAACATTTCATAGTGTGCACTATGGGCTGGGTTTCACAATGACTTTCACTTTCAAACTCCGCACACACATGGTCCAAGCCGGGGTTGGTGTAAGGTCATTTCACGTCGCACTGTATTCAGTAAATTCATTTTTTAAGATTTGTAAAATTAAAATGTTCTTTATTGGCCCTTCGACCATTGAACAGTTACCCTTTCTAGTTAAATCTTTACAACCATTGTGTCCCTGTAACTACAAATTGTAAGTCACTGCAATAATTGAAAAAAAATTGCATTACATGAAATAGTTTATTGCATTCTGCATGTAATTAGATCTGTGATTAAAAGAGTGGCTTCACAATCCTTGTATCATCAGCGCAGAGCCTCGTTAAGGCGGCATATCGTCTTTTTCATGGCATGTGTTAGCTGTGTCAGTAATTCTGAGGAGTTTTCTGCATTTTTGTATATGAATTATGACTTCATTTTCAGGCGAGCCCCTTTCAGATTGATTAACTGAATCAGAGAAAAGCACCAATGTACCAAAATAGCATGCAGCTCTTCACTAACACACCTGATCACTCACTGCTGTCAAGAAGCTCTTCAACTTTGACCTTTTCACAACACAATGGATGCACAGTGGAAGATCACTGAATGTGTGATTACAGATTGTGGATGAATTGTGCTTCTCTCCAGAGAGGAGATGCCCACGTTTTCTCACAACTGTCTATGTCTGTGCAGATCAAGACGCGTTAGAACATTGCTGCCCGAAGAGCCCTCTGTCTGAAACGGAAAGAGAGGGCAAGAAAGACTGAAAACTTCAGGCCGAGCCGCAATCCTGGAAGCCCATTATTCCCAGTATGAGCAGCCAAACCCAGTTTGAAATGTGGCATTTAAATGAAACTGATTACAGAGGAACAACTTGATCTGGACACAAGTGGTTTTTATCAGTTCTGCGAAAAATGTGCAGCTACCCTTATGTCATTTACTGAGATCAAACCAGTTATGCAAGAAACAGCATATGAAACATATTCCTATGATGAAGTCTTTCATATTAAACAACAAGTCAAACATAAGAGAATCAATAAAAAATGAAGTCTTTGTTTTGAATTTAGTTTCTTTAATATAATCTTATTTACATGTCATCGTTTTTCAGAAATGTTTAGTACATAATAAGGTACATTACTCTTGCATTCAATAAACAATGAGACAGACACTCAGACTCAAATAATTGTACACGTGTAATGATACTGGTCACATCACTGGGCATGGCTTCCCCAGCAGGAGAACAGGAAGGAGGGGGTGTGACTCATAGGCAAAGTCTGTATTCATTCTCAACCCAGCATTCATTCAACACACAAAATATATTATTCTGTTTGATGACTAGCCACCCCTTTGGTCATTAGAGAAATATAGTTCAGAAAGCAGAAGAAAGGGAAAGACAAGAAAGAGCAAAAGAACATTACCATAGTCTGCTGAAATAATGTGCCAAATCAGTCCAGAAGGTTTTTAAGCAAAATGAAGACATGTTAAGACGGAACCAATAATATAAAGGTGTTGCTTTTATTGCATATATCAGAAACAAGAGTGTGACCTCCGGGGTCCAGTCTAAAATTGGCTGCTGTCTTGGTGCAGGGTCCAGGTCTCCCACCCAGCGACCTCATTAAGACTCAGCAGCAGCTTTAAATACTTTCATTCATACATACAAACAGATTAGTGTACAGCTTTCATAAGTAATCAGCCATTTTCAAGGGAAAAAAAAAATTAGGGAATAATAGTGATAGCAGCAATACCCAAAAGGACATTACACAGTAATAAATAGATAAAATAATGTCAAGTGGTTAGGTTGCAGAACACTTAAACTATTAAAAAAATTGGCTCGTTTTTCTCTCAAAATGTTACAAACAATTACCTGGTGCCATGCACATCAAGCACTACATAATGAATCTTAAACCTCTCTTTACAGCACGAATCCACACTCGTGCAGCCCAAGGGCAGGTGTCGGGAACAGCGGGGTCATCTTCAGGCGTCACAGGACACCACGCTTCTCTTCGCAGGGCACATCTCCACCTCACTCTCCACAGAGCGCGAATATGGTGTCACTACAAGTTCAGGCAGGTTTTACCTTAACTACGGACAGTGGTTTAAAATGCACGGATCTGTAGCAATGCGAACCAGTGATGCATTATAAAATATATGGGGGAAAAAAACAAAAAAAAAAACAAAAAAAAAAAAAAAACAAGAACAAAACTCAACTGCCTCACAGCAGTTAATTTAAATGAATCCAGACGCAACTTCAACATGAATTTTAAACAATTCATTTGAAGGTTAAACACGATTTTGCCCTTCCAAACAAAAAAAACAAAAACAAAAAAACAGGCCACGACTAGGAAGAATAATAAAATCATTGAATATGACCATGGTACATTAACTGCATATGATCGCATCTTCCACACATCTGATTCACCAGTTAGTTTACAAAAAAGGAGGAAATCAGGATCGCTCTGTGCAAAATATTCTAGGTTTTAAAAGGTGTCATTTTCAGAGAGAGAGAGAGAGAGAGAGAGACTTGTGACCAGGGGACCGGTGAGACCACTGGGTGACGCTGCCGCAATCATTGCGCCCACGTTGGTGCCGGACTGGTGCCTGTCGCGCCAACATACTTCGGCTAGTGAACAGAGCGCTCTGGCCAGCGATATGTTGCTCCAACGAGTCCCAAAGGAGGTCTAAGAGTCGCTAATAGCCGTTTACAGTCCTCTATTGTTAAAAATACAATTTTTTCATTAATATGTTTCACGCAGCAAGCAATCAAGTTAAATTTTGTGTCAGGTTGCAAAAGAACTCTGACTACAAACCCATGTGCATGGAACCTAGCACGGTGAATGTAAAACCCCCGGAATTTCAAATGCTCCTGAAACTACCCATGAGCCTTTAGTTCAGTCTGGGCCTGGCTGGCGTCTGGGTGGTGCTGGTGGCAGGCAGGTGGAGCTCTTGCCTTTTAAGGAGGCACCAGAACCAAGTGAAGGAGGGGGAGCATTGGGGTGGGTTGGAGCGGTTAGGTGGGTTAGTCGCCGCTGTTGATACCGCAGGGACTTCATTCCACTGCAAAGCCACAGGTCTCCTCCACGGCCGTCAGGAGCTTCTCATAGAGTTTCTCATAGGTCTCGTATGGAGGAATGTCAATGCGGTTAAAGCTGTTAGGATGAAAAAAAAAAAAAAAAAGTCTCAGAAACAAGTGACTGGGTCTTATCACGTCCTCTAGAAGATTTACAATCATCTCTACTTTAGAAATTACATTCTCCCTGCCGCAGAAAAACCACTCCCCTGCAGCTACAGCTGTGTATATTGTACTAGAACCATCATTAGGTCACCATCTGATATTTTTGTATTGGGAACAATTCTCTACCCAGCAGTGGACTGTGTGTGTCCATTACCAGCCTATATGGTCAGGAGCAGATCGCTGATTAGGAACAGAGACGCATGTAAATCTAACAAATATTAAAGGGGAAGGAGTATAACTACAACACGGGTCTTTATAATAAAATGGCCCTGAGCATTATTAATTATACTCACCATGTGTGGGCTTTGGGTAGGTTTTCTGTGTTGGCATCAATCAAGTGGATGGTGAAAAGTCTTGGTCCTGCTGAGCCTGTAGAACCTTACAAAAATACATTCTAGTTATCACTGCTCCTCACATCTTTACCCAGCAGATGCACAAGCAGCACTCAACATATGAACAAGCTTATAAATAATGCCCCTTCCATGACCATTTATTCCAGTGCATTACTCTAAATTCATCAAACATTCATGAATAACTATGCACTGGTTAGAGCAATTTGCCCTAGAAATGTTTTCATGTTTTACAAAAAAGGAACAGCAGATGAGCAGTGTGCCTAATTGAGCCAACAGCACACTAGTTGGTGTGTACTGTACACTACTAATCAAAGTCCAATTTGATAATGCAGAGTATTTAAAATGCACAGTTTTGCTCATAACAAAAAATGAGTGGGTGTGTCCGAGTGAGTTTGAGGTGATGTAGGAAGTGACATGTCGGCCTGGGTGTTAGCCACCTTGCAATGCTTTGAAGCCCTGAAGAGGAACACGGGTGGAGCCTGTGACAAACTGCAGCAGCCGCCCTCTCCTCTCCTCGTCAAAGGACTCGACTGCCTGCCAAAACCACTTCACAACGTTGCTGTCGGCCACACAGTGCTTTAGTCGCGTGTTCGACTTCCAGTCGTTCAGATCGATCTTCCCCAGGCCGCCGATGATCAGCTAAAACCACAGCACAAACCTCTCAGCATAATCGGTTCAGTTAATGGGATAAAAACACATCTTCTGTATGCGTCACAAAACTCGCTGTCTGAGATTTTTTCCATTCGCAAGGGAAGGCCAGGGGATTCAGAACTTAATAAATAAAAAATCTGAAATGTAAATTAGTAGGCTACACTGCATGCAAAATGAACAGTACCGGGACAATGTTAACATGCTGTTTGCGATACTACCTGGAAGCAGTATTAAATCAAAATCAAGAATTAAAAAAAAAAAGTCCCAGTGGCCATCAATAAAAATCTCGCTAGAATTTAATCTTTACTTCCTGTACAGGTGAAGGTCTGTTACATTGCAAAATGTAAACCACACGTTCACCCAGAACTGCAAAAGCAGCCTGTTTTATTTTGAAAACAGAGCCATACCTCAAGCTCTTTGTGGTCGAATGGCTTGAGTAAATGCTGTGGGATTAACTCATTGAAACCCTTCTGTAAGGCTAGAAACTGGGCTTCAATCCCTCGCATGAACCTCCAGTTCACATATAACCTGCAAAAAGAAAAAAAAAAGAAAGTCATTAGGGCAACCAAAGCTCATAGTGTTAACAGAAGAAGAGGAAACTTTCCCACACAAGATCTTTGCTGTCCTCTGCTGGTAAAAAACTCACTTGGCTCACTTGGTTCACTCACCTGACATACTCCTTCTTGTTCTCCTCTGTAACTGGGATGTTTCTTCCATTGGGCTTGAGCTCATGTTGCATGAACTTGCCAAACGCATTATGTTCTACACAGAATGTGTGGTCCAAAACAGAGGTAATGTCATTCTCTCTGTAATCAGGTGGAGAAGAAAAAATTTTTGATTGGCATAATCTTATATATGGTGTGACTGGAAAAAAGAGGAGGTCTACAGCAGGCAATTTTCTGGGACTCACAGGATCCACACCAGGCTCTTATGCAGCTCAGGGTCAACAGTCTCCAGGTCACAAAGCTGAATGGGTTTTCCTAGCAGTTGCTTGTAGAAGGGCAAGGTGAAGCCACCATTGATGTAGTGCCCATGGAACACAGCCAGACCCATGATTCGACCCACAAAATGGAAGTAAGACAGGTGGTCCTGCACAAGTCAGACAAAGAAATACCTGTACCATACAAGACTGGAAACTCTTGAGTCAGGTGGAGGGGGAAATTTGTTTTTGTTCATGAAACAAAAGAGTCATGATGTGTTAAAGATCTACACTCACTGGATTGATGGAAGAGTCAGGGTTGATCTGCAGTGTGTAGATGTTATCTGTTGAGTACTGGAATAGCCCATAGTATGGATTTAACATCTCATGGCAGAGGAGATACAACCACTCCCTGATTGAGAAAACGGGAGTGAAAAAATTAGCTTTAATTTACAGAAATACACTCACAGTGGACTCTATGGTGCAAAAGCCAGCACCTAACTAGCATAACAGAAACTCATGGCTCATATTGGAAAACAAAATCCTGAGCCTGAACTTTTTTCCATGCCTGGGAGGTGAGCAGCAACACATAACTTGTTGGACATTGGCGGAGATATATAAACAGCCTGATAGATAATAACCCTGATCATCATTATAGTGAAGAGGCTTCCATGTATATGCTGAATGTTAATTGTAACCCCTGAAATGAATTTTGTGGAAATAAATGGACAACATTAAGACATGAGATGAACAAACCCAGTAGCATCTGTGTGAAGAGAGCCAGAGCTCTTGAGACTCAGGGCCTGCTCAGTAATTCATCCCTGCTTTTAACTAGTCACTTACTTGTCCACCTATCGAGATACTACAGCCATACAAAGAAAGGCCAGTAGGTGGCAAAAGTACTCAGAGTCCTTTAGTCAACGGCTAATTTTAACACTTAAGTTTATTCAAATCAATTTGCTATTAAATAAATAATAGAATGTAAATACAAGATAGGAAACTTCTGAGACAGACGTATTTTAAAATTAGCTCACATGCTGCCTGGAGACGAACAGATGTGCGACGGCAGGTTTAAATTAGACATGCAAATATCTGTCATGGCTGTTGCCCCCGGTAATTTCTAGGCCCAACCCAGCCTAAGACAAACATGGCAAGTACAGCCTCCGTTTCACCTCCTCAGCATCCATTTTCACATCTCTCTCGTTATAATGAACTCATGACCTGACAACAGCGTCTGAGAGTTGGCGATCAACATCAATTTTTAAAAAACAAACATTTAATAAATCTAATTTACAACATGTGAGAAAAGGACATGTACTTTGGAATGGAAGTTTGTGTTTGCTGATCGCAGTGCTTTACCTGAACAACTAAAATGAGCCTTAACCTGCCAAGATTTACAGCTCAAACATGCATTGATCGGACCGCGGCACCTCTCATATAAAGGGTCAGATCACGGGGTGA
Source organism: Denticeps clupeoides (assembly GCF_900700375.1). Lineage (NCBI taxonomy): Eukaryota > Metazoa > Chordata > Actinopteri > Clupeiformes > Denticipitidae > Denticeps > Denticeps clupeoides. The sequence goes on from NC_041713.1 coordinate 14,666,955, forward strand.
AGCAAGTTATTTATTTATTTTCACAGCCACGTCAGCATGACAGACATACAGCATTCTGCCTGAATGTTGACAGCAATGGAAGCTTCTCAGTGAAGGCTGACAATACAGCAGGGACAAGAGCATCACAATTTGATGTGGCCAACCCTGGCAACAACAATGACAAAAGGAAAGCATAGCCAAAACACATCATAGTCCATTATCATAAAGTGGACTCCAATTTTTTTTTTTTTTTTTTTAAGGATGGTCACACTGGTCAAAACGTGCTGCCAGGCAATGCTGGCTTTATGTTGTTTTGATGCTCTGGTAAGAAATCTACAATTATAGACTCACCGTGCCACGCCGCCATAGTCCAGACCCTCTTCTCCGCGGAACTTCACCATTAGCCTTTTTTTCAGGTCCTTTGGCCTCATTTTCATGATCTGCCTGTAGGACTCCTGTGGATCAAGAACACCACTAAATTAAATAGGTTCAGTAATAGGGCTGCTCAATATATCGGAAAAATGATCGTTATCGCAATAATAGTATAAGTGATATCTGTATCGCAAAGAGTTGCGATAAATAAAATTTATGCTACGTCTGAAATCGCATACTATATACTAATGTGATTAGCCGTGAGGTCAGGAAAGGAGAAATCGTCTCTATCATGAGGGTTTCGGAATAACGCCAATACCTACTCCTCCGGCTTCCACATAACAGGGAGGCAGTTCTTCTTCTCCTACAGGCCTACACCTCGACAGGCCTACACCTCTACACCGGTGCAAAGTTTCTCCCCTTGCACACGCTACATTAAATCCCCATAACACACACACACATCCCAAACCCCAACAGAACACATTTACCCGTAACATTGTTAACTATTTGTAGTCCCCGGGCGCACCAGTCCCGTCAGTGCGTATCTTACCCGCAAGGCATGCTGGTCCCAACTCATGGCTGGCCTCCGCCGCCACATTATATTGTATGTGAAAAACAGTATGCGAGGCGAGTAGTATGTCCGAATTCACAGTATTTGAAAAACAGCAGACGAGAAGTACCCAGATGACCTACTACTTCCAGCCGAATTCTGTAATAGGCATTCAATGAAAACTTCACTATCCCATAAGGCAGCGGGAGAGGCGGCGTCATATTCGAAACGTGGCGGGAAACCGCTCTTTTCAAGTGTAAGTACCTTAAGGAGAACGTTGTTCATTGTGGTTAAATTACACTTGTGAGAAAATGCCCTCTGTATAGGTAAAAAATAACATCAACACAGTATGTCCGGATTCCATTCATACTACCCTCATTCATACTATATAGAACATACTGTTTTAACGGTTGCACAGTATGTACAAATTCAAATGTAGTATCTAATCAAGTAGTATGCGATTTCGGACGCAGCATTAATTTATGTGCCAAGCATTTGTGTGTCCAAATTTGACCAATCAGATGGGCCCTTACTATCTTTATACCCGCCTCCCAAGTAGGTGATATAATGCTATTGGCTAGATCGGGCCATTTATTTGAGGCCTGTACACTTTGTTCTTATTTCATTTTTGTTTAATTATATATGTATGTATATGTATGTATGTATGCATAAAAACATGCAAGGCAAGGAAATATTTTGTTTAAAAGATGCTCTTGTTTTAAGACACTCTTGAGTGTATGGTTACAGGTAAATAAAAAGGGATCTTTGAAAGCAATTCATATTGTGTTGACAGGTTCATGGTAACAGCAAACCAGAAATCAGAATATCTGCTGAGGGTTAAGTCATTCATAATGTTTTGAAGTCTAAATATTTGAAACTTCCTTGACCTATTGTTTTTTTTTAGCCTGAATTAGATTTAATTAGATCAGATGAATACATATTACCTGTTTATTTTAGTATGATCATTACATATATAAACGATTTTTAAAAAATAAACAAATAAATAAATAATTTTAAAAGCATTTCTCTAGGGAAATGTTATATCGTAAGAAATATCACAATATACAACAATATCGCATATCGCACATTTTCCCAATATCGTGCAGCCCTATTCAGTAAATTATGTTAACTTAACCATGTTAACTATTAACCTGCTTAAATATTGTGGAAAAAAAGGTACTGTTTGCAGTCTTTACACTAACCTCTCTGTCTGTATCTATCTATCTCTCTCTCTTTCTCTTTATGTATAGATACATCTCTACAAACTGTGGTGCTGACTGAGCTGACTGATGTGTGCTCAGCATCCACGACCCACTGACACCTGGGCCCTGTGGCAGTAATTGAATACCTCAAAGATCTCCTCACGGGACACCTCTATGCGGCAGTGTCCTGCTTGTGGCTGCTGCAAGGAGAGCTCATGGCGCAGGAGCTTCAGCTTCTGGACCAGGTCCCTCTCGTAACGGACTGGAAGCTCGCCGTCACCCTCCTCAGCTGGGACCTCCATCTGCACAGGCAGTGGCTGGCTTGACTCCTTCACCTGAGAGTGCTGGCTGTATTTACACACACAGTTAAGGTGCACAAAGTCACATTTTCATCCATTTAAAGCCAAACAAAACTAAGTCGGTGTTAAGATAAGAGCCTGACAAAATTTGACTTGCCAGCCACACATTTTTCAAATTAGGATCATTTGTTTTAGTACACAAACAGTGTATCATTCTGAAGCATTACTTCTGCCCAAAACTGCAAAACAACTTTTTAACCAACATTTCTTGTTTTATTATGAAGCTAAGAGAAGGGACTGAGAAAATAATAGATAATTTTTGGAGTTATAAAATAGAGAAAAACATTGGACACATGCAAAAACTTCTCACGATCATCTGGATTTGATGGGTAAAAATGGGCTGAAAAGGTTTTAATTAGGCCTGGCAGATTTTTTTATGCCATGTTGAGCTCAGTTTCTGGGCAGATGGCGTTACCTCATTATATGGTGTAACCTGGGGTCGGTGAATTGTGTTGTTCTGTTATTGTGGTCGACAAAATAAATTCTTCCGGACACCGTGCTCCTGACCTCCCAGCCTGGGGGCAGGGGTCCCAGATCTTCGCAGCTCACGCTGTTCAAGTCCCTGCAAGATCAACCGCAGTGTACCGTGACTCAGCAGTCCACACAAAACTCACTCCCGGCCCACCAGGTCAAGATAGTACGGCTACCGTCACAAAACTTTGTTTAATACAAATTTGGGTAGTATGAAAAGTGCACTAGTTATATTTTAAAGTTAAAATAAATAAACATCAACATAAAGCTTAACACCAAACTCTTGCTGGATTTCATAGGATCACAGTATTATGTCTCTCGGCATCTGCTGGAATTTGTTTCTCCAGACTGAAGAGGATTATTCTATTTCTTGATGGAATGTCTGGTTTGATTTCCCAACAAATTCCAGACATAGAGAGCCAGTGGTGGGGCAGTGGTGGCCTAGCGGTTAAGGAAGCGGCCCCGTAATCAGAAGGTTGCCGGTTCAAATCCCCATCTGCCAAGGTGCCACTGAGCAAAGTACCGTCCCCACACACTGCTCCCCGGGCGCCTGTCATGGCTGCCCACTGCTCACCAAGGGTGATGGTTAAAAGCAGGGGACACATTTCATTGTGCCACCATGTGCTGTGCTACAGTGTTTCACAATGTAGTGTGTGTGGTGAAATACACACTGCTGTTCTGAGGTTGTTGGGTCAGTCTGTGAGGTGAAGTCTGGTTAAACCCAGAGCAACATACAGTGACAGAGGACATCTGCAGGACTAATTAAACATCGTCTCGAGTAATTAACGGTCACCGAACAATGCTTACCGTGGTATCCTCGGGTCGTGCCAGGTGCTGACGCCGGTCTGAGTGTGCAGGAAGTACACCTGGCCCTGCACTGTGGTTCGCTGCTCTGCAGACACAAAAGCCAGCAGACAGAGAGGTCAGTAGTCTGAGCGTAGCATATTACGAGCTGAAGCCTGACCTTCTCCTACTCAGAACCCCCCTCTGCAGTCACTGAAACTAAATGTAAAGTAATTTCGCTCATTGTTCACCGCTACATCATTGTTCCTCCTCTGTGGCAAGCCCAGAGGGGGAGTTGTTGGCTATTGAGAGGGTGAAACTGAGCTTGTCCTCCTGTATAAAGCAGGCGGTCACCGTCACGCAGCTTGGATGCAGACGGGACCCGTGGGAAGGCCTGTTGAGTCGGTTGCAGCTCATTGAGCACCAACAGAGCTGTGCTGGACATCCACAAAATCAATTCATAAGCAAGGAGAAAGTAGCAGTAACAATAACACGCTGTTTAAAAGCATTACTTATTCTGAAGGGGATATTTTTATGGTGTTCAATAAAACAGGCACATGCCATATAGTGCCATGTTCACTGGTTCACAAACCAGAATGCTTGATTTAAAGTTCTGATTATCAGTCCTTGATTTGGTAGTGGTCATGATCCTGAGGTGTCTACAGCAGAGAATCACGGTTTTGATATCCACTGATATCCTCATGAACAAGGGGAATTTAATTTCAAATCAAATATGAGTGGAAGAGAAAGAGGACATGGAGATCAATTTTGCCATTGAAAAAGGTCTGACAAGCTCCTTAGTAGTTTTTTGACATTAAATTATGGAACAGTCTTCAAGTGCTAGTGTACACAAACACACACCATATCCTTCAGGAAGGTCTGGTGACTGATGACTGTGCGGTCGGTTCTGAGGTGTGTGTGAATGGCTCCGTGAGTCCTGGTTGCGGCCTCTTTGTGCTTGTATCCTCTGCTCCTGATTGGGTGATTCAAGGGCGCGGCAGCCACCACCTCCTGCAGCACCAGTGGGGTCTGTGTATGGCAGCGGCTCCTCCATGAAGCAACTGAGTGGCCTTCCTGGACCAGAGTCCTCAAACACTGGTCTGTTATACACATCCGAAAAACATCCAATTAGTTGTGGCTACCACTAGGTGGAGATGTCAGCAATGGAGCGCTCACTCACCCTTCATTCTCTAACAGTCCTCTGCAGTCCACCACAGGCCCCCCACTGCCAATTCGGTCTCTGGTTTGCAGACTCACTAATATAAGTCAGAAATGTGTTGAAGCCATTGTTATAAACAAAGATTTAAATGAAACCCATGAACAAAAACATAAAACCTTTTTTTGCCTACCTACTATCTGACCACGCACAGCATCACTGTCTGAGGGGTTCAGTTTGCATAGGTCTAAACGCTGGTCTGTGGGAAGAGGAGGTACATAAACAAACAGCAAAGATGACTTGGTAGTTTTGAATATGTTAGCAAATGTAATCTACAATATATAATGTAAAGACAATATTTAAATACTTTTAAAAATATGAATAGAGCAATGACGTGTAACGTGTAAAGTGCATCTTATTTGGTGCAGCACTCACAGCCAGTGTCTTTAAGTCTGCTGATGGCATTGGACAGCAACCTCACACAACCTAGGAAACCGGCACCCTGTTTCTTATGGATCTTCTTATGGTTCCACACACTAATGGTGATTGAGTCCGACTTGCCAACATATCTGAAACACAGATCAGGAATATCAGGCCAGAAGACCTTGCTAAGGCAGGACAAACAGGGTCCCCAGAGGCCCTCTCACTCACAAGTCATAGTGCTGATTCCACTTGGGGTCCAACGTGCTTTTGACTGTGTCTGTCGAATGGCACTGGCCTGAGCCATCCACAACCACTTTAGCAAAGGGGTCAGGTAGCCCTGTAACAGAAACCAGAAACATACAGATAATCTTCAATCAGGTGGAAAAATGATTCCAAGAGCGCTGATATTTCAGTATGCTAGAGGGAATATTACCATTTAAATTAGCTAAAAAAAGGTTAAAAATGCAAATGCAATATGAATGGATTAAGAAAGTGAACAAATGATCATTACTGAAAAAGAGATGGGGAGATTGCTAGCACCCACGGGCCAGACTATACTTTGTCTCTGGATTACAAATCTGGTCCTGCCCCAGACGCCTGAACACTTAGCATTTCTTTCTGTGCCTGTAGTGCATTATGCACAATGCAGATGGCTCGGCCTTGACCTCACCGGGTCACATGGACAGGCCCATGTATAGATGTAGGCCGCGTCGGCTACCAGCACTAATCTGCATATGTGGGCCAGGCGTTGGTGGCTGCCCCGTGTGGGCAGAGGGGCAGTCTGGCACGGAGCAGGCACAGTGGCGCCATCACCACGGCGACAGTCCACACGGTGGAGCTGGGCCGAGCCGATGTGTGTTTAACCACCTCAGTGGGTGGAATCTCATTTTGAGGCTCTGAATGAGGATGGAATTCCCTCAGGCTATCATAAAAAAAATGTGTGGGAGATGCAGAGGGAAAGAAAGTAAACAATTTCATTGTGAATTTGAGAGATCGAACTTGACATGGTCTAATAACAGTCAGCAGTGAGAGCTGAGATACCTTCTGCTCAGCTACGCTGATATGGTATAAGAAGATTATTTCCAGAATTTCCAGCAATTAATATGCATTTAACAGCACAGGCTGGTTAAATCCATACTAAGGACTTGAAGTCTGTACTTACGGAAGAAGTCTTTCTTTGCTAGATTCTTGGCACATAATACTGCAAAACAAACAAACAACAAAAACTTGGTGAGTAAAGACAGAGATCACACCGAAAATCTGCCATTACTGACTTGTCCTCTGATTCCGTACTGTACAAATAACTCTGTGACCTTTCAAATCCACACACACACTTACTAGAGATGAAGGGAATTTGATTACAGGCAGCGTTCAAATTACAAAGTGGCTTTTGTGAGAGCCCGATTTTCCGGTGTGCACCACAACTTCCCGAGTCATATAAACGCACAAACATGCCACATGTAAGTGCATGGTAGTGCCGTCAACAACAGGGTTTGTTCAGAGAGGTGTCCATTCCAGGGGAGCAGAGTTCCCCTCAGCTCCCCCATAATTGAAACTCTGATTACAGGTCATGTTTCCTGGTCATGTTTGTCTGAAGACAGCACCTATCTTGAACTACAGTTTTGACCAATGACATTACAGGGCAGAGCATATAATGTACTGTGCTGCAAATCACACCATGCACCATTTTGTAAAATGTGACCGTTTATTTCTGCCATATCATTTGCAGAATTAGCAAAAATTAAATGTTTTGGATTTGCCATTGCTGTGCTTTGAGTATGAAACACAGAACATGGAGACAAGTAATTTCATTAGACATCAGACCAGGTCAGGACAAGAGAACCAATCCCGCTCAATGTCAGCCAACGAGTCCAAACTCCCGCCCATGTACGTAAGCCTCCTTTCACTAATTTGGTGAAAATTATTGACTGTCTGCATACATGGGCGTCCTAACATTGATGTCAGCATTATCTGAGCCATACATTACATACAGTGTTTGGCTAGGGGAAGGTGGAGCACCAATTAATGCAAAATCTTAAATATGCAGCTTTTCTGTTGAAAGTGAAGTGATTGTCCTCTGCTTTTAACAATCATCCTTAGTGAGCAGCCATGACAGGCGCCCAGGGACCAGTGTGACGGGACGGTGCTTTCCTCTGGGATTTCAAACCAGCAACCTTCAGATTATGGGGTCGCTAAATCTAAACAATATATGCCATTTAAGCACCAAAATAGTCTTCATGCTGCACAGAAACAGACGATGGAAGCTCAAACACTGCTCAGTCTACTTAGTTTGATTGTTTTTATGTTATTTCCAAAATCCCATTGAGCCCATGATTGTAAACATGAAGACCAAACTGATCAGCTAGCAACAAGACCCTCCTCTACATGTTAGCAGACCACCTGTGTACACCGCACTGCAGTCACTACACGAGCTGGTGTGGATGGGCGCCCGAGTCCAGAGAGAGAGAGACAAAGGTCGAATCGCTTTAGTCCCTATGGTGGCAGGGCGGTGCTGAGGCAGTAAAACCCGCCCATGTGAGTGCCCTCTGCAAGCCTGACCTCAGGATTCCTGCCAGCGTAGGTGGGGTGGCAGTCCATAGCCGCACTAAAATGGCTTTTTTTTGTGGTGCTCAGAAGGCTCCGATGAACACACGAATGTGAAACACGGGCGCCACTTGATCCACGATGGTGCAAGCGTAGACCTTCTGTTATCTCACCCTTAAATACTGTGCCAAAATAGGAGAATACATGGCCGGTCCACACTCAAGTGAAACACAATCAAGTCTAATCTGATCAATACTGATCTGTTTACTCCTGACTGACGATGAGCCAAGGGACACTGCTATCTTATCAGGAGCGTAGAGACATCATCGCTCTCTGTCTGGGCCACTAGAGGCACGTGGCTTTTCTGACTGGAGAAATATTTCATTTAAGACAACCGGCACGAGGAAGGGATATTCGTTAAAACCCACGCCCCGTACAGCACTAAAAAGTGCTGGTTTATTATTAAACCCGCTCACGCTGTGGTTAGATGTGCGTGGCGGTGTGCTGAATGTGAGGCGATGGGCGGGCGGCGGGTATTACGCTTGTGTGCCGTGATGGATGCAGCGAATATGACACCTCGTGCAGCGCAGCACATGCCTCCTCACGTGCGGGAGAGGCACGGAGTATTAAAACCGCGGGGGGTCGGCGGGTGGCTGAGGTTGCTTGGTTAGAATCACTACCGCAGTGAGTGTCCTGGACACCAGCAGTCAATCAACACCCGGCAAGTGTCGCCAAGGCAACCAGCGGCCCACCACCAAGGATCCTCACTGCATGAGCAATTAGCTGCAGATCAAAAGGCGCTATGTTGCGACTGTCTGCATGTCATCGTTCCGCTGGCTTTCCAGGCCAGGTCTACCTATTTTGTCGCAAAGAATGATGTGTCACCTGCACTTCCTGTGAACATCTGTGGCCATGGAAACGGGGCAGTGAGTGGGGGACTAATCTGGTGTGACCTGTCATTTTTATTTGTAGCCGCAGTATTCCAAAACATACTTGTTGTGCAGGTTTGTGAGTAGATCAATAGACATCCTATCCCACGGCCCAAGGGTAAAACACCAGATAGGTCATAGTTTCCTGCCTCAATTACAAACCAATAGGAGGCTACCAATGCTAGATGTGCTAACTGTAAAATTTAAGACATCGTTGCCCATCTATTGGCAGAGCCGTAGCATCAAAGTTAATAACACAGGAGAGTTTAACTTTTTGAAAGAAATGACACATAGATTATAAAACAAACAAAACTAATGTGGCAGTGAATCAACACACAATATTGTAATCAAATTGATCCCCCTGCTCATAACTACTAGAGCAGTCTAGTTATTGGGAGCACTCTGGCTTGCTGGTGACCTCGGTGCTGTGGACACAACGTTCCGAACCTAAATCTGATGACTTCGAAGAAAGAGGAAGGGCATTCTCGAGAGCCGTGTCTGAACAGGAAGGATGTTGTGACGATGTCTTTTTAAAAAACGCTGGAGGGAGAGATGAGTGGGCTCAGTACCCAGCAGACTAATACAGCAGGATGTAGGAAAGAAAAAAAAAATTCCCGTCCTCACAAACAGATGGTGACATTCCAATAGATTTAGACGAGGCTAAGCACAGAGCCGCCGCTTTGAATAAAGAAGAAAGAAAAAAAAAAAGTGACCGAAATCTAATCTCAGCAGCCTAATGGCGAGCAGTATATTAAAGCCCTTTCACAGACACACCAACACAAACACAGTGAAAGATAAACAAGCCAAAAAACCCCACGCAGACAGGGAAGCCGCGGTTTGGGCTAATTTGTCCGTGGCATGGCCGCAGGCCTGAATGGCTCTCCAAACAGCGCCCTGCCATGCGCTTTCATTTATCCCTCTGAGTAGGGGCCAAACCGTCTGGTATGGTGTTATCACAAATCAGAGATCAGCGCCACCTTAACCATTTCCCTGCTCTGGGTTATGCAGCAGTGGGGCTCAGGCTGCTTTTAAAAAAACAGCTAAATCGGCAATGAGATCACATGCCAGCACAGACTCAAACAGAATGACCACAAAATATTCCGCAGACAAGACAGGGAAGTCTGGTGCCCTCTTTATTTTGCAAGGCACAACAGTCTAGGGAAATACCTAAACCTATAATTACAGATATGTGTACAGTACACCCAGATAGATGCGTGTGTGTGTGTATATTTATATACAAATTAGCTATTTATTGTGTGTAAATATCTAGAGATTTCATAGACTAAAGCATTTAGTTATAGTGAAATTGTAAGAGTACACCACTCATCCAGATGTTTTTTGGAAGGAGACATAAAATATGTAAACATGGCGATTGTTTTTTTTTTGTGGGGGCTGTCGGAAAATCAGATTTGGTTAAATTCATACTGATTATTGACTGGCTTGACTGTTATTGGCATTGACAGTTTTATAATTTTACTATTTATTGGGCTCAACTATTATGGCCAAAATGACACACAATTATTTTTTATCACAATTATTCATTATTTTAGGAAAAACACATTTTCATTGCACTTTCTATTTTCTATAAGACTTTCAGTTTTCAAATAAAAATAACTCGTAAATATATATATATTTTTTTTAAATGTACCAAAGAAAAAGGGCTAACAAAAGCCTACAGATTTTTGCCGATAAAAGCAATCTGGTTTAAGGGATGACCGGTCTGGTCACTATAAAAATACTTCATCTTTTTATATTTAATATGAAAAACTAACATCCATTCACCTGATTATTTGGAAAGGGCAGGTCCATATACAGAGGCATCTTGTATAGATCTGTCAAGATCTATAGACAATTAACTAACTACACAATAGTGTCAGGTGTCAGAGCAGCAGCTCTGGGGGTGGGAAGACAGATGCTATGGTCTGTAACACTCATTTGGTCAAACACCACATTTCGCAACATACAAGATAAAATATTACTTTTAGAATTTTATGCATTGATTCTTCTTTCGCCCGCAGTGCATACAGTCTATGCTTTTGGTCGCCCCCTCGTGGTTGGCTGACTATTGGTTGAGAAAGTGCTAGATCTGCTTTACAGCAGATTACTGATGATCATCTTAATTTAAACATAGCAGCCAAAACAGAGATCGTTATTACAACTTGATTAATTGTGCAACCTTAATTTATTGTAATTGTTGTGAATGAAGGATTAAGTATGCCTGAAATGACACAGAATACTAATAAACATTAGCAATAACATTAGCATTTATAATAATATTAAAAAAAACTTTCCTAATGTAACATTAACAATCTAAAATAAAGTATTTCTTTCATGTTGTTCTTTTGAACAAGACAAATATACTTTTAACCCATCATTAAACTAACATGACATCTCAAGCCTTGGTCATTAATCATTAAATTGTACCCACAGTTCCTGTTACTTTGCAACATGCTGTATTTTGTGGTGCTTTTAATTAAAAGTTCTGTGAAGTGATGTGACTGTGAATGACGCAGGGTAGATAAGGATTCTTTTTCATATTTCCTTGCTGTGCAGGTCACATACAACTTGTATCTCTGCTGAGAGGGGAAGACATGTTCTTCCTGCAAACTGCATTAGCGGAGACTCTAAATTCCCCCTCGCGCTTGTGTATTTTGGCGTTAAAACATGACAGTGCTGAAGCCAGTAGGATGAAACAGGCATCAGAGGAAGCCGCAGAAGAAAAGGAGTGCGGCTCCCTGAGAGGCTGAGATTATGAGCGGCCCTGAAGCAGCACGGGGGGGTGTGGGGGATAATCTCAGTGTCACTGTAACACTGCACTCCTCGACCTTATCAGGCCCGCAGTTCCTCCCTGAATGACAGGGCCAAATGAAGCCTAGCCCAGGGGCCGCAGTCCTACTGCCGCTCTTCCGCCACACTTATCCCCCGTGTGTGCGTGTCTGTGTGTGTGTGTGTGTGTGTGTGTGTGTGTGTGTGTGTGTCAGAGTGCGAGTTAGAGAGAGAGAGAGAGAGAGAACATGCCCATGCATGAGTAATAAGAAACCACTCCTTAATGCAGTGCTCAGGTTTACATTGGCACAGCAGGAGAAGGTGTAAGGAGAAGGACACGTGGATGGAGACAGAAAACACACGTACAAAGAACCTTAGTTTGATATAAACAAACTAAGATGGTTTTAAGTGGAACATCATTGAAGCATACCATATTAAATTCACCTTCCTCAACGTGCTTTTACACAAAATGTTGAGGTTTTTTAAATTATTCCTGTAGAGATCACAATAGGGACCCCAAAATGACACTTTTGGTTCCCATGAAGACATAAATGTACGCGCACACACTCTCATTCTACCTGGTTCTTTAGGCCTGTAATACACTCATCTGAAACACAAGACACCGGGCCCCCGGAGCATATGAAATATCCATGAGCTTTTTCCAGGAGATACAACCCCCTCCACCCCAGCTCTTAATCCTGGGGACCTGAGCTCCGACTCCTGGATTAAATTTACAGGAGCCATTTTGTCAGGGTGGTCGAGCAAGAACCGACACAGCAGCGCTCTTAAAAAATATCTAAATATTCCCATCCAGTGGTGTGTGAATGAGTGCTGCTGAGGAAATGGTTTAAAGGATATGGGCATGACGGGATGTGACATTTCCTCGGCCCACCTCACACACACACAGAGTAGGTTAGTCAACGCATCAGCACCACTACAGGATCTACGCGAGGAAGCACCGTCGTTGACGTGGGTGGCAGGAGAGGGGGTGCAGACGTCCCCGACTCTGAGTCACCCGAGCTGGGAGCTGCAGGCAGAGCAGGAGAGGAAACAGAAACCTGAGACACACCCCAGCAGCGGGAGTGCACACACACAAAACCATACTGTATTAGTCAGACACTGGGTCCGAGTCCTGTAGTCGGCATTCAGGGTGTTAATCGCAAGGCCGTGGCCACGCCCCAGAGACATGCAATGCGCATCTTACATCTGTCTGGCAAAGTTTACATCCATGTTGCAAGATACAAAAGCCCAGCATCTATGTCTGGAGACTTGAAGAGGAGGGGGTTTTGAGAATAAGGGTCCGTCTGTGCAATAATTGGTTCCTCTGAGACCATACAGGGCTGTTTATATTACAGCTAACAGACATGCACACAATGGCTACTGGATGGGGAGGGTGAGATGACAACATTTTGATTGGGATGAGCGTGTTAAACTGGGATAAATGATAGGCTGGATTAGGATGATGAATGCTTAAATTGGATGCTTTAGGTTGATTTGACATGGATTACAGATTTTGATGCTTGGGTTGGAGAGAGATGAACAGATGGATGGGTTGATTTGGTTTGGGTGGAGATATGCCTGAATCATGGTGATCATGGTGCAGTTGTTCCTGAATCATAATTCCAGAAAGAAAGAAAAAGAGACGGATACATGAAGTTAAGGTATGCTTTGAAGGAGACAAAATGGGCCACCCCCACCAATCTCAGATCAAATGAACAACAGCTCAATTGAGAATGGGCCTCGGTCAAGGAAAACGAGAAGATGCCTCTCCCATGTACACCCAGTTCCATTGCAGTGCAGGGGACATTAGAACAGCCAGCCTTCCTCATCAAACAAGCGTCTCGCTGTTAACCTACTTCATCAGGTTGCTTTCAGGAAACAGGCAGATACAACAAAGTCTTAAACCTATTACTGAATCCCAACAGCCTCCTTAAACTCAACCCTAATTGTCCTCATTCCACGGCTTGTGCACGCATGATTGAGTGAGACACATCAACGTCCCACTTCCTGAGCCGGACCAACGAGTTCAATACATCACATTATACACACAAAAACATTCTGCCCAGGCTGGTCAAAGCATGATGAGCAGGACAGTTTCCTCGATTATTTAGCAAGTGGCTGGGAGCAACTATAAACTCAAACACATATAAATAGAGCAAGCTTCTGTTTAGACATTGGACAAGCGAGGTGTGACCCCGGCATAATGCCGTAGACGCTGTAGTATGCATCATGATTACATGCCTCAGATTACAACAAATGAATTCTTAAACTGCAGAGCAAAAACTGAGGGCTTCTAATCAAATTAAAATCAACTCATCCACCATACAGTCCAAAAATGTAAAAAAAAAAAAATTGCATTAAACTGTACTTTAATGCACTGAATTGGGAATTTCAGTCTGCAACAGAAATAATCATGTTATTATAACCAAAATTGTCTGAATTATTGCAAAGCAAGCCAGTATTATATTTTCTGTAAATATAGCCTCGCCCCACGTCAGGAGCGGCAGCAGAGATATCAGTCATTTAGAAAGTTTGTCTCAATTCCTCCCCATCAAACCTCACTCGCTGCTAATAATGCGTACACTGACATCAGCGCTTGCCACTCGATTTTACTGGAAGTAGTCCAGAGCTTGCTTTGTAAAAGGCCTCCCAGGATATTCCAGGAATACGCATCAGTCATGGAGATTATGCTCTGCTCTTCAGTTAAAAACAATGACATCAGTCACCAGCCTAAAACCACTAGGTGCATGAATGTTCATGCAAAACAAAGCAAAAAAAACTACATAACAGCACAATCTCAATTACATGTATCTAACACTCTAAATTATACCACTAAAACATAACTTAAAATACCAAAATCAAAAACGTTAACAAGTTTTTTGTTTAAAAACAAACAAACAAATCGAAACAGAAAATGCTCCGTCTGCTAACAGGTGACCTGGGGTTTTCGCTGCTCTGCACCACACAAATTCACTACTAAAGGATGAAGGGGAGTCACAAGCTCCCTAAGCACACACAAATGCCACAAGGCTGCTGGCAACTTTAAACAGAACCGACTCAAGTCGCTACCAAAAGCCTTGGGTTTTCGGACAGCATTATGGAACCAGAGCGGACAAAACCTCGCCATCTCCCCAATTCACAGATGCCATTTAGGTTCTGCTTGGGTTAGGTTAGCAGCTAACCCCATCCACAAGGAAACATTTGGAGGAAACGGTAACATTTCTGCAGAATCTGGCCTTGCATCCACGCCGTTTCAGAGGCCCAAGAACGGTTATTTTCTGAAACGGGTACCAGCGTGAACTCGTCTTTACTGCGTTTCCGTGCGGACAGCAGATTTTTGGTGAAAGCACTAAACTTTTAGGCTCACATAACTCTCCGCGGATGCCCCGGAAAGGCGGAAGCAGCTGATTCCCACAACATTAAAACCAGCACCGGCCGAAGGTTCGGTGCTCAGTCATTGAGTTCACACCAACACAGACTCAAGTCGACCCAGCTCAGCTAGTAAAAGTAAAGCTGCGCTGCACTCGTTACGAGGTTTGTGATTCCTCTAAATAAATAAATATTTTTAAAAAGCAGCATTTGCCGCGGGACTCAGCGTAAAAAATAGGCATGAACTTTGAACGTGGTTCAAACCATTTACATTTACAGCATTTATAAAGCAAATCCTCTGTAATGACAAGACAAGAACGGAGACATGTTGTGGCAGTTTAACACACCACAGAGGAGAACTAGACATGAAAAAAGACGCAAAAGCGGGGAGGTTACAGCGCCACTTACAGGTGTGGAGGGGGGGTTAAAACAGTGTTCGGGATGATCTCTGCATCTCCGCGTGGATGATAACATTTCAAGTTAAGGAGCCTGTGGGGACTGTTTTTTTTTTTTTAGAAACCAAAAACCCATTTTTTAGAAAATCATTTTCGCCTTAGATCAAGAGTGAAGTGTTTAAATAGTCAATAATCAAAAATGTCTCATCCCGGTTGTGCTTTGATGAGGCTTCCAAAAAATAAAGAAATAAAATCAATAAATATAACAAAAGACTGTGACCCTTCCCTTGGTGATGTATTACTGATAGCATGCTGAAGTTTCTCCCCCCATGCCTCAGCTTGGTCCAAAGCATCCTCTGTTTACACCAGTTAACGGCCATAGCCCGAATCAATAGTGTCAGTTTCCAGAGCCTGTGCAGCAGACGGAACACGAGGACGACCGAATTAACAGTTCACCCCTTGGAGCCCCAGCTGGGCTGCAGGCCGCATGCTCCACATGCCTACACAGCCGTGAACATCAACACACTGCTAACGGCCCTACCGAGAGAGCATGCACGCGCGTGTTCAACAGACCCTGATAGACAAAGAGACACACGAGTCGGTTTGACCGCCAGTCTACATATGCGAAAGTGTGTGAATGAATGAGAAGGGAGGAGTGTGTGGGTTTATTAATTTAATACAGTCAAAGAGGTGAAGACTTGAATATGTTTCTGGATGAATATTTGGATCTGATAATATGAGACATAAAAGGATTGAGTGTTACAGGCTGTATATGCATGAATAAGACTTTGTGAGAGCTTGGGCATGGTTTGCACTTTAATGTGTATGACAGAGTGTGTAATGGAGGTATGCATCTTCTTTGCCACTAATATTTAAATTTTAAAAACTCAACTTTTGAGTTGAACTTTTAAATGCATCTTTATTCAAATGCCCTCATCAAAAAACTTGTAAACAGATTATAATTAAAATAATAACACAGAAATGTTTCAGCAGGTTGTACTGGACTGAGCACACGTATGACACAGTACCCAAAAAAGAGGGCGAGGAGAGAAGACAGAAAGCGGAAGCAGCGCAAAGAAAGCGGGGTAACCCCCACCCCCAAACCTTCCCTGCACCCGGCAAAAGAGGAAACGTTTCCAAGCGGCCACATCCTCTACCGGAGCAGTCCCACAATGCCCTTAACCTGAGCCTGGATCAGACTGTGCCAGTGCACGCCGCAATCTGCTGAGCCTGGAATACGGTGACCCGCTTCGCCACACGTGAGACGGACCTCGTGAAAACACAGTGGAGATTGAGGTTACTTCCTCGTACACTCCAGGCTAATCATTCTCAATAAATGTTTCATCCGTTCAGAGAAAAACACACATTCCAGGTTAATTAATGTCTCACTTTGCTGTTTTTCAAAGTACAGAGAAAAGATTTTTATGTAAAAACAGTCGCATGAAAAACAGGCTGAAAATTAGCAAGAATTAAAGGATTCAAATGGAATAAGAGAACATAAAAAGAGTGGAGAAAAATCAAATGAGGTCAGACCATAAAGCTGCAGAAAGCGGCTCGTTTAAAGACCGAGTTTCCCACCACTGTGCAGACTTTTACATGCCCCGATCACAGAAAAGCAGGGACTTCCAGACAAACACAGCTGCCTTACAGCAGACACCCAGGCCAGGCCCGTTCACCAGTGGACAGGCCAATAAAAACCTCATCACGGTGATGATCTCTCTCTTATCTTCCGGTTGAACGTTGATGGACAGAAACACCAAAATGTAAATGCTTTACCAAAACTGGGACATTTCAGTATGTTCCTATATCAATAGTTTACACTATCCAGTGTTTATAAAAAAAAATAAAATAAAAAAATAAAAAATGTATGAAATTTTCTATATATTGTATCCTCAAGGCAACGATTTATGATCAAATTATTCTTTTAAGATTTGAAATTAAACTTTGATTACAAAGATATCATTATAGTATCTGAGGTAAGGCATCTCAACCGGCCTGATATGGGTCATCACAGAATGTTATTCTGGGCCTGGGTTCATGTGGAAGATTTCCAGCCCTACTTTGACATACACGGACTGTGCATTTTCTCAGAAAATTATACATTTACATATTTACAATAAATATCAGGCATGCTCTTTTATTTTATGGAAATAAAGGGAGGGAGAGACGTCAATGGGCTCAAGCTTTCTAAAACCAGAGAGGAACCCAGACTGCCTACTTCATTAACCCAACAAACCCACTAATTCCCAATTCCTAAGGGGACGCACACTCAAGAGAGTCTACGGAAAAACACACAGCCATCGAGGGACGTGGCAAAAGGGAGAAATAAATTCACAGTCCTCTTGTTGCACCAATACCTGTGTATTGCAACGACAACTACAATATTCTTCTTTACATAAGGATACATGTTCTTTATCACATGGCTTGCCCACCAAAGTCAGTGCATCTGTTCCCTTTAAAACCGTAACAAGGCCATATCTGCTTATGGAGACATCAGACAATGTAACACAAATATTTATAGAACAGTTCGGATTGTAAGCAATTATATCCAGGCCCCCAAAAACAGCTGGAGAACATGCAGCTTTCCACATTTTCCCCTTTTCCAATGAAATTGTTCACAGCTGCATCAAGCTTGTGGCCGCATGCTTGCTAAGAACCAAAAACCGGACTAATTAAGCAGTACTACATGAGAGGAAGTGCTATACTGGTATGCAACAGTTGAGTTCAGGTTCGCACCGTCTCATGGTAGTGCGTTTCCATTCACACCATTTATCAGACGCCCTTATCCAGAGTGACTTACAATCAGTAGTTACAGGGACAGTCCCCCCTGGAGACACTCAGGGTTAAGTGTCTTGCTCAGGGACACAATGGTAGTAAGTGGGGTTTGAACCTGGGTCTTCTACCCACTAGGCTACTACCACCCAGCATCACCTTAAGTTTTCTAATCAACATCTGGCAATCAACATTTATTCA
Source organism: Denticeps clupeoides (assembly GCF_900700375.1). Classification (NCBI taxonomy): domain Eukaryota; kingdom Metazoa; phylum Chordata; class Actinopteri; order Clupeiformes; family Denticipitidae; genus Denticeps; species Denticeps clupeoides. The sequence continues at coordinate 14,685,226 of NC_041713.1, forward strand.
AAAACATTTCTTAGATGCAGACGTGAAACAGTTCCATCTCTGAACAAGCTGTTCCTAAGCTCATAAGTGGAATATTAATAAGCACTGAGATCACAACATTGGAACGTGTATCATAGTATGAGAGGTGGACCTTTCAGGATGAGAAGACAAGAAGTTTGCTTTAGCCAGCCAAGTGAGCTGAGCCTGTTGAGGTGAGGCTCAAATCCAGTAGTTTGATAGCGGTATGTAAAACATGTTGGGTGGTAAATCGTGAAGAACATGTCTAAGCATCCATTATCAGTGGCAGAGTAGTGTGGAAGTAAGAAAGAGAAGAGTCAAATTTATATGTACAAGTGGCCACGCACTTCCTTCTAACTTTTGAACCACATTTTGGACCTACATTTCGAATTCGCCTGAACTCCTATGAACCAAAAAACAACCATTTCTCCTCAATGATGGAAAAAAAACTGAAGAAAAACAGCAGCTTTCCCTCCAGGACCAAGTAAATGGCTGTAAAAACGGCAAAATCCCGTACAGTAGCAGAAAAACAGATCCTTTGTGTGACTGAGGGGGAAAACAGTATAACTCAATCTCACAGGCCTCTCCCCCTTCCTACAGGAATGTGGCCTGGGCATAGCATTGTTGTCCTCGTCCTCCTCCTCCACCCAGTGTGTGTGTCTCTTTTTTTTTTTTTTTTTTTGTAAAAAGGTCTTCACATTGACAAGGTCAAAAAGAGCCACAGTGCCTTCACAGGTTTCACACCGCACACAGTCAGTCCGAGAGGTGTTAAATGTCAACACCATCGACCAGTGCAAAGCGACGATGACTGAGAAAACAGCTGCCGCACATCTTGCCATAAAGAAGGCAACGGCTGAACGAGGAAGCCTAGGGGATCGAACTATGGCCAGGAAAGAAGAGGTGAAGTAATGCACTGTGACTGTGTCTTCCTCGCTCTTCAAAGCTACTTGCAAGCAACACCAACAAGATAATTTTTCACTAACCTTGCCAGTAAACTTGGGACAAACAAAAAAAATATGCAAAAAGAAGAGGAAAAGTTTGGCTGTGATCTTAGGAAAAGGGTCACTGCTTTTCAGTTCCAAGAAATGGTTGAGCGTTAACTTGACTAAATGCTCCAAGACCTGCAGCTAAAGTAAAACTTCCCAAACTTGTCCACCAGAGACATGAAATCATATTTCAGCAGGAGAAAACCACCACCATTGGGGAACTCTGGGGTTGGACAAATTGGACTCCTGTCTAAAGCATAAAAACAAACACTTATTATTACTGTTACTTTTCTAACGACCTCAGGGCTCAAGTGCAATTCTTGTTGCCCAGACAAATTTCAGCGATCCCAAAATGTCCCCAGGCTGGAGCTCGTCCTCAAACGGGAAGAAACAAAAACACGACCATAATGATTTTAAAGCTGAATGTTCAGAATGAACCACAAAAAACAAGGGTCACAATACCTCATAAAAGCATACAGTTTCTTTGAAAATACTGCAACGTTAATATTACATTTTAACAATATAATGGTAACAAGCATTTTGTGTGTCAATTTAAAGCATTAGCAAAGAAAAATACAGTGTCATTATATTTGTCTATCATTTTGGAATTAAGCTTAATCAGCAACAGGCGACAATATGTACACTCTTTCGATATTAATATAAACAGACAACATTACCATCGCAAAGAAATTTGCACTGACACGGATATTGTGAAAACCGACAACCTGATTACACGTATTCTCTTTCCTGGTTTATATCGGACCTACTAACCCAGAAATAAAAATCCATGACGGCACCATACAGGGTGTTGGCACTGTTTGTTTGTTTGTATGCCTCGTTTCAACTCTTTTAGGGCTTACAGTTCACTGGAAAACGGTACCAATGAGACCCGCAACCGGCTATGGGTTCCATCCGTCCCTGCTCCTCCGGCAGCGTATCAGTGAGCACGGCTCACTGTCTCCCGGAGGTAAAACGCAGACAGTGTCCGGTGGAGCGGCTTCGCGCTCAATTCATGACACAGGCATTCCTGGGCCAATTAGAAATTCCTTTCAAGCGCTCTGGGTGGGTGGGGGTGGGGGGGTCACAGCTGGAAGCGATGGCCTTGTCTGCTGGCAGCGAACAGACGTGTCTCTCTCTCTCTCTCTCTCTAATAAACAACAGGAACACATGCACGCACGCTCAACAACGGTCCGCCAACACAGTCGCACGCCTGAGCTGTTTTTTCAGGGGGACCAGACCAGGACAATAACGGAGGTTTTTTTTTTTTGTAATTTAATAAACCAAAAGCAAACCAAATTAAACCTAAAGAGAAGAAAAGGGATTTTCTAAGCAGTGTTCTTTTAGTGTGAGCTAATTTAACTTAAGATACATTTTATTAAACGCCAAAAATATCATTCTGCAAAATATTGGCCAACAAATATGACAATGATATATTGCATATTCCACCTTTAAAAAAAAAAAAAAAAAAAAAAAAGCAATAATGCATGCAAGATTAATTCATCATTAAACTCTCCATGGCTATACTTAATATTGATTTTACAGTTCTTGCTTTGTTATAAGGGTCCCCAGACACCATTTACTACACTCTTTATTATATTCATTTATGACTTGAGATGTTCATCGTGAAACCCGGCACATACATTGCACTGTAACTGAACCACTATACACCAGCTATAAATATAAAAAGCGCAAGAAGATCACGAGCAATGCTGAATTATCACGAGCAGACATGAGTAATTGCAGAGTAAAACGTGGCATTTACTGCTCAGTTTGCTCAATGACACCAAATCAATGAAACCTGCAGCTTCGCGATGCACGCAAAGGATGACCAGCGGCGAAACGTCGTACCTGCATCCCCCCACATTACCCAAGCAGGTTCACGGAGGCTCTAATGTACAAATATTGCGACAGGGTGGGGGTGAAAGCGGCTTAATTTTTTTTTTTGAGGGGGAGGGGGGCTCGCACCCAATAGAACTAAAACACCACGCATCACAGCACCGCTGGCTGGGCGACTTCGCCGCGCAGCCCGGCAGACTGGACGCGAAGACGAGCCTAAATGTGCGCCCTACATAGCAGTCAAAATCCCCGAAAACAGCACCATCGATTAGCAACAAGGCAATAAAAAAGCGCCTGTCAGCAGCCGGCGGACTAAACTGACCTCAGAAATTGATGTAACCGGCGGGAGAAACGCCGGAAACGACCGTCGCAGCTGCACACGTCTGATTTAGTCAGAAACGTGCATATTTATTCATATACAAGGCGGTGGAAGCTGGTGAAACTCGACGCTCATCAAAGATGCCGAATTTCATTATGAGCAGCAACGACTTTGCAGAGCGATTTTAGAGACGCACGACGATGAACGATATTTAACCGGGTGATAAAAAAAAAAAGGCTTTCGGCTGGTCGAAAACACGACCAAACGTCCAGGAACCGGCACGTAGAATTACATAGCCGAGGTCGCTAGCTTCCTACCCAGCTGCTGAAAGTGGGGTCGCCCAGCTAACTAGCCTGACACCTTAACTAGCCGAGCAACTGAGGCAACTCGCCGCTTCGCCCTCGCAGCAATTCATTCGGCCAGACAGGTGCCGGACGTTGGACCGAACGCTCCCCGAAAACGTCGGCGGCGCGGTCGCGAACGGGGCGAAGGGCGCACGCGAAACAGCGCGCTGCCGAGTTTACCTGTCAGGCGGATTTTGATGCTGGACCCGTTCCTCCGAGTCCCGGGAGTCGACATCACTCCGGGAAAACGCCGAGCTAACTTTCCCCCAGGCTGCGCCCAACGCGCCCACTCAACGCGAGAGAGGGAAGATAACAAAGTCCGGCGCGGTAATCGGTCATTTAACCGAAAGTTGCTCAAGGGTAAAACGGTATTATTTTCCTCAGGCCAAATCCTCCGCCGCTACCAGCTTTAACAACACGGGCTAACATTTTCGAGCTCGAAGACGTCCTGACGTCATCGTAGAACGGCGTTACGTGCGCGGGCTGGAGGAGCGCCGGGGTGACCGAAATCCATGTTGCCAAAACACGTGTTTTTACACATTTTGCCATTAATTATTGGCACTGGGAGGTTAAGGTATTTTCCCTGTTAACGTAAAATGTAAAGTAGTAAGAAACCTGCGATGAAAAAATATCTCGTTTTGGACACCGAAGTTACGTATTTTGACCATATTAATCGAAACGCGTTGTTAAACGACCTGGCAACTAGGGCTTTTAAAAATTAGAGCCTTGTGTCCATTTGACCAAATTAAACGTAGAACAAGTTAATACTTTTCACATTACATTTGCAGTGTTTTGATACTAATGGGCGTTCTTAATTAACACCTCCACTGACCGTTATATATTGATTATTTTGCATATCAACATAATAATCACAATTCAGGCCTAATTTAGTGACTGGCGTCAATATGCACATAAGTAAATCTCCAAATGAATGTGTATTACTGGGCATCATTAATCACCATACGTCATCAGAATGACTGTATATTAAAATTCTAGATTTGCTTCACAGTGTAGAATAAAGTAAGAATTATTTCTGTTTTTCCCAAGGACATTGTATGGAATTCTGTATAATGTATGTAGACATACATACAAATCTCCAGACTGATGTAAAAGTGGGGGCACTGCTGACTTATCTCTATTCAGTAAAACTTGACCAGCTGATTACAGCAGGCATGGGATTGATTTGCGTGTATTAGCAGAAAGAAACAAAAGGGCCCTCTCACAAAACCGTTTCCAGGCTAAGGCCAATCCACATAAGCAGAAACCACAGAACTGTAAAAAGAACACGAGGCAACAACATGAGCAATCTTAACTTCCTATGCAGCTGGTAAACACACCACACATTAAAGGAAAATCTGATTTTTAAGGTCTCCATCATGGTGCCTGAAAAACATTACATTTTGCCATTTCTTTATGTACAACAAAAAAAATTACAGTTGTTCACTCAGCACTGAACCGTGTGAAATAAGTCGTACAAAGGCGTGATTAGTTCTCTAGTAGTATAACAATTTCAAATGCATAAGAACTGTGCAATCTGAAAATTTAACTTCTAACTTCAGTTGACTCAATTCTGCCACCTGTAGGAATAAGAACAAAAATAATTAAGTGACGGTATATACACATGGTTTTTATATGCATCCCACACTCTTATAATAACTAAACAACTTCAACTAAATATTAGATTTTACACATGGCAATGATACTGAAGTTAAAGTAGCTGAGGATGTTCTTGAAACAGCTTGGCTTCAGAGGTTCAGTTTCATTCAAGGAAAGCAGAGTCACCATACACAGACAGTCAAGTTAATGTCCCATCAGAAAACTGCCTGCAAATGCCTTGCGTCCCGTGTGTATGGCTTCACTCAGCACCTGCCAAGTGGTAGCAGTAATGTTAATTCAAGTGTTGTCCCTTAGGCAATGTGATTCCATAATCACCCTGACATTAGGCGGTCAGATTTAGCTTACTCACAGTTCACTGCCAAGTTAGGATGATAGACTGAGACCAGTTGTCGTGAACAGAGTATCAAGGGATGGAAAAGTGTGTTCACAGTTTTTTTTTGCGTGTATGTGTGATCCCACCCTCAAAGATCCTGTGGTTGTATGACACTGTGTCTTGGGATTAAGCAGACTATGTGCTGGTGCAAACAAGGCTTACAAGACATTGGAATTATTTTCCAATGCCAAAAATGTGGATGTCAAACATTTGTATTCTTTGAAATTACATGGCTATTTAGATACAACAAACTGTTGCTGCCCACATCCAGCATTTTGTTATGCACGGTGTAGAACAATTACATTTAACAGATAATGATAAACATTATTATTATAGTTTCTTGTAAAAGTAGTACTGATAGCAATAGTATTAGGAGTAGTGAATGTATTGGTTAATTCCTTATTTAGTTGCAAAGCCATTAAACTTTCCTTGGACTATTCCATTTAAAGAGAGAAGCAACAGCTGATGCTATTAGATTTTCTGTAGGTACCTGAGAACATGAAGTGGAAAATATCTTGAGTATAACATACTACTAACTGTAAATAATACCTACATCTCTTTCAATGCACAATAATGTTGACTAACCAGAGAATTCTTTGGAGCCAAAAAAGGCCAGGATGTGATTTACAATTCCCAGTTCTTCCGGCTATGAATGGATATTCCCATATGAGCTGTAGCAGCCGTAGGGAAATGGCTTCTTAACAGTTGCTTCCAAATCAGGAGCCCTACAGGTCATATATAAAGGCACATCCTGCTCTGTAGCTCTGCCATCATTGCTCCCTGTTTCCTCACAGCCCTCTGGTAAGTGCAAGTGCTTGAGGTCTTTACATTCTACCTTCTGCTCTGCATTAAATGTTATGTGGCACCATGCAGTGTCATATTTATTTTAGAAATCTCTGTATTTTTGCTTTGTAGGTTTCTAACGAATTCCTCTCAGTGGTCTTGAGTGGGTGTGTGTGATTTAGGCATCACCATGCCAGGTGCTTACAAAGGTGAGTGTGGGGATGATGTGGACCCCATGCCTTTCCTGGCTCCATCAGAGAAGGAAAAGCTGGAGGCCATGAACAAGCCATATGACATCAAAAAGTCTTGCTGGATAAAGGACGACAAAGAAGCCTTTATTGCAGGAGAGATTCAGTCTGATGATGGTGACAAAGTCACTGCAAAGACAATTAAAAATGTTGTAAGTCCCTTTTGTAAAGATCCGTTTCAATTGTATACACTGTTTAAATCTGAACTTGATAAGTGATAAGTCAACTTTGATTTTCTCTCTAGACGGTGACTGTTAAGAAGGATGACATTCAGCAGATGAACCCTCCAAAGTTCTATCAGGCAAATGACATGGCCAACCTAACGTTTCTGAATGAAGCTAGTGTACTGGACAACCTCCGAGGACGATATGTTAAAATGAGAATCTATGTGAGTGAAAATCTATAAACCCTAAATGACTTTATTCTTGACTTCTCCCAATGCCAGATATATACTTATACTAATTTTTGATTGTTAGACATACTCCGGCTTGTTCTGTGTGACCGTTAACCCCTACAAGTGGCTTCCAATCTACGGAGCCAAAGTGGCAAACTTGTACAAAGGGAAGAAACGAAATGAAGTCCCCCCTCATCTTTTCTCCATCTCTGACAATGCTTATCATGACATGATGATGGGTAGGAAGAAATGCGTATAGCATCCAAGTGTCTTCATCTTTAACTTTCTTTTTATAGAATAAAATAGTTTCATGTGTTTTTACATAATGCCTGTGTTCCTATTGTAGAGCACGAAAACCAGTCTATGCTGATCACGTATGTTTCACCAATCTACCTTCTAATTATTTTTTATTATCTCAGAGCACATAAAAAGAAGGGGGATGTGCCGCAGCTTTTTAATAACATTAGAATTTCTCTCTGTTCCTAGTGGAGAATCTGGTGCCGGTAAGACTGAGAACACCAAAAAGGTCATTCAGTACTTTGCCAACGTAGGAGCGACTGGGGCCAAGCAAGCTCCAGATTCCAAGGCAAGCAGAAATACAAAAAAGCAAAACAAACAAGCATGTGGCACTTGACATGACCTAGAGACTAAGCTTTGGTTCAATGTATAAGCACATAAAATTAGCTTTTTATACTTTGTCTCCAAAGGGTTCATTGGAGGATCAAATCATCCAGGCCAACCCTGTTCTTGAGGCTTTTGGAAATGCCAAAACCACAAGGAACAACAACTCTTCCAGATTTGTCAGTCAATTTGTCATTATTCCAGCTAATTTCATTTTGAAATAAACAACTGCCACACATAAAGTACACCGTGAAGCTTCTTCTAAATATGCAACCACTGTTTTATTCCAGGGAAAGTTCATTCGGATCCACTTTGGCCCAACCGCTAAGCTGGCTGGCGCTGATATTGAGAGCTGTGAGTCGAACTCAGATTTGCATCTGATGATGTTCAGAAAAAAATTGAAATGTTTAAACTAATACTCTATGATTCCAGATCTGCTGGAGAAGTCTCGCGTGATCTCCCAACAAGCTGCGGAACGTGGCTACCATATCTTTTACCAGCTTCTCTCTGCAAAGAAACCAGAGCTGATTGGTGTGTACAAAAAGAGCCCAACATTTCGATATATTAGCATTCCTCAACTAGAGACACATTAAATATTCCTTTTTATTGCAGAGGCCCTTTTGCTGACGCCAGACCCAAAACAGTACACTTGGGTCTGTCAGGGGGTTACAGTGGTGGACAATATGGATGATGGGGAAGAACTTCTGCTCACTGATGTTAGTCTGCATTACATTACCACATATCAGTGGAATGTCAATGATACATAACAACTATCTTCAAGGGATATATTTTCGTCATGTATTTTGTCTATATTGGCAACAGCGAATCACTTTTTTTTCTTCACAAGATGGCCTTTGATGTCCTGGGCTTCACTCCAGAAGAAAAAATGAGTGTATATAAGCTGACAGGTGGAATCATGCACTTTGGCAACATGAAGTTCAAGCAGAAACCAAGAGAGGAACAGGCTGATGTTGAGACAACCGAGGGTGTGTATACATATAACATTTCAGTAAAAGCTTTATAAGTTTTATAGTAATGAATGTACTTATGACTTGTGTTTAACCACATAGTGGCAGACAAAGTTGCCCACCTCATGGCTATTAACTCTGGGGACCTTCAAAAAGGAATCACCAGGCCTCGTGTTAAGGTTGGAAATGAATTTGTGACCAAAGGTCAAAACCAGGATCAGTGCATTTACTCAATTGGGGCGTTGGCCAAAGCCATCTACGACAGAATGTTCAAGTGGATGGTTCACAGAATCAACAAATCCCTGGATACCAAAATGCAACGTCAGTACTTTATTGGTGTGCTGGACATTGCAGGGTTTGAGATCTTTGAGGTAACTTTTTTAAATTGGTGAACTCTGACAATATCATGTGAGTAAAAGTTGCTAAATGGGACACACCTGTTTTTTTTCATAGTTTAATAGCTTTGAGCAGCTTTGCATCAACTTCACCAATGAGAAACTGCAACAGTTTTTCAACCACCACATGTTCGTCCTGGAACAGGAAGAATATAAAAAAGAGGGAATAGACTGGGTCTTCATTGACTTTGGTCTTGACCTTCAGGCATGCATTGAGCTTCTGGAGAAGGTATGTCCACTCAAGTCCAAATGTTATGCATGGTACTTTTCAATTCCCCCCGCCCATCACATACCAAAATAATTATAATAATTCTCAATGCAGCCAATGGGAATATTCTCCATTCTGGAGGAACAGTGTGTATTCCCCAAGGCCACTGATGCCACCTTCAAAGCTGCCTTGTATGACAATCATTTGGGCAAGTCTGGCAACTTCCTCAAGCCCAAAGGAGGAAAGAAGGGTCCGGAAGCACACTTTGAACTGGTGCACTATGCTGGCACGGTAAATCTAAATGTTCAAACACTATTCAAGGTATTGCATGGCGTGTGCTTTTCTACGCTTTTGTAAGCAGACTAAGCTTCAACACTAGGTGGGATACAACATTGCGGGCTGGCTGGAGAAGAACAAGGACCCACTTAATGAGACAGTGGTGGGGCTGTTCCAGAAGTCCTCCATGCCTCTGCTGGCTACTCTCTTCAAAGAAGAGGAGGCTGCAGCAGGGTCCAAAAAGCAGAAAAAGGGAGCTTCTTTCCAAACTGTCTCTGCTTTCTACAGGGTAAGAACACCCAAACGTGCGTCCATCTTGATTTCACATGTATATTTTTACATGAGTATAAAACTCAATCCTCATTGCACGTGCTACTACAGGAGCAGCTGAACAAACTGATGAGCACCTTACGAAGCACGGCTCCTCATTTTGTCCGCTGCATTGTGCCCAATGAGTTCAAACAGTCAGGTAAAGAAGACCAGTTTGTTCTGTACCCAACAACTTTTGAAGGATATATTACTTTCTGAGGCATGAGCTGAGCTACTCTTTTCCTCCAGGTGTTTGTGATAACTTCCTGATCCTTCATCAGCTGGCATGCAATGGTGTATTGGAAGGAATCCGTATTTGTAGGAAGGGCTTCCCCAACAGACTACAGTATCCAGAGTTTAAGCAAAGGTTGAACTCATTTTCTAATGACCGCTTTATTTCTTTCTAATTTGTCATATGAGTCAAATATCTTGGTCAATTTTTTTCAGATATTACATTCTGAACCCAAACATAATCCCAAAGGGATTTGTTGATAATAAAAAGGCATCCGAACTGATTCTTGGCTCTATTAGTTTGGACAATTCAGAGTACAGAATTGGACACACCAAGGTAAAATCCACCAAATACAGCAAATTTATGTGAAATTATAATATAACTTTCATTCATCCTTTCCTTTTGATTAAATATTGCAGGTGTTCTTCCGTGCTGGAGTGCTGGCTAAGCTTGAGGACATGCGGGATGAACGTCTTGCAAAAATCATGACCATGCTGCAGGCTCGTCTCAGGGGATTCCTTATGAGAATTGAGTTCAAGAAAATGCTTGAGAGAAGGTGAGTGGATGCAAAGCTGAATCCCACCAGCACATGATTTAAAAAAAATCTGTACACTGGTTTCATCATTTATTTCAGAATTGCTCTAATTGCAATCCAACGCAATGTGCGGAAATTCCTTCAGCTTCGATACTGGGGTTGGTGGAAACTCTATACAAAGGTCAGATGAAAAAACCTAACGATAATCCTAAACTAAAAATATTATCTTATACTGCTAAACCAATATCTGATTGGTTCTGTTCATTTCTTAGGTCAAGCCTTTGCTCCACGTGGCTCGACAGGAAGATGAGTTGAAAGCCAAAGAAGAAGAGTTGCGAGTTGCGCTCGAGAAGACAGGAGAGATGGTTGAGAAGCTCAAAGAGCTGGAAGCAAAATTGGCCACTTTGTCCCAAGAAAAGAATGACCTGGCTTTAGCACTTTCAGCTGTAAGCATTTGAAAATGACATCAGAGCAATTTAGAGGCTTAAGATCATGTAAACATAAATACTTTCTATGTTTTCACCATTTAGGAGCAAGACACCACTGCTGATGCCGAAGAACGCTGTGCGCAGCTAATGAAACAGAAGTTGTCCATGGAAGAGGAAATCCAGGATATGAAGGAGAGGCTGGAGGAAGAGGAAGGCTCCTCCAATCAACTTAGTGCACAGAAGCGAAAACTGGAGGCAGAGCTGATTGATCTCAAAAGGGATCTGGAGGGTCTGGAATCCACTTTGGCAAAGACTGAGAAGGAAAAACAGGTGAGAGCAAAGAATTTTATATATAGGGACTGTAATTGATGCATTATTGAATTTAACCCTTCTCTCAATGACAATTGCCTCACCTCTTAGGTTCTCGACAACCGAGTGCGGATTCTAAATGGAGATCTTAATCAAAGAGATGACACTATTGCTAAGATCAACAAGGAGAAAAAAGCTCTGGAGGAGCTTCAACAAGTAAACAGAACTCATTGGCCATTCCATATAGCTGCTGAATAATCCATGGGTTTTAATCCACAGTTTTATACATTAGACATCAAAGTATTGTCTTATGCAAATGTTTTTCATAAATGAACATAAATCAATGAAAAATATTTCAGAAAACTCTGGATGATCTTCAAAATGAAGAGGATAAAGTGAATCACCTGACCAAGACCAACAGCAAACTCACCACTCAACTGAATGAGGTGAGCAAATGTTTTGATATGAACATTAGAAATGAACAAACACATTTCTTCGCTTAATTAATAAATAAATGAACTTTGATGAATAAACAAATTTGCTTTAAAATAAATAAATGCAGCTCTATTTTACTTTCTATGACCTATGAATTTTATCCTAGTCAGAGACAGGCCCTGCAAATAAATGTAGAGAGCAAGGTGCTTGCAGTGTGTCTGCAGACGAAGACATCTAAATGCACACAGTGCCATGTGACACGGTTCACAGTTTTTATTCATGTAGTCAGATGGCCAGACACTTCATGGCAAACTTTGCCCTGTTTGATTCACAATATGTCTTGTATGTCTTGTATGGTCACCAGATGGAGGATAACTGGGAACAGGAAAAGAAAATTCGTGCAGAGGTCGAGAAAGCCCGTCGCAAAGCAGAGGGGGATCTCAAAATGACCATTGAGAATCTCAACGAAATGGAGCGATCCAAGATCGACTTGGAGGAGGTTGTGAAAAAGTATGTATTGAAATTCTTTATACCATAAAACCCATTTGTTCTTCTCCAGAGGGTATACAATATCCCAATGATTCTAGGCGTGACCTGGAAATTAACCACATGAATGCTAAACTGGAAGACGAACAGTCTCTCAGCACCACTCTTCAAAGGAAACTCAAAGAGCACCAGGTAATGGAAAACTAAGAAAAAGGATACTCAAAAATATTATTATTTCATCTCTTTCCTTCACTGACATGTCATCACTCTCAACCAGGCCCGCATTGAGGAGCTTGAAGAGGAGTTGGAAGCAGAGAGGGCAATAAGAGCCAAGGTGCTTTCCTAATATTCATCCCTAATGTTCATTTCTGTTTCCATAATATTCTCAAACTGGTATTCTATGCTTGACATTCAGGTAGAGAAACAGAGAGCAGACCTGTCTCGTGATCTAGAGGACCTTGGTGACAGACTGGAGGAAGCTGGTGGAGCAACTGTAGCTCAGGCATGTCAATTTAAAATAATTATCACTTATAAAAGGTCCCATTTATTTGGGCCGTTTGAGAGCATGTGGTTTTTTTTCAGATCGAGCAGAACAAGAAGCGTGAAGCCGAACTTCTAAAGTTGCGGAGGGAACTGGAAGAATCTGCCCTGCAGTCTGAAGCCACAGCTTCAGCTCTGCGCAAGAAGCATTCAGATTCCATGGCCGAGATGGCAGAACACATGGAGAATCTGCAGAGAGTCCGGATCAAACTGGAGAAGGACAAGCAGGTCATGAAAGCAGAAATTGATGACCTCAATGCCACAATTGAATCGGTCCAAAAGGCCAAGGTGAGAGGTCATTTCCAAGATGAACTGAGTCAAACTTAAAGAGCGTTTAACTGATCATGTTTTATTTGTACTGCAGCTCAATTCAGAGGCTCATGTTCGCAAGCTAGAAGACAGCCTTGCCGAGGCTAACTCAAGGTTAGCTGCACTGGAGAGGGATCAGGCTGAACTGAATGCCATTAAGATCCGCTTGTCAGGTAATCAGTGCATTAAATCAGAGTCAGATGAGTAGAACTAGTTCAGTGATCTACTTTTTAAACACAAAAGAACCAGTCTGGTAAATATATATTTTTTTTATAACGATATCAGTCTACTTACGTGCTTATGAATTTTTTTCTCGTCTTTTATTCCTGTGCAGCCGAGAACAGCGACCTGAGTCGTGAACTGGGGGATGCACAAAGTAAACTCAACCAGATCACACGTATCAGACAGACACTCACAGCTCAAGTGGATGAGCTGAAGAGGCAGGTTGATGAAGAGTCCAAAGTGAGCACAATAGTCCTGTTTTTACCCAAATATGTTAGACTGAGCAGGTTTCAGCATCGCGTCGTTGTCACACTTCTCATGCGTTTCTAGGCACGAAGTGCAGCGGTTGTGGGACTGGCCAATGCTCGCCATGACCTTGACCTAATGAAAGAACAGCTTGAGGAAGAGCAGGAGGGCAAAGCCGAGATGCAGAGACTGATTTCCAAGCTCAACTCTGAGGTTACCACATGGAGGACTAAATATGAGACTGATGCCATCCACAAAACTGAAGAGCTTGAGGAAACCAAGTATGCTGAGATCCTTTCCCCTCCTTTCCCTTTCAAGCAGTAGATTGATCGCTTGCTCTCTTTTACAGGCGCAAGCTGACGGTTAGGCTTCAGGAGGCTGAAGAGGCTGCAGAAGCAGCCCAGGCTCGTGCCGCCAGCCTGGACAAGGTTAAACAGCGACTTCAGGGAGAAGTGGAAGATCTAACTATTGACCTGGAGAAGGTATTGGACTGTCACAAACCTGCTTGTGTTTCCTGATGTGCGTTATCAGTCTGTCTGAGCAGTCTGCTATGGTCCCTTTTCCACTATGCAGTCTAATGCTGCTGCTGCAGCACTTGACAAAAAGCAGCGCACCTTCGACAAGATGATTGCTGAGTGGACCCAGAAGTGCGAGGAGCTACAGCTAGAGCTGGACACATCCCAGAAGGAATGTCGCTCTTACATGACAGAGGTGTACAAACTCAAGACCGCCTATGAAGAGTCTCTTGATCATCTGGAAACAGTGAAAAAAGACAACAAAACCCTCACCGGTAAGACTGCAGCAAATCAGTGGAATACAAACAAATGAAAAAAACTTACAGTCGTGGGAATTTTAATCTGAGACATAAACCCTAATGGCTGAAGACTGGTGGAATTAGAACTTATTTTTCATTAAATGTCATAGCTGCTACTCCTGCTTCTTCTACCTAGTTCAGATCCATTTTTTTCTGGGTGTTTTATGTTTGAATCAGACAGTATATTTTCTTTTTGATTTCATGTTGTACACATGCAGTGTGTAACCCCTTCATAAAAAGACAATTTCACTTACCTGGTAGCAGTTGTAGTCATGAAAGCCAATGAAAAAACAAAGTTTTTTTTCAAGAGATCAGATACTGGAGATATATTAATGTCTGAATGAATTTTCAGATGAGATCAAAGATCTCGTGGAACAGCTAGGTGAGGGTGGAAAGAGTGTCCATGAGCTTCAAAAGGCCAGAAAGAAGTTGGAGGTTGAAAAAGATGAATTGCATCTTGCTCTGGAAGAGACTGAGGCCTGTCTAGAGGTGAGTGGTCATTTTTATGTGAATTAAAATTATACTGTAAAATATTCGATTTTAATATGCAAGGAATTACTGATGTGATGGGGAAAAATATTTCATTTTCATCACTGAAAAAGGTCTTGTGCACACTCTGACATGTTTAGGTCGAAGAAGGAAAGGTTGTTCGTGTTCAATTAGAACTGGCTCAAGTTAAGGCTGATATTGATCGCAGAATTCACGAGAAGGAGGAAGAATTTGAAATAACAAGGTTAGACACGACACATTTTTTTTTTGCTGAAATTAAATACATATCTATATCATTAGTGCTATATACAATTATTATTTTGCAGAAAAAATCACCAGCGTGCTGTGGAGTCTCTTCAAGCCAGCCTGGAGGCAGAGGCCAAAGGTCGTGCTGAGGCACTGAGGATGAAGAAGAAAATGGAGACTGATCTCAATGAAATGGAGATCCAACTGGACCATGCCAACAAAAACAATGCAGAGCTGGTCAAGACCCTCAAGAAACTGCAGCAGCAGATCAAAGTAAGTGTTGTCAGTTATCTGGATCATCAGAAACTTGCTCTCCTGAGCTTACTGAGCTTGCCGTTTCTCTGACTGACAGGATATGCAGGTGCAGATGGACGAGGACACCCGGCAGCATGAGGAACTGCGGGAGCAGTACAGTCTCCAAGAGCGGCGACTCAGCCTGCTCCATACTGAAATAGAGGAAGTACGCAGTGGCCTAGAGGCATCTGAGCGCTCCCGTAAGCTCCTGGAACAGGAATTGGTGGAGATCACTGAGCGTCACAATGAGCTTAATGTGCAGGTAAGTCCTAATGTGTGCGGACATCACAATATCATTCCATGTGAAATCAGTACAAGTCCAATATGATGAATATTCTTGTTTCAGCAAGAATACACATTTAACAAATTAAAATTACTGAAGGCCTAAGGCCAAGGCTTATTTTATGCTCTTTGATGTGGTTAATACTAATATAGGATTTTACTTTATTCCCTCAGAACCAGACTCTGATCACCATTAAACGAAAACTGGAGACTGACATGACCCGAATTATGAATGAGAATGAAGAGCTGATCAGTGAATTTCGTGCTGCTGATGAAAGAGCTAAGAAAGCCATCACAGATGTAAGTGTCTGGCCATACTTGTGATCTTATGGTAACAATCCATTTTATGCTTGAAAGACCTACAATTTTTATCTCTCATTCAGGCCACTCGTATGGCAGAGGAGCTTCGCCAAGAGCAGGATCATGCTATGCATTTGGAGAAGATAAAGAAGAACAATGAGATCACGATCAAAGATCTGCAGCTCAAGGTCGAGGAGGCAGAACAGCTTGCCCTCAAGGCTGGAAAACGGACTATTCAGAAACTGGAGGCCCGGGTGAGCCATTCTTTCTTTTGTTCTTTCTTTCTTTCTTTCTTACATTCTTTCTAACACAAACTTTTAAATGCAAACTCTTGGTGCTCCTAAGATTCGAGAAGTGGAGACTGATCTGGATTCAGAACAGAAACGTCATGTGGAGACGGTGAAAGTCCTGCGCAAGAATGAGCGTCGCTTGAAAGAGCTGATTTTCCAAACCGAGGAGGACCACAAGACTAACCAGCGCATGCAGGAGCTTGTGGAAAAGCTGCAGAGTAAACTCAAGTCTTACAAGAGGCAGATAGAAGAAGCTGTGAGTGTTGGTCAATGCCCCGATAGGCCCATAAATGCATCAGACACATCTCACTATGAAATCATCCTCTGACAATGAACATTTTCTGACATATGTAGGAAGAGCAAGCAAATACAAGCCTGTCCAAGTACAGGAAAACTGTGCATGAGCTGGACGATGCAGAGGAGAGAGCTGGCAATGCAGAAATTGCCCTCAACAAGCTCCGTACAAGGAACCGTGCCTCAGTAGCAAAGGGCTTTACCTCTGTGGAGATAGTTCAGGTCAGCAAGACCTCATCAAAGGGTTCATCAGAGGAGTAGGTCCTCATCCATGTAGCCGGTGAGTGAATGTCCATGAATTGCCATCAGATTTAGAGATCCTCAATGTCTTTCCTCTTGATCAACTAACTATGCGCAATTAATTAACTGCAAAAAAGACATGTTCGAAAAAATGTAAGGTTGAACTGTGATTTCTGCTAAAATAACTGCATCAAACAAGTCTTCTCTTAACTGATGCACCTCTTCCTTTGTCAGGGTGACATGAAAACCAACCCAATCAGTTTTCATCTGGAGTGAATGAGCACAATGAAGAATGCTTTACGGATACAGAAAAGAAGTCTTAAAACATCACTGAAAAAAAAAGTCTTAATTCTGTGCATGTCAGTGTCAGTTATTATAAATTGTGTTTTGTCTGTTGCACTGTTGCCCAGTATTGCTTTTGTAATCTCTATAACGTCATTCTCAGAGTGGGGAATGATTGGGGGATGCTGCACTCTCATATCAACGATGGAGAGGACACCACAGCATGTCACTCTGCTGCAATCACTCAACCATAGTCTTAATAAAGCATCAGAAATTAAGTTTGCAGTATTTTTCTGTTTTTTTTTATTGAGTTTTTACATATACATTTACAGCATTTGACAGATGCTCTTACCCAGAGCATTATACATAAGTGCTTTAAAATAGGACCTATACCATTCACTTAACAACTCAGTCTACAAAATAGCCCTTTTAATTTTTCAGTATTTCATAAAAACCTAAAAAGGAAAGGTTTTAGCATGTGTCTGAAAGTCTTTAATGACTCAACATTTAGTGGAAGTTCACCACCTAGGAGCCAAGACAGAGAATAGGAGAATAGACTAGATTAGGCTTTCCTAGTACCTTGAGAGATGGTGGTACCAGTCCAGCAGTGCTGGAAGATCGGAGAAGTTGAGGTGCAGAGCAGGAGTGATGAGAGATCTGAGGTAGGAGGGTGTGACCCATCCTTGGCTTTGTAGGGCTGCATCAGTATTCTAAATCTAATACAGGTAGCTACAGAAAGCCAATGGGGTGGTGTGTGAGAATTTGGGAAGGTTGAAAACAAGTTGTACTGCAGCGTTCTGAGAGGAAGGCCAACCCAACCCCAGCAGTCTTGTTTGGAGATGATCTGAGATTGGACAAGTATCAGAGTAGCCTGTGTCAATGTTGTAGAGGATGAATCAACAAGAGCAGGAGAGATTGGTGAGGTGAGACGAGTAGGAGAGGAAATAGCCTGTGGTTACCTGAATGTAAAATTGGGAAATTCTCCAGGGAGATTTTAAGGTCCTGTTTAAGGGAGGAATCAGCAGGAATGAATAGCAGTTCAGTTTTGCTGGGGTTGAGGTTCAAATGATGCGCTGCCCTCCAAGATGAAATGTTTTTGTATGAGTGCACTTGTATCTGATGCCCTCGGTTATGAAACAGTCATAAAATAAATTAAAACATAATCTGAACAGTTTAAATAGTCCTGACTATGAAGACAATTACTCAACAAGTTACATAATAGATTTAATACAAAGCTAAATCCCCGGAATAATTTGATGGGCTGCTTAGGTTTCTCGCCAAATTAGTGGAAACATACGACCGTGCAATGGACGTATACGTGTGATACCTAATAACATACATTTAAAATCCTTAAAGGAACAAACTTTGACATCATTTAGTGACAAATCCGGTACAACTAGTAGGGCGCGCCATTCTTTGAATGGGCGTAGTAGGATCGGTCTGGCTGGCGGGAGCTGGGAGGGGCCACGCCTTCGGCTCCTTTCAGCTGCGCATGCGCGCTCGACGCTGCGATTTCCTGGATTCCTTGACAGAGCGAAACGTTGGCCAGCTAGCCGTCGGAGTGGATTCGTGTCGACTGTCCAGAGTCCGCGAATTCAAGTCCGCCCTCCCCACCCATCCCCGCAGAGGAAAGCGAGCGGATTCCGCGCACAGGTAGAGTTTTTACGGGCACTCGGGCTGCCTGGAGGCTGACGCGCTAATGGCAGTGCTATGCCTCCTGCCAACAGCAGGGAGCGGAAAAAGCCGGCATTTTGTTGGGAGCTATGTTAGCATGGCGGGTTTGGCGATAACTCGACGTCGTTCTGTTTTCCTACGCGAAGTGTACTTTATATCACATTATGTTATACAAAACGGCGACTTTTTTGGTCATTGGGCACTAGTTAACAGGTTGAAATGTGGCTACAACGTGATGAACGCTTGACTGATGAACTGGCTAAACGTTAGCATGCTAGTTGGCTATCGTTAGCCTGTCACTTCAGCCCCAATACAAATTTAAAGGGCTATATTAGACATGAAACGCCTTTCAGCGGGTATGAATAATTAAACATGGGCTCACTTATTTACACAGTTTGTCACTCTGAGGCACAAGTACTTTCCTAATCGTTATCGATTCTAGGTGGTGTTCCAGTTGTTGGGTAGGTAGCATGTGTATCTAGGCTATTGGACTGGTTTAGTATTTTGTCTTTAATAGTCGATACTTTATCTCCGCTTTGTGTATATTTCAGAAAATAATTAAAATATATATAATAATGATGTAGGTTTGTTACGTCGCGGCATTATTGTTAACTCACTTTGCTAGCTATAGTAGCATGGGTGTTGAATAATTTGCTGATTTGTTAATCCGTCTTTTGTTTTGTGACGATCGGTTTCCTCCAGATTGTTTACCACAATGTCGCTTCATCAGTTTCTCCTGGAGCCAATCACATGTCATGCCTGGAATCGGGACAGGACCCGTAAGTAACATTGACTTCTGTACTAGTTACTTTTTGTCTCAAACACGGAAGTCATTTGAGTGACATTTTCTTTTCCTTTTAGAAATTGCTATCAGTCCGAACAATCATGAAGTCCATATATACAAAAAGAGTGGCAACCAGTGGATTAAAACCCATGAGTTAAAAGAGCACAATGGACACATCACGGGTATAAAAAATATTTTTCTGCTAGGACTGTTTCAAGCATATCTTTTTTTGACTAGCTTTAATTCCTTTTTTGCTGAATAATACTAAAAAAAAAAAACTGTATGAGCACTGCATATATTCATATATTACAATGCAGTAAGTTTTATGCTAGTAACAAACTTCCTTAATCCTTACAGGTATTGACTGGGCCCCTAAAAGTGACCGCATTGTGACATGTGGAGCTGATCGCAATGCATATGTGTGGAGCCAAAAGGATGGTGTGTGGAAGCCCACTCTCGTTATCCTCAGGATCAACCGAGCTGCCACGTTTGTCAAGTGGTCTCCTCTGGAGAACAAATTTGCTGTGGGCAGTGGAGCTCGCCTCATATCTGTCTGCTATTTTGAATCTGAAAATGATTGGTATGTTTCTTTTGGGCATCACCTTCCACATTGAGTGACTAGTTGCACAACCATAGATTTCCTCATTCCACATGCTTCATAAAATCTCCCTGAAGGATGGGGACGTAATGAATGAGCTAATAAAAGGTTTTGCTTGTGCATTTAAGGCCAGTTTGTGTGTGGATTGCGTTTTGTAATTTTTATGTACAAGGTGGACATTAAATTTAATTAAATAATCATCATTGTCTTTTAGGTGGGTGAGCAAACACATCAAAAAGCCTATTCGTTCCACTGTACTCAGTCTAGATTGGCATCCAAACAATGTACTATTGGCAGCTGGATCATGTGACTTCAAATGCAGGTGAGTACTGAAGCTAATACTGAAATTTGTATGCAGTTGCACACACGACACTTGCACATACCATATGATTTCCAGTGTATTCTAATGTTTCAATTTTATTTTTCTTTAGGGTATTTTCGGCTTACATTAAGGAAGTCGATGAAAAACCTGCTCCTACACCATGGGGCTCTAAGATGCCTTTTGGGCAGGTGATGGCAGAGTTTGGTGGAGCAAGTAGCGGCGGGTGGGTTCACAGCGTGAGCTTTTCTGCCAGTGGCAACAGGCTGGCATGGGTGAGCCATGATAGCACTGTGACTGTGGTGGACCCAACCAAAAGCTCAACGTAAGTTTACAGTCTGTGCCTCACACAGACATGAATACAGTTGTCACATTCGATTAGTTTGACTTTGGGATTGCACCGACAGGCCAAGCCAACTGAAGACAGAATTTCTTGCTCTTCTGAGTGTGATGTTTGTTTCGGAGAATAATATTGTGGCGGCAGTAAGTATGTCTGATGAAGATTGCTATTCCTCAAACAGCTTGTCACGGCATCAGTTCTCAAGACCCTTGTGTATTTATTTTTTTTTCCCAACAGGGCCATGACTGTTGCCCCATGCTGTTCAGTTACGATGACAGCGGCTCCTTGACCTTTATTTCAAAGTTGGACATTCCAAAGCAGAGCATCCAGCGCAACATCTCTGCCATGGAGCGTTTCCGCAACATGGACAAGAGAGCCACCACTGAGGATCGCAACAGCACCCTGGAGACCCTGCACCAGAACAGCATCACGTAAGTCTGCAACAGCTGTATTTTCTGGGCAAAATAGATCCAGATATAAATTTTTAACAATTTACTCTTAGCAGGTTGGATAAATCACATGCGTTTCAATTAATGTTCATCACTTTTTAAAATATTTATTTAAACAGCCAAGTGTCTATATATGAAGGGGACAAAAGAGATTGTCGTAAATTCTGCACTACTGGAATTGATGGAGCAATGACCATATGGGACTTCAAGGTTTGTTGTGTGTGCTTTTTAATATATTGAAATGTTTTTGGCATTTGGCAAATTCCATTTTTATATAAAAAAAAAATGTTTTTAAATCCCTGCAGACTCTGGAGTCTTCTATCCAAGGACTGCGGATCATGTAAACGCGCTCACTCGGAACACTAGCATGACTAGCAATACAGCTTGAAGACTAACAAGGAGCTGACACGTCTGGAAGTTTTTAACTGAAACAAAAAGAAAAAAAAAAAGAGAGAAAAGCAAAGCACTGAATGCTGGTGTGAACTGACATGAATATCACTCCTGTAAACGGAAACACTAAAGGAAAAGGGTTAAGAATCTTTGGTTTTTAAAATTCTATGCCAAAGCTGGTGCTCCAGCGGTGAGACCTTTTGATTTATGGTGCTCTGGCTCCCCAGAGGAACTAAAGAGTAGTTAACTTAAAAGGAGAATTTTATGTAAATGGTCTGCTAGAAATAAATGAAGTATACTACACTAGAATAAACTGGGTATGGTGTCTTTTGTGTTCCTGAGTGATTGTCTCATCTGAAGCAGTGTATCCAAAGTCCCTGTACCGTTCGGTTGATAATAAAATAGGTAAAGTCTGCAGGGTCGGCACCATGTCCTGTAATCTACATGTATTGGCTTCTTATGAATGAATCTGACCACAGTACAAATGGACAGATATTGCCAGTAAGGAGCCACGTTTTTCGTAGTAGGGCCATTAAAATATTGTGATTGCGTGCTTCCTCCAGTGTTTTTAGTGATTTAAGAATTCCACCACACACTCTTGATTTGCCGTGTCACAAAATGTTGTCAGGGTTCCCTCTGCATGTCCTGCCTTATTTCATGACCGGCAGGGTAATGTCACAGTGACTGGCTTAAAGCACATGGTGGCGTCTGATGGCCGGAGCACGAACCAAGTCAACAGAATATTGGTGCCAGACACCACAGGACACCTTCAGGTGTCTCCTGGACTCCCTGCCCGGGAGGATCTGTGAGCCGATCCGGAGAGCGATGTTCCGCGGCGCGTCACCGGAGGCGAGAACCGACGGGCCCTCCTCGCAGCCAGACAGCCGCCCACACGAGGAAGTGCTTCTGCGTCTCGGGCAGGAACCGGGAAGTAGAGGCGAACGTCCAAAGGAAACGGTTCGGCTCATTCAGAGTCGAGAAAGCGGTTTGTGTCGACTGCTCAGAGTCCACGAACCCGGGCTGGAGTTCCACGTCCGAGCCGCCGCCCATCGCCCACTCTTCTGTACGGTGGCCTGGGGGTGAGTAGGAGAATTCGGCAGGAAACGACATTTTCAGCTCCCTTTTCTTATTGACGCCTGACTTGCAACTGCTTCCGAGCATGTTAAGTTCATTAGAACTACATTAGATATTTAAAAGCTCATTTTGAAATTAATTTGGACCTTTTTAATGTTTTTTTTTTTTTTTGTAAAACGTGAAACCAGTGTCATTTTAAAGTTTAGTTAGTCTGTGTCTGCATTCCTTTCTAGTCTGGTTTTAATTTGCTACAGAGGGGGCACATGCCCCCTTTTCCTGGTTTCATAGTTTATTTTTCAACTAGTCTCGGAGTGCGTTTCAACTTCTCCCTTTCGACAGTGTGCCATGTTGCAGTGTAACTTCCTTGTCGTCGTCCCCCCTTTTTTCATCAGTATTTGTCACTAAGTGGCGTCTCCTGCAGCACCGATGGCTTACCACAGCTTCCTGCTGGAACCGATCAGCTGTCACGCCTGGAACAAGGACCGGACCCGTGAGTGAGCGTGCGCTGCCCCACACTCCAGCTCGGGGAACAAAGGGAAGCCTGTCCGTGCGACGCCGCAGCCGGACCTGACTTTCCCGGAGGCCGAGCGAGGCGGGGCTCTCGAACCACCGTTACTTTCACAGGCCTGCATCAGGCCCGTGGTTACATCCACTTTCTGGGCCCAGGGCCAGGGAGCCTGAGGTGTTTCCTCCTTTAAAGCGGGACATACTCCCTGTTCTCTTCCGATTGCTGCAGGTCCGTGACCAATTCGGTGTAAATGTAACACGTTTAGAAGATAAGTAGTAGAAGTAAATGCTGCACTTCCCCTTTAGTTCATTTCGAAGATGACACTTTATATTCCTTTCCTGTGTATGGCTAAAAAAAAACAAAAAAAAAAACAGGTTTAGGTTCATGTCCTGAAATGAAGAGACTGAAGCAGGCCAAACCACAGCACACCGACTAGTAATGGTGCACGACATTAGGTCTGTCTGCTGTCTGCAAAGCGACATGTTTTGCAGAGACCGCCCTGGCCGTTTCTCTCAGGCTGATGAAAGGCAGCAGCAGTGAGTAATTCCTCCCTGACTTCCTGTTTTACCATGAATGGTGCTCACGCTGATCTCGAGCATAGAGAGACGGCGCGCTGCTGGCAGTACGAACAACATGGGCCTTATCGGCCCACGTCAGAGGAAGACCAGAATACCAATCACCAGGCATTAGTGTGGGCGATGTGTTTCTCCCCCCCCAAGCTGGAACGTTCCCTATCCTCTCCACTCTTGATTTACTTTACTTTTATTTATAAATCCTCTTAGTTATAGCCTGTAGAATTCATAAAATATTCCAATTATTCACAATAATTTTATTCTGAAATGTGCAATCAACCATTTTATTTAATAGCAAAGAGTTAAAGATCCTTCTTGTGTAGAGTCATTAAAATATTGCTGTTTTTTTTTTTTTTACTTTTTACACAGAGATTGCACTCAGTCCTAATAACCATGAGGTCCATATTTATAAAAAGGGGGGAAACAACTGGACCAAGATCCACGTGTTGAAGGAGCACAATGGTCAGGTGACTGGTAAGAACTACGTATTTGCACTACCTAAGTAATAAGTAAATTTCTTAATAAGAATGTACTAAGGACTCAGGTATTGCTTTAGTAAAATATCGTAACTGTATTATGAAATATGTAAGAAAAGTACCCACATCTCTCCGTACTTTCTTTACAGTTTACTCCTCCTTTACTCCTGCAGTCCTGTCTGACAGTGCTACATGTATAGCGGTTTGCTCAGTCTGCTTAGACTTGTAGTTAAATAACAATATAAAACCACATTAAGTATCGCTCCAGTGTAGTACACACAGTAGGACATTTTGCCACTCCTTTGTTGTTGTGATCTCGAATCTGCTACACAATTCTGCTCCTTCGAACCTCTCAGGCATTGACTGGGCCCCGGAGAGCAACCGCATTGTCACCTGTGGCACTGACCGCAACGCCTACGTGTGGACGCTGAAGGGCGACGCGTGGAAGCCCACCCTGGTCATCCTGAGGATCAACCGTGCTGCCCGCTGTGTTAAGTGGTCCCCTAAAGAAAACAAGTTTGCCGTGGGCAGTGGGTCCCGCCTAATCTCCGTGTGTTACTTCGAGCAGGATAACGACTGGTGAGCCCTGAACACCGATGCTCTGCTGCAGATGTGCATCGGCTGTTATCTGACAGTGTGGCTGATGCCGATTATCAGCTTATGAGGCAGATGGGATTAGTCTTTTTAATGACAAAAAGGGAACGAAGCTTAGCTCTGACCTGAGAGGGTGGAGCCAAAACACATCATATTTCGATAAAGGCGAGTGAGTCTAAATCATAGTCTGCATCAGTCACTGCACTGTAATGCATGTGATTTTATATACTTCACTCACTGGAAAAACAGGTGACTGCCCCAGTGCCCCAAGATGAAAGGGAGCCCCAGAGAAATGCAGGTCATCTACCACAAGCATTAACCTGCAGTCCTTTTTATGGGTTTCTTCAGAGTACAAACCACTGGAAACCATTCAAAACATATACAGCATGCCCTGAAACCAGGCCTGGGGCCCTGCCTACCATGCAAGTACACATTGCGTATGTAGAGCAGACACCATGTCCTGTAATCTACATTTATTGGCTTCTTATGAATGAATCTGACCACAGTACAAATTGACATTTTTGGGTGGTGGATTTACCCAGCAGGTAATATGACGAATGTAAAAATTTGTTAGGGGTGGTAGTAGCCTAGTGGGTAAGACACTCGCCTGTGAACCAGAAGACCCAGGTTCAAATCCCACTTACTATCATTGTGTCTCTGAGTTGCTTAACCTTAAGTTGCTCCAGGGGGGGGACTGTCCCTGTCACTACTGACTGTAAGTAGCTCTGGATAAGGGTGTCTGATAAATGCTGTAAATGTTACATTTTCTACTGTCATCTGACTTTTGTGTTTTAGGTGGGTCTGCAAGCACATCAAGAAGCCTATTCGCTCTACTATCCTGTGTTTGGACTGGCATCCCAACAATGTCTTACTTGCCGCTGGATCATGTGACTTCAAATGCAGGTTTGGATTCCGCCACATAAAACAGGCCATGACCTGATGCACATACCAGGGTAACATTTTTGAGGCATTGAAATAAAACAACAAAAGCAAAACTTTCCCCCCCCCAGAATATTCTCTGCCTACATCAAGGAGGTGGAGGAGAAGCCAGCTCCCACTGCATGGGGCTCTAAGATGCCCTTTGGGGAGGTGATGTTTGAGTCCAGTGGGACGGCTGGCTGGGTCCACGGTGTCTGCTTTTCTGAAAGTGGCAACCGCGTGGCCTGGGCCAGCCATGACAGCACCGTAGCTGTGGCTGAGGGGGGCAAGTCTGCTGTGTGAGTATGGCAACTTACTCCAACTAGTCACTTTAATCACTTCTAAACTATGGTTCTTATGAAGGTACTCATCTTTGCTTTGCTTTTAATGTAACATAATGATCAGGATCCATGTGGTAGGTAAATATTAAAATTCCAAAATTCCAGTATGGTCTTTGGCACACTTTGTCTTAAGTCAGTTGGGATTTTGACCTGAAAATACTTTTAGTGCACTGATAAATCTCTCATTTTAGTTATGCTAAAGGCTGGGCACATGATATTCTAACTGTAATCCAGTGCTTGGCTTACAGTACTGGTGATATTACATATGTGCAGTTATGGGAATAAACACAACTATTCATATTCATAGCTGCCAAAATAAAATGCGTAGTATTTTCACTTTATCTTTATTATCCTAAATATATATTTTCCTTCATTTCGTTGGAAATTTACCATTCAATTCAATTCATTTGTCAAACTACTTTCATCACCAGTCACAATTTTTATTACTTTTGTGTGCTGATTTTTAATTTTTTTCCTAATTTTGATGATGTGTTGGTGGTGTGACAGGATCACTAGCCTGACCACTGAGACTCTGCCTCTCCTGTGCCTGACGTTCATCACGGAGAACAGCCTGGTGGCAGCTGTGAGTTTGAACAGCTTTTGCTTGCCGTGTGATTGACTGACACAGACAGGGTGTTTTGGAAGTGTTTTTTCCCGCTTGCCTGAAGTTCTCCCATTTTATTAAACCCCTACCTAGGGCCACGACTGCTACCCTGCTCTCTTTGTGTATGATGCCGGAAAAGGGACAATCACCTTCGGTGGGAAACTGGATGTTCCCAAGCAGAGCGCTCAGAAGGGCTTGACTGCAAGAGAGCGCTTCCAGAACCTGGACAAGAAGGCCACATCGGAGACAAAAGAGGCTGTGCTGGAGTCTCTTCACAAAAACAGCATCAGGCAAGAACCATGCATGCTGCATTTACTGCCATAATTCAGTTACAAGTACAATGACCATTAGTATATTCTCACGGGCAGAAAACTCACGAAAAACTTAATTCACAGCCAACTCTCAGTTTTGGAAGGTGGGAAAGCAAAATGCACCAAATTCTCCACCACTGGAATGGATGGAGGAATGGCAATTTGGGATGTTAAGGTAACAGCCCTGCAAAACTGTGCAAATTATATGTGCATTCAATGCAGAATGAAATAAATATCATTCTTTTCATTTCAGACCCTGGAAGCATCCATGAAAGACCTCAAAATTGTCTGAACTTCATTGTAAGAAATATCCTAATAAACAAAATGGTACTTTCTTATCTTGCCTTTTTATACAGTCTGCTTAAATTGCATTTAGAATAAAGTCATTGCTAATGCCTATTTGACATGGCAGAACAGTCATACATTTTAAGTTTTGTTAGAGGATTTTATCGTATATGCTGGACATACTGTTGTGCATTTTATACTGGAGCTTGGATTAATGACCTTTTTAATAAAAACATTAAACTTGCTTCAATCAGTGAACAGGTTGTATTTTCTTAAATCACACTCTGTAAGATATGTTATGCGTACGCATGTTATATGTTAAATATTTCTGATGACCAGAACACAAACATTATACAAATTGATTTTAAAATATTGACGACCAAAAGCTCTTAAACTCCCTACTTCCTCATTCTGGATAATTTTAACTTTCTAAAGTGTTGTTTGAGAGAGTTTTCCCCTGAAACAGTCCAGAAATGGACCAAATGCACACAAACAAACCATCGGATAAGTACAGTATTTTGCTATACAAACCTATTTAACATATGTGTTCTTGACAGGTTTTCCCAAAAATTCATACCCACCCAATCTGGCAACACCCATCTCAAAAATGTGTGTCCTCTGTTTACATCCTCATAATAAAATGTCAGCTACAAAGGAATCATGCAGACAGATTGGCAGATTTAGTAAAGAATTGTGATTGGAAAGCTAGCGATTTCAACATTCCTGAACAAATTCAAAAACAATGGCCTAAACATATCCCCTGAACGCAATGCACTGAAACAGGACGCATGTTTTATTTTCAACAGAGGACTTTATTTGACCTTTTATATGGAACAAATCATTCACATTTTTATACAAAAATCATTAGAAAACTGATTATAGTGGCCTTAGGGCAATAGTTTGTCAATTGAGGAGAAAAGGTCATTACATTAATCATGGTCTTGTGTAATAGTAAAGCAATAGTAGCGCTTCGGGGTTTACTCATGCATTTTGAGCATCTTAAATCCCAAGTGTTTTAAGGTGCACTGCTTAACGATTCATTCTGGCCCGTCCTGTTTGCTTGCTACTCTACATTCCTGTTACAGCTCATTTTAGTACAAAACCAAAATGAGATGCTTGATATCTTCTGCATCTGGCGATAGTTCTCACTGAACAGCAGTGCTCCCGAAGCCGCAGGGACAACCGCTGCCCGTTTGACCCGGCCTGGGTCGGCCTGTGCTCCACGTGATGTAGCCCAGGACGTGTTTGTTTATCCGCCACATGGGCCCTGCTGGGGTGTCTGCGGGAAGCATCCTGAAAGACAAGCCAGTACCAGCCAGTCTGTAACATTACCCATATCCCCACCTCAGGGGGGGCAGAGGCAGGGAGATAGATGGCCGTGTGTTTCAAAGGACGAGATTTAGTTTTCTTTCTTGCTTCAGAGCAGCTTTCTCTTCCGGAAAACTGTGCCTGACTTGCACAGTCTCATTAGCTGCTCTCATTATTCTGTCAATAGTGTGAAAGGGTAATTAGTGGGGCGAGTTGAGGAGAATAAAGAAGATTGTGAGAGAGCCTTCCAAATTAAAGCCTTATAAAAGTAACTCATCTGTGCTGCAGAACCAGCTCCTCCTGTGATCAGTACAATAAGGACTCTCAGATAAATAATGGGCTCTGCCAACGCAAAAATTCTAGACATGGGGTCTAGAAGTGGGTGACCTACAGCCTAAAAAGGAACATGAACGTTTCACCGCTGTATTTTCAGTACAGTAACGGGAACGTGAGCTGTGCTCCTTTTTTCCACTTGAAGTAGTACATCGTTTGGAGGAGGTTAAGGAGGGGGGGGGGGGGGCAAGACAGAACCACTTGGTAATACTCTTTGCTCAGGCCTGGTTGGCTCACGCTCAGTTAGGCGGTCAGTGTTGGGCGGAAACGGGTCACGTCTGTGCCGTGTTGCTCACAGAGGAATCTATTTACAGCCCTGGGACCCAACGCACAGCGATGAATTATTCTCGAAAACGATGACAAATGTTCAAGATGTACAGCAGGCAAGTCAAGCCGACTAATTAATTGATCAAATTGGGGAGCAGGGATTCACTTTGGATGGGGAGAAAGTCCACCACACATAACAGATCCATCAACATGAGAGCAAAGGTTTTCTAATAAATCCTACACTTGGCACATGTACATGCAGAGCTAAGACTGGACACGGGAAGCTTAATTTCCTTATTTAGTATGATTAGAGGTGCATCTGGTTTTCAACTTTTTTTTTTTTTAAACCAGATAATCTTTTTTTTTTTTTTTTTTTTATAGCCACAAGGAAACGGGTAGAACAAAAGAAACAAAAAGAACACCTATACGTAACAACATACAGAACGAGGCTACGGCTAGGCCTGCTTGAAAATGCCCTCTTTTGTACTCCCACTTCCACCATGAC
Organism: Denticeps clupeoides; assembly: GCF_900700375.1. Lineage (NCBI taxonomy): Eukaryota > Metazoa > Chordata > Actinopteri > Clupeiformes > Denticipitidae > Denticeps > Denticeps clupeoides. The sequence goes on from NC_041713.1 coordinate 14,714,823, forward strand.
ATAGCAGCACCAGGGTAGGGGCCCCTTCTGAAATGTCACCCGGGTGTCCATCTTCAGCATATGGGTTGCACTTGTACCGTGTTCTCAGTCTGTCTCCAGAATTAAGGGTGGCTGCTCGTTTTCCTCGTCCAAGTGCAGGGCGTTGATGTCGTCCTCAACGCCAGCGCCACCCACTGCACCCTGATCCTCAGAGTAACCTACAGAGGGAGAGGGGCCATGAGTGGCAATGGACAGACATTCTAGAAAACACTCAACACAAGAGATTTTACCTTTATGTGCCCCCCACTATGGCTGCATGGGTCACAAAACCAGTCAATTTATTATTTTGGTGTACTGTACTCTGTACTGTACTGGCCCATTACGTCTTCTGAGGATCGTTCTAATAACTCATTCATATTTAAACAAAGAACTGTGTAGATCTTGCTAATACGATCACAATTGACTAAAATAAGTTCAAATGTTTATACCTACAAGAAAAAAGTGCTAATAAAACTACAGGAGTTCAAAAATCAGTTATGTTCCAAGAGGTGTGATAAAGACTCCTTCTACTAACATTTATTTATTTATTTGCAATTTCAGACATTTTCGTACCTTTGGCCATGGCAGCGCTGTATGTCTGTGCCACAAGTGGACGATCATGTGCTGTCTGTTCTAATATTTCGTTGGCTGGTTCGGCACTGCCGTCCAATCTAGAGATAGAGACCAAAAAAGGCTTAAAATACCTCAGGTACCCTGACAGGTAAGCTGAATAAAACAGTGACGGATACACAGCCTTACTTGTGCTGTTTCATGAGGGTGCATTCTCCACCTTCCTGTGGGTCCAGGTTGTACAGGTACAGGTAACCATCTGCAGCTGCCACAAGAAGCCTGGGAATCTTCTGGATTCTGAAATATACAGAATATTGTGTTTTTCTTGATAAAGAAACAAGAAGGATATTTTTCAAAGATTTTTCCCGCATGCTAGTCACTTCGACACTGAATTTGAGAAATAGTCTCACATGGCAAGCGCGCAGATATTCTTGTGTCCAGAAAACGGGAGTCTGACCGTTGCGAAGGCCCGACCTTGTGTGAACATCTCTGTCACCTGGGACGGCAGGTACGTAGTAGAGGCCATGAGGACTTTTCCGAAGTACCCTGTCCAGGTAGTGGGTTCTTCCTGCGGCCTACAAGACACAGGAATAGAGACAACATCCAAATGAACCATCTATCAGACATGACAATCTGGCAAACCAGATTTAGAATTTGCTGGAAAAAAAAATTCAAGTGGGTGCATAAAACAGTCATGAATCACAACATATGGGTTTTTGTAAACTCATGTGAGCAATTCCATCCGAACATTTACATGGATGAGATCCAGAACAAACTCACTTCTCCCGCTGCGTCTCCAGTTTGAAGATGTGAACTGTCTCCGTGTTACTTGAAGCAGACAAATACAGTCCTTCCATACTGAAGGCGAGGGAGCAGATGCTTACACATCTGTCACACAAACAAAAAAAAAACTATCATTCTTCACATAATTTCAACTTCGTGCATCTCTCGTGCATCAGCACTACATCACATTTTCTAATCACAGCGTCTTATACCTCTTCACTCCCCTTCGGAACTCAAACAGCTTCTGTCCTTCTGGAATGGAAAACACGCGGATGACGGTTCCCTGAAAGTAGTCACAAGAACAGCGATCAAAATCCGAGGTGGTGAGAGAATCTCCCTGCTGCGAAAAAAAAACAAAAAAACACCGATACCTTCTCTGAGGCAGTAGCGAGTTTGGTGCCGCTGGCATCAAAAGCCAGCGCTGCTAAGGGACTGTCATGAGCAGGGATCATGTTAGCAGCCCTCTGGAGGAATACAAAAAAAGAGCAAAATGGCAAACTGATGCCTAAGATGTTCAGTAAAGATGAAAATAATGATATTGCACAATATTACATCTGAAAAGAAACTTACCAGGTTAACTGTGTCAAAAACCTGCACTTCTCCTATGGTGGCACTCCCTGGGTACGCTAAGTAACAGTTGTCGTTACTAATGGAGAGTGCACACAGCCCTGGGCGAAAAAGGCAAAGATTAAAGAGGTAAATTAGGATGGAAAAAAGTTAAAGTAAACACCAAGTATTACTGTGTTGTGTACATTACCAGATGGATTTGGAGGCGTCTCCCGGATGGTGTGTAGTACCTTCATATCCCTGATATTATGGATATACAACGACTCTTCCAGACATACTATCAACCTCTGAAATAACGTAACAAACCAATCAGCATTAACAGTAAAGCGCTTGCAATTGTTTGCTTTGATGAAACAAAGCAAGCAGACATGTAATTGGCTCAGATGCACCATTAAAGGGTGGTAGTAGCCTAGTGGGTAACACACTCGCCTATGAACCAGAAGACCCAGGTTAAACCAAGTACTACCTTTGTGTCCCTGAGCAAGACACTTAACCCTAATCGTATCCGGGGGGACTGTCCCTGTAACTACTGATTGTAAGTCGCTCTGGATAAGGGCGTCTGATGAATGCTGTAAAATTAATGACTGTTGCCAGTCACCTACATTTGAGAACATCTGTTCATTTAGAAGAACCCCTTCCCCCAACCAGAACGCCTTTAGTTAAAGGTAATACAGATCTGACACTGACAAGAAAAGAATGAAGGCACAAATGTTGAAATTTAGTTCAATATTGTTTATAGACTAAAGAAATAGTAAAAGAGAGATATATTTGAAAATGAAAAAAAGAAAAATGTGCTTTTCATAGGGTCCAACTTTCAGAAATGTACAGTTGGAAAAAGTAAAGTGGTTTCATCAGACATGACAGATAAACAGTCATAACTCACGTTACAGCAATTTTAATAAACACAAAGTCAACGTGCAACTCTCTTTCTTACCTGTCGGTTTAGCTTCACAGATAGTATAGTGTTTGAATAGCTGTAGTTACATATTTCTGTCCCTTTCTTGAAGTGGCACACTTTCAACTTTCTAGGCGCTTTAAGGCTCACAATAGCAACAAGACTGCTTGAGAACAGTCGTTCCACAATGCAAACATCCTCTGTGTCAGCTGCGAGAAGGAGACAGAGAAGACTATTTCAGGAAGAATTCTTACAGATGTAGTCACAAACCATAATCATAAATATCAATTTGCAACTCATTCATAAATGACAATGGAGACCACGCAGACACACTTATGGTGAAAAAAGATTACAGTCAGTTTTTAGTCGACAGTATTTATTAATGAGAATGCAGTTCTTGGAAAAGAACATGTTGGGGGGAGTGATTGTTCTCTGAAAAAGGGAAGTTCATGCAATAATAGTGAGGTTTAGTTAGTCAAATTCTGGACTTCCCCTTAGACAAACATTGCCTAAATACTTACTACATTCATATATCTGCTCCAGTTTATCAACTGAGGACAATGAGAAAAATTTGTAGCCGGACTTTGTGCCAACAGCCAAGGACCTGAAACACCAAGAAACCAAACTAATAATTATGACCATGACAATTTATATCAACATACAGGCAAATAATAATGAAGGCGGCGCTTTGAGCCCTGCTATTATGATTACAACAAAAGAGGACATCTGACCAAGTCAACTGGTGGACACTGACAAACTTAAACCAAACTTATCAATACAACGGTGTAGTTGTAATTATATTTGGGAGGGGAAAATACATCTAAAACAGTATACACAAAGTAGATTTCAAATTCGAAAGATAAAATATAATCAAAGCATTTGCGTATCCATGCTGGCGACACGTATAATATAAATAAAGAAAAACACGGCAATGCATTATTAATATTATTAATATCAGAAAAACTAAATCTGTTGTCCCATTTCTGTTGGGTGGCTGTCTAGCCATGCTAGCCACGTAGCAGAACACAGAAAAGTGCAACCACACGGAGCAGACTAACCTCAACAGAACAAATAACCTCGGCAAGAGGAACTAGTTGTTCGGGCAACGTTTTGCATCGACTCGAGTGTTTATGTTAAGGGCAAAGTGAGTTTTGTGGCCCGCTAGGCATCCCGTTATCCACATGCTAATCATGCTAACACGCGCGGACCGACGTGTTGCGAAATAAGGAGCTTCGGTTTGCCGCTTTGAGACGCAACAAGGTCCCACAAAACCGTGTCGTTCGTCGTAATGAATGAATTAAGCCGTGTCATGATTTCACACGAACAGGACATGGACACTTATAACGGAGAGTAGTTTATAACGCAGCACGTACGAGACCCGCTGCTTCAGACGCACACTGACGTGACCACATGAAAAATGTTAAATTAAGGGTGGCAGGCGGGTTGGTTTTTTTTTTTTTATTTTTTATCATCGATTATGAACTGGGCCAGTGAGTTTAAAGGAAAGATCGCGGGAGATACGACAACGGAGACACTTTAGCAGCGTGACGGTGGAACTGTGCACCAAAAACATTAGACACAGCCTGATTTCAACCGTGTCATTTCCTGCATCGATTCAGAGAGGCCCGTGTCTCTTCACGGACAAAAAAAAAACATTATTCAGTAAAAAGCGCACTGGGTGGGGCAACGTCAGTCACCTGGAGACATACGTGAGTATCCTGTAAGTTTCTTTATTAACTGCGGAACACCCTGTTTAATCTGACTGGCGGCTGTTCGTTTTATTGCCGAACAAACAGCACCGGGGGCGACGCGCGACGGAAGAGCTTCGCGGGGCACAAAAAGTACGATTGTGTCGGGACGCCGCGGTCGCACGCCGCTTTAAAATGCTCTCGGCAGCCGCGGGGCCTCCGCATCCCCGGCGTGCGACCGCGCTCCGCCTTACGTGTTGTCCTGGTTGAAGTTGGCGAAGAGGAGCTGGCTGCAGCCGGCCTCCCCGCTCTGACTGGCCAGGTTCATGAGCTCGGCACCATCTACGAGGCCAGGTGAAGTGGGAAGGGGCCGCCGTCAGCCCGACTCTTGGCGCTGGTCTCCGCGGAGTCGCGTCGCTCAGCGAGACATCGTTCCGCCCTTTTCTCTTTCTCTTTCTCTCTCTCTCTCTCTCTCTCTCGGCCTGGGATTGTTGTTGTTTTTCCTCCGTGGCTGTTGCAGCTGGCGCCTTGTGCGCATGCGCGACACGACAACGTGTCCCGGGGTCTGCGCCGCTTAAAGGGGACGATGCACCACGTCTGCACATCCGGGATCTGGCATCAACGCCTCAATTCCGTAGATGCCCTTGTACATCACCGTAGTTGAGTTGTCGTATTTCATTTCTGTGATGTATTCTGTGCCACAAAATGAACAAAATATGTATGACGAACTTACACTTTGTGGCGTTTTGTCTACACTGTCACATTGGGTCCATATAAGGAAGAAGTCATCACATTATTTCATTCACAGAAATCAAAAGCAGCTGTTTATTGTGTGCACCAAACTTTTTTAATGTCAAAAGTAAAAAAGTGGAAAAACTGACAAATCATCAGCACCCACGATTTTGGGTGCAGTAAGAAGGACATCTAATTGTTTAGTTGACAAAATGTCATTTTGACAACAAGATGTATGTTGATGCATAACTACTTTTTCTAAACAAAATGTCTTTCTGTGATTGACAACATGCATTTCCTGGATGAAATGGCATTGAATGAAATAATGTGATAAGGTTTGGACCATATGTTATCTTTCTGTGGACAAAATACTACAAAGTCTTAAGTTGATTGTGTCAATGCCTTTGTGGCATGCATTTTGAGCTTGGGAATAAACACTGGACATTTGGTACCCCATACTCCCAATGCTGATTTTTACTTTATTCTTGCATCGTTTTATTCTCATTGGATTATAGGATGGAAAAATCCATAGGTTCCTTGGTGCTTTGATGAAACAAAAAAAAAAAACATCAATCGGAAGAACAACTCTTTAGTAAGAACATATATGATGACCACTTAAAGTAAATAACTCATATCAGAAACAGAGAATAGAAGCGCAAGCTTGAGGTCAAATGTGAAACTCTGGTTTTACAAAAGGAAGAATGTGTAATATTGTGAAATGCACATATTATTTACATGTAAATGGTTTACAAAAGCAAAGATGCCCAAGCACTTTGTTGAACAGTGATTAAATGTGAAATTGTCAAATTGCAGGTTGTTTTTTTGCCCACCCACTCCACATACGGGGCAGTGGTGGCCTAGCGGTTAAGGAAGCGGCCCCGTAATCAGAAGGTTGCCGGTTCGAATCCCGATCCGCCAAGGTGCCACTGAGCAAAGCACCGTCCCCACACACTGCTCCCCGGGCACCGGTCATGGCTGCCCACTGCTCACTCAGGGTGATGGGTTAAATGCAGAGGACAAATTTCACTGTGTGCACTGTGTGCTGTGCTGCTGTGTATCACATGTGACAATCACTTCACTTTCACAATCACAAAGTTTTTAGGTGTATATAATGGAAAACATGTCATTCAGAAAAATTGAATTCAGTGAAAATTCACACAAAAGTACATACAAATTTTCTCATTCCAGATCACAAGACTTGACATTATTGGTCATATTGCTTTTATTACATGATCTGCATTCCAGCTCTAAACCAGATTGCCTTATTATCTTTTAACATGTTTAACTCGCTTTTTTTTTGGCAGTGGTGGCCAAGCGGTTAAGAAAGTGTACTCCTCATCCACCAATGTGCCACTGAGGGGCCACTGAGCAAAGCACCGTCCCCACACACTGCTCCACGGGCATCTGTCATGGCTGCCCACTGCTCACCTAGGGTGATGGTTAAAAGCAGAGGACACATTTCACCGTGTCACAATGTGCTGTGCTGTGTTTCATAATGACAATCACTTCACTTTCACTTTCAATGTAGTTTAGTGGATAGTGTAGGATTTTGCGAAAGTAGGACCCTTAAGTTCACAGAACCACACATTTCCAGGGTAAGGAAACCAATCCTTCATTGCAATTTAACACAACGCTCTAAATGTAGCTATAAATAAAAATATATGTTAACACATGTTGTGTTTAGCAGTGCATTAAATGGAGTGCAGCAGGGTCAACATACATAAGCAGAAATGTAGAAATGTCCTTGATAGCATGAACACATACCTATTTTTACATTTATGGAATTTAGGCCCTCTCCAGGGTGGCTTTTAATCAGTAGGGGACAGTCCCCCTTGAGACACTGTGACTTTATGGGTTAGAGTGTTACCCACAAGTCAATGAATTTGTCTAATTATTATCAATATAATAACGTATGATTCAAAACAATATAATAATGTAGGATTTAAACGTCTTTAAGACCTCGATCTGCTTTAGTTGTAACCAGATATTATTCTGTTATGTTTAATAGAAATTTTTCATCTGTGACGTTGTTGTAGATTTAGAGGTTTAATTTCAGGCCAAAAGAGTAAAAATAAGAGTATTATCTCACCAGCAGGGGGCTTACTGTGCTTTCTGATAAATCGCTCACATTTCACATGCCGTGAATGTAAAGCCTGCTTCGGAATCGCGTACTACCGCTACACTGTTGAAGCACCACGAGTTATTAAAAAGGGAATTTATTAAAACTCTCCTGCCTGAGCTAAACCGTGAGACGAAATATGAAATAAAATGAAAGAAACAAATAAAAATCTCTGTTTGGGAATGAGGCGGATTTTTGAAGCGCTCCTCGTGGGAAGGGGAGGGGACCACGGCGACGGCGACGGCGCGGGACCGAGTCCATCACCACTCGTCCTGGGCTGAGAGGGACACGCCGGGGACGGAGCAAGTTCCAAACATGACCACACGCGCCCACGATGGACTTTAGGAACACCAAGTATGGAAGGTAGGCGGGCACGAGGTTCAGCGACGTGCCATGTTTTGGAACGACTGCGCACGTTATGTAGCCTTCATGCAAACATGCACGCACGATTACGTGCTTAACTTATATAAATCTTCGGGACAACCAACAGTAAGTTTGAATACTTTTTTTTTTTTTTTTTAAGTTTACAGTCAGTGTAGTTGGCACAGTTAAATCAGGTTAAAAGATGCCGCTTGTACGTGGCATGCACGCCTGTATTAAATAGATAATAAGGCAGGAAACCGGGACATGCAGCACGTAAATAACATGACGGACCCTCTTCTCCACTCTAGTCCGAGTTCTTTATTTCAGTTTTCGTTCTCGCTCCCTGGGCTTGAAAAAGTGTGTCACGTGAAGGTGATTGAATTGCACAGAAGGTGGCACCTTGTCACCTCCACCGTGCATCCTGAAACATACAAGTATTACTATTAGGTAATACCTTTCAACCCCAAACGTGAAAAAGTACGAGAGTGCAGCTCAGCAGTATGCAGAGGAAGGACAGGATTTCCGGACAGTGCAGGTTACGGCGCTTTTGGCCTCTTTTCCTTCATAGACAATGGGAGGAGGGAGGTGTAAGAAATCTGACCTTGTAGTTGATTGTTTTGTAAGAAAAGAAGAGGAAAGTGAAGTGAAACGCCGCAGCACAGCACACGGTGACACAACATTATGTGTCCTTAACCATCACCCTTGGTGAGCAGTGGGCAGCCATGACAGGCGCCCGGGGAGCAGTGTGTGGGGACGGTGCTTTGCTCAGTGGCACCTCAGTGGCACCTTGGCAGATCGGGATTCGAACCGGCGACCTTCTGATTACACGGCCGCTTCCTTAACCGCTAGGCCACCACTGCACCAACAACAAACACTTCTGTGGGTTGACTTAGCTGAAAGGCTTATGATTTCAACCTATGTTAGCCTGTTTTTGTTTGTTTCAGCTGTATGGTTAGCGGTTGGTTAATTTTAGTAATTATGCCAGACCTCCAGTTGTTCGGTAGCTGAACCACCCCCAGACCCTCATCTCTCATAAAGGAGTGATCCACAGGGGTGCTGAGTAACCGGTGCTCCGAAATCCTTCAGTGGTTAGAAAAGCGAGGCGGGATGAGCCCTCACAGGCCTCGTTGGAGATCAGCTCTCAGTAATCAGTCAATCGGCAGATATTGCTGGTTCGCTGGGACCACTGGCTCTTTCAGCATGGCGGAGGCCATTTGCCCTCCTGAATCCGCAAAGGTGCCACTGAGCAAAAGCACCGTCCCCACACACTGCTCCCGGGCGCCTGTCATGGCTGCCCACTGCTCACCAAGGGTGATGGTTAAAAGCAGAGCAGCAATATCTTTTGGGATTAAGTAAAAAAAAAAAACAACCAGCTGTGGCAAAGGACACGTGGCCTGAAAGCCAATGGAGAGAACGTGTTTCGGCGACATCCACATTGTGTGTGTACCTTTCTTAAAACCTGTTTATGGTGCATGCGGTCATGTGACCTGACTCATTCTGTTGGGAATTTCTAGGGGGGAAATTTGAGCCCAAAACAGTATATAGTACAAATAAGAGCCCGGAGTCCCTGAGCCTGCCTTCACTTGAAAGGGGAATTTTGGGCTTGACAAATCATACAAGCGTCATGAATCATCTTGTCCTCACTGACTATATAGACCCTCCAGGGCACAAACAATCTTGATTTTTCTGCCCCACTAAGCACTTGTCACTGGTGAACAAACGCAGCGTTCGCAGCATGTTGCTGTCGCCTTGGCGTCTTCTTCAGCATTAGCCATTAAAGCGGACAGCACCCACGCATTTCTCCTTTTTAAACCCACGCAGTGTTCCATCGCCAAGCCCTCTTTAGTTTGTCTTCTTTTCTGTCATTGGCCAGATGAACCGGTTCCTCTTTATCTACCATCTGCGGTTACTTTTTATTAATGCTGGACTTTATTAAATCAACTGGAAAATCCAGCCTGCTTGTTTTTCCAGAGAAAGTGGCGTTGGGCATAAACAAAGTAAACACTCGGGGCTACTATCTGCACAAAGTCCCTCGGAGTTTTATTCCTGCAGCAAGGCAGGGGCGTGCACGTCATTTACCTTGATCGGAGATTTGCTGCTTTTTCCTTTCAGCAGAGAAACCGTCTCAGGAACATTTCTTTTCCCACTTTTTCAGTGAAACAACATCAGAAGAGGTGTGCAGGAGTGACTGGCTGATCTTACGAAAGCACGTTTCGTAACAGGCCCAGATATATAGTAACCCTTTACATAATGCTTTGAGGGACTGGCAGAGCAGATTTACTGTTGATTAGATTGCATCACGGGACAAATGGCCTGGACCACCGCTGGCGTTGTGTTGAAAAAAATAAAACGGGGCAACTGCACACGTGCCGTGTCTCAGGTGCTCTGCCCCGAAAACAGCCATGCATAAGAAATCATCCTGCATTCACTCCATGCTACGGTCGGAGTTAATTTAATCACGCAGATCAAAGGTGCTCCATGGCAAATAGCGAGAAAATCCCCAAGACTGTGGTCGGCATGGATACAGTGACATCATCAGTCCGTCTGCTCAATATGCGCGGCATAAAGACCCTCAGATTCTAAGCAGGATTACCGAGCAATACTGAGCCACCCAGTGAAAAGGGCAGATAACATGAGTGTTGAATCTGTGTGACATGGCAGGCCCTTCTAAGACACCTTTACAGGAAGCACGCATCCCCACTTTCTTAATAACTGTAGCACAATGTGCCATGCACGCCAACTATTGACTGTCACTGATGCCATTTAAATGACATTTCGTTTTGCAGTTCTTTTTTTTTAGCATGCTGCATTATCCCACAGCCTCTGCCTGTTAAACTAAAAACATGACAGATTGCAGATTGCATCTGCACGGTGGGATATACGAAAGCTTGGAGTCCCATTTAAAGCTTTGCCGGTCTGCATCAGCATGTTATGTCTCCATTTCGAGTGGTTTTGGCCAAACGGGCGCTGTATTGCTTCATGCATGATTAGACGGCACGTCTCTCGTGATCTCAGGTGACGCTATTTTCCTAAACAGAGAGCAGGCATGGTGTTGACCTGGTGACACCGGTGCGGCGCAGAAGCTGTGGCTTTAAAAAAAAAGAGGCAAATATTGAGTAAGGAATGACTGGTGCCTTCATTGGGAGACTTTCTCTCTCCTGCTGGCGTCTTCAATCATGTGATTCAAATGAGACATTTTCATCATCTAGACCACAGGGAGCCCAGCCTGTCTGGAACCAATCAGTTCACTCATTAGTTATGGGAGAAGCTGCTCTGCGCCTTTTTCCTCCTCCTCTTTCCTTTTCTGATGGCTTTCTTTTTCTGTTATTTTTCCCAGTTAAGTGGCATTAATGTTCATGGCTGCACGCTGGTGCCAAGCTGCTTACAGAGGAGAGTTGCTCAGAAAGGACAAACCGTCCTTCTTCCCTGTCCAGGCTTCAGAAACAGAATGGATGCTTGGTGCTTGTTCTCGGTGGCAAGAGATTTTGTAGACACAGACCTCCATTAATCTAGTTGGAAGGGTGTCAGTCTGCATCCTGATGGAGTATGCTCCATATTATGGCTTCGAAAGATGCCTTTAAATCACCATCAGTGACAGAAGCAGAACTCATAAAAGATTGTTCTTTTAACCATTTCTTAGATTCATGAACACCAGAGTTCCCCCAAGCAAGAGATATCAGCCTACAGAATACGAGCATGCTGCCAACTGTGCCACCCATGGGGTACGTTGCTCTAATTCTCTGCACTTTGTAGATTTTATCGGGTTTTGGTTTTGAATTAAATATATTGGTCTCTGTGTGAAAATAGCAAAGAAAACAGAAAGCAGTTGGCCAAACGCTGCCATTACAGATGGGGGATGTGGTTACTGGGTTACAACAAGAGACAAATCATCAGCAAATGAATGGATTTTTCTGTTCCTGTTATAGTGTGTGTGTGTGTGTGTGTGTGTGTGTTTTTTTTTTTTAATGAACGATGCTGTTGCCTTGCACCCGTTCAGCAGTTTGGTTAACATCCTGCCCATGCTAATCCCTGTCTGCTACAGAAGCACATCTGGTCTGCATGCCCGCCCTAATAGCAAAGGCGCCTGGAAGCCCTGACCAAAATCCTGCTCTTCTGTAAACACCACATCAGAATATCATTTTTTTTTAAATATCTGAGAGACAGAGAAAGCAGATTATGTCAGGATGCTGAAACACAATCCACTTCAATGAAAATGAAATGTAATTGAAAAATAATTCACTTGGAAAGAAGCAATCTGGTTCTTGTCATGGTATGGCCTTCTTCAGGCTTGAGAGTTGAGAGCAGATGTCCACAGACGCTGACTGACAGAAAGACAGACGGAGGGTCGGTCAATGAGATTTGGGTTTAGTCTGGACTTCAAGCTTTATCCAATTCATCTTCCATTTGCCCTGTCCTAATGCCGAGTGCGCCAGCCAATTTGTAAATGATACTTGTCCGTCCCAAGGGATTGTGGTGAAAATGAAGTATAATAGCCGGGTTGTGAGGGTGGGTCAATATCAGCTCAGATACTGACAGTTCCTGTACAATATGTGTGGGCTGGGGGGAGTCAAGGGGGGGAGAAGAAATTAATTCTGACGTTTTGCATTTAATTTCCATTCTTATCATAGCTCTGGATTATTCCAAGTATCCTGGGCAGCACTTTGCTGTACTTCCTGTCTGACGACCACTGGAAGGCCACAACAGCATGGATGTATGGCGCTGGCCTGTCAAGCCTGTTTATAATGTCCACTATGTTCCATACCATTTCTTGGAAGAAAGGCCACCTTAGGTATGTATGTACCAGATTGAAAGACTTTTGCGTAGCCATTCTATAATACACCCTGTAAAAAAAAAAAAAATGGGGATATATATATAAATATCTCCCCATTGCAAACATGCTTCAAAAGCTCAGATTGTGCTGCCAAAGTGTATTTGTGCCTCCCACCTACCACATGCATCATTGGATTGTTGTGTAACCTTATTAAGCATGGACTGGAGTTAAACCATTTGGCAGGGGGCCTTGAGTAGCAGGACTGAAAACCCCTTTGTGAGATCCCAGTTGATTATTTACAGTACAGTAGTCTTGAGAGGCAGGGCATGTGTTGCCGCTTGCCTGCTAACAATAGGAACTGTAAAGTCCCACTCCAGTTTTTTCAGTGTGTGTGTGTGTGTGTGTGTTTTCTGCCAGCATGCATAGGTTTAAAATTTCCGAGCACTTAACAAAACATGGGAAACTCGATGGAAAAAGTACAGGTAGGAAAGTAGAAGAGCAGGAAAGTGAACTGCTTCACCCCATAACTTCAGCTGCTTTATGATGCTGGTTGAGGGACTCATTTGGACGTGTCCGTTCATGATCAGGACACGTGAAAATAAGGGTAGCTTTGGTAAGTGAATCGCTCCTCGTCCTGTTCTCATTACTCCTTTCTTGCATACTAGTTCCCACTCCATTCAGTAATGAAAACAATCCTCGCCAGAGAATTCTTGGCTGGACGACGGCAAGCAAATAGCCTTGTATTCGTTCTGCGGTTTGCTTCGCGCTTGCAATCAGCTCTTAATGAGCTTCTTTGAGCCATTAAATTGGGAGGCTAGGGGGTTTTAATGGGGATTCGCTGCATGGCGGGATGGTTAGAAGAGAAGCCTCCTGGTGTCAGGAGACTGGGCCTGACTGGACCGAAGCTCATTTCTTCCTGTTTGCAACAGGATGGTGGAGCAGGGCTTTCACATGTGTGACCGCATGGTGATTTACTTCTTCATCGCTGCCTCCTATGCCCCCTGGTGAGTGGAAGACGCACATTCGGTTTCACCTAATTGTACATTTTGGGTCACTTTTTTTAAGACTTTTATACAAACTTCATTTTAATCAAATAACCCAGTAGTGTAAAGAAATTCTGTGGCTGGCCTGTCTGGATTCATTTTTTCCCCCAGGCTCAATCTGAGAGAGCTGGGTCCATGGGCATCCCAAATGCGCTGGGTGGTGTGGATCATGGCCTGTGTCGGTGCAACATACGTCTTCTTCTTCCATGAGAGGTTAGAGTCCGTCTGAAGTTGTCATGATGAATATTACATGAATATTACATGATACATGTGTATGACCTTTGTGTTATTACTGTGATCAGGTATAAGATTGTTGAGCTACTGTGCTATACAACCATGGGTGTCCTCCCTGCCCTGGTGCTCCTGTCAATGGTAAGAAAAGTGCACATATAGTACTCCTTACAGTACAAAAATCTCTAAGTGCCACATCAGAATATCAAAGATATTTGTGGGGAAAAAATGGCTTTTCCTTTTGCGCATTCAAATATCTCAGAGACCGAGAAAACGGATCAGGCAGCTAAAACATAATTCACTTCAATTTTGAGGACGTGTTTTCTAGTATATGTAAATGTGCATGAATGTATCAATTATACCAAAACAAGTTTAAATTGTCATAATTCTCTAAACTCATGTTTTCCAAAAAGTTGTATTTTTTTAAAGAGTTGTGAGCCTTCTTTTACTCCAGAACTGAACCTAGTGATGCAAAACTGTAGCTATATGGATTAATAATGTCCTGGACATACAGCCATGACAGCTCTGTGTCTCTGTCTCTCTCTCTCTCTGTCTCTCTCTGTCTCTCTCTGTGTCTCTCTGTGTCTCTCTGTGTCTCTCTCATAGGCAGACAGGAATGGTGTACTTGAACTGTCAGTGGGCGGCTTCTTCTACTGCCTGGGCATTGTGTTCTTCAAGAGTGACGGCCTCGTTCCATTTGCCCATGCCATCTGGCACATCTTTGTTGCCGTAGGAGCAGGCATACATTACTATACCATTTGGAAGTATTTGTACTCAACAGAAAGCAGCCAGAGTTGACAAAGTGCAGTCTATTAATTGAGAAATGTGTGACCACAGTGGCCTTTCAGAAGCTGATGTGCTGCAGACTGAACACAATCTGTCCCTTAAGGGAGTATTGTGAATTGTATATACTGTATTGATTCAGTATTTATTGGATTTTAACAGATTGAGAGTATATAATTTAGAGGTATTTTAACAGTCTGTCTCGGTTGGCATTTACATTGAAAACAGACTAAAATAATCATTAATTAACATCTGTTTATGTTCACATTGGCAGTTAGTTAGTGTTACTGTAGTGTTGTCTGAAAAGACCTATTTTAAATATCACATGGATCATAACATTTCTGCTCCAGGAATTAGAGGAAAAATGCTGCATTGAACCAATCACACAGAGGCCTTTTCTTGCTTAACAGGACAAGAACTTTCTTGCCTTTGACAACCTACACATGGTGCTGATTATTGTTTAATAACTGAAAATCAGGGCCAATGTGTGTCCCATTTTACCATTAACAATATGTTGTTTTCCTACTAATTTTTAATTTACATCCAGACTGTGTGGTTGATATTTATTTGAAATCTTAGTGTCCTCTGTTGCATCCCTGGACAAAATGGACAATCACTTGAATCTTTAGATCAGAAAATACATTCCATGTTTTTATGGCACTTATTTTAATGATTTTATGCCCGAAGGCTGTCAGGAAATCTATTCATCACAAATCATTGTACTGTATAAATATTTTTTTGATTAAAAAAATAAAGTATTTAAGAGAGACTTCACTTTCAGCATCTGGACATATCTGGTTGGTGTTAAGGAATCGCTAATTTAAGGGCATTTTACTGAGAGAAGACAGTCAGTCTCACACACTTTTGTACCCACAAGCCCATGTCCCTGCTGGAGCCAGCCCATCGTCTATAATCCTCAGGTTTAGTGCTGAGTGCTGAGAGCTCAGCCAGGCAGGAAGCTGGAGTTTTTGTGGAGGAGGCCGCTGACGGCCCGCATGCTATGGGGGAGGGAAGTGTTGGTGTCCTTGTGCCAGCGAGGGTTGTCTCCATGAGGGGAGGGCGCCAGCACAAACTGGGCCACATTGGGTAGCTTCAGTAGGTTCACCAGTTCACTGGCACGGGTGATGATCTCCTCGATGTCCTCTTCACTGTAGCATGATGCTACAGGTGCACTCTGGGCAAATGTGCGCATCTTAGATAGGGACAGGGACAACCTGTGGTGGGGGAGACAGCAGCGGCACACTTGAAACGAGCTGGGCAGGGAGCAGGAAAACCAAAGAAGCATAGAGGAGCTCCGGCCAACTGACACCTACCTGGGAATCAGGTCCTGACTTCGGGACGCCAGCTTGGACAAGGTGGTCATCAGAACAGTTAGGACCCGGGGGTGGTAGTTAGGTGGTTTGGTTGACTGGCGAACCTGGGTGATCTCTAAGAGCACAGCCTCCAGACTCTCAAAAAAGGAAGTGATGAGTTCCACAGTGCAGCGTTTATCATATGACACAGACAGGTACTCTCCAATCATCCAAACCTGTTCACACACACACACACACACACACACACACCAGCTTTTAGCGTTTGACAAACAAATTTTCATCACTGAAGAAAAAAAAAAAGTTGGTGAAAATGTACTTCTTTCAATGAAATGGAGCAACAGAGTGATCCATGCACCAACTCACCACACTAGTGTACAGCTCCTTTTTGCTGGAGATGTTGCTTACGCTCCCAGCAAAGTCCAGCAGCTCTCTGGACTGATCAATAAGGAGTGATGGGTGGAGCTTGCACAAGGTTCGAATATGAGCACTAAACACTCTGTAATAAAAACACAATTTAACTGTTATATCATTAAATATTGATGTTTTCCCATCAATATTATTTTCCAATACATTAAAAAAAAATTTGATTACTGTATATGTATTATACACATATACACAAAAAACACAATTAGATCCGCATGATGTGACGATGCTGTGGCTGACCTGAGTAGCTCACTTTTGAACTTGCTGATACGGTAGAGTTGACTGCTTCTCTCCAGAACAACAAGGGCTAACTGGTTGCTGAGTTTCTTATCTGTAAACTGAGAAAAGACACACACACACACACACACACACACAAGTTCAGGGAGGTCTTGTTGATTATAGTAACATTATGCACTCACATAACCATTACATCGACACATCAACAAGTATATAGAACACAGACTGACAGCACATTTGTATTTAAATGTACAACTTTAGAAGAGACTGGAGGTGGGTTTTAATGAAGTAATTTAAAGACAGATTGTCTCTCATTAGCTAATCCTGAGTATGTTGTGGTTACCTGGGCGACGTGGTTGAAGAACACATGGAGCAGCACTGGAACAATTTGCGCACACTGAATGACGCGTGGACTCTCACTCATATCCGCCAGCATCTCGTGCAACATATTCAACCTGCAGCGGGTAAACAGGAAGCGGTCAATCTGGTCAGTAGAGTGGAGTCCTGATTTGGGTTTAGCCACTGACAGGAAACATCAAGATGGAAATCTCACCACACCAATGACATTTCATGTTCCAGTTCTCACCGGTCTATGGTGTCTCCAGTACCCGCCTCAGGTCGCAGTATGTACAGAAACAGGCCTCTGCAGGAGGGCTGCCGAAAGGCCTCCAGACAGTTGGCGAGTTTCGTGCCATTGTCCCAGAGAACACGGTCAGCGGCCTGGAAGGTGGCTGACCTGTAAACACAATTTACACTTTGTAAATTTCACAGAGGCCAAATTCCAGCCAATCACCCAAACATCATGTCCTTTTAAATAAGAGGAATTTCCTAGAATGGGAATTCACAGTGAATAAACCATTTCAGTACTTCTGCTGAAGGTCCAGGGTGGCCGCCAAGCAGGGCAGATCCAGCAGGGTGTGGAGGATCTCCACGGCCGTCTCCCGGCACATGAGTGAAGGTAGCAGCTCCATGTAGTCAGCAATGAGGGCCGGACTGTTCCAAGCCAGGAACTGCATGCAGACACAGACATAGCACCTTCACCGAGTCAAGGACTGACAAACATTTTTAAATTATGTTTACTCAAAGACTCACTTCTTACTTAATAGATATAGTGAAAAGACTAATTTCACCGCTAAAACTACTTCCTGAAGTACAGCTACTAAAAAGTTTTAATATTGTGTCACCTTAAAAATGTTGGGAAAGCTTTGCCTGTACAGAGGCACTCTCTCCTGCAGCACAGCCATGTTGAGCCTGCAGAACTGCACAAACTCAAACGCCAGCAACGGCTCATTGAACATCTCCGAGGGGAAGCGGGAAAGGAGGTGTCGGAAGACGGCCTCCGAGTCCACAGCCGCCATCTCACCTGGGGTCAGACGGGCACAGGTTTTCCCCTACGGCCCTTTCATTCAGCTCAGGAAGCATATAGACCCTAATAAATAACTCACTGTGGTTGAGGTAGAACTGGGCAATCGGCATCAGAGCTCGAGCGAAAGCCAGGTCTCCACTCAGGCGACCATACAGGGCCTTGAGGCAGGGAAAGGCGCGGTAGACGTATGATGAGTCTTCCTTACATATGATGTCCATGACGGCCACCGCCTCAATCAAGCACTGAGTGGATGGAGGCATGTATTGATGAAGATCCATACATATTTCACATGACATCAACAAATGACCACTGTAGAAAACTAGAAAATAACACGAGATAATGCAGTAAACAAACAAAAGAAAAATTTGGAAACAAAGCAAAAACAATTTCATATTTTTGGCAACCAACTTGGTGACTGGATTTAACACTCGAAACACCTTGTGTCAAGCAATGGGAGGTTTTTCCAACAGCTGGCTGCTTTGTGTTCACTCATGTTAATGATCACCTCATGAAGCTGCTATTGATGACTACAATAGTGTGAAAAGCGTAGTCTCTGAGGAATCTGATTCTTAAAACATCTTTATAGTGTTGGAATGTCGAAACATTACATTGGTAGTGTAACAATACCAGATAAAGATAAGAGACAATAAAACCCACATACCACTTTCTGAAGTTCAGTGTCTGTCCTTTTTATTGCCTCTGAAATTAGGAAAATTCATGAATGTCCAAATAAAGCATTAAATTGACATTCAACAACATTTATATCTTTTTTTAGAAAATAATTTACCAAAATATTGTTAAACTAAACTTATGACAACCCTGAATCTTAATAACAGTGTCTCTTCCTCCAATTTTGCACAGGCCCGAGCCCCATCAGGTTCCTGCATAGATCAGATGTAATTTACATGACTTAAATGAAGACACATGGCTGTGCAGGTGCTGGAATATGGAAGCAATGCACGCAGTAGCACGTGAAGCGATTCACTACGTAAACCTAGCAAACGATGTAGTTGTAAACATAGAAAATATTCTCGTGCTGTCTTATGGGAACTATATGTACTTCACTACACAGTCATTCAGATTTCAATGGCTTCTCCAGAACTGTTTAATGTTTAATTCGTATTCCAATACTTTAAAGACCTTTTCCCATTACATGAATCTTCCAGGTTTTGAGCACTGTTATTTGAACTTTGTGTCCCTCAAATATGACACACATAATGAGAAAAGATGGCTGAACCATTTGTATTGCCTGTGTTGCACACAACCAAGACTACAATGACAATTATTGTGAGATGATTTCACTCACTCCGGTCGCTCTGTTCAATCAGCCGCTGGCAGTATTCAAAGGATTTCTCTCTCAGTCGCTCCTTAGGAGGGAGCAGACGGCTGGAGGAAGATGTGGCCGAAACCATGGACATCACCGAGCTATCCACTTCCGACCGGTCATCTGCCACGACACCACATGGTATCACACGCAGCATCAGTCCCAATCAACACTCTGACCCAGCAAAGCAGGGATATAGAATACATAAAATCATGCCATCCATGTTTCACAAACAGATGAGATTCAAAACATGGCAAGAAAGGATGAGGACAAAAATCACGTGCAGAATAATTTGACCAGAAATCCAGGACAGGTTGTCACAAAATCACTGCAACAGAAATATTTGATTGGAGAAGCAGTTGCTGCACAATCAAAGAGGTTTGTGTTCATTTCAAAAGATTTAGAAGTGTTAGCAGCACAGGCTGTATTTTGATTGGTTACATTCATGACTTACCTTGGCTCAATGATTGCATGATCTGAGTTCGTTTAAGATGGGCTAGCAAAAGCGAAAACCCAGCTTTGTTATTTTTGCTTGTTTAGCAAATATGCTTCAAATTTACCACGAGGCACTGGATTATACAAATGTAATAAATTGAACAAAACTGGTCGAATTTAAAATGAATAGAAATTGAAGACTGGAGGAGTGTGGGGCAGGACACATGGTCCAACAGGACTACCTGACTCTGTGTTGCAGGTTCCCTCTGAATCATAGGTGAGGAGCCACTTCCTAAGCATGGAGAAGGCATACATGTTCATCCACTGGTCTTCTGTGTAGCTCTGGCCCACACAAAGTACAGTGAAGAAGTCTCCAACCACCACGCCATCCACCTCAGTCATTGGGCCGGGCTATGGGAAGACAGTTGTCACCAATACAGTAATCAATACCGAACGATTAACAAGATGCTGAGAACTGTCACCAAACTAGTTAAGCTGTATGCCCATTGTACCTGGCGTGACCTGGGACCAGTGAAAAATCCTCCAGAAGACAAAGATGCTCCCTGGTGAACGCTAGCATATCGCAGCCAGTCAACCAGCTTCCGATTGACAAGGTTAATCTGGTCTTTAAATAAAAAAAAACAACAATAATTAATCAACATATTCATGGTGGAAATTGCGGAGAATCCACCAATGCAATAACATTTCAATATCACAATACTGTTGATTCTGTGATGCTTGATACACTGCAGGGTAGTTACCTAATATGTGTGCATTATAGACAAAGATGAGGGGATAAAAAAAAAGCTTTTTATAACAGAAAATGTTCAATATGCTTTACTGTTTAACATTACTGCTGTCTGGGGAAATGTAACACATCTTCACACATCAATAATGAACAATATTGAACCCATAAAAAATTATAATAATTTGCCCCATAACTAGCCCATGTATACTTGTGCATTTGGTCAACAGTACATTTGGAGAGTGTTAGGCCGCATACCCTCACTGAGAATTTCTGGAAAGAAGGAAATGATCTTGGAGAGGATGGGAAGTGTGTGTTTACAAATCTGGCCTTCAGGCTGTCGTGACTCCAGGCACTTTAGTAAATGCTGGCAGAGAGGAAGGAGCTCATCCTTATTTCCAGCCTGTGGATCACAAACAATACAAATACATTGCACAAACAATACAAAAATGTATAAATACATTATCATTTTTCTTCGTCTAGCACCTAACAATCTCTGAGCATGCTCCTCGCTGACAAGTTGAGCCTTATCAGGGCTCTTAGTTTGTAAACTCAATATTCTATAGAAATCGAACGAGAATTGCTGGTGTCTTCCTCTTGTAAATCGCTTTGGATAAAAGCGTCTGCTAAATAAAGTAAAGTAAAGTAAAGGATCACAAGAACTGGTCAGCATCCACCAAGATAAAAGTATATGTTTATATAATATAAATGCATATAGCAATTTTGCTCTATTACACTCTCAACACAACATGCTTCCATGATGGGAATATTGCAAAATTTGAGATTTAAAGGGCCACAGTGTTTCTCTTTAAAAGTCGATGGCCTCAGGAAGTCAGTGGCCTAGCTGGTAAGGAAGCGGCCCAGTAATCCCGACCCACAAAGTGCCACTGAGCAGGGCACTGTCCCCACACACACTGTCCCTCAGAGGACACATTTCACTGTGTGCACTGGGTGCTGTGTCGTGTCACATGATACAACTAAACACTTTCATTGGTTCCACAGAGGCCAGAGGATGACGCCCCCTGTCGGCCAAAATCAACATCATGTAACATCAAAACATATCCCAGCCAGCGTGCCAGACAATTAATGTATTTGTACAATCATTTTACACTGTACGATCAATCCCATAATGTACGATAATTTTACCCCTTCATTTAATAAAGATATTTAATTAGCACGACCAGATACAGATCTCTGTTTTCATCTGGCTGTGTAACACATTGGTGTCAAACTCGCGATTATTTAATATCGATCTATTATAAAGGCCCGGCGATATGAAGCGCTGATACAACGCAAACTACAGATCCCATAATGCAGTGCCTCAGTTGCCTTCCGAACACGTGGTGACGCACAAAGTAAACAACGATGAGTTGCAGTCACTGAAGACGCAAAGAGTAGGAATACGCAACATCGCAATCAGACTTACAGAAACGAACGGGGGAAAGACCCCAGTTTTAGGTAGAGGCGCAGTTCTGTAGGTAAAAGGTTGCATTACACAATATAATATGCGCAGAATTCCTGAGCAAAGCCTGAATGGAAATGAAAGTGCGATAATTCAAGGTTACTGGTACGATCTGGCAACACAGCTCCCACCCAAGCACACCTGTCTCACCCGTTGTGTGTGTGTGTGTGTGTGTGTGTGTGTGTGTGTGTGTGAGACGCTACCTGAGCCAGAACGATTGCCGCCACGCTGCCGAGGGACCTGCAGTCCTGCGTGAGGCCGGCGGAGAGGCTGCGGACACTGGGAGGAAGACTCTCGCTGAGGACGGCAGAGCAGAGCAGACGGAGCTGCTCCGGGCAGCCGGGCGAGCGGAGCAGCGTCTGCAGCTTGTTCTGCACCTCCGCCGGGAGTCTGTCAGACAGTAGACTGGCGCGTCAACTCAAAGCGGAGCCGAGCTGAATTCGCATGCAGCTGCAACTTACAGTCGCGCGTATTTTGTCGCCGAAACGATTAATTTAAGCCTCTGCAGAGAGTCGATGGTCTCGCTGCAGTGTTCCTTGCTGCTGAGCATTTTGGATACGCGGACGTAGAACTTCTGCAGCTCTTCATCTTGTATTTCTCTGTTTCAGCATGAGAAAAAACAACACGCGTTGCATACATAAAACACCCAGACCACCATTAGAAACTAAGCTGCAGTTAGAAGCTAAACGCGAGTACCTGGCTTGTTTTATTAAACTCTCAGTTCCGGCCGAATACATTCTGCAGAATTCCCAGCTGCTGCGAAAAAACAGCGGTTCCGTCCTCAAAACGGAGCCGGAGTGCAAATCACATGACAGCTCGTGGGTTCCGCAATTTTAGTTCCAGCCCTGCGGTCACGTGATCTACCTAATTCCCTTCCGCCTTCCGTAATAAACGACGTAAAACGCATCGGTAAGCGTAGCATAGCATTCATACATGTAGTGTATTCAACTTCTACTAATTATTTTACACCCACAAACCCAGTTTATGTCTATGTAAAATATACACATATTTTATATTGTGTATATTTATAATATATGTTAATTATATATAATATATTATATACATGTAAATAAATTAGTTATATTGTACAATATATTTTATATTGTGTATATTTATAATAGATGTTAATTATATATAATATATTATATAAATGTAAATGATTCGAGTTTGGTGAGTAGTTTGATTATCTAACCATAAAAAGATCAATCAAATTTGTAAGAGCCTCTCATTGGGTAATTGCTGCATGGAAGATATTGTTTCATATGGTAAATGAGTCATTTGACCCCAATTGATGTCGTGAGTAGCTGGTTATTCCATCAGTGAATTTCTTTTATGACAATGCCAGGACTCATCAAACTCAAATTGTGATAGTGGCACCATGTTCACATGGATTGGCCACCACAGAGTCCAGAGACCTTAACCCCACTGACAATCTTGGGGGTGCGCGGGAGAAGAATTTTTACAAGCATCTAACAGTCCCGTCATCCATACAAGCTCCGGACAGAAATAGCTCAATGCTGCAATCATGGCCAAAATATTAGTGTGTGTGATTTTTTTTGAGAGGCAGTGTATATTATATAACAAGATTATATATTTATGGTTTATTAATTAGACTGAGCATCACCACTGCACCGTAGTCATAAAAGCAAAGAGACATGGTTCTTGCATTTTTCTTTTAATTTTCTGCAGTCAGCATGTAACATTTCCTATGGTTCACCCAAAGGCAAAACAGACTGAGCTGCACAGACATTGAACGGTTTTGGAAATGGCGCTGATACAGTGGAGGTGGTGTAAATAGACAGTATGGCAGGAACAGACAGAAGTACACCATCAAAAAATGATTTAAAACACCAGGTATTCAACACACAGTGACATACAAATGTGAACATTAGACCTCTTCCAAATACTAGATAAACAAACAAAAAAATTAAACATGAAAATGGTCAATCTAACAATACAACATTGTTCATGCAAATTAAATAACACCCCTGTGTTCTATTTAAGTGTTTTTATTTCAAACACTTGTCTTAGGAAGTCACAGTTTAACATATGGGAATATGAAGAACATCAATGAGTTAATTAGTCGACAAACTACTCAAACAATACGATTAAATAAATGTAAAGGAAATGAGATTCCTCCTCCCTAAATGGTTTTATTAAGTTTAAGTTGGATTGTTATATTGATTAATATATTAATGCAGTAGTGGACATAATATGAACATAATTACCATTTGTGCAGCATTCCACGTAGCTGCAAAAACATCTTTCAAAGACTTAAGAAAGCAAAGTTAATAAAGTGGCTTGACAAGGACGGCACGTTACAAATATTTATTCAATGTGTGTCTGCAGGGCATTAGCTGACCTTGTATCACATAGATTCACGTTTTAACATTTGAAATTTGCTTTAAACGTTTTTTTATCTGTTGTTACAAGAGACAATAAGCAAGAGAGCAAAGTATCTAATTCCAGAACAGAACAAATAACATCACGCTTGTCCAGTATATAGTTGTCAATTTTTTGCAGACATGACTGGTAGTCCTTACAGGAAAAAAAAAATCAGAATTATATCAATTGATCTCAAACTAAAACAAAGACAAAGTTCAGTGACTTTTTGCATGTCTGAATGTGGACGTGGGTGATCAGTAGCTGAATTCCGGTGAAGGTTGTTTATGACTATAAGCCAGTTTCTTTTGTACAGGCAATATGCAAGCAACCACCCATTCTTGCTGCTGATTACGTACTGTTAATTCAAGAATGCAGCATTATTATCTACAGCCCAACTAACCCCCAAAAACCCACACGAGCTATATAAAAAGAAAAAAGCATAATAGCAACAGCAACACTGAAATTATTTTACAGGTAAACTAAATGGCATATTTTACCATTTGGATTACTGTTTGTTAATTATTATTTTATTATTAATATTATTGTAGGAGACCCAAATATAAATTTATGAAGGGAAATAAAAAATATATATAGTAAATTATAATAGTAAATTACTTCAGGTAACCTCTAATATGTAAATTAACCCCTCTAAAAATACAAATAATTTACTTTTAGTTTGAGATAGTGGTATTCTAAGGCACTTCATGGGAATACATGAATTTTAATGCATCTGGTGCATTAGAAATGTATTTTTGTTGAAAACTATTGGTTCACGCAATGCATAGGGCAACAACCACACAAAAATAGCATCCTACTCCCATTACATAATCCTGTTAGTATTGTGATTCTCATCAGAACAGCTTCTCAATAATATACATATTATAGTTTTTCCCCGACATAAACTCTCAGGTCTTCCCACAGACCAATTAATACTTCACAGAAAAAATAAAGATATATAAAGAGCTAAAAACGGTTTAAAATCTAGAAGCATTTCTATATAATACTCCAGAACATTCTAGAATTAGACATTCATTAGACTGGAACAAATCCAAACATCAGCATCTCAGGGCTACAAAAAAAATGGGAGGACATCACCGTTCAGTTTTACATTCCTAAGTCTTCAAAATGGGAGAAAAACATTTGGTTCTCAGTAGCCTCTTATTTATATTATAATACAGCAACTCTAATAAAAGTCAGCCTCACAAGTACGGCGTTTATTATTTTCTCGTAATCCATTGTTATAGCAAATGAGTCACAAATAATTTTCCCATAATACAAAGAGGGATAACCGGTAACATAGCTGTGCTAAATATTGAAAAAAAAAATATCCAAACATTTCATTTATAGTTTTTCCTAT
Organism: Denticeps clupeoides; assembly: GCF_900700375.1. NCBI lineage: Eukaryota > Metazoa > Chordata > Actinopteri > Clupeiformes > Denticipitidae > Denticeps > Denticeps clupeoides. The sequence continues at coordinate 14,740,433 of NC_041713.1, forward strand.
ATAAAAAAAAAAAAAATTATCATCAGTATCCTAAATAACAGCAACACAGATCCAACAGCAATTTGTCTTAAGATAGAAATGGTCTAATCCAAATAAGAGGGAGAAAAGGGCTACATTCATTCAAGTTTGTTTTAATTTTGCGCTACATAATATCACTGATTAGAAAAATGCAACATTCTAGACAAATCTTTTCTGGATACTACATCTTAATGAGCAAGATAAGAAATTTCTGTAAAAAAATATTTTGTCCTGTACTAACCATGGCATCTATCTAAATGTTCATTTAAGTCATCTGTGTATGTGCTTATATTTGTAACAATCTAGTTTCAGTAGAAATATCTTATAATTGATGCTTATGCTTATGAAAGATTGATAAATAAATCCTAAGAAAGGTAGTGCAGGAAGCTGAGCTCGATGGCGGCTCTGTGGTTTGAATGTAATACATAATGCTTAAATTTCAGAGAGACTGCTGTCTGCAGATTATAAGGTAGCTGCTAAGGTCTTGGTCCCACCCCATCCCAAAATAAGTACTCTTTCTGTGGTACCTTGCTGAAAAAAATACACACATACAAAATTAGAAAATCTGCATGTGGTTTCTCTTGCGTTCTTACCGAGGGACCATATCAATAATAATAATAAAAAAAAAATCCACAAGATTAAAACCGTTTGAGTAACATAAATTTAAGGCTTTTTAATATGTTTTTGAAGCTTAAATAAGTTCCCTCAAACATCACGTTAAGCCTCTTCTTGCAGACCTACACACTCAATAGCTTTTAGCTGACTCTTAGATCACATACACTGAAGTTCGATGTAGAAACAAACAAAAAATGTCCCAAATAGTTTGGCACCTCGGGTGGATGATACTGTGGGACATGGATGAAAATGGTCTCCGTGCATTCCTTCAAACCCCTGTCGCTCATTCGCTTGCCTGCTGGTTCATGGCAACAATGACCGGCTGAGGCACGGAGGCCATGCTGTCTTCCTCCATCTTACGCCTCTTGGGCTCGGTCTCACCTGGTGCTGCCTCCTCAGCCTCCACGCTGGAGGGCCGGTGCACCACCACGGGGGGAGAGGTGGAGGCCTGTGCTGCCAGAATCTGTAGTGGGTTAGTGAGAGCTGAGAGAGGGAGGGAGGGGGAAAAAAAAAAGATTAATTAATAATATTAATAAAAATGTATGTATTGTGTTGAGGTTGTAGGCAAAGCAGTAACACCATATACAATAGTGAGCTAAGGAAGAGTCTAAGTATGTCTGCATTTGTGGGCTGAATCCTTCGGTGGACGCTTTTACATTTCTGGCATTTATAGCCTTACTCACAGAGAGCAAAGACGAGCACAGCACATAAAGAAGCACTGCACGTCACAGGGAATTGAGAGGAGAGAGGACTGCAACACACTCCCCCATGCCACAACCCCAGAAGACGCTGACCACGCCCCCTCAAACATACTTTATTGTAAAACAATACGGCCTCTGGGGCATGCTGTAACTTAAAACATTGCCTGTGGTTTTTTCTCCTATAGCCTCCCAGGTAACAGTTTGTGCCACCCTGGTATGCAACTGATGACTGGATGTGACAGTGGCAGACCCGTGGTCTGACCAGGTAATCCTGAAGTTAACCCACAAATGCTTTCGCAGGCTTACTCACTCACTAAAGTACTGAATCGATTACATCTGGACATCTGCTACATACCGTAGGCACTGGAGGAAATACTGGTGGCAGGTAGGGCATGTTTGCCATTCTGGGTGATGGGCTGGACAGGCAGCTGGTGCTGCCCCAGGGTCACTGGGCCCTGCACAACAGTGAAGCTCTGCTGCCCTCTGCTGGCCGGGCTGATGTGGCTTCCCACCGCCTGGATGACCCTGCTGCCGGCTGGTAGAGAGGTGTGGCCCACAGCGGACGCCTCCTCTATCGCACCAGCAGAAAGATGAAGCAAATACAATTCAGCTGACCACACGTGACTATGACTTTGAAAGAAATATTCATTAAGATGTTGGCTTGGATAGGTTCTCAGGACTGAGACTGTATATGAATTTGCAAGTGATGAAATGTAACACTAATGTGAATATTTGGCCTCTGTTGTGCAGGCCTCTCATAAACATAACTCTTGTTCGAAGATGTATTATTATTTTTTAAATGGTAGATGAATGAGCTCAAAAATTATCAAGGCCAAGAAATCATTTGAGCATTAGCAATTTATTGTAGCTGGAAAGTTACCTCGCTGTTCTCCAGAGCCCTCTGCTGTCCCCTGAAGGCCTCCGGATTGGCTGTTAGTAAGAATGTACCCATTGGAGGAACTGGATGAGGTCGACACCACGCGCACCATGGTGACAGCGGGCGCCTGCTGGACCACGTGAATAGCCTGACCCATAGGCTGCTGGGGTGTGACAACAGGGGCAGACATGTAGGCCACAGGCTTGACCACGCTGGCTGAAGGTTGCGAAGGAACAGCCATGATGACTGGCTGAGAGCCCACTGGTGATCCTGTAAGTGGATGATGATGATGATGATGATTAGGGGGGCTTTATTTCCCTTTAGCTCTCCTCTATTATGCAGAGAGAAGCAGTACCTACCAGGAGCACTCTGGGAGTATCTGTACTCTGGCACAGATGCCAGCTTGGTGCTGAAGTCATGCTCGTGGGATACAGGGGACCCCTCACGGGAGAGACATTCTGGGGTCTGCAGGCCACTCGAGTGAGGGGAGAAAAGGCCTGAGTGGGTGGGGGAGGCCGGAGCACTCCTGCAAAAAACAAAAAACATCTTCTCAATGAACATAATTATAATAATAAAGTATAAAGTGAACATACAGTCTAAATGAAAAATGATGTGACCTGGATTACCTACACATTTTTCATAAGCATACATTTACAGCATTTATCAGATGCCCTTTTCCAGAGCAACTTACAATCAGTAGTGACAGGGACAGTCCCCCCCTGGAGACACCCAGGGTTAAGTGTCTTGCTCAGGGACACAATAGTAGTAAGTGGGATTTGAACCTGGGTCTTCTGGTTCATAGGCGAGTATGTTACCCGCTAGGCTACTACCACCTAAGCAAAATCAACAACTTCCACTTCAATAAATGAAACAGGTTGTAAGCCAGTTTCCTCACACATTAACAATAATAAAAAAAATAGAAATAATATTGTTCTACATGATTAGAAGACTTGGATGCATGTTGGTTTGTGCAATAAGTTACTTCATCTTATTTAAATTTCCTCTATGATTTATTAAAAATAACTCAAAAACAACAGGCAATGTAACTTACATTCAGCAGATCATGGTTACCTAGCAACATACCAGCCCACCAGCTGGTGTACCAAAACATTATTCAACTGATCTGGATTGATAAAGACTTTAACATCTTAGAACCAAACCCATACAGTTAAATAATTAAACCCTTCTGAATTAATGACTGCATAAAACCATAAAACCACAGCCACAATCAGAATCACACATAATTACATCACCAAAAAGTCACAAACTCTCCTTACTTGATAAGTATTTGCCTACTGATTACCAGCATTCTTGGACACTTACTTATAAGTAAGACACTTATTCTTCACATGGACACTTATTCTTAAATGGTTTGACTTGGAAATGGTATTCAGAAAAATGGCAGTGGTTGCCCAGCGGGTAAGGAAACGGACCCGTAATCAAAAGATTGTCGGTTCAAGTCCCGAACCACCAAGGTGCCACTGAGCAAAGCACTGTCCCCACACACTGCTCCCCGGGTGCCTGTCATGGCTGCCCACTGCTCACTAAGGGTGATTGGTTAAAAGCAGAGGACACATTTTGACACGTCACCGTGTGCTGTGCTGCAGTGTTTCACAATGACGACCACTTCACTTTCACTCAAGCACATACTGATATCTTATCTAGTTTATGACACCTCAGAACACAAACCTCACTCTGGGAGGGTTAGATTATTTAGGTTTACATTGGTCCTTTTAATTCAAACACAAAAGGTGACTGTGACTATATCTAAATTTCAATAGGATATAAGAAGTAAAAAAATTACATGAAGAAAATGCTGAAAAGTAATCAAATACAGTTTCATGGAGGTAAGATGCCAAATTAATCTTCACAGAAGCTAAGCACAATGGGACAAACACAGGGACCGGACTGAAACAAAGACTTGTGTGACATGGCGGCAGCCACCACCGAAGTAAAGGGGACTGTGTCCATAAAAAAAAAATGCAGCCGAGGAGGGAGGCAGAACAGAGTAGACCGAACTGGCTCGTTCTACAGACCTTGTGATAGAGGCCTCAGGCATGGTGAGGAGATTTGGCGTATTTACCGAGAGGAGAGGGGGCCGAACGGCGTGCGGAAGCAGGAGACGCCCCTCTGCCGCCGCTTGCGAAAGGCCTGCTCCACCAGCTTGGCCTCGGAGGAGGGGTCCACCCTCCAGAACGAACCCTTCCCCGGCTCCTCCTGAGAGCGGGGCACTTTGATGAAGTAGCGGTTCAGTGACAGGTTGTGTCTGATTGAGTTCTGTAAATACAACCAGACGGGGGTGGAGGTGGGGGGTGGGGGCACACCAGAGACAAAACAGTTCAGAGCTCCGGGGCTGGGACACAAACAGAAGAAATGAGAGAGCAGGCGCTACACAACAGTCATAACATTTGCAGATTTACATAACTAAAGTGCTCAATGTTTAGAAATATGTCTGTCCAATTATTTACAATTCAAAGTCAAGGAATTTTCTGAGCTCTTGAGATCGATCGAGAAAAAAAAAGAAGAAAATTCATGTGAAAGACAGAATCGGGGTGCTGGACTGTGTGCTGGAACCCACCTGCCAGCCCTTATCTGCTGTCCTGTAGTAGGGGTAATGCTTGGTGATGTGGGCGTAGATGCCGCTTAGTGTGAGCTGCCGGTCCTGGGCGGAGGAGATGGCCTGGACAATGAGCTGGGCGTAGGAGTACGGCGGCTTGGACTCGTCCTGCAGAGTTAAGTGACAATAAGATTTAGGAATTTATTTAATCAGTTATTGAATAATTGAGTGCAGAGGAGAGTAAAATCGTAACAGCGTAGACATACAGTTTAAGCACAATCGCAACTAACTGCATTTGATGGAGAAACAAATTCATCATGAACTCGGGAGGGCTGTGATCCACACACACGAGGCCAGGCCGTTTCATGCTGGAAACCCAGTTCCACTGAATCAGCACAATGCCGCAATTATCCATTCATTTATTCGTTTTGCCTGTATCATGACGTTTGCAACATCAGCGTTGGTCATGTTCCTTTTGAATGTTATTTTGTGACCTCCTGACAGCACACAGATGAACAACTGCGCTTTATGGGGCACCGTCTAAATTGCCCCGTTAAGGCGATGATTAAAAATGTCTCCAAAACTCTCCCAAAAGGACCACAGATTACTGGCATTCTTGAAATGTTGCTCCGGAAACGCGGGTATATGAGCCGAGCAGGGGAGAAAGACTCACCTTGGGACTGTCTCCGCCCAACGCGTCTGTCTGTTGCTGCTGCTGCTGCTGCTGCTCTGATACGGCCTTGGCTGCGTACTCAGCAGCCAGCTGGAGGTCTGAAGTGATGTTACGGCCGTAGCGGTACCCCGAGGACCCCGCCCCGCGCGGACTAGCCGGACAGGAGTTGGGCACGCTGTAAGGAAATGCTGGGAATTAGGGTCAGCCATTATAAACAGCAAAAAAAAAAAGCAAAACCCACACTGAGCAGGGACAACTACACCCCAGGACGGAGTTCAATTTTCTATACACAGCCCCTATTATTATGTATAGTACACACACATACAGTATAAAGTTCAAACCCAATATGAGCTCATTCCCAAAATGAGTTGGTGTGACCTGGTGTCAGTATAGATAATAATCTATGATGCCATTTTTTTTTTCTTTTAAAATACAAATTCACACAAATAAATTCAACACAACCACTTAAAACTGCCATATTTTTATGACTCTTCTCCAAAAAAAAAAAAAAAAAAAAAAAAAAGCAGCATTTACAAAGGCCTTTCAGACAGGAAACCATCCCCAAACGTGCTTTTCTCCTCACAAGGTTGAAGTCCGGCTGCTCCATGCCACAATAACGCTGCACCTCCACCAATAACAAGAGGGCCTACGCCGCACCCCTTCTAACCACACTGCGCTGTCTGCGTGATAACGCCTCGCGGCCCATGGGAAATGTTTTTTTTTTTTGGTAGAAGCTTATCATAACAGCGCTGAGTGAAGAGGCGTATCGCCTGAGCAGCACTGCACCGCGGCGGGCACCCCTAGTCCCGAACTTCCCTGTCCACGTCATCCACGCGGTTTGCTGGTGAACTCAGATCTCCTCTTGACGACACGTGCAGCAACGATGTACCTCGGGGCCAGCGTCCAATGCCGATTAATTATTAACCCATTTTAACAACAAAATCTGCACTTTCTTGTCTGTGCGTCTGAAGTGCTGTTATGCATCCTTGTGGAAGTAGAAAAAAAAAAAAAACATACAAACACATGGTTCATTTTTAACTGGTGCTGCTAAGCGCAGCGTTTAAACGTAAAGCACGAAGCGACCGATCAAAGCACACAGGCTGTAGAACAACGATACAGTCGAAAACAGGGTGTTCCCAACAGTGCCGTGCTGCAGGTCAGGCAGTGGTCATGTGATGGCACATCTCAACAACTGCAGAATTTAGAGTGCCTGTCGGCCCCAGGGTAAGTCTGCAGGGAAAATGGCAGAGAGTGCAGCAGTGCGCACGGAGCAGGAACGTTTCCAACCGCTTCCAAACCCGTCGGACGGGGTGAATAGAAGGAAACCCTCATCTGCAGCAGAGGAAGAGGATTCAGGAAGGTCAGAGCATGCGTGCTGTTTGTTTTGGTTAGACGAGCTCGCCATCAGGGGGGATGGGGAAGGCTGTTTGGGGGAGACCGTGGCGGACGGAGTGGGGTGGGTTGGCAGAGGCCGAAAGGAGGGATTGGAAAAAGAAAAGTATCTGTGGCTCAAAACACAAGACCACAACACTTTGCCTTTCGGCCAATCAGCGCACACCAAGCTCAGCACATGCCATATATGGCATGAGCACACATGGGCCGCTCAGAGTCAGGGCCGCACGTGGAGCAGTTCTGAGAAGTGGCCACTGGGGGTGCTCATCTGTCTCTGCACATGCTGCTGTGTTGCCTACGAATCATGGAAAAGTTGTGCAGGAGCAGCAGGGAAAAAAGCAACAGTTGACAACAGTTAAACCTTTCAACCAAGTGATTTAATCTTACATACACACACACACACACACACACACACACACACACACACACACACACACACACACATTATGCTGAACTGTACAGATTAAATGCAAAAATTCAATATTATCCAATTACATATGATATTTCAATATTTAATTGCTTTCAGATTCATTATTTCATGGTGACTCCATGATGCTTGTTAAGCCAGAAATATTCTTGCTGTGTGAATCCATACACCGTTGTGTTGCTAACGTTTGTGTTGATATACATAAGGTGAGTCGTAATCTGTAGTGTGCACTCCTTACCACCAGGGGTCAGTGTCGAGGCAGCAAACCACATAAAAGAATGAAAAATTGTATCTCGGGGTGTCAAACTTGTGGCCTGCGGGTTGTCACATGCACATCCACCACATGCACATCCACGATTATAGATCTATACAAAGCGATCTCGCGAATTTGACATTTGCCGTATGAAATAATCACGTGTTGAGTGCAGATCTGTCAACACTGTCCGTATAAAATGACACAGGTACTGCCTGATGCAAAGATAGCAAGTATAGTTCTGAATTTAGACACACACACACACTGCTCCAGAGCTGGGAGATTCAAAAACCACAACTACAGGAAAATCCAAACTCTGCATGAAACTGGTGACTAGGGACAGTGGTGGCCGAGCGGTTAAGGAAGTGGCCCCATAATCAGAAGGTTGCCGGTTCGAATCCTGATCCGCCAAGGTGCCACTGAGCAAAGCACCGTCCCCACACACTGTTCCCCGGGCGTCTGTCATGGCTGCCCACCTCTCACTCAGGGTGATGGGTTACATGCAGAGGACAAATTTCACTGTGTGCACCATGTGTTGTGCTGCTGTGTATCACATGTGACAATCTTTATCAGCTTTTTTTGAATACATATTTAAAGGTATTTATTACTATATTATTTGTCTGTTTAGTTTTTAATTATACCTCTAGGTCTTCGATCACTAGATATTACTGATAGACATTTTTCTGCAATAGCGACTATTAGCCCACATTAACCACACATTCTGTGATGGTACGCAGCAGGCATCTGAAGCCAGATTAAGAGTCTTCAGTCTAATTTAAGGACGTCTGGTTCAGGCTCAGGTGAGTCTGTCGCTGACCCTTCTGGTGACCTCTGACAGAATACTCTCAGGCACATAACAGAAGATATTGCGACAGATTTGTTTATATGAAGGAATCCAATCTTTCACCCTGGGTGTGAAAAGATTGTAACTTGTACCTTATGGTTCCGGTCGGTGAGGGCAGTGGGCTCATCATGCTTCTGAAGTCTGTCTCAGGAATGTTGATTTTCAGGGGGGAGATCTGTGGGTACAGGGGCCTCATTGGAGACATGGGGGCTTCCTCTTTCAGCACCTCCTTGTGGTAGAGGGCAGTGAACTGAATTTTAATGACTGTACTTGGAAATCGAAACGTACACCTAGAAGAAAGGGAGTTACACCAAAATCAATAGGATGCAAACGAGAGATTATTAGCAACAGCGAAACTTTCAAGGCATGTTATATCAGCAGATTTTCCCATGTCACTTGGCTTCTTGAAATCACAGCACGAACAAAAACGGACTATAAAACCACAAGTCGGCTGGTTTCAGACTTTGAAATGCACCCTTGTGTCTAGTGGGTGTTTGTGCTCTTAATGGAAATAAAATCAACAGAACTACTTTTCATCCAGCAGGATAAAGCTGGACAAGATGGGGTCACCTGAAAACTATGTCAGCATCGGTGGCAACTAAGGGAAAGTGGGCAATAAATCACTCGATTTATTATAGATTTAGTCTAATCGTAAAAAGCCAACAAAACACATTTGCTCATCATACCCACACAGCGCACAGTGTCTCAGAGTAAAAAAAAAAAAAAAAAAAATGTAATCCCATCGTGGTTCAAGTCGACGCTCACTCAGCCCCTTGCCAGCGTTTCTGAAGTGCTGGCAGTGCAGGCGGGGAGTGATGAATTAGTTGCTCTGCCACCAAAAGGCTTATTTACACAAGTGCAGCACCAGGAAGCCACATTTAATGCCCCACCGTACACAGTCCAGTTGTTTTAAAGGACATGCTTGGCCCGATCCGCTGTCGGAAGCCGTTTTCACATAAATCTGTAAATCTGGAACGGCCACTGTAACATGTATGCTCTGTTGTGATTTTAAAAAATGATCATTGTCAGATTTTATTTTTGATGACAGACAAATAAACAGGGTCTTTGATCTCAGACAATCTATCTTAATATTGACTTTTCTTTCCTTCAATTGCCGTTCTAATCATAAATTGCAAGAAGCGTTCCAAAGATCATATTTGATCTGCTCCTCTGAGCAGATCAGAGCTGCGGGGCAGCGGGGAAGATGGCGCTGCCCTGTCGCGGCCGTTCCCAGGAACACTCTCTCTCATGCGGGCTGTAAACACGCGTGTGCGCCGCGGCGGGGCCCGACATGGCCGCTCCCGGCCGCCAGCCGCCCGGAGGGCCGCACGCCCCGCCGCGGCGACCGGGAACAGCGTCGCACAACCGCGTACAAACGAACACAAAAAAGGCGGACGGAGCAGAATGAAAACCCTCCGCGGCCACGACGGGCTGGTTACGCGCACAGTAGCCTCGTTAGCCGTCTGCACGCCGTCATGGTGGAGAGTTGAGAAAACGTCGTTTTGTGGGTTTTTGTAAATGACGAACAAGTTTTTCCTTTCTTTCTTTGTGTTATGTTGAGTGTAAAAAGTTTCCCGTGACTCCGGAGTGTAAATAAAGCCTCTGCGGCTAGCTGGCTAACGTTAATCTGACGTGTGGCCTCATGTCCTTCCTACGCGAAGACGTTCCCGACCTCGCAGAAACAAAACAACTTTTCTTTTTCCGACATCACGTCCGTGACATTCACATTTTTCGCTTTTGGCTACTTCGCGGCTGCACGCCTAAAAGTTCACTTCTGCGGAGGCAGCAACGCGTCGGGAGAGCCATGCCGGCCCGTCAGGCCCGTCCTCGCTGACAGCCTGAGCTCGGTCCCGGGGCGGCCGGCCGACCGGCAACCCCCCCGCCGCGCTGCCATTCTGCTTCATCGGGCTTAAGGCGACTTACTCGCTGGGCAGGAGGAGCGGCTGCGCGCCTCTCCTCTGGAACACCCCGTCCACAAACACCCCGTTCTTCCCAAGGCAGCGCAGGTAAAAGCTGGGCTCTTCGAACGTGATCTGCAGATGCCGCCGGGAGATGAAGCTCGAGTGGCCCATGTTGACGTCCACCGAGCCGTGCGACGAGTTGCGGCCCACCGTCACTGTCCTCTGGCGCATTACAAACTCAAAGTCCCTGCCTTCGATGCGCGCCAGGGCCGGAGGAGGCGGCGAGGAGGGCATGGAGGACCGGATCCCAGTCGTGCTCGAGCTGAGGGCGTACACGGCCGGGATCGCCACCCTGACCGGGCTGCAGGGCGCAGACTTGAGCGCCAGCAGGGCCCGGGCCCCCGTGTCGTCTCCGAAATCAGCCATGTTTCCTCGCACAGTGCAGACGGGATTTGAACGCGACGGCTGGAAGGCTGCGCTCTGTTGCTGTTGATGGTAGTCACAACATGAAGGCGGGCGGCCGCCAAAAGCCGGACCGGATTCCCGGCGCGGAGCGGAGCCCGCGCCGCGCTTCCCCGGTCCCCCCCAGCTCTGGCGTGTCAGCGCGCCGCCGGCGCGGCCTTGTCCTCGTTTTCAGGCGGTCTAACGTCCGAGCGCGAACACGGGCGAGCGTCCTCGGAGACGCGGAGCCCCCCCCGCAGTCTCCTGTCCAACAACTGGTTAATATAACAGCAGTTCCTGGAACCGGACGACACGTGCGTTACATGTGGCGCTGGACGGGTTCACGTCGCCGGCAGATCTCAGCCGAGCCTTCGCGCATTTGCATACGCCATTTGGCGAAAGCTGTTTTTATTGGGAATTTGTCGCAAATTGAATTGTTCGTGGTGTTTGAACGAGCTCTGGCAATGACGTCAGCCTCTTCTAACCAGTGGCAGCCTTCTGTGTTTATAAACAGTCAAAGTACAAGAAAGTCACAAAACGCGGACACTGGATTCCACTGGAATTTTTTTTACTCTCCAAAACCCGCGTAGGTACGCGGAACAAACGCTAGATGTCCGCATGCTTAAGATGTTGATTCTCTTTCCCGAATTCCCTTTAAAATCTGAAACTGAGGTGGTAACGTTACAATATAATACATCTACACTACAGGCCAAAAGTTTGGACACACCTTCTCATTCAATGTGTTTTCTTTATTTTCATGACCACTTACGTTGGTAGATTCTCACTGAAGGCATCAAAACTATGAATGAACACATGTGGAGTTATGTACTTAACAAAAAAAGGTGTAATAACTGAAAACATGTTTTATATTCTAGTTTCTTTAAAATATCCACCCTTTGCTCTGATTACTGCTTTGCACACTCTTGGTATTCTCTCGATGAGCTTCAAGAGGTCGTCACCTGAAATGGTTTTCCAACAGTCTTGAAGGAGTTCCCAGAGGTGTTTAGCACTTGTTGGTCCCTTTGCCTTCACTCTGCGGTCCAGCTCACCCCAAACCCTCTGGATTGGGTTCAGGTCCGGTGACTGTGGAGTCCAGGTCTCCAATTTTTGTTAAGTACATAACTCCACATGTGTTCATTCATAGTTTTGATGCCTTCAGTGAGAATCTACCAATGTAAATGGTCATGAAAATAAAGAAAACACATTTACATGTCAGTCAAAACATATTAGTTTAGCTTGTATTTATTTAAAAATGTATTTTAGTTATCCCCAGTAACCAATATATTGTCACAGGAACAAGTTTATCTAGTTTCTGTTCAATTAAAAATTCATTGTTATTAAAAATTCATCTGTTGAATTATGAGAAGGCCCTTGGGTGTGTGGATATTAGCGATTTTATTGTTCTATTGTCTTGGGACAATACATTTAAAGCATTAATTGTTATTATCCTATAGCAAATTATGACACATGTCAAAACATGGAAATGAGGTGCAGTTTTTAGTACACAAATGTATTTATGATATTACTGCTGTAATTCAGTGTTTATTGTAGCAACTTTCTTTAGCCGGTCAAATCTTCGGAGAAATGGCAGTAAGTGGTCAGGCTTTTTTGTGCACAGGCACTGATAAATGAAATCTTCGGTTTCTGCACCTCCTATTCCTTCTACAGGGTATTAACTGTTGCCACACACTTCACTACCAGAGGCTTGCCGCATGCTGGCTGATTTCTCTGGAATTAGTACACTTATCTTATGCTTGTGTGGTTTTTAAAATGTTGGGCAGTGTGAAGATGACTGTTCGTGCTAGCTGCCCACAAATTTGAGCAGATGTGTTGTATGTATTTGGACTGAGTATATTATGAAGGAAGGTAGGAAGGAAGTTGTCCAATTGTATGTCTGAAAGTGAATAGTTGTCACACAGGCAGCCATTAAAGGCACTTCAGTGGCACCTGAAACACTGCAGCACACGGTGACACAACAAAATGTGTCCTCTGCTTTTAACATCACCCTTGGTGAGCAGTGGGCAGCCATGACAGGTGCCCGGGGAGCAGTGTGTGGGGACGGTGCTTTGCTCAGTGGCACCTCAGTGGCACCTTGGCAGATCGGGATCTGATCTGGCAACCTTCTGATTATGGGGCCGCTTCCTTAACAGCTAGGCCACCACTGCCCATAATTGTTGAGTCAGACTTGAAACACAAGAAGTATAAAGTAAAATTAGAAAGACATTTATTAACAGGTTATGGATTTTGTTAGGAAAAAATCTCTGTATATAATTTTAACAATAACAATAAAAATAAAAAGATAATTTAACCACTGTGTATAAATTGTGTTTTGAACAGTGATGTAAGCTTCTCACTACTCCTCATTTGTCTTTTTTCACATGAGATCTTGCCACAAGCTTCAGTGTAACTGGCTTTGTCGGTCGATACATAGAATCCAGTTCCAAGGGTATCTAAAGAAGAAAGGAAAAAACAAGGATCTTATTTATAATACACCCCCTTAAAATATTATGGGTCCTTTCCTCCATGGATTAGAAAAACATTTTACTCAAAGACTATTCTTAATCTATGAATGAAAAACCAACCCAATAAGATCAAAGAACACAATAAATAGCACTTCCTGATGACCCACACATAATGATTCTAATCATCTACCATACACAACATGGGAGTGGTAATTGGGAAAGGGTGGTAATAAACAGAAGTGTCAATTTCTGGCTTAGACACACAGAAATGAAAATCCCACCCACCTGAGTTTCCTTGCACGTCTCCAAGGTGAAGTTCTGTAGTAGCTTTACCAAAACCAGCTTCATTATCATAAGAGCATACCTCATGCCAATACAATTTCGTGGTCCAATTCCAAAAGGCAGGTAAGCATATGGGTCAACGCTCTCCTTATTCTCTTTGCTGAACCTTCAGAAGTAATTAACAGAAACAGAACGCAATTTCACAGCTTTTGAGAGAGAGAGACATGATTCACAACATGTTCTATACAAACTCGGCCTACCTCTCTGGCCTGAATGTTTCTGGTGATGGCCAAAGCTGGGGGTCGCGGTGGAGGGCATAGACAGGAATGCCAATAAGAGTGCCTTTGGGTATGGTGATGCCAGTAATGTCCATTGTTTTCTTGCAAAGCCTTTCAATACGTGGAGCAGTCGGGAAAACGCGCATGGACTCACCAATGACCATATCCATGTATTCCATCTGCATCAGGTTTTCATAAGTGACAGGGGCCTGGCAGACATCAACACCCAAAAAAGTACACTTTGCAGTGACATAGAGAAGACATTTTATGACCAAAACCGATCACCTTTGTCAGCTTTGGGATAATATTAGCCACCAAGCTTACATTGTTGGGGAAGATTTCATCAACCTCCTCCACAAGCTTACTTAAGCAGTCTGGATTGGTTGCAAGATTGTAGGCCAGGAACATGAGGGTGGTGCTTGTGGTTTCATACCCAGCAAGAATGAAGATGAATGACTGGGAGAGCATCTCATGATCTGTTAAGCCTAAATACATAGCACAAATGTATAAAATAAAGCATTACAAACCTAAGCACAGTAGACAGCTTCTCAGTATTACTTGGTAATTACATCTTATTAAAGCAGTAACCTAGTGGAATAAAGACATTAGAACAGCTTCTACCTTTAACAGGCTGGTCATCACTGTTTGTCTGTGCTTGTTCTTGAGTGATCTGGGACTGCATCATGAGTTGCAGGAAGTCCACTCTCCTCTGTCACATAGAAAAGGTCATGCTTGGCATTGCATTTTACGATTATGCTTAATAAAAATGTTGTTTGCGCACTTATCATACATGGGTGTCATCACGATGCTGGTCCCTTATCTTCTGCAGGGCACTGTAGAAATACTCCACAACTGACTTGGAGAAAAAACTAAAGCCCAGCTTCTCAAATAGTGGCACCAAAAAAGGGAATAAAACTGAGTAAAAAAGAAATAAATTATATTTATAGAGAGAGAGAGAGAGAGAGTCATGTAATTAAATATTCTTTTATGAATTTAGCTCGATATATTTCAATTTATCAATATATTCTTGTATTCAATGAGGACTTTTACACAAGCCTTATTCTCATTTGACAAGCTGAAAAACATACTCATAATAAGAAAAAGTGGATTGAGAATGTTAAATTTCATCAGTTTTTTCATGTGGCTGACAAATGCGTCGTCCGGGTTGTTTATGGAGTCGGTCTCGACACTGAAGGAGGTGCTGGTAAGAACGTCCATGTTGAAAGGTCCAAATATGCTGCGGGGAAAAGCAGGATGTCTATGATTTGTATTCGTCTGACATTGCATTGCTGTTAAAATTCTGTCACATACTCTTTTATCTGAACTGGTTCCTTCAAGTCCCTTTTTTTCAGATTTTCTACAAAACGACCTGCATATTGGTCTGCTATCGGGAAGACCTTAGAAAAAACAGAAGAAAGCCTGTTTACCAGGGCAATACAGCAACAAACAGCAATGAATTACTAAAATACATATTCAAAAGAATCATTATAAAACTTCTCTCTTTCTCTTGAATGCTTTGGGAATTTGCCAGACCGCCACCAAACCTCTTTGATTCGCCCACTCGTGAATATAGGCGTGAGACCGTTGCGGATTCTCTTCCACTTCTCATCTTCCACAGCTGTGATCATGTCAGCCATTGGCCCAGCCATCTTCATTTCCTGGGCCCAAGTAAAAGCTCAGCCGTGAGCAGGCCTCAACACCAAATATCAGACTCGGATGCTCGGACAGACACAGATTTAAAGAGCGGCAGGCACCTACCCTCCGATTTGTGAAAGCCGAATAAAACTCCTTCACCATGATTGTTTTTATCATCACAGGGTCTGCCACCATTAACACTGGTAATCTCCCCTCAAATACCCTAAATGTAAAAAAAAAAACATTATGTAAATACAACGAGACCCACATTCTTGAGGTATGTCTGTAAAATAAGTGACCGAACAAGAGCAAAGCTTTACCCCCATACTCTTCCATACTTCTGTAAGCATTTAATATCAAAGTTGTGAAATCCCTGCAGGCAGGAGAACAACGGAGAGCCCAGGTCAGCTTCGCGGCTCATTCGATATGAAGGGTGTGTCGAACTGTGTGCCGAATACTCACTGCTCTGATGACAGTTATGAAGGATCCAAAAAAAGGCCAAGGTGTAGGTCCAGAGATGCCGATGTTCCTAAAATAGTTTAAAGGCCATATCCCATATCTACAGACAAGCAAAAGACAACTAGTCATCTTCCAAGAACAGCTTTTTTGAAGGTAAGAGAGACATTCCACTAAACCCCTACCCCACCCAGTCCTGTTCGTTGTCAGAAGGTCATAGGGGGTCAAAATCATGTTTCATTAATCATTTCATTATTAGTGTTGTTGTTATTAATTGCTCAGACTTGTTGAAGAAAATATTTGAAACACGGCACAGAGAATTTAATAAAATTATTTAGCCTACTTGGAGAGAAAGATTATTATAATGTGAGAATATGTCATTCATCCTGTGGTAATGAAATATAATGTAGACTAGTTGTTCTGAACAAGTGTTTGCAGTTAACCGGTTGTAAACTAAATTTTCTAAGGATTTCAGAGAAATCTTGGGCGCTCTGGCATATTAGCCTACAAATTATTTTTACATGTGAGAAATACAATGTGTGGCAGGAGTGTGTGACAAAACACTAAAAAGTGACATTTGTGTGACACTTGAGAGCCACCATTTAGAGATCTGGATGGAGGTCAGGATTTGGAGTCACACTGCATTTTGTCCTCTGCATTTAACCCATCACCCTGAGTGAGTAGTGGGCAGCCATGACAGGCGCCCGGGGAGCAGTGTGTGGGGACGGTGCTTTGCTCAGTGGCACCTCAGTGGCACCTTGGCGGCTCGGGATTCGAACCGGCAACCTTCTGATTACGGGGTCGCTTCCTTAACCGCTAGGCCACCACTGTGGCCTCCACGTGCCTGTATGACCTCCCTACAAAGCCTGGACATGCTCCAGATGAGGTGGTGGATGGTCTCCTGAAGGATCTCCTCCCAGACCTGGACTAAAGCATCCACCAACTCCTGCACAGTCTGTGGTGCAACTTGGTGTTGGTGGATGGAGCGAGACATGATATCCCAGATGTGCTCAACTGGACTCAGGTCTGGTGAACAGGGGGGCAGACCAAAGAATCAATGGCTTAATCTTGCAGGAACTGCTGACACCCCAGCCACAGGAGGTCTAGAATTGTCTGTGCGACCCCCCAAAGAAATGCCACCCTCCACCATTACTGACCCGCTGCCAAACAGGTCATGCTGGAGGATGTTGCAGGCAGCACAACGTTCACCACAGCGTCTCCAGACTTTGTCATGTCTGTCACATGTGCTCAGTGTGAACCTGCTTTCATCTGTGAAGAGCACAGGGCACCAGTGGCGAATTTGCCAATCTGGATGTTCTCTGGCAAATGCCAAGCATCCTGCACGGTGTTGGGCTGTAAGCACAACCCCCACCTGTGGACGTCAGGCCCTCATACCACCCTCATGGAGTCTGTTTCTGACCGTTTGAGCATAAAACAACAAACTATAAAACTGTAGCACACACTGGTAGCAGGTTGACTTTATGTCAGATTTACTAGCCAGTTTACAAACAGACAAGGCGCACCCCAACCCCCAAAGACTTCCTGAAACACGTTCGAATATTATAAATATATGTAAGTCATTTCCTTTTATTGGGGTGAAATAAGCCACACTGGACATGTCCCTGCGGCAGATGGAGGAGATGCGGGGTCCTCCTCCCTGCACACACCACCGCAGTGAATAATAACCTTCCTGCGGTTTGTATTGACGCAGGGTGGCACGCGACATGTTCGGGTCCGTTCATTTGCCTGTGCTGATGGCTGCTCACACCCTGCAACTTGTGCAGGAGTTGTGTTATTGAGCATGATCTTCACTTGCGTGTGCGGCTTAGCACTTTGTAGACGGTCCCTTGACGCGCTTCTGACATGCGCATGCGCAATGGATGCAGTGTTGTTAACCGAGCTCTACAGGTCACTCCTTGGGATGAAAACCTGCCTGTAGTTAAGTGCTGTCGCACAGAACTGCCGTTTGTGCTGCTAAAACGTTTGCCTAACATTTAAAATCATCACAGGTGTGGAAATGCACCAATATAAACATTTTAATATGTACTCACATCATAAGAAGCGTGAAGCCCAACGCCAGGAGACTCCAGGTCTCAACTGAAAATGAAGGCAACATCTTTATCCCGAGAAACAAACCCGCCAAGACCTGAAATAAAGAGTTTCGGTCTCTGCTAAACGCAGGGAAAGGATCCCCGAAATCCCGAGCGACACAAAACCCTTAAATCCCACCCATCGCTTCCGTTCCGGGAGGTTTACAGGTCGGCCCCTCCTCTGCTGACGGCAGAGAAATATATATTTCTGCACGACCTTCGCGCTACCAAGCCCCTTTGGGGAAGATAAACGAACGAGAATTATTTTATTCTATTTTTTATATATATATATATATATTTTTTTTTATTATATTCTTTATTATAATAATATTTTGCCACTAGATGGCGACACGAGGAAAAACAACAACAACAACACAACATTTATTTCTTATATAGCCCATAATCACATACAGTATGTCTCAGTATGTCAGCATGTCCCTAAACAGAAACTGGAGACGTACAGGTCCAGCATGGGATGAGGAACTGGTGTAGATGAAGTTTGTTAACTGGGTTTAATTCTAGGTCCATATATGTGAAGATTGGGAAACATGTTTAATGCAACAGGTGTCTGCTTTCCTGCCTCTTCTCTGCTTTTGTAGAAGAACCCACAGAGCGCAACACACGTGCACGTCTTTGAATACAAGGAAAGAAAAACATACATCCAAACTACACACGTCCCACCATACTGGGATCTTATCACTTATCGCTGTTTTTAACGAGGACTGAAGTCCATTAAGTGAGAAGGTCCACAGGTTACAGGCTTATTATGGCCGACGTCTGGACCATTCCAGGTTAATATTCCAGAGTGTTCTATAATATTAACCAGGTGCATTTATTTCTTAATTATTAGTAAATTAGGGTGAGATAAGAACATAGGTGGCACAGTTGTTTCACAAATAATTTTTTATTTATTTAGAAAGCAGTTTTTTTCATATTTTGGCTTCACATGAAATCACAGTTCAAATAAATTCTGATCACGCTGCGACACTTCTGCAAGAGACACCACATATTAAAATGTCGCTCTGTTTGGCATCTGTATCCAAAGATATCCTGTAAACAACATAAATTAATCACATAAAATAACTCTATGTCTGCCATTCAGAAAAGCCAAATGGTACAACACAACAGCGGAAGAGGATGAGGAAGCACATCATGAGCCATGTTACTGAGTAAAACACTGAAAACTTTCTGTTCATATTTGGTATTCCACACACCAATGGCAAAATGATCCCCATTGGTGACTAAAAGACTTTTTTTCTCATATTTTGTATACTGCAGGTTGCAATCCTAATTAATAAGGCCCAGGTTACCATTGCCTGTATTGAAATGAACATTTCAGATTAAATGGGTTACGGACAACCCAATATGGAATGGTGTGCTGTTCATTTAAACACAGGCTTATTTTAGTTGCAAGTAGTCAAGTATGTAAGGTATACCCAATTTAAAAGAAAATATTACCATAGCAACAGTGGGAAATTCATTTTTTCTAAATATCCTGGAGAAAGCAGTCTGATGTACAGGGCATTGTGAATATAATAAACAGACTGGAGAGTTCCATATTAAAAAAAAAAAAAAAAGCATACGATGTTAAAAACAGATTTTTTTTTTAATAAACCAGATGTTGTAAATGGATAAAGAAGCATGCTGCTGCTTTGCTGAACCAGAAGAAGAGGGTTTTCAGAGCTGGGGACAGGGAACATCTAAAACAAGAGGGTACAGAGGGGGAATGGAAGTAATAGATTAAGGAGGTTAAATACACCACTAGGAGAAGGGTGGGAGAGAACTGCATGCTTGAGGAATGGAGGAGCCTACAAGTACTCCATCTCACAGCCAACCAGATCAGGGCCAACCAGTTCAACCAGTCCCACAGGTTTGTCTAGGGGTCTGTCACACACCTACCTCCTAATTCCTGAACTGTCCGTGTCTCCCCTCAGTCCAATCCACACTGGAGTTGAGGATGCTGGCAGCACCATGTGGATCCTGCTCTTAAGAGTTTTCTAGTGCAGTTGACACCATACAGCCAGCACTAGTAGCGGAGAAGGTCGACACCCATAGTTCGCAAGATGATGGACTTTCTAACAAACATGCTGACACGACGATATGTAGGACAGAGGCACCACAAGGGACAGCTGGGGGACTGGGGGTGGAAGTGTGGTCCAAGCCTAATAAATCAAAATGCAGGACAAAACCTGAAGCTGGAGGTCCAGCTGACAATTTTTTTTTTCAGAATAATAGAAAAAAAAAATTGAATTAATGTGTAGTTATTGTGGTGCAGACTAAGTGGCATTTTTTTTACAGATGTGGAAAAACAACTTTAATGTCTTCTGCAAATACAGGAAACATGCCAAGTTCATAGAATAGAACAAATTATTGTTTTAAGACAGAATGTGCAAGAACATGGAAAAAATGAATTCTTTTACTCATTTGTTCAATTAAAACTGCAAATAATGTCATTGTAACGTCTGGGCTGCCCAATGGTAAAAAAAATGCAGCAAAGAAAGCTTAATTTAATTAAAATGAATTAAAAGTTGATTTCATAATAGTTAGAAATGACCTTGAGTAAAAAGCAGAGACACATCGCAGCAGTGAAGCTGAAACAGAGCAGATGAGACAGACGACCCATGGCAACACATTTCCTCACGCTGCTGTTACACTTTCTGCAATGAACAGTTGCTAAAAGAACCAAAAAAAAGAAAAAATTCAAACACTATAGAACTACGGCACTTGGCAAAAACACTATGATAATAAAAAATTAATTAGTACAAATAATCTATATAGATATATATATATATATAAAACAATTATACTCTCGATATTACACCGATTAAAAGAACAGAACAGTGGTTTGCTCAGTAAAAAATAATTTTCCTTCATTAAAGCAGCGTCCAAAAAGCTTGGGTGTGAGTGAAGGCATTAGCTCTTTCACCCAAAAATTCTTCAGCGATGACACTCCTTACTGAATCTGCTGTTTGTTCTGGTGTTTTTTTGGAGTGGGGTCGGGTGGGGGGTGTGCGCGTGAACTCTGGGCCGAGTCTCGCGTGCTAATGAACGGAAAGGAACCGCCTTTGAATTGAACTCGGGATTATTAGCTGTTTACGGGCATTCAGTTCGGACACGTGTTGTGTTTGTGGGAAAAAAAGAGCTACAGTTCGAATGTATTGTGCAGTGGGACTGAGGTTGCACTGGAACACCTCCATTTACAGCTTCAGAACACACACACACACACACACACACACACACACACTTTCTCTCACTCAAGCACAAACTAAAACACGTCCAGATGTAGTGATTATCCCAAGTGCTTTTAAAAGAACGTTTTTTCCTTTGCTTGTGGACCACACACGTGCTTTCTTCATTTTTTCTTTCTTTCTTTTAAGAAATGGCACAATCAGTGATCAGCATGAAAGAGTACATTCAAAATCAGCAGTTGTGAACATCTTCTTTTGTAGTGCTGGAGTCTGGAGGAAAGCGCGTCCTTGCGCCCCCGTCCGCAACACTAGTTCGTGGGTCCCGTCTCTCGCTGCATGTCGTGTCCATTTGATCCCCCAGCGTCAGACGAACGAGGAGAATCCCGTGACAGGAGTCCGCGAGCCCTGGGCGGGCTGGCCGGCCGGTGTGTAAACCCCGCCCACGCTGTGCTGGGTGACCACAGTCTGGTAGTAGGGCTCGGCGTCCCCGCTGGCACACTCCTCGTAGGTGCAGGCCAGCGACTGCTTCAGCCCCTTCTGCTGCCTCTTCCATGAGTTGAAGTAGGACGGGTCGCTCATGTAGTGGTTCACGAACGAGTGCTTGAGCTGCTCCTCCTCGCAGTCGCTGTCTGTGGCCTTTTCAGAGCAAAGGGAAAGGAGTTTTTAGTGGCACTGTTCACTCCACCGCCGCCTCAGTGTCCCTGCTGTGTGTGGAACAGTTCCACAGTTGACCAGGCATCAGCCATTAAAATGTTGTGTTTGTTAATATTTGGTTGAACTGCATTTAGCCCTGAAAGTTAAAGTGATGATTTTTTTTGTCATTGTGACACACAGCACAGCACGCCGTGCACACGATGAAATGTGTCCTCTGCACTTAACCCATCACCCTTAGTGAGCAGTGGGCAGCCATGACAGTGTGGGGATGGTACCTTGCCCAGTGACACCCCAGTTTCAGTTATGAGTCTGCATCCTTACTGGCAAGGTCACCAGTGCCCCGTATGGAGAACGGAATGGATGGAAATGTGTGATCGTTCTAGTAGTCTGCGTCTGTTCATAATGTCGCCTGAGCAACTGAAGCTCCCGATCCAAACATCGCCTGTATAGCAGCAGGGATCAGCAGGCATCACTTCATGCACTTCCCTCCTTACCCTGATGCCCCCATCACTCCAGGAAGGTGATCAGTCTGGACTCATCTGACCATGTGAGCTTTTTCTATAAATCCAATCTTTGTGATTTCCAGCAAGTAATGAAAGCCTTTTTACTAAATGATTAGCCTCATTAACAAGTGATTTCTCTATTAAACAGAACTGTGAGTTCATCTCTCCAATTTTTACAGCTTTTACAGCTACAGCGATCACTGTCATTCAAAAATATCTTTCCATGACCATGGGACATGTCCTCCCACATGAGAGAGAAGGTAATCACTGCATCCAATCTTAAAGATGGAGCTTGCTGAAACATATTAATCACCGAAGCAACCAGTCAATCAAGGATGCCTCTTCTGTCAGAGCACGTACTATATATTACGCTCTGTATCCTAAGTACCGTTGGGTACGCAAACCTGGCATGAAATGAGGGTTCTGGGGATAAATTATTAAAGTGCCTACAAAAAATGTCTCTCTTTCTGAAAAATATAATCAACAGAGCTGATAAGAAAAAATCTCAGGCCCCCAAGGATGAAACGTGGCCCTTCGCTGCGCTGCTCCGGTGTCGGTAAGGTCCGCGTAGCTGCTGTTTACCTCTGACTCGGACATCTCTGTGGGTCTCTCTGTCAGCGCTGTGCTCTCAGTGGAAACCCCGCCATTGTAGTTGTTGCAGATGTCTTCATCCGAGTAGCGCAGCCCTGCTGGGTTCGGCCGAGGGGGGGACCTGCAGCCCAGATGATCACAAGAGACTGTTATTACGAGTGCAAATGGAGGTTTTTTTGCAAAATGGTCTCTGTTCACATTTTGCTTTGAAAAATGACCATTTCCTTAGAAGTTGCAATAAACCCAAATTTGGTTAAGTATAATAAAAGCTGCTATTTTCACCTTGAAACAACATGTTTAACATGTTTGAGAAGGGGATGGGCTTGATCATTGGATCAGATCTGCAATTTGAGCTTCATTTGATTAGAGAGGGTGTGGCTTATTGCACATTCTAAAATGCACAATTATTTAAAATTGCAACATCAGTCAGAACCATCGCCCCTCTCCATCAGAAGCGCCTAATTCAGGCCCATTATGTCCTTTATAAAAAGTGAGAATGCAGCAGTTTCATGCGCCCTGCGATCCGTGAGAGAAAAGCCGGCTCAGCTTGATTCCAAACAGCATGTGTTTGTGGTTTTTTTTTGCCAGTTTTTACTTTCAAAGTTTGCCACATTAGCATGGCACTCACATCACGTCCCAGACGACCCAGAGAGCTGATAGGAAACACCAGGACACTTCCAGCTATATTGAACCCATAAAGACCATGGGCACAGTTGTTTCTTTATCCTAATATATATTTTTGATGGGTTAATGATGCTTAAACCAATGAAGCTGTCTCACCAGCTAAACACACACTCACTGGACAGTTTATTAGAGATCCCGCAGTTACAACATACATATGTGAACACTGTGTGACCAGGTCTGCCACTGACCAGTGATGAATGGGGTACTGCGTGGCTGATAAGAGTGTGAAATATTTTTTTAAAAAGTGAATGACAGGTTTTGTCGTCTGCCATGGAGCCTCTACCACAGGTCAGCATGCTGTTAACCACACCAGGCGAAGATCGGTTACAGTATAGTCATCCACGGCAGTGAGCTGCAGGGAGTCGACTTGCATTTTAGCTAAAATTTCATTGTGATCTGTTGAGCGACCCAAGAAAAAGGCTGAAACGATGCTGTTACTGCTGCTTTGAACCCGGACTTCTGATTTTGAAGCAAGCGGTCCTGTGCGTTTCATGAAACATCACATTTTGACTGAGCCAGCGGCGGGGCCACCTGTAGCACTGGAGGTCCGGATCTGAGCTGGGAGTGCTGGTGCAGAGGACGACTCTGCTCCCCTGTGTTCTCACCTGGTGCCATTCTTCCTCAGGAAAGTGCTCTTGACGTGCAGAGGTCGGCTGTTGAGCTCCAGCGCGGTGAAGCCTCCGTTGTCCAGGGTGACAGACTCCTCCACGGTGGAGACGGCTTTCCCTGCTTGGGTGAACATTTCTGTCATCATCACCATCATCACCACCTCCACAGCAGGAGAAAAAAAAACCCACAACGGGCCACTAACAGAACGCTGGCGCGTACAGTACTACTAATGTCAGCGTTAATGCTGAAACATTATTGTGACACTTCACACAGCCCTGCTGCAGAAAGCTGTAGCCGATTTATTATATCGCTGCAGCTCAAAAATGCAGTTTTTTCTGGCAGTTTTTTCTGCTCCTGTGTAGTTTACTGCTGTGCATGAACAGTTCCCACTAGAGAGGCACATGGTAATTTGGATTAAACAGAGTTACTGCAGGTTTTAAATGTTGGAGTGGATTTAAACCGTAATAAAATGTCCATAGCAGTAAAAGGACAAAAAAAAACTCAAAATAAATGAATTGATATAGAGCCAACATGAACATGAATATATAATTATGTTTATGCAGGAATGATATGATAGGGTGGTAGTAGCCTAGTGGGTAACACATTCGCCTATGAACCAGAAGACCCGGGTTCAAATCCCACTTACTACCATTGTGTCCCTGAGCAAGACACTTAACCCTGAGTGTCTCCAGGGGGGACTGTCCCTGTAACTACTGATCGTAAGTCGCTCTGGATAAGGGCGTCTGATAAGTGCTGTAAATGTAAATATTTTTTTTTCCTGAGTGCATTATATCACAACCGTACAAGCTCCAAAATCATTCATTTTTAATGTTCCATTTATTAACATTTAAAAGGTATTTTAAGGGCTAAAATTCTGATTATTTAGAACTCATTGAAATCATGTAAAGATGATTTTGGTATGAAATACACCACCATTTAGGACTATTTAAAATTTTTTGTTTTTCTATAATAAATAACCATGAAATAATTATGTAGTTAAACCCAGTTCTGCTGATGCACTAGATACTGTAGTATTGTGATTTTGGCTAGGTTTATTGCTTCTTTAATCAGTGCAACTGTTTTTAGCTAAATTAAGATCATTAAAATGGTCCTTTAAAAGGTTAAATAACCTTTTAAAGTGACCAACTTGGGTTTGAACGCAGCATTCCATTTTTGCTCTACATGTAAGTTCCTCTCTACATGTATGTCTACATCTATTCCATCGATAACAGACATCTCCAGCCACCAGACTCATTTACAACATAAACACAGAAGTTTTCACCTATTTGATGTCTTTATAATACACCAAACAATTGTTTCCCATCCAATGACAATTTTAAATGACCCTAAACCTTTGAACAATAGTGCAGCGCTGGGTAAGGATACATGATCAATCCATGAATATCACTATTATCTGCTCAATTACTACCTGTGAAACGTTGCTGAACCTAAGGTGTAGAACAGCAGTGTTTGTGTGATTAGTGATTATACATTGTATTCCTCATAATGTCATGATCTTGATGTCGACTAGTCACTGACTGGTTACTTCATTAGAAACACCAATCATGTAGGGTTACCTTGAGTTGTGAGTGTGTTGTACAGCTTTATTCAGCTTTTCACCAAGGGTCAGTTTCTGACCACAGGAACACTCCTGGCTGGACATCACTGTCAACCTAGCTGTGATGCTCACGTGTGTAAAAAAAAAAAAACAATACAACATCCCACTATCACATTGGGCTCACTGGTCCGCACTTCTACAGCTGTGGACCTATAAACCCACTCCTGATGAGACGGGAGGGTAAGGCTCCTACCAGCTGGCTATAGCCGAGGGACTTTTCTGGCACCCAGGTCAAAAAGGGTGAGGAAGTGACTGTAGAGCAGTGGTGTCAAACCTCTGTATTTCATTCTTGGTGGTGTAGGTGGTGTAAGAAGAGGTGAATTAACAAGTTGGAATTCACTTACCCGTGCCACAGCTCTTGTACTTCCTGTTTTGGCCGTGAAGCAAAAGCCCAAACACCACGAGCAGCAGCAGGATTAGAGCGCACAGTGCCAGGACGATGAGGAACCACCACTCCTCATAGAAGGGCGTCTCCAGCTGGGCTGTGTGTGCACGAGAGACAAAAAAGAAGGAAACCATTTAAACTGATATAATAATGAAGTCCAGCAGAGTCAGAGTGGGATATTTTTTTTTCTAAACTCTCTTAAAGTCCTGCAAGAAGAACGCTGCTGCGTTAGAATCTAGCAAAAGAGCTGGAGTGAGAATGCTGTACTAAACTGCCATTTTGCTACAGACGGAACAGCTTATTTGCACCAGACAGTCAGCCCCAGACGACTGTGGAGTTAAGTGGTGCTGAACTACTGAACGGTGGGAGAATAAGAGGCTTTTTGGGCTAACAGTCACCATGCAGCATTTCTCAATGATGGTCTTTATATAGAACCAAAAAAAAGAAGTAAGTCCTCCCTTCCCCAGCCTCTACTGTAAGTCTACGCATCCAAACTTTTTTTCTTTGCACATCAACCAAGGAGTCGATGGCCCAGTTGTGCCAAACCGACAGTCTCCAGACATGTGGAGAGATGGCAGTTGACTGACTGGTTTGACAACAACGTTGAGCAGGAGTGGCATCAGCTCAGACGAGGCTGTGACAGTGATGCAGGCGCGATAAATTTTTCAGTTTGAACTCATGCGGCACCTTGAACACGAAAAGGACACTGTGGGCCGGGGAGTGGAGTATTTGACGCTCTACTGGGCATCACAAACAGGCACAGACCAGCCAGAAGCTAGTAACTTCTAAGAAGAGCCTTTATCAAGTCATTCAAATTCTGAATCACTTTGTGCTCAGTAGTTCTTTTGAAAGCCCTTATTTAGTCATCTGAGTTAACTTTATAAAGCCTGTAAAAGGTACTTAACCTTGATTCCATTTGCAGTTTATTGTCAAGTGACTTCACGTGGTCATAATGAAAGAGCAATGAAGAGTTTGCATAAGTCAAGTAATTTTCTGCTTGCTGGAATATTTGGCATTGAAGAGTTGAAAATGGATTCCCTTCAGTTTCATTTTGTACCTATATAAACAATAAGTCACTAATTCATTCACTCATTCATCCACAATTCTGTTTTGAATCAGAAGGTGTCTACAGACATGTCTATAAATATTGGGTCATTGACAAAATTCTAAATCCACAATGGATTTAAAATCAAAGTAATTTTTTTTAAAGTGAAGTGATTATCACACGTGATACACAGCAGCACAGCACACAGTGCAAACAGTGAAACCCATCACCCTGAGTGAGCAGTGGGCAGCCATGACAGGCGCCCGGGGAGCAGTGTGTGGGGACGGTGCTTTGCTCAGTGGCACCTCAGTGGTACCTTGGCAGATCGGGATTCGAACCAGCAACCTTCTGATTACGGGGCCGCTTCCTTAACCACTAGGCCACCACTGCCCCCCAGTTAATGTGACTTAACTGGAGACTTTCAGCTTTAGTTTGAGGGTATTTACATCCAAATTAGGTGAACAATGTAGGAATTACTTTGCATGTGTGCCTCCCACATTTTAAAGGACCAAAAGTTATGTGACAACTGATTGCTCAGCTGTTCCACAGCCAAGTGTGTGTTATTCCCTCCTTACATCATTAACAAGGAGCGGATAAAAGGTCTAGAGTCCATTTTAAGTGTGCCATTTGCACTTGGAATCTGTTGCTGTCCACTCTCAATATGAGATACAAAGCTGTTACTATCAGTGAAGCAAGCCATTATTAGGCAAAAAATAAAAAGAAACCCATTAGAGATAGAGCATACACATTAGGTGTGCAAGTTTGGAACATTATTCAAAAGAAAACACCGGTGAGCTCAGCAACACCAAAAGACCCCAGTGGATAACCGAAGAATTCTTTCCCTGGTGAAGAAAACCCCTTCCCAACCGTTGGCCAGAAGACGAACACTCTCCAGATGTATGTGTGTCACAAATCACCACAGAGGGTTCACCACAAGACGTAAACCACTGGTGAGTCTCAAAAACAGGAAGGCCAGATTAGAGTTTGCCAAACAACACCTAAAAAAGCCTTTACAGTTCTCGAACAACATCCTATTGATGGATGAGACAAAGATCAACTTGTTCCAGACTGATGTGAAGAGAAAGGTATGGAGAAGGATAGAATCTGCTCATGATCCAAAAACACACCACCTCATCAGTGAAGCATTGTGGTGGTCGTGTCATGGTGTGGGCATGTATGGCTGCCAATGGACCTGGTTCCCTGGTATTTACTGATAATGTAATTCTGAAGTGTTTCAGGCAATATTATCTGCTCATATTCTGCCAAATATGGGCTGGTAGAAGCCTAGTGGGTAACACACTCGCCTATGAACCAGAAGACCCAGGTTCAAATCCCACTTACTACAATTTTTGAGGCAAAAAAATTGAATTTCAATCACCTGACCTGAATGTGACTGAGCATGCATTTCAATTGCCAAAGTCAAAAGTGTTTCTGAAGTGTTTCAGGCAATATTATCTGCTCATATTCTGCCAAATAGGGGTGGTATTTGCAAAACTGAATGGAAAATGCCCCAAGAACAAGCAGGAATTGAAGAGTTGCAGTAGAGAACACACACATGTCTATGTGTTCCAGACTTCAGGGTGCAATTGACAGCAAAACATTTGTGACCAAGTATTAAAAAGTGAAAGTTTGATTTCTGATTGTTAGTCTGTCCCATTACTTTTGGTCCTGTAAAAAGTGGGAGACACATATTCAAACTGTTATAATTAAAGTGGTGTGAAGCTTCTGATTACAGGGCTGCTTCCTTAACCGCTAGGCCACCACTGCCCCTTACTGCCTTGCTCTGTTCTTCTGACTGCTTCATATGAATCATATCGTTTTCTTGCTTTAGCAAAGTTCTTTAGCCAAATTTGTGCTTTTTGGAATGCACGTTTGATTTTTCTAGGTTAACGGTTGGTTCCCTACTAGGGTAGGACCACCCTGTCATAATATATACAAGCTTCTGATTAATTTTTGATAATCAAATTCTTTAACAAGAGTGCAAGTTAAATATTTCAACAAAACTTACGCTGTCAGTACATTGCAACAGTACATTGCAAGTTCTTGCCGTGTCTACATCTGTTTCAGGAATAAATTCAGACTTGCATGTTTTATTTAGTATTATTAAAATCTTCATCAAACACTGTGAACTCTTTCATGCTTAGCCATTTAAAGAAAAGCTTCTTTGCCTGCATGGAGTGCTCCCAAAAAGGCAAAAGAAATCTTCCTGCTCATCCACAGAAGACTTCAGAATGGCCCATTTGTTTAATGACACTAGTAGCTTTTACCTTTAAAGGTGCCCACACGCTGACCTGAAACTGAAGTTTTATTACTGTGTTACCGATACCAGATATTAGCAGATTGCTGCTGTATAAATCCCTGTGACTGAACACCTTCATTTCATTCAGAAAGATAACAGCTGATAAGTGCATGATGTCACTGTGTAATGTTATGCAAAAAAGCCATCACATGCAATTAAGACATCAATTTACTGCTATGAATGTTCAATTTGAGGGTTTGTAAACATGCAGTTACCTGACATGGCAGCAGATGGCGCACTGGGTTCACCATAGCCAAACTCGTTGATGGCGAGGACCCGAAACTGGTAGCTCACCCCCTGCCTCAGGCGGTCCAGGCTGACGCTGTGACTGGTGCTGCTGGGGGGCAGGTGCCTCACAAAGGTATCCCATAAGCCCTCGTCTGTGTGGGGAAGGAGGGTCGCGTGAGCGGGAAATGTCACAGAGTTGGCGGCCATCTGTTGCGCGCTCTCAGGCAGCCCTGACTGCGTCTCATTACAGCATCCCACTCCGCGTACTTAACAGATGCTCACACATGAGGTACAGCTCCTCCTTTTAACACGGCATGGGACACGCTGTGCCGGGCGACTGAAGCAAACTAATTACAAAATCTCCGGGTTCTGCAACAACCAACTAAAGCTAAACTACAACATTGAGTTCCTTAAAATCCTTGCCTGAGGGCCGCGCCTCGATGACATAGCCGGTGATCTGGCCCAACCCGATGTCTCCTGGTGACCAGTGGATTGTGAGGGCGGAGGTTGACTTTGTGATGGACATTTCTTTGGGAGAACTTGGAGATCCTGTTAACAAGAATAAATAATAAAAAAAAAAGAAATCATGAGCATTGGGATAAATATACATGCAGCAAGCATCTAGTATGCAAATGTACAGACTTTACGTTGACCCGCTGCTGCTGCTGCTTCAAAGCCTCCACTCGGACTCAGTTAAATGATTTCTCTCACTGTCTCATGAGCCTCAATATTTCATAATGAAAATTAATAACTGCACCAAGGCTTGCATAAGCCAAGTCAATGGAAGTGCGCAACGCCGCCTCTGTGTTTGCTGAACCTGACGCCTACACCACTGTGACCTATTGATCTGCTCTCGACCAAGTATTTATTATTTTGCTGTGAGCTCATAATGACTCTACGTGTTGAGAAACAGAGAAAGACACTTTCTCACCTTGCATGGGTCCCGCTGTGATGTTGGCCTGGGCCTCCGGACCGTAGCTGATGGTTTTGGCCTGAACACGGAAGCAGTAGGTCACTCCTTTGGTCAGATCCCGGACCTTCAGCCAGCGTTGCCAGCTACCCCTGATGTCCACCGTCACAACCTTGCTGACCCCTGCAGGGATGGAAAAGGTTCTGTCACTGAAACACAGGCTGGCCATTCAGGCTCAAATTTGGCTGAGCTGCTTTATGCATCAACTCCGTTCCAATCAATGTGGTAAATTTCAGGCCTGGACGTACCGTGAATGGGTGCAGTGGGCTCATAGATGACCCTGTAGCCCTCCACCACGCCGTTGGGGGACAGGGGGAAGCCCCAGGACACGTTCAGAGTGCTGCCCGTCACCTCCGAAAATGACACGAATCCGGGCGCGCTGGGGGCTGAAGAAGAGAACGTTGTTGTCAGGAACTCCAGCCAGTTTGATAACACATTAATCTGTGGACTGGAGAATGCGGAGTAATTGAGTGGGGAAATGAATTTGTGGGACTGTTTTGGAGACAGGGTTTGGGTCCATTTGTCACTCTAGATCAATCAGATCAATACAAAGTGATTGTGAGTGATGGTATTTGTCCTACAACAAAAATATTCCTGTCTTGATGGAACTTGTGCCTTCTAGGGTGACCACAATCCTGTCCATAGAGCTTGAGAATCACTTGAGTGGTTGATAAGAACAAAAACAATGTAAATAATTAATATGATAATTGATAAGACCTTCAGTCACCAGATTCCAAATCAACTCAACACTGAAATGATGGACTTGATCTATTGAAGGTGGGGCTGCAACAAACAATTCTGATAGTCCAATCACACACCGTTACCTCTTTATATATATATTTGTTATGTGTGTTGTTATTTGGTTAATTCAGATAACACAATTACCAAATAACTGGCTACTTATCTCAGGCTTGAAATTCGAAAGTCTTCTATTACCAATTTTAGGGCAATTCACCCAATATAAGGCCTAAGATTGGCTGTAAAGAATTTCTAAAGAGACACGGTTGATATTGATGTGCAGATGGCACTTATATAGATCCAAACGCCAGTGAATGTACAAATCATAAACAACTGACATTCTGATTTATAGCAGCTAGATGAAATAATAAAAGAAATACAATTAATACTTAATAATGCAATAATTAAAAATTGGTATATGGTAATTGGTATATGGTTCACAAACTGGTCAGTACGGTGCTTTCTTCAAAAGTAGCAGGGGGAAAGCCAAACTCATCGGCTACTCATTGCAAGAATGGTGCCCATACTTCCAGTAGAAGCCACTCACTTTGCTTTTTTTCCTGCCACCCACCTTATTCCATGCAGAGCACAGCAGGGAAAGAGTTACAAGCTCATGGTATTTATGCTCTTGCCTGTAAAATCAGCATGTGCTGTTGTCTGCATGCAAATCTATTAGCTTGCTATTTGAGGAAATGTCAGGAAAAAACCCAGAAAGGTTTTTTCCCCCCTCGCTGTGTGCAAATGAGGTCGCATCAACTCCATTTGAATAATGTAAAAATTGTTTTTCTTTTCTCTTTTTCCTGTGACTGGTGGGTAGCGCACCTCATTTCAATAAAGTAAAGCCTAAGGTCAGATGATTCCCTGGCTGGCTAAGATTTGTACAGACAGAATTCATAGAGTGCCTAATTTAATGTGAAACACATGAACAACTCAGACGAACAAGGGAAAAGGGGAGGAATAATGAGGGAGGAAAAAATGTGCGGCCCATAAGCCACCAGGTGCAGCTTGCTGATTTTTTACAACAATTTCAAAACAGCACAAGGGAAACAGGAAACGGGAAAGAGCCAGACGGAGCCCTCAGGCCCACCTGCTTGTAAAGTGCGCCCCCTCCTGGGCTCGCTCATCGGACCGTCCCCTGCCGCATTGAAGGCGGAGAGCTTGACCAGGTAGAAGGTGTAGCTGGTAAGGTTCTTCAGCCTCACCGTGGTCTCGGGGATGAAGAGGATCTTGACTTTCTCCGTCTCGTTCTGGTTGTCCATCTCCCAGTAGTGGATCTGCAAGCAGAGGACGATACTGCAGACTCGGGCGGGGCACGGGCTGCCTAATAACTGATTAATAACCCCAGCAGGGAGCAACATTGCTTAATATGTTCAGATTAATGGACGGTAAAACACGACTGTCAACGAAATGATCCTTAAAGTCATTTCACCCATGTCACTTAACTCTTCTTATGATGCTGCAGGAGGACTAGGAACT
This sequence comes from Denticeps clupeoides, assembly GCF_900700375.1. Lineage (NCBI taxonomy): Eukaryota > Metazoa > Chordata > Actinopteri > Clupeiformes > Denticipitidae > Denticeps > Denticeps clupeoides. The sequence continues at coordinate 14,773,323 of NC_041713.1, forward strand.
GATGGGCAGTCAGTTCATGGGTGTTGAGACTCATCAAAATTTAGGTTAAGCCTCATGTCTGTTTAGAACGTTAAAGAAATTCTGTTTCATAATCTAATTTACTGCTAGTATACAGTCATTAATACCACCACCATGTCCTGTACGATCTGGTGATTTTCACGTTACATTTGTGTCGGTGTCGGTGGATAGGAATTTGGACAGGAATTTGTGATTAGTGGATGTTTATTTTGAATACAGATTCTAAAAGTGTTCACTAAAGTTGACTAAATGTAATTTTTTTATTAATGTTCCGTAGAGTCAGAAACCCCACAAAAAAAATCAACTACTGAGAATTATAGATTTCATTGCCTAATAATAATAACCCCGTCACTGGGGACACATGTGGCAGTGTATGTTGTGGTGATGGTTTCATGGCTGCTTACTGCTCACTAAGGGTGATGGTTAAAAGCAGAAGACACATTTTGTTGTGTCAACGTGTGTTTCACAATGACAATCACCTCACTTTTTTCCCATTTTGGTGTAAATCTTTTGCCATTCACAAGAACCGAGACTCACCTTGTAGCCCTGTATTATCCCATTCTGCGTCTCCACCGGCGGTGGCTCCCACAGCACCTCCAGCTGAGTGGACGACAGGCTGTTGATTTGGATGTTCTGCGGAGCCACTGACGGAGCTGCAGACAGCAGAGTGGACATGAGCCTGGAGCCCAACAAGGCCTTCGCCACAGCACCCCTAGACCCTAAAGGTCACCATTAAAAGCTCTTCGATACATGCCATCTGCTGCTGGAGGGTATTTTTTTCCATGAAACCTTTGTGTTTATTTAGTCTTCTACCTGCAGTTAATCAGCAGATGGTACCTTTGCTGCACGGCGTGATAAAAAGGGGGGGGTGCAGGGGGTTATCGTCTGAAACAAAATATCTCAAAAATCCCTCACCAAACGGCGAGGACTTTTTTTGATCCCCGGCCACGGTTGAGCAGGCTTAGAGGCCAGTGCCCCCTTTTCCCAGCATCCCCCGCCACCTGCGGCGGCCGGCTTCCTAGACGCCCCCCGCGGATCCTTGCTAAACCTGACGTTAATCAGCGGGAAATTCATTTGTTTGTTTGGCGGGTGCACCTCCTGCTGTTGGGAGACATCTCCCAGCCTGCCCCCTTTAATGACGCTGCTAATAACCTGGTACTGATAACCCCGGCTGCACCGCCAGCTGCCGCGGTTCTTTATGACAGATTCATATTTACTGCTTCATTAAACCGCTTATGAGAGACGATCAGAAGATGACGGGGAAAAAAAAAACTAAGAAATAAAAGAATTAAAAGTAGTAATAAGTGTTGCACCGCCATCGCAGCAGGTGTTCTCCGAACACACAAGCAACGCTTCAAAACCAAACCGCGAGGTCAAGAAACCGCCGTAGCGTCCGTGTGTGTACGCTGCAAAATTAAACAGCGAAGTGACAGCTTGCATATAAAACAATTTGCACGCTTTCAATAGTTCTGAGAGCAGCCGTGAAATGCATGCTAACTGGACTTCTGGACAAAGGACGAGACACGAGATGGTAGATGAATGCAGTCTGGTGTTATGATGATGATAAAAAAAAGAAAAGAATAAACTAGCCGTAACTTATTTCTGGTGAAACACTCAGGTATGCTGAGTGCTTCTATCCCAACTAGGGCCTCGTTTTCGTGGGACGTCATTTAGAGGTTGTGTCGCCATTACCGCAGCTCATTAGACGATGCGGCCTGTTCCAGCAGTGCTGCTATGCAGGCGCCGTTATATAAACCCTCCCGGAACAATGGCTCTTTCAAGCGTCGGGACACTTTGCAGGCAGTCTGGAGGAGCTCTGGCCACTTAACAAATTTTGGCATACAAGCGAAAGCAAACCAGACTAGGGGCAGTGGTGGCCTAGCGGTTAAGGAAGCGGCCCTGTAATCAGAAGGTTGCCGGTTCGAATCCCGATCCGCCAAGGTGCCACTGAGCAAAGCACCCCACACACTGCTCCCCGGGCGCCTGTCTTGGCTGCCCACTGCTCACTCAGGGTGATGGGTTAAATGCAGAGGACAAATTTCACTGTGTGCATCGTGTGCTGTGCTGTGCACATGTGACAATCACAAAAAACTGCTGGTCCGATTAATATTGCAGCGATGAATGTGCTGGTATTAGCTGCTTCTCTGGAGCGGAAGCTCGATGCTGAGGCTGTGTGTGTGTGTGTGTGTGTGTGTGTGTGCATGTTGCTACGTACTCGAGTGTAAGAACAATATGTTTCAGCTGTCAAATGCACAGCGAGCTGCCCCCTTTACTCCCCTGTAAAACCTCTATTTCAGCAAGGTCAAGCACACAGTAGTACAATATACTGGGGGAGAGGGAGGGAGAGAGGGCGGGGCTGCCCGGAGAAGGAACCACGTTGGGACGCAGAAGCTCCTGGCGTGCCGCAGGAGAGAAGGGACGTTCTCTGACGTTCTGTACTTTACTCGCTTGACAAACAAGATGGTGACACTTGGTCATTTTTCACTCGGCTTTGATACAACGGCCGTCGAGGTTTGCGGGGGAGCGACCCTAGCACCTGGTGAAGGATGTCTGTCGGAGCTCCTGACTGATCTCCCTTCCTCTAAAACAGTCAGCAGTTTCAGCACTGGCCAGGGTCCCTGTCACAATAACTCCATCCGCAACTCCTCCTTTTCCCACCCACCTTCGCCCCCTTCGGCAAATTTCCCCTCCCTCTTGACACACAGGAGAGCTTGTAATTCATATCTGTCAGAGCCCCCCATTCTTTTCGGTGGCAAACCACCCTGTCCTCCCGGGCATTTCAATTCAACCCCGACGCCCCCCGCCACCCACCGCCTGTTACTGCGGTCACAGCCAGCGGAGCCCTCACAGAGCCGCGCTGTTTAAGGAATGCTAAACACCAGCTGACCTTCTGAATAACAGATGTAACGGATCCTAGATAGATTGCGGAAAAGGGCAAAACAGACTTTATGATGGATTTGTCCCGCGATAACGTTCCAGGGCTGTTTTTACATGTAATAGCGACGGCGCTCGGGAGACCTCCGCATCCTTACCTGCCTCGCCGACGAACACTTCCACTGGAGCACTGGGTGGGCTCTCGCCAATCACGTTGTACGCAGTCATCACTATTTCATAACGCCGGTACTTGTGAAGCTCTGGAACAAAAGCATTATTATTTATTAACATTAGTTAACATTTGGAAGCCTAATCTCTAATCTGTGTGGCCTCCGTTGACCTCGTCTTTAATGCAGTGAAGAATATCATCTTTTGAAGATGGACAATGGATCAATATAAAATCTAAAGGCTGTATTCACTAAGCAATCTTGACCACATGACATCAGGTGCAGTTCCCTGTGTCGGGGACAGCACAGGATATTCAAGCACGGGTTCCAAACCACAGGGAGTGGAAAACGCTAATGAGTAAACGGCGGCTCATCACCAGAAGCTGGGAAGTAAAATTACCCATCAGGCACAGCACCGCAGAGGACACATTTCGTTGTGTCACCATGTGCTGTGCTGCAGTGTTTCACAATGACAATCCCTTCACTTTCACTCTCATACTGACTACTTATCAGAGGCAGGGTATGTCTAGAAATATACAAGTACATCTATAGACATTTTATCAGATTACTTATGCATGAAAAAGGCATAATTTTTAAAGCCGGAAAGAAAATCATTACATATTGCTATGGCATGACTGTATATACGAGTCCTTTAAAAACGTGACATCAACTGCTTTTGTGACTGATTCCCCCGTGAATATCGACCGGCAAATTGTTTGCAGTCATGAGAGAGCCTTGAGGAAGCGCCTTGTAATTTTGAACAGGAAGAGCTTTTTTTGTCTGGACTTCGAAGGCAGGCGCACTCAAAACAGACGGGCGAATAAATGCAGACTTACGCGTTAGTTCGAACTCCGTTAACGAAGGATTGCTCACCGTCTTCACCGTGCTTTTGGCTGTCGGGGAGCGGGAGGAGGAGAGAGGAAGACGAGGAATATATTACAACACAAGCCAGGTTGGCAAACACAAATCAAAGAGAGGTTTCATAACACGGCAGTAAATTCTCAGCTCTCGGCCCGAACTTGCTCGTCACAGGCAACTCCTCCAGATTGATGAATTCTCGCAACGCTCATCCCGGCTTCGGCGAGGACCCCAATCAAACACGCCGCGAGACACCAGAGGCTCGCTGATTAATGATTCAACAGCCAATACAGTACAGAGCCGCACATAACAAGGCCCGGACGAGGCAGATAAGACCTTGGAAACATGCGCTCTTCTTTCAATTACCAAAAACCCACTTGGATACCAGAATGCGCCGAAATGCGCAGGAGAGCGCGCCTCATCTGCTTCATAGAGGGCTCGTCTTTTCATCGTGGCGTGTGTCGCCCCGTGACGCTCCTGTCACCAGGTGTGGTGTGGATGTAAAGTGCTGCATCACTTGACCAAAAAAAAAAAAAAAAAGGCAGGATTGCGCTCGCCCGTTCTTCAGCCCGAGGAAACCAAGCGTTATTCAGATACCTTAACAGGCCCGGCTGGGACCATCGCATGTAGACAGCGAGGCCTGCGGCGTTTACCGAGGCTACGCTTGGCCTGGGAGGCCGGAAGAGATATTACACTCCCAGCAATAAGCTTCCTCGCGCCGCCGCTCCCAGCCTGTGCATTTAAATGCTGTCAGCATTGCTGAGTCCAATTTGTCAAAGGAGATTTAGCGCCGGAACAGTGGCTCCTCAGAGGAGTGCAGTGGCACGCTCCACGGAGACCGGACCTGAGCCGAGACTCATGATTCCACACCTAGTGCGGCTCCGAGCACGTAATGCCTTCGCCCAGACTGGGCTGGCCGGCGGAAAATTACCCCGAGATGAAGAAGGGCGGGGGGGGGGAGCGGTGGGTCTATATGTCCACGGCTTTCGCCAAGAAAAGAGGAGAAGAAGAAAAGATAAGCATAATGACACATATTTCATGGGCCGCTTTAACCTTTCTTATGGCACCGCCGGCTACAATCCAATTTTTATTTCTCAGCTCTTCTCCTTCAGCGCATAAGAAGTAGCAGGTTAGGCGCTTTATCACGGGCTGTTTTGAGTCACTCGCAATAATATACACTGATCAGCTTCATATTTTGCTGCATTAAGGCATCGACTCCACTAGACTTCTGATTGTATGCTGTGCTATCTGGCAACAGGCTTGTGAGGTGGTGCCTCCATGGATCAGCACTGTGTGTCCAGCACACGCCTCAGATGCTCAACTTACTTGGAGGTCAAAACCTCAAAACCCATGAAGGGGTGTATTTTGTCAGCAGTAGATGGTAAGTGTCAAATTAACATGCAAGACTCAAGGTTGCCCAGTCTTTGCCAGGTATGTGCTACATCAGGCACATGATATAAAAAGAAAACACGTTTTATCAGACCAGGTACCTCCTTCCATTGCACAGGGGACCAGTTATAATGCTCACGGCTCGGGTTTCTGAGGTTTAGGAGTTGAGGGAACCAAAGATGAAAGATGAAGTTGCTGGGGGTGTCAGCACAGTTTCTGTTTACCCTGAACATGGCATCCCTGCCCTGAACATGGCACGGCATGGACCAATCATCCAAGGTTTGAGTGATACTTATAAGCACAAACTTATCTGCAGTGACCATTCAGTCACTTTCATCAACATTCCGTACACAACATTCTGAAGCGATGGATACCAAGCATGACCTACATAAAATACAATTTACACTATTACACTTAAACCGAAACATGATGCTCAAATGAACATTGTCTGATGCACCAGTAATGATGAAGATGATATGAGTCTGAGTCTTTAAGGATTCACTGTAGTGGGCAGACTACGACGAGAGGAGGGAAAGGAATCCTTCCAGCCAGCATGGCGCCGCATAGTATGTGCCCTCTGACCCTTCCATAGTTATCTCTGTGGCCTGTGGATGGTTCCATGTGATCTTTGCATTACGACGGTTTGTGTTTTTCCTTTGTTTGATTAGAGGGGCAGATGTATCTCTCTGGGTGTCAGTCGCCTTCCAGAGGAGGGAGAGTTGTGACTCCTGAGAGTCTTTAATTGACTAGAGAGATAGGTCCCCGCATCTGGGTTTGACCGCCTGGGTCTCTGGTCGAGAGAGGTCTTTAGGATCCCAGAGCCATAAATCAAGGAATGCGATATAGGAAAGTCTGATTTTAGCTGCTAGTTCTCTATGATGTAGAATCGGACCATATGGGCATGTGGTGCAGCATCCAACCTGGGCGTGTTCCCTACACCCCAAACTCAGAAATTTAACAACCGCATATTATAACTTTTTCAGCTTTTTGAAATGAAATCTTCAGTGCATAATTTTTGAGGGCATTTCGTAAAACAATGAGGACAAAAAATCTCATCCACACACACACTCGGGCGCATAAAAGGCCCTGGCCGACGTCTCTCGCCTACCTGCCAGGTCCGTGTGTGCTGCCGAGCCGCTGACAGTCTTCTTGGGCTCCTGTGGAGAGCTGTCATACTGCAGCTCTCTGTAGTACAGCCTGTAGCCCACCAGCACTCCGTTCAGACCCTCGTCCCGGGGCCGCTGCACATCACCATCAAATCAAAGGTTAAACTCTTCACACTGCCATCATATCCCCCATTAAAGGTCGCTCCAGTGTTGAGAGAGCCGCGTCGTGAAAAATGGGGATGTAATCGCTGCGTAATCCCTGTGTCAGGATCTACGCCGCGCATTAGACAAATAAGAAATATCTGGGCTGCTCACTCTTTTAGGTAATTAACAAAGTCAGGGCTGTAAGTAATCAGCCCACGGCAGTGTCCGTGGCTGCAGTGATAAGGCCGCCTCATGGAGTGATGATCCATGACTCACAGGTCAGTGAATAAAGGATTCAGCCGCTAATTAATATCCCTTCAGAGGGCATGCTGGCTACGTGCATGGATATTAATTATCCCGAGCTCGCCGGGGTCCTCTGCGCGTGAACTCACTAAATGTACGTTCTCAATACTTCATGTCACCGAGATAGGCGACCTGCGCCGATGAATACTAAGTGAGTGGTGACAGGCCTCTCCGATAAAAAGGTCCCATCCGTTGATGGAAATCTGATAATTAAACACATTACGTCTCTAATGTGTGCATTTACTGGCGGAAAGGCTCCAGGGTTTGTGAACCTGGTTCTTGGAGGAGGGGGAGGAGTGTGGTGGGGGGAAGTAAAAAGCAGACTTAACACATTCCTTCCTAGAGCAGCCATGTGAAAACTTTATTGGCTCAGCTATACATTAGAGGCTTATGGAGCAAACAGAAGACCCCTGAGATGGAGAGCAGAAAGCATGATGGCACTTACCTGCCACTGCACCAGGACTGAGGTGGTGGTGGATGGCTTCACCGACTGAATAAGCGGCGCTTCATCGGGCACTGCACCGGAAAACATAGAAATGAAACAAAACAAAACAAAAAAAACACTGTCACCAGACCTTCAATAGAACCTTTGAAAACTCTACTATTTGGTATTGGATATTTAAAAACCGATATATAAGCAATTGTGAGATGGAAAAAATGCATCTTCAAGTCTAATGTTGTAATTCCCATATCACTGAGATCATCTACAGCAACTGGAATACAGTGTAGAGGCAACTGGCACAGTGTATTTTAACTGGCTGCATTCCATTTTTGAGAAGTGGTGATGACTTAGATTCATTAGTTAACCGATCAGAATGATCTATTTTGCATGCTTGGTCATTCATGTGGTCCTGAGATGTGTATAACAGAGATCATGTTAATGATGTCTGATGATGGTAATGTGAAGTGGTATTACAAAAATAATAATAAAAAAGGAACACAAGAACTAAGAGGCAGAATCCTATGCCCCTATATATGTTGCCAGATTGGGCAGATTTAATCCGTTTGTTTAAGGCAGTTTTGGCAGGTTTGTTTATAGGTCTATGAGTCTGGGTGGGTAGGTCATTCGTCCTCTCCAACATACTTGCGTCTATCTGCTTCTGCACATCCTGAAGACAGACTTGATGCTCTAAGCACTAGATCTATCACAGCACTTTGAATGTTCAGCTCACTGAGTTAGTTCTTTAGTTCGTTGGGCAAAAAATGGGATGCTGCGAGTTAACTTATTATTTTATTATTTATTATTCTTTTTTTAAACAGTGCCCTTTTGGCCACCACTGCATTAAAACACATCCCGGTGTTCTCACCGTCTTGTAAAGTGGTAATTGCATCCGTCTCCTGGCTGTATTTGCTGTCTCCAATGTCATTAGTCGCCATCATTCTCAGCTTGTAGGAAGTGAAGGGCTTCAGCCTGAGGAAGTACATGCAGCCCACAGGTTATTTCATATCTCGGCCAAAAAAGGTCCTGTCCATCAAAGAGGTACATCTTTCAGCGGCGCTCATGCGCCGGCCTTGGCGCCGCGTGATTGTCAGGTATTTTCAATCGCCGGCCCCTTGAGGGCATCACCACAGTGACTGGAAATATTTGCCCTTTCGGGAAAGTGAGTGTGGTAGGCGAGTGAAGACTGAACTAAATAATCTTTTTATTTTTTTTAAGGAGAGATGCAGTGTGAGGCTGGAAGCTTCAGATGCAGCTAAGGCCAGTTCCCTGAGCCTCAACCTGAAGAGGAACAAATCAAGTCGGACAAAAGAAAAAAAATCGCTTTAGGAGCGCCATAAAAAGCAGAGGGGGCCAGAAAGTCCTAAACACAGAGAGGGAAGCAATCATAATCACAACGAGATGGCCCTCTGACTGCATATAAAACACCATTTGACTGGCTGGATAATCACACCAAAAGTGTAATTCACATGCAGAGCCGCTGTGGCCTGCGATTCGGCCATCGCAGATTGCCTCGCGCTTTCTGAGTGACGATAAATCAGAGTGGATGAGAAAAAAAATAATAACAGTTCTTAGCTTTTAATAACAACTCCATCATATCGTTCACACCGTACAGTGGCCTGGGGCCCCATGAGGCTGGAGCCCTTGATAGGGAGGTAAAATACACTTGGTCATGCAGCCCACAGACAGAAATTGACCCCAACCAACCCAACCCTTTGTTATTCTTTTTCTGCATTATTGTTAGCACAGTTAGGTCTATGTGTGGTAGTAGCTTAATGGGTAACAAACTCGCTTATGAACAAGACGACCGCAAAGTCCCAGGTTTAAACCCCACTTACTACCATTGCATCAGAGCAAGACACTTAACCCTGAGTGTCACCAGGGGGGACTGTCCCTGTAACTACTGATTGTAAGTCGCTCTGAATAAAGGCCTCTGATAAATGTAATTGTAGGTCTTACCTGTCCACCACCCAGGAGCTGCTGTTGTGGCTGATGGGGGACGAGTGGGTGACCCAGTCCCCGTCTGGCAGCTCGCGGGTCTGCAGGGTGAAGTATCGCACCGGAGAAGAGCCATCTCCCCCGGGGAGCCACTGGACCTGCAGCCTGCGGGAGTCTACCTGCTCCTGGGGGACGGTGAGCTGCAGAGGAGGCTGCGGTCGTTCTGTGGAGGGAGCAGAGGACAGAGCGTTGGGGTCAGCCAGTGTGTGCCTCCTGCACATTGGCCCCTCCTGACCTCTCGGCCCTTTCTCCACCTCTGTTAAGACACTGCCAGCGACCCAATCGATTTTCATGGGAAAAAATCAATGAGGGGAGGCATAACTGTTATTGTAAAGGTGCCTGCTATCGATTGACATTAGAGATGCAGATTGTGCACCATGAAGCTTATTGAATGGACCCTCTGTCCTATGACTTGAACTGCTGTGTTTTAAGAAGAAGAAGAAGAAGAAGAAGAAGAAGAAGGAAAAAAAAGACTACTGGCCAAACACGGATTGTGCTCTGTTCAAAATTTAATTACAAGAAGACATGCTGCAAACATATGACTCTGACTGGATTGGAAGTTTAATGCAGGAGCAATTTAATGCACAGGTTAAAAAAAATAACCAGCAGCACAGACTCACTGCATCCTTTCAACTTATGGCCTGATGTGACAACCAATAGCTGGAGCCTTGTGTTAATACAAACTATAAAATAGATAAAGCAAGATCAATAACCTGTGTATGTATTGTGTATTTCTAATGCATTTCTAGTATTCAGAGCATTTAGTAATAATGAGCACAGTACTTAAACACTTAAAATATTCCACAGTGGAATATTCTTTTTGAACCTAAAAGCTATTATTTTGCCATGGTGATAGAAAGGTAGAGCATGGAATGGTGGGAACATATGCGCATATTGGAGGTTTGCCACCAACAGAATAAACCGTGTTTCAGAGTGGGTTCACAGCGCTGTTACGTGTGTAATACATTGTGCTGTTGCTTATCGGGATGAAGGAACGTTCTGGAGTCGGTGATAAATGAAAGAGACGATACTACAGAAACTAAAGCACTTAAATGTAAAGGGGAAATGAAGTTTAATTTCACCTGTTTAATTTGCTTTATTCTTTTTTACTCTTACTTTTCATGATATCTCTCCAAAAATGTCTAGATATTTAGGAAAATTACTATCCAAATGAACAAAGAACTGTTACAAAAATGATGCCAAATTAAACGTTTACAGCAGCAATTATTTATATTAAATGCCTATGATGGCAATAAAATGGCAATTAAATGCCTATAATGGCAATAAAAAATGTGCAAAATTCAGAATTCTAACGTTTCTTGCTGTCTGATGATCCCTGCATTTCACCACTGGTGGTGGATGTGGATGCATTTAATTTTTAAGATCTAGGTTTCATACAAAAAACTATTAATGCAGAAGTAAAAAAAATCTGCACAAACATGTTCATACTGATGTGTGCAGGGAATGTAAGAATGGTGTAAATTTTGGTACAGATAAAGTGATGAGTGTTATTAAAATGCAATCTGATTAATCTCCGTCACCTCTAATTTCCGTGGTTATGACCAGTGCCTGTGCCGCGGCGCCCCAGCCCTGAGCAGTCTTGGCGCATATCCGGAAGATGTAGGCCGATTCCGGGGAGAGGGCAGATGCCGTGAACTGCCGAGAGTCCGGTCCCACCTCCACCGTCGTGAACTGGTTGGGGTCCCCGCTGTCCAGACGGTACGCTACCTGGTATCCTGCAGGATGGGGAGATGGAGCCTGACTCACTGCAGTGTACACTGCTTCAGACCACTTCAGCTTGGCGAGAAATGTTTTCACCCAGAAATGTCTTTGCCTCAGAATAATCATAAATGGTTTGAGGACTGTCAGAGAACAAGGGGAGAAGAAAAAAAACTATTTCCTCCCATCAAAGACAATTGTTTGAAGAGAAAGTGGTTTCAGAAACACCCACAACTGTAAAGGGTCTTGGTGATGAATGACTTTCAAAGGTCTTCACAGCAGTGGAAAATTTGTTCCACTATCACCTCCCAACTTCAAATGAACTCCCACTTACCGTCTACAGCCATTCCTCTCGCTCATATCTCAGGGGGAAGAGGGATTATTTAAATTTTTCCCCCCACAACTCCGCTAGTGATGCTGCCTGTGTTTCCATTACCCTCCTAAAACGAAATATGAGATTTAGCCCTGGGGTTTACATTCTCATCAGCCAGCGGCCCTGCTGCACCAATTTGAAAAGAATTAAACCAGCTCACATTTATAATGGGTGCCTTCGACGTTACTCTGACAGCAATCGGAAGTGCTGCTTCTATTTTAGAAGGAATTTTCACCAATTTTCACCAATTTTCACCATCCACTGCAGCGTGCTCCTGTGAGGGATGGATTGCGGGTGCCGCGCCGACGTGGGAGAATCCTGGCCAGCTGAGCCGTTCAGCTGATTGCCCACATTACAAAAAAGGACAAATAAATGAGTGTCCTATCTGAAATCACCAGGGACGTGTGAATAGGATGTATTTTATATAAATATATTGCATCTCTTTTTCAATGATGCAAAAAAATGTCAGCTTTTCCTCACAGAAATTGTAACATTATACACCATAAACACACACACATACAAACACACAATAAACCCACCAGCCTAATATTTAAAAAATCTCATTGTGAGGGCTGTAATTTACAAAGTGATGCTCTAGTCACAGTTTGGATCTCAATCCAGCACCTTTTTTTGCTTCCAAAACATCAGGTTCAAAAGGTGCCTAATTTAACCCACAGTCTTCACTGGTTTTCATGTTCAGGTTACTTTTCGCTGAAACATCTCATTCTTCACTTAGTAATTTTCACCAAAACAAAAAATTAAACATTTGAAGGATCACTACTTTTATTCGCAAGGGAAAGGTCTGCAGTGTCACTGTTCATCAGCTTCTGGAAATCTACTGGAGGCTTGAGCCATCTGATAAAATCTTCCCAAAAGCGATGCTATTAAAAGAGTCCACTCTGTCCAAAAAGACTGCCTATCCGAATGCGTTTTGCCAGGTAAACGGCAAGATACAAAGACAAGATTATAGTTCAAATATATCTACGAATAAAGCAAGCGATGGAAGACCCAAAAAGAATTAGTGAACGTCAGTAGATGCCAACCCTTAATGGACGGTAAAGTACATTAAAATCCAGGGGAAGATCAATGACTTGAGCACCTGAGCATCTTCTGCTCGATGAGATAAATATTTTAAAGAGCTTGTCAATCTCCTGTGGATAAATCTAGGAGAATTGAATTCCTGGTGGGAAAAATGTCTGGGTTCTGGACTTGTTCACCTCTGCCAGTCAGTAATTACACTAATAATCCTTTTGCTTAATTGTCTTTTTTTTGCTGCATTTGTTTTGTCTGGAGGCCATAGGCTATGGAGTAACAAACTGGGCCATTCGGAGTGCAGGAACATGGAGCACTCAGGGACTGATTTTTCATCCTAATGTCTACTCCAGGCCTACAAGGGCTCAAGAAAATAACAACCACCCCCATCAAGCTGCTTTTTATGTCAGAGACTGTTTGCCGGAGATGTCAGAGCTGCTGTGGAAAACAACCCGATTGCCCCCCACCCTCCTTATCCTCGTTCCAAGGAGCTGTGACCCATGCTGCGTTTTCTGGGTCTTTCGCTCTTGGAAAGGGCTTCTACCGCAAAAGCTACTGGGCCATGTGATTGGATGGGTCACCACCTCCAAACTCCTGTAGCTGTTTTTTCTCCACTCATCGTCTGGTGGACAGTCGTGAAGTAGCCAGAGGAGCAGCTCTTGCTCAAAAGGGCTTGCCCTGACTGTATGAACATGACCGAACTGTGGCGCTAGTTACAGACTGACCGACCGACCTTCACACGCTCAAAAAACTAAAGCGATGAATGCAGAACTTAAATGTATTTATTTAAATGAAGCATATACTTGATGGTTTCTTGTACATCATTATGCCCCGAAATGCCATGATGAAACAAACGCTACGATACTGTTTGTGCACAGACCAAGCGCACAGACCAATGTTTCTGACCAAGTGCAACACTATTCCAGCAATAGGCATCCACCATTCAGTGTATTTCCATAGAGGCAGCTAGAATTACGTAAACATAAATTTAGCCCTTTTTAACATTCAAATGTGCTCCAGGCAAAAACAAAGATTATTTGACTATTTGATAAACATGACCCAAGTTAATTAGTCTTTATGTCTCTGTCTCTCACTCCCACCACCACCTTCCTTTCCCCAGGTCCTGGACGCAAGTATTAATGCCTCCTGTGGCTGACTGGCTGTAATTGTGTTGTGTTCTTGGGTCAGAAGCATTTTATTTTTCGAATTTAATGTGCAAGCACTGTGGACAAATGCCACAAGCAGCAAGCTTGATTCTGTAAATCTGAATGAGATAAAAAAAAATTAGGGTCAGTTTCCTGTTCATGAATTAAGTCCCATTTGTTTAACTGAACTGTTAATTATGAATGACGATTCAAAACGTTTAGCATTATTAACTGAGAATTCAATAAGACTGAAGCATATTATACATATTATATTATATATAAAGGGATCTAAATAAAGCATAAATATAAGCCATTAAAAAACACAGCAATCAGCACCACGGACAGCTCTAATTTATTTTTTAAAAACATTTTATTAATGGAGTAACTACTATTTGAATGGCGGTCTGGACCTCCTGAATAGTCCTAGAGGTGTCAAGGATTTAAGTTTTTTAAAGTTTACCCCAATTAAATGATTAATGCATGACCAGTCATTGTCTTATAGCGTTTATAAGACAATTAACACATTAATATTAATGTGGCAACCAGAACACATTTTAGGTTGGCAGCTGTAGTTGGCTGCAGCTCCTTCAAACTGTTGTTGGATAGTTATGGTGAAAAAATATTACAATAATGTATGATTTAATACATGAGATGCATTTTGTATGAAGTATTTTGCAAGTTAGCGTTCATTGTGCCCCACACAACTTTTTTCTGCCCCCACAGTTCAGAAATCAGCAAATTGATATTATATGGCATCAAATACCACACTGAAACCACCTGATGCAAACATTAGAAGGACGTTCACGGTTAAAGCTTGAATTTGCATCTCAGAGCACGCAAGGACCTCCTGTGTGATCTTTCCAGATTGAACCCTCTCTCCCGCTGCAGGATGTGTATCATGCGCTCTTTAGCTCAGGGAGAGTAACTGTGGACTCAAGTCTATGGTAGATTTAGGCAGGATTACTCCATCTATCTGCAGCAAATTCAAAAGCAAACTCCCATCGCTCACCATCGACATCAGCGGTCAGCAACGCCGAGTCTTTGGAGAGGATGAGGGGAGGGGAAGAGGAGATTTTCGCAGGCTTTCAGAAACCAGGATTACATCTGAGGCCAGCTATGAATAAAACAAGCTTACAAGACTGCCGCTTAAATGGCCAATGTTTCAAAGGAATGTTTAGAGCGTAGCGGAACAATGGTTCATGGTTGTTCCAATCACCGTGGATATGCAACCAATACGTATGAAGAAAACACACATTTTTCTCTTGGATATTTCTTCGCCATGAGGCTAAGAGAGGTTTTTGTTAAAAAAAAGAAAGAAAAAAAAAGATTTTTGATCCTCCAATAAAGCTGTGATTCACTAAAAGAGAAAAGTGACAAAACCCATAAATCTCTGCTCCACTTCCCCACCTCCTATTCAGTGTGAGGACCACATTCTGTCTTCCCAGGTTTCCAGGCATTCTCCTCGACTCTGATCCACAGAAGCGGCAAGATGTGGCGAGCCGCTATTCTGGGCTTCATTCAGCACGAGGTGTTAGTCAGACTAATCTCATTACCGCACCGGGATTTTCCCCTGTGCCGCTCTTCGCACCTCGTACACGGAATTAGTCTCAGGTGCGCGGTGACACGGCACCTCTCGCCTCCCGCGCAGCGGGAATAAACAGGAGGCTGCGCTCACCTGATACACTTCTGACGCCAGGGGCGGCCCAGCCACTCACGCCTGCCGAAGAGAACGCATCGCTTTATTTACATCTGAAGGATCACCTCGTGTGACACGGTCACATTTGAGCGTTGCGAGGGTGACGAGTGGCGCGGCAGAAATAGACTTTTGTTGACGAGATGTGTCTTTGACCTCGGGGATAAGAACCGGCTGCCAGGAGAGGCAGGTTTCTGAGCAGCAGGCTTGACAAACTTGAAGTGTTGAATGATCTGAGGTCAGGCGTGGTGCGGTTTACTTTTTTTTTTCTAGATTTCCGGTTCCCAGTATAGTTTGTCCATCCAAGTGATAATGCGCCTGATTTAACCAATTTTAATACACTCTGTGTATTTAATGTTATGTTTATTAGCCAAACAATGTTTACAGGTCAAAAGGTTAAAATGAAAGATGGGCAGCGTTGGCATTTATGCACACACAAGGATCACCAAGCTTCGAGATGCACTTCTCTGGGCGCTATTTTCCAACTGGCACTAAGCGCAGTGACATGCGCTAAGCGTGGGGCTTGATTTGCATGAAGCAGATCAAACAACAAAGAAACCAAACCTTTAATGATGCTTGTGCATATGAAGTATTGACAAGAGCATGTTCAAATGATCCAGAACGGAGAAGATGCGTGCATGTGGGCTGCCAATCATTGAGCTGTTCCCCTTTTTGAACTCTGTTTATAAAGATCATTTTCTGGGTGTCATGAATATTTACAAACCAGAAAAGAGCATAGATGGTCTATCTTCTTGCACATACATAGAAATTCCATGCTGTTCTTTCTTGTTTAATCTATTTATTAACATAGATGGTGAGGAAGCCTTTGCCCTTGCACTAGAAAACAACCCCCACACTTAGCACCCGTTTGAAAATAGTTTAGCATTTGGCATTTAAAATAGTCCAACATTCGGTTCATTTTGCATGTTTGTCTTTGTCTTGTGTGTCTTGTTTAAAATATCCCACAACTAAGAATTTGTAAATTCAGATTTAATGTACAATATGTGTGTACATGTGTGTGTGTGTATATCTTTTATCGGTTTGAAACAGTAGTTCAGTATACTGTGTATTCTGTTGTACTGATTGTACTGACAATAAATCTCTCTTGAATATTAATTTAGGAAACAGGTCATTTCATTTTAGACTCTTGACTGGATGTAAATGTTGCTATATTTATTTTGGAAGCCTGGAATGAAGCTTGGATCAGGAGGAAGGGTGCCCACAGACAATCCTGCTGTATAAGGCCTGCATCTGAGATTCATCCTGCATCTCCGATTTTATTGTATGCTATAAAATAAAGTAAAACAATAAAATGTAATATGCTAATTAGTGTTGACCACACTGAACAGATGAACGGAAGACAGAAAAAGAAATGGCCGTGAGCCATATGGACGCCTCTTTATCTCATATAGTTTAATGGCCACTAATGGCTTTTTATGACTAATGAAGTGGGTGCAAATGCAAATGTGTGTGCTTGCATTTTTTTCCCACTTTTCCTTGTTGCTGCAGTGATGCATCACTGAAAAAATCAACAACACCCCCCCCCCTTCGGCCTACATGAACATCACCTCCACTCCCTTGTTCTGCAGTTGAAGCTGAGCAGGGGGCTGATGTGGTTGTGCATGGCAAGATGAAGGCCCATGCTGTTTGACTCTGACTTACCCTTGATGATGCCGTTGGGTTCAACTGGGGGTTGCCAGATGACCCTGACCTCAGTCAGACGCACTTCTGGGAACACGAGTCTTACAGGTGGACCTGGAACTGAACACAGGAAGAAAGAAAGAACAATTAAACGTGATGAATAAGTTGTTTTAATTGGTACCACTTATTCTATGAACATGAATTACACAAGAATTTTACATGTGAAAATGTAAAAAAGATGACAGCAGAGAGAAGGTTTGATGTGACATTTTGGCCTCAGGAGTACCGAAGGTTAGCCACGCTGGAGTGGAATTTATGAAGCTTTGTTGTGTCAGAGTCCTCGTGTAAGTTCATGAACTCAGCCAGCCAGTGGGAATATAGACTAAACCGTCATACTGGCTGCCTCCGAACTTATCCGGGGTCACCGAGCCTCAGTCAGGGGGCGCGCATCACGGGGGCGTGCTAACACACTCAACCAAGTGAACAGAGACGGCGCCATTTGACACCCGCGCCTGACAAACACACGTCAGCAAGTGACCCTACAGTGATGAATGTTCAGGCATTACGTTGTGCGTCTTGCACATTTACCCCTCTGACAGCTCGGTGTTTTACGAGCTTCGCTGTGTGTCAGAGCTGGAAAGCCTCATCACGGTAGAGGCCTTCTCCTGCCGCTCGTCACAGCTGACGAAGCTGGCCCTGGGGTGGGCCGCAGCGGCGTCTGGAGGAGGTAATTAATGCTCTGTCCTATCCTGAAGGACACTGTCTGTCAGCAGCGATAAAGGGGAGGTGCTGATAAAGAGGGTGTTGATTAAACGGAAGGACATACGCCCCCTGCTGGGCTCTAGAGCAGATGCTCCTGCCACAGGGTCTCCCAACAAGGTGCTTTCAAAAGCAGGAGAAAGACCCCGGAACTGAAAGAGACATGCCTAAGATCCTATAACATGCAAAAGCAACCAATAGCAACCAGAGAGTGTATTTGAATGATACAATTTTATTGCCTAGCTTACCAATAACTTAACGATAGCACCCTTGGGAGAACATGTTATTGCTTGAATATTGCTTTGCAACATATTTTTGTATTCTATGTCTTAGGTGCTCCTGGTGGGCACTCCTACCCCATGAACGATTGACCCTGTACGATAACCTGTCCCCTGTTATGTCTCTGCTGGTTATCTGATTGTGTCTGTATTCTTTCGCTTCTCTGTATACGCCTGCCTCGTGTGTCTCGTATTTGCTATGTCTTTTGTCTACCGCTGTGCTGAACAGCTGAGTCTCTCAGTTTATTGTTGTCTGTCGTAGTCTTGAGTGCATGTTCACTTTCACAGAAAATACGCAGAAACAAATGACAACAAAAATGAGAAACACTGGGGATTCAGATTGGGGGAAAAAAGGAACGCGCCACTTATGTAAACAGTTTAGCGTGAAGGCATTTGCGAGGCATTTAGGAGTTTCACGCGTGTTAGTTAATCTAATCAAAAGGAGACGGCCCGTAATCTGCGGAGTGCTCTGCTGAATCAGCCTGATCAAACTCAATTACTTGACCATTAGCTTAGCGGGACGGGCCCGGGCCAATTACTCAAACCCGGCGTGAGGGAACCGGCTCCGAGCCCAACTCCGCGGGCGAGTGCGAGGGTGCGTGGCCCTCGGCCCGTAATGAGCTCCCTTCTTTTGAAGACTTTAAAAGGCAAACTCGGGGATAATTGCCGCCAAGGTCGAGTGACCGCAGACGTGGGGAGGCATACTGCACTGTTTCACCGTTTTCAGTCATAACACAAGTGTGCGGGAAAGGGGGAAAAGGCAGGAAAAAAAAAAAAAAGGAGAAAGAAAGAAAGAAAGAAAGAAAATGTCCCAACTCTTTTCAGGCTGTCCAGCGGGAGCCAGCACTCAACGGCCACATTCAGAAAGGAATCTGTTATCTCCACTGCTGAGTGTTCTAATGTTCCACATGACCAGTGGCATGCTGGTTCCATTAATCTGCCCCTATGGCCTGAGCGCGGAGAGAACACGACGCTAATCTCCCACTACAAATGCCTGAGCTCGCTGCATTGTTTTTTCCCCGCCCCCTTCCTGCATTTAAAACAGCAGCGGGCCGAGGGCAAGGTCAAGTCGCGGGAAAGCGGAGAGGTGATGATTCATTGCTGTTTGCTGCCCGGATGCATTTGTTGCTCCGGTGCCGCTGAACTCCATCACAGCGAACTCAAGTCAAAAAGAGGCATTTATTCAAAGACTTTAAAAGGCCTGGTGATACCGCCACTCGTAAAAATGTCCACATCGCAGTTCACACGCATGGGTACCTGAGTGCAAACATTCCAATCGCGGAATAAATCAATGACAGTGATATGAGAGGTTGGTGAGGTGGCAACTGTATTTACTGCCGAGGTACACTGACCAACTCATATCTGAGGAATGTACATGTTAATGGCTTTGTGTGAGTGTGTGTGCCCACCCCCAGAAGTCCAACCATACTGTACAATAACAACAACAAATTTGACGCGAGTGGAAAGACACACAGATTAAAATTCCTATCATATCTGCATACACGTGTAGGGCATTGTATAAATGAGGTTCTATGTGTTACTGGGAATGTACATACAATGTTAATTACTGTGTGTTGTGTGTGTCTCCCCACAAGGTCAACCACACAACAATAACTGAGGCAACATAATTTGCAGACACATTTTGAACAAGGGTTAGGACAAAACATTGGAGGTAGTCATGAACAAAGTTTATATGAGTAAACATATTCAAATTTTATATTTCAAAGTGATACACAGTACTTCGTTCACATTAGGTGCAACGTGTCACTTGGAAAGTTAATGACAGATATGACCTCAAAACTGCGCGTAAGTGAGTGTGGATCCATATCTTCTTTTGATCAGATGAGTAAGGATTATTATATAGCCTCACACATGTTAAATTGCCTGTGATCTGTTGGTAAAAGCTGGTCTGGGTCAGTATCCATTACTCGCAGTCAAGACAAAAGGCCCCTTCTCGTCTGCTACAACATGGCTCTCACGTCTCTCCACGCTGCTTTGTGCTTGATGTTCCAGAGCTGTCCATGCTAATGATGCATCATTGATTTATTTTCGACCAGAGCTGCCTCTGAAGCACTGGAACCAAAACCTTCCTGTAAGGCCACCTTAATATTTAATAAAAAACATGATTCCTGGGCAGACAGGGACAGTGAAATTAGATGTGCATCTGACAAGAGCAGAGCGAGCTGAGGCCCATGGGACGAGATTTTAGCTCACAGGCACGGGGATGAGAACACA
This sequence comes from Denticeps clupeoides, assembly GCF_900700375.1. NCBI lineage: Eukaryota > Metazoa > Chordata > Actinopteri > Clupeiformes > Denticipitidae > Denticeps > Denticeps clupeoides. The sequence continues at coordinate 14,793,494 of NC_041713.1, forward strand.
GCATATGTGCTGTTGTACATGTGTGAGTATAGTACATGCAGAGAACTGACGTGCACACTGACGGAGGCTGAAATATAGCTGGAATATGCTGGTGTTGTTCATATTGTGATACTAAATCTAAAAAAAATCTGCAATTATAACTAAATCATTAAAAGATGTGAGACCTTTGTTGACCTAAGTGGTCATAATTCACCACAAATATTTCTAAAATGTACTATTGATTATATTCCAGGGTTTCTGCAGGTTTCGATAAGGTACATTTAAGACTTCTGAAGACCTTCATGACTGCAATTTTTTGGCCTATTTCATACTCATGCTTACAAATTGTATGAAGAACACCAAGAAAAATTGGACTTCCAGATTTACCGGCAAAATAAATGAATTTATTCATTTATTCAAGGTAAAAATTCAATGTGACAACCAAATGTGACTAACTGTATGCAAAAATAATGCGGGTAATTTTTTTTTTCTGACTTCCCATGTGACTCTAATGGCTTCATACCCAAAGTTCCTAATTTGAGCATTTCCTTCCACTAGGTGCAGTGGGCTTCATTCTTTTCAACAGACTTCAAGCAACGCTAAATGAGCTGTTGCTGAGCCAGATCTTGGTAAACTAGCACACATACACTCACTGCCTGGGTGAGCTCTGATAAATTCTGACTGAGTCACATTAATGCTTATTGGTTCCATGTGGGATTCATTTTATAGTTGTTGTTTTTTACAGCAGGATCAATACAAATTGTTCCCTAAAATTACATCTGTAAGTTAATGCAACTTCTTAAAAGGTAATGTAAGAGCTGTCAAAATCATACACAGTTTTCAGTCATTTTAAGGTGTAGAATTCACATGAATTCACATTCACGTTGCCTACCATCGTCTTTGGTCCTCTCCAGCCCGGGTGGGCTGCTGGGCTCCCCGTCACCGATGCGCGTGAAGGCCAGCACCTGGATCTCATACTGGACGTATTTACGTAGGTTCCTCAGCAACACCGACTGGGTAAGGTTCCCCTTCACCACCTGCACCTCAGCTTCAGAGTCGGAGTCCTTTTCTCTGTAGTGTACCTGACACGTAGACACACAGAAACATGTCACAAATATGTCTGCTTGTAGCAGCAATGTAGGCTAAAATGGGACAATGAACATACTTTATGAGAACCAAGGTTAATAAATAAACAGTACACATATACAGTATTGAATATGCGAAAATTTTCCATAACCATCCCTTTAACTGACAAGAACTGTAGCTTATTCCTTTCACTCTTTCATCATTTTGTTTATCTGTGCTGCACTTAAAGAACAATTTACTGATCAACATTTACAGCATTTATCAGACGCCCTTATCCAGAGCGACTTACAATTAGTAGTTACAGGGACAGTTTCCCTGGAGCAACTTAGGGTTAAGTGTCTTGCTCAGGGACACAGTGGTAGTAAGTGGGATTTGAACCCGGGTCTTCTGGTTCATAGGCGAGTGTTTTACCCACTAGGCTACTACCACCCGTATCAAGTTACTGTTGGGAAAATCTTCAAGAATTAAGGCGTAAATTAAGCATCTGTGCAGTACTCAATATTTCCTAGTGTATCTAAAATAAAGCTATTGTGAAAAAGGTCATTAGCTTTTCTAAGTAAAAAAAGGTAAATCTTCCTCTTTTCTCAAGAATTCCAACTATCTTCAGCACCATAAAGTGGAACAAAATGTTTCTAATTCTTTTCTCATCTCACTCTTTCTTGGATATATTTTAAATATGTGTCTACTATATCATTAGCCTTGCTGTGAGTGAATTTTTAACGTGGCACCAAATTCGCACAAGGTCAGGGCACAGCACTCAAGCCTCTTTTTATATATCCTGACTATCTCTTTAATTGCTGTTGACACAAGGCCAGAGCAGCTTGGGCAGAATGTGCAGCTTCACCAACATTCATCTCTCAGAAAATATTTGCCCTTCCACAAGGGTTAGTCTTTCAGTCAATCCATGTTCAGGCCTGTTCTCCTCACACACACACACACACACACAAAACATGACAATGGCATGGAATTCAGATCTGAAAACGTGTGGTTTTAAATATTAGGAAATATTTTGAAAATCTAAATTCTGGCATTACTATTTATGCTGTCACTCTGGCAATTAATACGTTTTCTAAAATTTTCATCCCTCATTACAGGGAATGAGAGCAAAACCAATAAAAGTTCTAAAACCCATGCACTGTGCTTTGTAACTATTAAAGCCAGGACTGTATTTATGTTTGTACTTTGAGTATTGAGTAGTTCTACAAACATCCACAAATGACCATGGGCTTCAGGGACGTCATGACAAAGGGAATTTCTGTTGAAATGAATTATAGGAAATGTTAGCGTGAAAAACAGAATCTGGCTCCTCTTGTGGGGAAGACATTAGCATGTCGTCTTACAGGACATTTCATCATGTGAAGTGTTTGTCTGAGGACTTTGGAGGACCCAGAACAAGCAGGAGCGCCAGGCTTTTACCCCATTAGGAAACATTTATTCATGTCATCTATGCTCCACTTTCCCAATTGATTTTTCCTCCCAGGCTATGGCAGTATTGACCACCAAGCGAAGGGGTCTAATTCTCCACTCTGTAGAAGTACCTTGTATCCAAGGATGTTCCCATTTTGCTCAGCCTCTGGAACCGGGCCCCAGGTTACCAGGATACGGGTAGAGCTCATGGCCTCTGCGGTGACATTCTCTGGTGCTCCGGATGGCACTGTGCAAACACAAGGTTATCAGGTGTCAACATCATGTCGTGTGCTGCTGATGGCTCCAGATGTTCCACAAATCCACTGCGCAACCACTGCAGAGATTACCCTCGTCTCCAGTGTCAGACAGATAACCGGGAAGGATGGTATGATGATTACTTTATGTATGTATGTGTGAAGAATGATTTTGTGCAGGTATTATTATCACATTTTTCATCATTTCTTTTTCACAGGGACTGTAAGGAAACAATACCTAAATATCCATGCTCGTGTCATGCTTCCAGAATTTCAGGTACAGCCTGCTCTTCTTACACTACCCCTCTCTCATTATCCAATACTGCGTCACTGACTGGGGACGATACGGGACGTTGGGTGCAGAGTTGACACACAATTCATTCACTCACTCAGAGGCACCAATTCTCCTCTATTGCTCCTCCTTTGGCCAGTGGGAGGAAACCATGAACCATGGATATGGAATACCATTACACACCTAATGTCATAACATATTTGTATCAATTATGTGTCAGGATTAAGCATTTTCATTTGTCCATACAGTGTCATCATCTAATGGAAAAATAACATTTTAAAATATTGTGATATACACATGAGACCAGAGCGGTGTGTGTGATTTGGAAACTGTTATCTGCACAGCGCATCAAAAGAATCACAGTTACATGTTTTGCTCAGGCACCTCTTTCCTAATTATCAGTTCCTGATAATTGAGATATTTATTCGGAAATATGAATCCAATATGGGCCCCGCACTAGTCGATTTCGGGCGCTCAGAAGTGGCAGAGGCGCTTCAGAACTTGGCGACGAACTTATGAGGCAGACAGCGCCAGCGGAGCGGGGCTCATCAGGCAGCCCGGCACATTTCCCCACCTGGCGCTGGCACCATTACGCGCCGACACCCCATTAGAAACCTCCACCATCACACGGCCCTCATTTACTGATTACACGTGGTGGAGCAGGGCTCTCCAAATGGGTTCATTAAAAGTCCCCCCCACCCCGCACTGCACACGGCACACAGGCTACCTGCATTTTTATGATCGTGAAGGCCAACTGCGGGCCAGAAGAGAAGGGTGGGCTGGATGGGGGTGGGGTGGGAGAAGGAAGCAAGATAAGTGAAGACACCGTGAGCCGCGAGGAAAGGCAATCATCGCCCAGCTTATCTCTGCGAGAGGCCTGCGTGTGGAAGGCCTCTCCAATCAAATGGGATTGCCGATGGAGCGCTGTGCCGCGTGCAACACGTGGCGCTCATCACATATGGGGCTGGAGAGCGAACCTAATTTGAGAACCACTTGTTTAGATCTCAGTACGTCATCTACACCAGGAACGGGACCATGCACACAATTGGGAATATGGATATATGGATATCTGCATGAAGGAGATTTGCAGCTGCACCGTCCTCTGTCTGATGGCCTTGCTGCTGTCCATGTCCCACTTTGTGTTGCATTATAGGGAGACCTCATCCTGGGAGACCTCATCCAGTGCAGTGAAATGCTCATTCTGGAGGCTCACCGGATTCTCGGGTGCGGCCCTTTACACTCTCGCTCCATGGTCCAGGCCCGATGGAGTTGAAGGCCTGGATCTGAAGCAGGTACTCGGTCCACTCCTCCAAGCCCTCCAAGGTGAGCTCCCTCTCCAGCCTGTCGTTCACCACCTGTGTCCGAACTTCACCCTCGGGGTCGGCCCTCCACAGCCGCACTCGGTAGCCTACCGTCTCCGGGTTCCCGTTGTACTCCGACTCCGGTAGGGGCTGTAAAGCACATTTACTGCCTCATTTGAATCCACAATTCATACATTTTGTTGAGATCAGATTCAAACTTTCATTAAACAGTGATGTTTTCATTGAAGAACTAAGACCTAATATGTATTGTGACGTTTTAAACAAAATATCTATAACATGAATGTTTACCAGTTATTTTTACTGATTTTTACTGAATTCCTATCTTGTCAAGACACACACACACAAACATTAGATCTTGGGTGGCCAGACGTGCTTATTAACTCCAGAATTGTATAAAAAAAAAAGATTACCCAGCAATTAAATTAAAATTCTGCATAAACACAGAACTCACAGTTGAGCATGGCTCATCATCGTCAAACCCCAGCACCCCCCACCTCCCGAAACACTGCAAATTAATTTAACATGTTGGTCGGGGTCCAAGAAACATGAGTGAGATGTCTCACACTGGCACGGTATCAGTGATCTTTCTCTTTTAATCTCTACAGTAAAGAGCCTCAAATTGAGGAATTCAATTTCGGTGCCAGCAGTTTCAACCATCAACGTTCTTTATTTGGCGGAAATCAGTAAAAGCCTCATGCTCCCCCCTCTCCACCATTTTCTTTCTTTCTTTTTTTTTTTTTTAATTCAGGCGACCAAGAATGTTAAAATTCAGCTTAATGACACTTGAGATGAGAACGAGGGTAAACCACATCGTAGTTCCCTTCAACCACGTCTCAGAGTATTGGTTCATCTGTTGAAGTGAAGAAGGGGGATTGTACTATGAAAAAGACACGATGAATAATTTAACCGGTTTCGTCTGAGCAAGGACAAAAAAACGTTGTTCTCATTTGTGCCCCGTCGTCAAACCCCCCTCCCACTGGACCCCACCGTGCTCATCTTCAGGCGCTGCGCTGTAACTGTCAGATTATGGGAAAACCCTCTGTGCTTAAATGAACATAACCGGGAAGGTCAGGACTGTGCTGCTACGCCCTGATGGAAACACCGCCGCTGCCGGTCACACACACCACACGAGGTTAAAAACAACGACTGCCGCGTCTCCTCCACACGAGTGTGTTGTACACGTCCGGAGACCCACCATCCAGCGCAGCCACAGGCTGGTCTCGCTGGCCGTGCGCACAGTTACGCTGCCGGGGGCTTCGTCCGGGGGCGCCTGCAGCGTCTGTATCACTCGCGACGGAGGGCTGACTGGGCTAGAGCCCACGATGTTCACCTGACGCATCCGGAACCTGAAATAACACACACACGTGCACATGTTAATATGCCTCTTAATATGCCAAAAAAACCTTAAACCTTAAAAAACCTGTAAAAAGAAAGGGGGTGACCAGAAGTCCTCTTTTTTCATGGTCCCTCTGAGAACTGTCTGGATTTTGAACTACCGAAACATGGGCACCACACACAACTATTCACTTCCATTCGCACTAGTGGATGTGTTCATCCCTGTATTAGTGACTGTACATGTAAGAACACATATGATTGTGTAAAACATAAGTTTCGGCGGTGGGGTGGCAGTAAATAAATCCCAGAAATGAAGGTAATCATGACGAAACACAACAGGACGTGAGTCTGTGTGAGCGGTGGCCGCTTATGGTCAGATGCTGTGGAGGACAATCAGACCTGTCACGCTTGTTTCTTCACGTTCTCAATCAGTGGACATTATACTTCAGTAAATATTGAAGTGAGAAAACGTTTGCAGACGTACGTAGTGCAGTGGGTGTGATTGTGAATGTCAGATTAAAACTCTGATAAACTGTCCTTGTGTTTGGTTCTGAGATGGCTGACATACCCTGTGTGGGATGTACTGATGTGGTGTTGCTTTAAATCATCCTCAATGAGGAAGTAACATGAATGAGAGCTGTCAATCATCACGATGGGCTCCTCCCATTTTACATAAACTCCATATTAAGATTGTGTTCCGGCAGTCTTCAAGAAACGCACAAATACCAAACCTTCATTCTTCTGTTTATCTATTTGTTTATGTTAGAGACCTTCTTGAACCTAACCTAGTGAACAAGCAATTTTAAAATAGGGTTTTAACAGCAAGAATTATGTTGCAACTGTTGCAAAATGAACAACAACATTTTAATTAGCACTGATGCTCACAGAGCTGTAACTGAGAAAAGTGAACTATAAGCTGTGTGTTTTTGTGGAAACGATTAGTTTGTTCATATATATATATATATATTAGAGGTGGGCATAGATTAATTTTCTTAATCTAGATTAATCAAGAGTAAGCAAAATTAATCTAGATTAAAATGGCTCATTTGAATTCTGCCGAAGGCATTCAGAATATGTGTGCTACCCAAATAATGACTAAAAGTAGAACGGGTTTCTCAAGCCAGGTGGCGCATTAGACCAGGGGCTCATCTCCTGTTTCCAAAATGCATCACAAACTGCTTGAGAAAGCTGTTCTACTATGATAATTGGTGATGAAAATAAATTATGTTCAATAAGATGTACTTGTGTTTACCAACTGTTTATTCAGTTAAATAGCTGCATCCATGTTACCACGTCACGTTTGATGTGGTAATTTCACAGATCGAAGACTCGTTCTCGCCCCCTACAGTGCAATTCGGCTAGGTATACATCCGCGCTAAAATATCAAGGTGAAAGTCATCATAGTGTAGCGGTTCTTCTTCTGCGTTCTTCTTCTTCTGTAACTTTTTGATTTCGTTTCTTGAACCACAAATGATGAGCTGTCACCCAAGTGTATTCTGTTAAAAAAGCAAGGTCGCGTCAGAACATCGCGTCTTTCTGCACCTCTCTACTCAGGCCATGTGTCCAAGAGAACTGAACATTGACATAAAGCATTCACAATTTACAATACTGCATTCCTGTACAAAAAGCAAGGTCGCGTCAGAACATCGCGTCACACATCGCGTCTTTCTGCACCTCTCTCTACAATGTACAGTATTAAAAGAACATAAAAAATATTCACAAAATAACACACATGCAAAATATTCCTAATATGTACATAAATTAACTTTTTGCACACAAACCCCACGCAGCTCTCACAGCTCATGCCATGTGACCAAGAGACCTGAACCGGGTCTCAAAAACAAAATAAAAGTCTTTATAAATCTAGTGTAACCATTTAACTCCGGCACAATAGCTTGCGTAGTATAGACCCAGCTCCCAACCCAACTTTGTGAATAGATTAACGGCGATATTTTTTTAATCGCCGATAAGAGTCTCACGTTAACGCAGCACGATAACGGTCCACCACTAATATATATATATATATATGTGTGTGTGTGTGTGTGTGTGTGTGTGTCTATTTTCTTTGTCTGGTTGAAATGTTGATGTTAATTGAACATTTTAAAAGGTGCAGCGGCTGCTCTTACCTGTAGTGTGTGAAGGGTATGAGGTTGGGGATCTCCAACATCTGAGCTTCTGGGTCATTTTCCTTCTCGTACATGATCTTCCACTCCTCCTCCTCACCAATACTGCCCACCTTTAAATAAAGGAAGACCTCAAAACCTATGTTTGTATTCCATCAAGCACGGCAGCAATTTTCTCACCTACTGAAAATGTTGTAAGACACGCCTTCAAGACACATTCTGTGTTTTATTAATAAGCAAATTTTTTTCATTAATTTCTTTTAAATTCAGGTGCATTGTTACTTTCCCTTTTGGCTGAATGTAAGGCAACCCAACTTATCTTTTTACAGGAAGTACAAGTACAAAAAAGTGAAGATATCACAAAAAACACATTTTGAGAAAAAAGCCATTTGTTCATGCCAACGAGATATTAGACAATATTAAAGCTGACATCTGTAGTTTTGTTTTATTCTATTGCTGCTTCTTATACGCGGTTGTATATCTTGTCAGAAAAATACAATAAATCGTTCTCATCTGTCTCCAAATAGAGACAAAATTCACAGAATGCAGTCCAGTGAAGCCCAAACAAGCCTCCCTGTGCATCGGGTGGCACCTTCAAGTGGAAAGCAGGCATGAAGGCTCAGTGTTTTACGGATCTTCGGGAGGGAGGCGGAGCATGCCGAAAAAACCTTTCAGGAGAGACGGCACAGGGCCTGATCAAGATTCCGAGACAATATGTGGGCAGAGGCTAAATGAATCAAAGCTCACCGTGAGCAGGGAGATTTACAAAGACCAATGGACTGTACTGTATGCGGTAAGCATATATGCCAAGGTGATGGATTGGAGAACCGTGCCACCTTATGCTGGTGACGGCTGCTGTATTTTATGGTTCCTGCGTATGCAGAGCCTTTCCATCCACCACCCCCTCCCCCTCCATCCTTTCATCACTTTTTCATCACTCTTTCACCCCCCCTCCTTGATTCCTTCTCTGTCTCTCGCTCTCTCCTCCTTCTTGTGACACATTCTTGTGCCTTCAGACAGGCTGCCACAATCAATTTTGAGATTCCGGCGTCGTCCTCGATGAGCAGCTGAATTCCCCAGGAACTTTGGGCAAATAACTGACTACAGTAGAACGGATCACACAAGCGTTATTATATTATCGGAGGCATTGTCGATTCAATTAGAAATGGGATCCGTAACTGGCAGTGACAACGTTATTTCTAGGCAAAAGCACCTTACGACGATCTTGTAATGCGATTAATGGGCAGAGTGGCGGTGTGTCTTTTAACAGGCTCTGGATTAAATAGGGTGAGTACACGAGATGCTGTGAATAAAACCTCTCAGTTAATGAAGGTTATTTTACAGGCATTAAGAGACCTCCCCATTACATATGACTATTAAAGGTGCAACGATTAGTGAGCTTAGTCAGCTACAATCGACTAATTAACAATCGATTAGTCGGTGAGACCATCCACTGTTTTCCAGAAAGATCTCACACGCCATTTTTCCCCAGTGCCACTTTTGGCCATGCTGAATCACGCTTTTGCCAATTTGCATTTCCATTAAAACTAGAATGTTACCGAATTGCTCCTCGCCACTCTTATCACGCTCACTCTCCTGACCAGAACCAAGCAGAGCCAGCACTACAGTGCTGGCAAAAATGAATGACACCTACAACCCAAAAATGATAAAAAATGATATTATCATTGCAGCTATTTACTGTTCTGAAAATTGCAGTATGCTCATTTTTTAATTTTATTGTTCATTTCAATTTTAATAAAAAAAAATGAGAGATGCTGCGTTTTACTATTGTAACTTTTTGCACATCAGTTTTGAAAGAATGATGGATATTGTAATTACTTATTATATGTACCGTATCATGAAAGTTAATTAAACAATTATATTTGTAAAATATGTTTTCCTGTTTCTTTTCATTCTTAGTTAATGTATAATAAATATATGTTGAATAATTGTGCCATTATTTAAATATACTGTAATAATCATTTGCTGTAGCCCTAATGCTTAATAAATCATTCTGCTCACTTGATTACAAAAGCCTATTTACAACAAAGGTCACAGGTCTTTGGAAACCCACTGGGCATTTTAAGTTTTATATTATGAATTTTTCACATTTGTTCAATTGTTCATCTATTCCTTTGTTAACTCTTGGCATGGATGGCCAGGTCTAGTCAGAAACTGTTGAGACGAAACTGGAAATGACTTCAGAAGAGCTTGCAGTAGTTCTTATTATTTCAGACGGTCCTTTTCAGATGAAAACCTTCCAACTTGCCCATGCCACCAAGGACTGCGATCAGTGCACACACCACTCACCTGTCCCTCAACTATCCACTTAGAGATGGAGGTTTTCCCATCATCCCCGGCTCGGAATTTCAGGGTGGCGGAGCGCGGACTTATCTTAGAGATAACCAAGTTTGAAGGGGGCCCAGGAAGCTCTGTATTTAAGGGAGGAAAAAAAAGACACAGACAGACTTTGAAGCGATACAACGTGAGGAATCTATCACTTGTGGACACCGCCACTTAATCATGACTGTGAACATTACCCAGGAAGCTGGGTAAGTCCACACAGGGCCTCAAGACAAGAGTCCGAGCCAAACAGAGGCAGTGCTCCAAACTTTCCATTGCTCTGGGATTCTTACTTTAGAAACGCTGATTTAATTACACTGGAATTAAATCAAATAAAACACAATGGGCCTGAATCTGCCAGAAATCCCCTTGGAGACTTCAAACTGTCTCTTCCTCTCATGTCCCACAATGCACAATTTATCAGCAGCCACTATAGCTTTAGCTTGGCACTTGTCCAGTTAAGCATTTGTCTCTCTCTCACACGCAGAGAAATTCTGCCTTTGAGCTAGTTTAAATGAATATTTCTCCTCCGGATCGGCATTTGATTTATGGCCGAGCATGGAAAACAACTCGCCAGCTTCCAGACAGAAAAGGGCAGCTTAAAAGATCATCATTCACATTCAATTTGATCTGGGAGTGAACTGGACGGAGGCTATCTACAGCGGAGACCAATGTGCAGACATCACGTCTCCTCCTCATCCCAGTACAACCACCTACGGCTGGACAATCAATTAAACATTTATCGAAATGACCATTTTCAGTCATTATTGGCTTTTTCACACTTTTACCATTAATTTTTTTTGCCCTGATCCGGGTCTAAAAGCAATTTCCCCAAACATCTGCAAAATAAGTATAAGTTGGAAAAATTTAGGTTTAATTCAGAGGGGTCAACCACAGTGAATATTAACACTAGAACTCCCAGAGAGGGGCCATTGGGCCCGGTTGATTTGACCTAATATCCTTAATCACGTGTGAATGGTTGCCTTTGTTCTGCAAATGTGGCAATTTGCGGGCCATCAGTTCATAGACAGACATGTCCCAATCTGCTTCCCTCTTGCGGCCATGCTCAACTGTACATTTATAGTGTGAAGGATGTCTCAACTAATCAAAATCAAGAAGCTCTGCAAGCGATTTTTGACAGTTTTTCTGACTTCTTTTGTTGGCTCTCCATCACATGTATATGTTTCTAGTTGGCTGTGAGGGAGCGGCCTCCCTACTTCTTCTTCAACCCAGACTGTGCCATCTTTTGCCGTCTCATACTTGGACTCTTTCTGTGTGGGCTGTGTCTCCAGCCGACATTTCTTCGGAGGAGGAGTTCAACTCTCTAACACGGAACACATCTCATCACCTGAAGACATGTCAGAGTCCGAACTCTCCAGGTCTACATTCTGATTGTCTGAGATAGATTCAAAAGTGCTCAATGACGAATGCATATACCTGGAATTATATATTAATGCACTTACTTTCACCTTGCCTTCCTTGGTTTGTTGCTAGGCAACCATGGTGTGTTAACATAGTTAACATTATTGAGAATTGTAAATAGGTATTGATCACTGCTGGATTTAATTATGCTGCTGTCAGAAACATTTTATCATGTCCCTGACAGTCATTTGTTACGTGTGATAAAGTCACCATATCATATGAATCATAACATCAATACTTCTAGGAACTGCTGGGAGGTCCAGACACCCATTCCATGTTTTTATTCCATACAGTTGCTGAATTAGTAAAAAGAAGTTATTGAATAATTAAGAGTAGCTTGCTTGATGCATATTCCTGGGGTATTAAGACATTAACATAACATAATATACACTTGCAATAATAACCATTTTTCATACATTATACAGCTCTTATACAAGCACATGTATCAAAAGACAAACAGACATTAGCTACAACACAACGAGTTTTATAGTTCAGATCAAACTGCATCACAGTTCACCATCATAGAATCTGTCAGCACTGGGCTACTGAATCGAGTTGATGAAATCAGTACAGTATAAAATCATAAAGTATGGAGGATCCTGGGGGAGGCTCTGGCTGTAAACACCAGCATTACTTTATCTATGCTGTGGAAGAGGGTAATGTTTCCCCACGGTGCAAAAACATGTTTTTGATACAGGACCCCGGCCCACCCACCCCACAAAAAAATTGCTAAGTCGACTGCTGAAGGTTGGAAATTGGAACAAAAAGAATATTAAAGGAGCTGACACTGTAAAGCAAGATTTTTAAGACTGGATAGTGTTTAATAACAGCCATCTCAGAGGCAGTGCTCCCCTCAGCCGGCACATGCCGGCTTTCTACACCTATCAATAGTTCAAATGTTCAAATGAAGGAAATATGCAAAAATAAATAAATACAATTGTAAGGGGTATATTAATTAAAGTGAGCGGCTTAAAAAATATATACATTCAATGTAGGTTACTATTAAATGAACAATATCTAAGCTATTTAAATGTAGTTTATAAATGGCATTTGTAAAATGTCTAATCCAGAGAGACTTACAACCGGTGGCTACAGGGGCGGTCACCCTGGAGACACTCAGGGTTAAATGTCTTGCTTAGGGACACAATTGTAATCAGTGGGGTTTGAACCTGTGAGTTTGTGTGGCTTTTAGGAGAGTGTGTTACAGCATTTGATTTTTACTGCTGTTTAAATGGTGGGTATTATATGGCTCGAAGCAGGGAAATGCTCACCCGGAGGGACCCCGGAGGAGATGGTGGACGAGGCGAACGTTCCCACACCAGCCTCAGTCTGGGCGGCCACCTCCAGGGTGTAGGTTGTGAGGGAGGTGAGACCGGTCACCTTGTACTCCAGCGTGGTGTTGGGCATGGTGTGCGTCACCCGTGATGTGACCACCCCCTGCTCCTCCCACGACACCAAGTAACCTGTTGGGCCCAAAAGCAACCGTGAACAAAGTGCAGGCTGACAGGCGTCAGTGAATGGCCCTTTTCTTGTTTTTCCTCCCAATCCCACAATCCATCTGTCTGGAGTCAGTCATGAAAAGTGTGATTTTCAGACACTCCAACTTGGAATAAACAATTCTCCCACTCCCCACCCTGTTGGTGGACTAGGTGACCCCCGTGTAGTGAGTTGTCCAGACCCTGGATCATGCCCCTTAACCCAAGTCTAACTGAGACTAATAGCCGGCAGAGGCCTACGTAATTTTCTGTTTATTGGGAGTATTTTCTTCCTCAGTCAGCACTGTTTCCAATCACTGAATGTCCTCTTCCATCCACGGCCTCATAAATCAAGCTCTGCACTGGAAGACCCGGCAAAGAAACAAGCATTCCCAGCATTCAAAGGGCACAGCCGCTGCGCGTGTACTGATACAGACAACAGCTATTCGCTTTAATGTACTCCCAATTTCATTCCCCCCTACCTTGCCCCTTAATCTGCATCCTCCGTCTTTTAATCTACGCTCCGTATCGCTCCAGCCCTTGGACATTACTCTTCGTCTAATCTCGTTTGCATCTGGCTAAGGGCTGCCATAATTTCTTCTCTGCATCTTTTCTTTCTAACTTTCACTTGGTTCCTCGTCTGGCCTAACAGCTCTCCTTAAATATGAATTCATTCCACTACTGTTAATTAAAGCCCCACATTTAATGCAATTAATGCAGACACATAAACAAATGTATCCGTGTTTGGGCCTGACCTCTTTAATGCCGCAACTGTTAAACGCATAGAGGGTGTGAGGAATATTTCTGCCCCCGTTGTACAATAACAGCGACGTGATAATTGCCTCTGTGCAAAAACCCAATGGAGTGTTAAATAGGAGTGTATCCATTAATAAAGCCGAGAGAAGGCCAGGCACCCGTTTCATCACGATGTGGCAGAATCAAAAGCAGCCAAGGCTTCAAGTACCCCACCTAATGTGCTGTTTGGTGGTTACGAGTCAACAGGAATGGGTGGGGAGGGGGTGAGATGGGGCTTGGGCGGGGCTTGGTGGTCTCTAGATTTTCCCTCATTTGAGAACTAAGAGAAATCCAATATGCAATGAATCATTCTGACAGACAAAATAGGGCTTCGACAATGCTTGACAAAATATGAAGCACTACTTCAGACAAGCAGGGCTACAATCTGAAGACTCTGGAATGAACCAACGCTAAAAAAAAATGCCATTGTTGGCAATCTATTATTTTCTTGCTGTACGACAAGAGTGGGGGAAAAATAATAAAGTAAGTGGCAGGCGATCCTGACAACAACTAACTTTTCATTTGGAAACTGAGAAAAAAAACAGTTCACAAACAGCTTTCTGACACTTTCTACCATTGTGTGTGTATGTGTATATATGCACACTATGTAAAGGGTCTACAGTAGGCACACACCTGTAATGATGCCATTCTTCTCCACCGGCTCATCCCAGCTCACCCTCAGAGATGTGTCCAAGATCTCAGTAAAGCTCAGACGGCCGACAGGGCCTGGGACTGAAGGGCAACACACACTCGACTTTGAATATCTGAAATTATAGACTACTCCATAATATAACCTCCCTGCATGGCAATTCAACACTGTCTGCTGTGTTTTTCTGGTG